>NW_022990567.1:0-600000 GCF_902827175.1 Gymnodraco acuticeps | reverse complement strand
TGAAATGGTTTGGGCCTTCACAGCAAAGATTGACTGTAGTGTCTTTCACGTTTATTCAAGTTTTGATATGTACTATTTGGTTAGTTCTTAGTCCCCCCTTTCCAATGAAAAACCTCACGACATACAAGGAGAGAATCATCCTTGAGTGTGCATTAGGATCAGCTTTGGGGTTCTGGGCTGTACTTGGGTATATAGGCTTACTGGCTGTCTTTTGCTTTGTGTTAGCTGTCCTAGCTCGGAAACTACCTAATAACTTTAATGAAGCCAAGCTTATCACATTCAGCATGTTGATATTCTGTGCAGTCTGGATCACATTTATCCCAGCATATGTCAGCTCTCCTGGGAAATTTACCGTGGCTGTGGAAATATTTGCAATTCTGGCCTCCAGTTTTGGACTAATTACGTGTATATTCGCTCCAAAATGTTTTATTATTTTATTTAAGCCAGAGAAAAACACCAAGAAACATTTAATGAGCAGGGGTTTGTAAAAACTGTAGATGGCTTTATACAGCCTATACTGTGCACATTCAAAATATGCTTTCCTTGTTGATTTAAATATTCAGATTGGAATTTATTTTATGCTCAATATTTTACTAATTGTAATGTCATTTTGTGAATTTAATAATAATAACCTATTTTACAATACATTTTGATCAGTTACTGAAAAAATTAAATAAAGTGAATAAATAAAGTCAACATTCAGACCGTGTGTGGTACTTGATAAACATTTCCAAAAAAATATTAAATACTGCATAGTAATTGTAAGAAAAGCTGGCTGAATTGCTATAACATTATTGCCAAAGAGGAAAATACAACATCCCATAGTCCACAAATCCTTCAACTAATTCTTAAAATGTGTTTTGAATATTCTTATTATTATATTTAAAAGATACAAAAATGCATAGATTGCATCTTTTGGGACACATAAGCATACGCACCATTATAAAATGCACATTAGCTTTACAATATGATGTAGCCACCCGTACGTAGGTGGTAGGTCTGGGTTTGTTTGGTCTAAAATAAATATGATATTTCTGAATCATCTGAGTCTTAAAAGGCAACAATTAAAATAAAATGGAATTTCATTAAGTACATTTTGTATCATCCTTTAACGTATATTCTCAAAAGTAACCTGGAATTGTTCCAGTCTTAGTAATAGACACTTAAAAACCTTCATTACCAAAAATAAAAACAACTCACGTGCCTTGTTTGCTACCGTCGACAGACTAACTAACCCCCCACACTCTAAAAACAAATGCATTGGCTCAACAAAGAAAATCAACACAACAGTTTGCATCGATGTTTATTGAGTTAAGACAACTTCTAATGAAATTGTCTTAAAGCAACAAAGTTATTTGAGTTAGGGGAGAAGGCTTTTCCTCTACAATCAGAGGTGTTTTTAATTACCACTTACCTAATAATTGGTAGCATAAACACAAGTTTTGAAGTTGATTACTCAAAAGATTAAGTTGTTCCGACTAGTTTTACCACATGATTTAAAAGGAATTTTAAGTTGTATGTACTTAATTACCATCATTGTGAACACACGTTTTTAAGTTCACAACCATTTATAAATGAAGTTGCTCCAAATATATTGTATTCAAGTTTTTTTTCTTAGCTTTTTCATGTTTTTGCCTTTTTAAAGAAAGAAATTAATTGATTCCACAACAAAAATATTAGGCAATTCACTTTTTATTTTGAACTGCAGTTGTTTATTTCAACACATGATGTTTCAATCAGGAGAGAATTATTTTTGTTTGAACATGTATTGACACATGCCATATGATAAGGTGCATGAACACCTGAAATCACAGCTGACTGCAGGAGAGAGGAGAACCATTTTATAGTTTGGCTGCAGCACGTTGATTGGCTGCTGGAGAATGAGGTGAAATGTAATAGGTTAAAGAGAACGCCTGTGATGAGCTGATTATATGCAGCTGCGGAGTAAATGTATACACACCCAGTCTTCCTGAAAAAACTTGCGCTGAGCTTCATTTAAATCTTGAAAAAAAAGATAAATAACACAAATTTAAATTGCCCCAAAAATAATAAATAAACTCATTAGCCATATTACCATGGGACATGGGGACACAGCAAATACATGCTGCCATCACAACGAAGTCAGAGGCCTTTGCATATTTAAAACCAGTGCCAATGTAAAATCTGTAAAGTTTTTTTAAAACTACAGTAACAAACTCTCAATGGCCACCAATCTGCAGATCACACACTTCAATTTTACAAAAGCTGTAACAAAGATGTCATTATTTCAAACAGTATGAACACATTTAACGCAGAATGCTTGCTCATTCATTCATGGTTGCCATCGTATGGTCAGATCCTGGGGTGGACCGGTCACTGATGAAGGCAATATGCATGTCCTTTTGAAGCACATTAAATAATAGGTTAGCACATAAGAGATAATGAATTAGGTAATTGCATACTTTTTAAACTGTCACTCTTAGCTAATTCAGAGCCATTATTACCAGCTGCTAAAGCAACGCTGGTATTGTTTTCATCTATTGAGTCTGCATGTGTGTGTCATCATGGCAATGTGGTCCTGAAGACACACAGAGGTGCTTTTGAGTACTTTGCCTAGTGTTTAAATGCATGTGGACAGATTTTGTCAATCACAACCGTGCAAGTTTTAGTGTACCTTCTCATCTTTTTTGCAGGTTCCATACAATATTTGAACTGGTTAAGTGAAGAGCAGAAGCCACTTTTCAAAATTGTACACAATCCTTTTCCCATGCCATTGCTGTCAACACCTATCCATGCTGAACGTTGCTAAGATATCCACCTAAGACCCTCACTGGAGTTTATACTGCTGCCCAAACCTATATCTGGCAACCGTAAATCGACTCACCCACCTCTACTGTCTGTTATTCCCACCTACCTGCGCCTGTTGCCCTCCATCCTGCCTCATCGAAAGTGCTTTAGGCGACGGGGAAAGCGTGGTGGCGCGCTCGTCCATCAAAAAGCACACCTGACGGCTTCTTCCGTGACTTATCCACGCATCAGATGTCACGGCCCTCCCGCTGCACGCCATCCGAGGGTTCGGTGGATTCGCCCTGTTTTTCCGGAGCTGCGGCCTCTGCTGGGCCCGCTGGCAGCTCCTCCTGCCCGATTGACTGCTCCTGGTCCGCGCGGCGTTCAACACGCACATCTTCGTCAGCTGAGACGCACTACACCTTCGGCCAGCCCGGAGAGAAAACTCTGCATGACTTTGCTAAATGCTAGGTCAATAGCAAACAAGACGTTCCTGTTAAACGACTTCTTCACCTCTCATGATCTGGATTTAATGTTCCTGACGGAGACCTGGGTCCACACCGGCGAGTATGTACCGTTTTCTGAACGTCTTCCTCCCGACTGTACTTTCTTCAGCTCCCCCCGTACCACTGGCCGTGGTGGGGGTATAGCTTCAGTGTTTAGAGCTAATCTCCAATGCCGTTTGCTTCAGCTAGCTTCGAGTTGCAGCTTTTTGAGCTGAACCTGGCATCACCTATAGGGTTAAAAAAACCTACTATGAAACCCTCCTTTTTACGCAGTGGTCCAGACATAGACATCAGACGGCGACACATATTCAGTTGCCAGTTACTTTGGCATTAGGGCAGGGATATCTAGATACTTTCCAAGGTTCTATTTCATACTTACTGACCAGTAAGTATGCCAGAGGCGGTGCTTTAGCACTGGATATCTTCTGTCTCGCGCATGCGTAGGTCGAATATTTATATCAACAAAGTCACGTGTGACCTCGTATGACCCCGGAAGGCATAAGTTCCGGTGTTGTCAACGAGTTCAGTCCTTTTTCATCTTCTCGCTGCGCAGGTTACTACTTTTTGAGTAGAAGCCAAGCTAGCTTATTGAAAATTAAGATTCTAGCTCATCGCTACCTGTAGCCTTGTGATCGTCTCGATCGGAACTGCGGGCTAGGAAAACGCTCGCCCTCCAAAGGCTGCGACGAGCTAGCTGTCCGCCCTCCCAAGGGAGGGGACTGCGGTGTTCACCGCTCGGACCCTAGGAGCTCCGGACCGGTAAAGAGCGGACGCTCCTGCACGTCAGCCGGTGAGATCGCTACCGTTTATCGCTGATTGTGCTATCTATTCTCAAGCTAATGAGATAACTGTGTACAAGTTAGCCGGGGGCTCTCGCTAATTTGTTACTGCGCTAGTGAAGGGAGCGTCTCCGCCCCCCTCTCACTATATAAATCTGGCTCCTTGCCTGTTCTATTGTCCAGTTAGCTGAGTGTTTTCGTTCAAGCTAACTGTTACGGCGCTAGTGAAGGGAGCGTCTCCGCCCCCCTCTCACCGCATACATTTGTTTCCTTACCTGTTCTATCGTCCAGTTAGCTGAGTGTTCTCGCTCAAAGCTAACTTGCTACAGCGCTAGTGAAGAGAGTGTCTCCGCTCCCCTCTCACAGCTCACAATTAGTTCCTGTTCTATCCCCAGTTAGCAGAGTGCTCTCGCTCAAAGCTAACTTGCTACAGCGCTAGTGAAGAGAGTCTTTGCTCCCCTCTCACAGCTCACAATTAGTTCCTGTCCTATCCCCAGTTAGCTGAGTGCTCTCGCTCAAAGCTAACTTGCTACAGCGCTAGTGAGGAGAGTGTCTTCGCTCCCCTCTCACGGTGCACAATTGGTTATTTTATTTAATCGTTTATTTGACAGGGACATGCACTGTAATGAACACTCAAGACATTTAAATATGTCAAGCGTAACAGTGCCAGATTTAGCTTTGAGCTACTTTCCATTCCCTCACATAAAACATTTAAGGAAATTACATTTTACAAACATGGTAAAAGAACAAACAAAATACAGGATATGCAAGGAGTGGCAATGACATATAAAGTGCATCCATCCTCCAGTTAACTGAGTGATCTCGCTCAAAGTTAACTTGCTACAGCGCAAGTGAAGAGAGTGTTTCCGCTCTCCTCTCCCTGCACACAGTTGGTTCCTGTTCCACCCTTCAGTTAACTGAGTGCTCTCGCTCAAAGTTAACTTGCTACAGCGCTAGTGAAGAGAGTGTTTCCGCTCCCCTCTCCCTGCACACAGTTGGTTCCTGTTCCATCCTCCAGTTAACTGAGTGCTCTCGCTCAAAGTTAAGGGTGACCTATCATGCAAAATGCACTTTTGTACGTCTTTTATACATGAATATGTGTCCCCGGTGTTCCAGGGAACTCACCAAGTGTCAGAAGACACAACCCTCTCTATTTTCCTCTATACCCAAATCCCTTAATAAGGGGCTGCAACGGATCTGATACAGACTGATCCAGATTTGAACACTTCTGTGACGTCACAGAAGTGTTGCTACGGCTATTGGGCCAACTCCACCAATCAGGAGGAGACAGCCACGGACATTGCCGTTCGTAAGCGCTGGAGACGCTGTAGTACATATGCCAGGCCTGTAGATGGTGCTGTTCTCACAGAATCAGCCCATCAGCATGATCTGTTTGGTATTTTGAAAAATAAAGAGTATAAATATGCCTTATATAGGTATGGTCCTACACTATATTATTCAAATATAGTATGATAGGCCCACTTTAACTTGCTACAGCGCTAGTGAAGAGAGTGTTTCCGCTCCCCTCTCCCTGCTCACAGTTGGTTCCTGTTCCATCCTCCAGTTAACTGAGTGCTGTCGCTCAAAGTTAACTTGCTACAGCGCTAGTGAAGAGTGTTTCCGCTCCCCTCTCACTGCACACAGTTGGTTTAATGCCCGTTCCAATCCTTCAGTTAGCAGAGTGCTCTCGCTTAGGCTAACTTGCTACGGCGCTAGTGGAGAAAGTATTCTCGCTCTCCTCTCACGGCATAAAACCATTAACTGACTTAATTGTTCTCACCCCAGTTAGCAGAGTGCTCACGCTCAAGCTAACTACTATTGTGCTCACTCCCCTCTTGTCTTGGCCTCGAGCATCTGAGGGAGGGCCTTTTGGAGGACCCGTGCATGAATTGCACCATCATGCCTCGTGCGGTAGGAGCTACTAGACTAGCCGAGGTTGAACTACTGACTGAGGGTGGCCTTCCCCCTGCACAGTCAACTCTGCACAGCCCAACCTACCCATCCTAGGCGTTGGGCCGCAGAGGCTGCGGGTGCACCGCCCAAGAAGAGGACTAAGCCTGATAGGCTGTCCTCCACGGTGGACCTACTCACTACTGAGCTAGCCCAGATTAAGTCACTCCTCTTGGCTCTCCATTCTGTTGCCCGTGCAGAGCACGCCGCTGCCCAACCGTGGCTGAGCTGGTTCTAGATGACGATGTGTTCTCGATGGCAGCTTCAGCCACTCAATTTGATGAGTATGACGGGGAGAGCCCATCCCATGCTCCATGGTCCCTCGGAGGAGGTAGATGACGGCTTCATGGGTACCGTCATTCGCAGGGCACTGGCTCACCGGCAGCTGGATGCGCAGCAGCCCGAAACAGCGCCTGCCAGTGTGTTCTTTAGGCGCACTCTTCGCAACCTTTACTGTTCCTCCCTCTTGTGAGTATCTGAGGGAGTTACAGGCATGCTGGAGGACACTAAGGCTCTTTACAGTCTTACGTCCGATGGCCGAGCCCTGGCAGCCATGCAGGATGCGGCAAGAGTTGGACTTGACCACACACCGGCTGTTGAGCCTACCATTGCTTCCCTCAGTTTCCCCTGACGAAGCTCTGAGGTCGGAGGCCAGGTGCCCTCCACTCCAATGTCGGGTCACTGATGACCTGATGACGGCTTACGATGCAGCGGCGCGCATGGGCCGTATTGGCAATTCCCTCTCACCTCATGCTCGCCCTCTCAGCTTCCCCGCAGCAGGATGCTCTTAGCGCTTCCTCTACCAGCCTCAGTGACGCCTCATTACAGTTGTTCGCTCTGATGTCTAGAGAGCTTGGGCGCCTGATGTCCACTCTCGTCCAGACTCGTCGCCAGGTTTGGCTGACAGTCACCCTTATCAGAGACATGTAGGACTCTCCGTCCACCGGCTCACCCCAGTGCCCACCATGGGCCTCAGCGCCCCACGAGGGGGCTGGCCCGCTACAGTCTTAAGCCGGGTCAAGATGACCACCATAAGCGACCTGGCAAAATAAATCGCCCTAAACCAGGAGCTGTCAGTCCTCCTGGCCAAGGGTGCAATCGAGCCTGTGGACCCCATCTCACAGCCTTGGCTTCTACTCGACCTACTTCCTGGTAAGGAAGAAAGGCGGTGGACTTCGCCCAATCCTCGATCTGAGGGGACTCAACAAGTTCCTAAAGATTTTAACTTTCCATGTGCTGAGCACAGCGGACGTTCTTCGTACCGTGGCCAGGGTGAATGGTTCACGTCCGTCGACTTGAAGGACGCTTATTTTCATGTGCCTATTGTGCCTCATCACAGGCAGTTTCTTCGCTTTGCCTTTAGAGGCCGTCATTTCCAGTTCAGGGTGTTCCGTTCGGACTCTCCCTCTCCTTAGACGACTGGTTAATATGTGGACCATCCCGGTTACAGACGATCCAGGACACGGCTCTCCTTCTCTCTCATGTCGCCCGGCTAGGCCTCATGGTGAACATGGAGAAGAGTTGTCTGAACCCCTCTCAGAGCCTAACCTTCATTGGGGTGGCTCTGGACACAGTCACTCAACCAGCGAAGCAGTGTTCTCGCCCCCACTCCTGGTAGACGTGATGCTTTATTCTAGCAGCAGCCGACTGGATAGGCTGTCCTGCTGAAACTTCTTTTTTTTCCCCAGCTAGGTGAAGGCAGTGCGCTCGCTCCCGCTCCCTCTGCTGGTAACATGGGTGTAGTTACATCCCTTTTGTGTTCGGCGAGTAGGAGCGTTGCTCTACTCTTTCCGTTCAGCAGGTAGCTGGTGAAGGCTGTGTTCTCGCACCGCGCTCCCGCCTACGCTGCATCTGGCATTCGTTATTAACTCAACCAGTGAGCGCGGTGTTCTCTCCCCTGCTCCTGGTAGACGCGCTGCTTCATTCTAGCAGCAGCTGCCTGGCTAAACTGCCCTGTTACATTTCCTTATCTAATCCACCTAGGTGAATGCAGTGCTCGCTCCCGCTCTCTCTGCTGGTAACGTGGTGTAGGACATTTACATCCCTCTCTGTGTTCGGCGTATAGGAGCATTGCTCTACTCTTTACGTTCAGCAGGTAGCTAGTGGAGGCTGTGTTCTTGCACCCACTCCCGGTTACACTGCATCTGGAATTTGTTATCAACTCAACCAGTGAAGGCAGTGTTCTCGCCCCCGCTCCTGGTAGGCGTGTTGCTTGATTCTAGCAGGAGCCGCCTGGCTAGGCTGTCCTGTTAAACTTCCTTGTTTAAACCCAGCTAGGTGCGGGCCTGTCCATCTGCTGCTCAGACTCTGCCGTGGGACGCCTTGGCATCTCCCCAACAGGAAGGACCTCTTGTCTCAGTTGGAGGGTCGGATGTGACACCCCGACCCCTGCCGCCTCCAGCTGTGGGTCTGGCCACTGGAGGGCCCGACCCACTGCTGAGCGACTGCATAGAGTCTGTCAGGAAGACTATTCTCAAATGCCAGGTCACCATCTATTCGTAGGCAGTATGAAAACAGGTGGAAACTGTTTCGTTTTTTTGACTGGTGCCAAGGGCGAAATGAGGACCCAGTATATTGCTCGGTGCCTACGACCCTTGAGTTCGTGCAGTCCCTCCTGGACGACGGCCGGTGTTCCGTTACCGTCAGGGTGTATGTGGCTGCTATATCAGCTCAACACACAAGGGCTGACAACAGCACAGTGGGAGCCATAGGTAGGTATCCCTCTTTTTAAGGGGGAGCTCTGAGGCTTCACCCCCCGAATATCCCAAGGGCCCCTACATGGGACCTGCCCTTGGTGCTGGATGCCCTATGCTCGCCTCCTGTTGAACCTTTGTTACAGGCAGAACTGGAGTGGCTCTCAGCTAAGACTGCTTTCCTTCTTGCCATTACCTCAGCAAAGCGTGTAAGCGAGCTTCAGGCCTTGTCCGTGAACAGCTCGTGTCTGAGGTGTCACCTTATGGCCGAACACAGCGTTCCTCCCTAAGGTGCAAGGACATATGGGCTGCGGCCACATGGGCATCCCAGAGCACATTCGCCAGATACTACAGGGTGAATGTTGCCGCCCCTCACCCGCTGGGTGTGGTCCTCCTGCAGAGTCAGCCTAGGCCATCCTTATAGCAGGGGGAGTATTCAGACTTCCTCGTGACTCTGTTGGTATAGGTCATCCAGTGCTAAAGCACCACCTCTGGCGGTCAGTAAGTATGAAATAGAACGATAGTTACGTATGTAACTACGGTTCTATGAATACTGGATGACCGCCAGAGTTCTTGGTCACTCGGAATCTCGTGTTTCCGCGAGAAGATTCCATAGGACTGAACTCGTTGACAACACCGGAACTTATGCCTTCGGGGTCATACGAGGTCACACGTGACTTTGTTGATATAAATATTCGACCTACGCATGCGCGAGACAGAAGATATCCAGTGCTAAAGCACCGCCTCTGTCGGTCATCCAGTATTCATATAACCGTAGTTACATACGTAACTATCGTTTGACATTATGAATTGTGCTACTTTTAAAGCAAGCAACGATGTTTTCAAATCTGTAATCAAAAAGCTCCTCAAAAACGCTATCGAAGCAGTTCCTGCCGTTGCTACGTTAGTTCAAACGGTAACAACGGACTATTTTTCTTAGCGTATGCATGACAATTGAAATCAATACATACAGCCAGTGGCGTTTTTATATGTACAAAAGTGGTGGGGCACAAAAAACTTAGATGTCTATAAGCTTCTGCAGTGAGGTTCATGGCTGGTGAGGCACTGGCACTGACTCTTCAGTTTTACAAATATTATATTTTGACCTAAATCAAAATATAATATTTTCAAAAGCTTTTTTTGTCTGATGCTTCAATTAATTTTAAACAGACAGTTCAACAGAAGGATACCCAAACATTTTAATTGTATCATTTAAATATTGAATTGTTCTCTCTTAGTAAGATCCCATTTTCAATAAAATTGCAGTCTTACCTTGACTTGAAGATGAAGTCCATTTGCTTATCCTTCTGGACAAAAATCTCCATTACTTTTTTGTAAAAGTCCTCCTTATGTTCTTGTAGTTTCAAAAGTCTATCATAAATCTAATCTAATCAATAGATTTATGACTCGAAAATTATAAAAGTAGGGTAGACATGTGGATATTATCCGGCTGAACAAAACGTGCATTTATCTAACAGGTTTGTTTCCCACAGACCTTATTTGGAGCTATTTTCTAAAATCCTATGGAGAAATCTCATTGCTTTTTTGTCGAGGGAAGCCATGCGCAGCTTACTTCCGGGTTTTAGGACGCCTCACTGCAGCTCTCTCGTCTCCTCTTCACACACCACACTTTTCGCGGCACATTTAGCCAATCAGCTCTGAATGATGGGAGATGACGTATGGTGGGGATGGCAGCACTATGCCCCTATGGTCATTATTTTTTTGCCACACACATTAAATAGGAAAATACTCTGAGCATGCGCAGTGTAGTTTTTACAGTCACCGTTCACTTAGACAGAGAGAGGGAGGGGCATGATCGGGTTTTGTCCCACATGGCTCTAAACAGCTCAATAGGCACACACTGTAGACACTAATTAGAAGAACACAGACTAAAACAGCAATGTACAGACGAATCAGATGATTAAACATGATCTTAAAATATATTTTGTATATTTTTTTATTTATTTTTTGCATTTTTTTGTAATCATTATTTTTAATACTTTCTGCTGACACTAGGTGGGGCTGTGGAGGTACCTCAAGTCTCCATCTTTGGGGCTCTTCTCTTTAATATATACATGCTACCACTGGCTCAGATAATGAAAAACAACAAAATAAGTTACCATAGCTATGGATGACACACAAATTTACGTAACAATTTCACCAGGAGACTATGCTCCAATTCAAACACTGAGTAAGTGCATTGAACAAATCAATGACTGGATGTGTCAGAACTTTCTCCAATTAAACAAAGATAAAACTGAGGTAATGGTTTTTGGAGCCAAGGCATAACGTATAAAAGTTAGCGCTGAGCTTCAGTCTGCAATGTTCAAAACAACAGATAAAGCCAAAAATCTAGGTGTAGTCATGGACTCTGACCTGAGTTTCAACAGTCACATTAAAACAGTTACTAAATCAGCCTACTATCACCTAAATAACATATCTAGGAGTAAAAGACTAATGTCACAGCAGGATTTGGAAAAACTTGTCCATGCTTTTATCTTCAGTAGACTGGACTACTGTAATGGTGTCTTTACAGGTCTCACTAAAAAATCTATTAGAAAGCTGCAGCTGATTCAGAACGCCGCTGCTCGAGTCCTCACTAACACTAAGAAAGTGGATCACATCACTCCTGTTCTGAAGTCTTTACACTGGCTTCCTGTGTGTCAAATAAGTGATATCAAAATATTGTTGCTGGTTTATAAAGCTTTAAATGGTTTAGGCCCAAAATACATTTCTGACCTACTGCTAAATTATGAACCATCCAGATCTCTCAGGTCTTCAGGGACTGGTCAGCTTTCTGTCCCCAGAGTCAGAACTAAACATGGTAAAGCAGCATTTAGTTATTATGCTCCAAATATCTGGAACACACTCCCAGAAACCTGCAGGTCCGCTGCAACTCTGACTACTTTTAAATCCAGGCAAAATACTTTTCTTTTTGCCGCTGCTTTTAATTGAACTATTCACATCTTAAACTGCACTGTAACTTTTATCCATGTATTTTTTTATTTTAATGTTTATTTTATTATCTTTTCTTTTTAATGACTGATTTTAAATGCCATTTTCTTAATGTCTTTCATTTTTTGTAAAGCACTTTGAATTGCCTTGTGTTGAAAGGTGCTATATAAATAAACTTGCCTTACCTTGCCTTAACACTATTGTTTGAAATGAATTTAATGATTAATCCCATTATTAATAGTCAATCTCCAAATACATTTCACACGAGCCGTCCGTAGTCTTCACCTATGCAGTTGTTTTTCGTTGTGATTGCAGTTAAACAAAAATATTTATGGGCCTTTATGGGTCAGTATGTACACTACAATTTTTCCTTGCCGGAGGTCCTGCCTGGCTGCTTATTTGTTCCTTATTTAGCCTGGTTTCTCCAGTTGTTTTTAATGTTCCCAAAAGTGTGATGGGAAGTAAAGAACTATATTAAGAGAGAGGTGTGTCGAATTAAGAAGAGACTGTTGCGGAGAAACAAAGGAGTTTGGGAATACTGTAGATCAAGTGAGAGGTGTTGCATCTATCTTACCTCAGTGTGTGAAACTGACGGACAGTGATCATTTGGCCCTGCAGTCGGGAGGGGATGTTGTGAATGGAGGGCTGTTCCCTCTGCATTTTGTGGCTCCTAAGCCGCAGAACAGCTACCACAGCAAACCCCAGCTCACACCTAGTGGCAGGGGCGGACTGGCCATCGGGACGTTCGGGACGAATCCCGATGGGCCGGTACTGAAGTGGGCCGGTCGGACGATGTGGGCCGGCCGGTAACCGGCAGGGCTCGACATTAAATGGCCCGCTGGTCCAGAAGCACTATTTAGACACCCCGGGCCTAACGTACTTTCCACTTGCCCGCTCGGGCCACTAAAAATATTGCATTACAAAAATTGTCCTGTGGTATTGGTATTTTGACTAGCAATTTAGTTAAATTGTTTCGTTTATCAACGCTACAACATAGCGTTCCGTGAGTCGGTTGTCGTTGTTGTTGGGTGAAAAGCAAACAGCTGTTTGCTGCGGAGCGCAGCGGGAGCAGGCTCCCGTGAGCGGGAGCGCGCTCCTTCACTACAGACTATCGCGCCACCTAACCATTCGCCAAATGTTTTTAATACCAGCGGTAACCGGCCAAGCGCCGGTCAAAAAACAATCTTCAAATAAAAGAAAGTCACCGGAGGAGTTAAAGGAGAGTGACAGGGAGTATGAGAAGAAGAGGGAGAGAAAGTTTCAGCCAGCTTGATCGATGGAGTTGGCTGCAGTGACGCGTCCTAAAACCATTTTATAATCTATCGATTAGATTTATGATTCGAAAATTATAAAAGATGGGTAGACATGTGGAGATTATCCGGCTGAACAAAACGTGCATTCACATTTAACAGGTTTGTTTTCCACAGACCTTATTTCCAGCTATTTTCCAAAACCCTTATCGAGGGAACCAGCAGCTTACTTCCTGGTTTTAGGACGCGTCACTGGCTGCACCTCTCAGTCTCAATATGATGCCAATATAAACAAGGCCTTCTGTCGGCTCTGTACATCAATGCCGACCTATGCTGACAAGTAAGTGAAGAGTAGACAATATAAAGGTATTGGCGAAATGTCCCAGCAGTTTAGGATAATGAAGGTTCAGGTTCTAATCAAATCAATTACATAGCCTGACAAGAAGGCAGAAAGTGCATTATACAAATAATAATAATAGCAGACATTTTTTAACAATGACCACAATATCATTATTTTAATAAACCAAATATGAACAATTGAAGAAAATGAGGAAGAACTGATGATTAAAATATTAATTTTCTTCATTATTAGATTTCTTTTTTGGACGAATGCTCCGGGCCAGTGGTTACAATGGTGGGGCCAGTGATAATACAAGTCCACCGGCCCGGAGGTAGACATTATTTACCCTTAATGTCTACCGCTAGTAAATTGGTGGGCCGGCGGTACCGAAGTAGGCCGGTCGAGAGTCCCGGGCTGATTTGTAGTCCCAGTCCGCCCCTGCCTAGTGGGTAAGTTTGAGGATACTGATGATATCTTATACAGGCCCCTGTTGATGCTTTTGGTTACAAATCAGACTCTAAACAATTATTTGTCCATGTTCAGGCCTGTTTTAGGTAAAACAAAATCTGTTAAAGGGGCAACTTATGAAAACTATAAAGGTGCTGCTGAAAAGCCTTCACTGGTTCAGAGGATCTGCAGAGCACAACAAACAGCATTTTTCTGAAACCACTAAGCAATAGTCACAAGAATCTCAGCCAAGATTTTAGCTTTAAAAAAAACAAAACCATAAAGCTTAAAGAGATGGGGAATAATGAGCAAATAACCCCCAACACAAGATTATTTCTAATCATCCAACCACCTCCTTTTCTGAAAATCATATACTGATCCTAGAAAAACATAAAACAGGTACAGTATATTGGCCACTTAAGGACATGTCTGGCTTGTCAGGGGAAGTTCTGCTGTGATGGCTTTAGATTAGGGTATTTGGGCATTCATCCAAACAGCATGACTTTGTTTATGATGATTATTTGAAGAAAAGTTACATATAAAGTACAGAATAAAATAAATACATCTTGTCAGCGCTGGGCATGGGCATGCTCTCTCTCTAATAGCAAAGTGACGTATGGTAGAAGGAGGGAAGCATCTGAAAAATGTTATAAACCAGTGAGAACACAGAGTACAGTTTGCCCACTTGGGGACAGTTGATGATGGAGATGTCTCTTATTGGTCTGATACTGTCTATAGCTTTGTGTGAGCTGAAGTCAGTTCTTGTTTTGAATAGTTTTTGGGATGGTGTGAAACAAGCGGCTGGGCTTACAGGGGATAGGACTGCTGCTGTGCTTAGCACTAATGCTTCATCTGTGACATGTAAGCTACAAGGTACCACTCGTCAACCTGCATTCTCTATGGACGGTGACTATGTCATTGGGGGTGTTTTCTCCATGCACTCCAACATGCACACTGCGAAGCATAACTACACCACCATGCCCGAGCCACTAAGCTGCGCAGGGAGGTTAGTACAGGGAGATTTAGCCTAGAATGTGGGCATATACAGTATAGTGATGTGTATATTGTGAAGTTGTGTTGCAATGTACTGTGTTGTATGTACAAACTGTAAAAATAATAATCATTTATAAATATTTTAGTTTTTTACATAAGGTGGATTTATTTTCTCTATTTCATAAAAGGCAATAGTTTAACTGATGTATACATACTTAACCATTTGTTGAATGGAGAAATGTGAAACTTATGATGTATTGGACCATTGCATCAATTCATCAAAGTTATTGTGAATATTGGATATATAATCAAGTGTTTGGGTTTTTGACGGATGACATTCCCATAAAGCCTACAGAGATGCTATTCGTTATTATCCAGACCATATATTTGAATTTCAGTCATCTTGTAGCCTATCAAGTATTATTTTTAAATCTTAAAGTTTTAACATTAACACCGATGTCTTTGTGAAGCATCAACTCCCGTGGACTGCGCTTCTCACGTGCAATGGTCTTCGCCATCGAGCAGATTAACAACAGCACGGAGCTGCTTCCGGGGATCAAGCTTGGTTATGAGATCTACGACTCATGTGCCTCGGTGTCTGTGGCGGTGCATGTTGCATTTCAGCTTTCAGGGGGACTAGACCCGGTGTTTAACACCGGCGACAAATGCTCGCAGTCTGGTATGGTGATGGGCGTTGTTGGTGCGTCTGAGTCCACGCCTTCCATCAGTATGTCGCGCATCATCGGGCCGTTCAACATACCTCAAGTAAATATTAAGAATTGATTGCAAACTGTGTTTGAGTCCATTACTTGTTTTGCCTCCGTCCCGTTAAATAACTGTTGTTTTCTTTAGGTGAGCCACTTTGCCACGTGTGCATGCCTGTCTGATAAGCAGCAGTACCCGAGTTTCTTCAGAACAATCCCGAGTGATCAATTCCAGGCTGACGCGCTGGCCAAGCTGGTAAAAAACTTTGGCTGGACTTGGATAGGTGCTGTCCGGTCGGATTCTGACTATGGCAACAATGGCATGGCGTCTTTCCTGCATGCAGCACGTAAAGAGGGGATCTGTGTGGAATACTCCGAGTCTTTCTATCGGACCCACCCACATAGCCGGATCCAAAGAGTAGCTGATGTTATCCGCAGGTTTCTATATCACTGATTCTCCTTTAGTTCCCTGTGCTGACACTGACCTTCTTCACAGAAAACCAAAACAAGTTCTAAAAACATGTTTTTATTACAAATGTGCCAATATATCTGTTTTTCATCCCTCATGTTTTGTTTTTCTTCATACTTATGACAATATTGTTATAAAAGACAATATTAGTCTTATATTATAACTATTATTTGTATATGTCATTGAACGTCCCTCCAGGTCAACAGCTAAGGTTGTTGTGGCATTTATTTCCACTGCTGATATGGAGATTTTGCTGGAGGAGCTGTCAAGCAAGCCTTCTCCACCTCGCCAGTGGATAGGTAGTGAGTCCTGGGTAACCGACCGAGACATGCTGAAGTTCAGCTTCCTTGCTGGAGCCATCGGATTTGGCATTGAAAAATCTGTCATCCCAGGTCTGAGGGACTTCTTGCTGGATCTCTCTCCGTCTAAAGTGGCTGACTCCCCATTGCTTACCATGTTCTGGGAGGAAGCATTCAACTGCAGGCTGGTAAAAAGTGAGAACGTTGTGCCAATTTTAAACATATATGATACTCATGGTAGTGTCTTGATTGTGTTTTTTTTTCTTTTTTCTGTCAAAGTGAAGCTCCCTGAATTTATCAGCCTGTTAAAGACCAAACCCCAGATATTGACTGAAAGGGAAATCTAATATTTGTAATGAAATACATGAGGCGGACATACTGTAAGGTGCATCTCAGTGAATGATGTCACAATGCGATGTTCAAGTCATGTTTTTTAACAATGCTGTCTAATATATTGTAAATAACATACATGTACATTATTCTACTTGGGCTTTTATGCAGTGATTACAGACTGTATACCTATTTGGATGAAAGCTATTTATTCCTCAATGCACAACAATTTAGGGAAAGTCTCCCTTCAAAAATGGTCATAAAATAAATGTTGAAAAAAAAAATCACGCTCTAGAATATGTTTATCCAAAACATATAGTGCAGAGTCAAAATATATGTAAAAAATATATATATATATACATTGTGGAATATATTTGTTGACAGGTTACAGTCATTGTAAAATAAAGAAGATGAACTTTAAAAAGGAATGTAATAAATGTATGCTTTATGAAAAGTAATATATACACATTATATGTAGGCTACATACATATTGTAGGTGAGTTAAATAGTAAGTAGAAGTATTTAAATGTAGAGGGACAGTTTAAGTCCTGACTTCAAGAGTTCAGCAGTCTTATTGCGAGTTGAATCAAGCTGTGTAGGCCTGTTAGTGTGTTACCGTCTACCAGACAGCAGAGGGCAGACAGTTTATTTCTAGTGTGTTAAGGGTTTCTGATGATCCTGTACTGCTGGTTCTAGTGTCCATCATGCATCATTATAACAGGGCAAGTCAGTATTAAATAAAAGGAATGCATATTTTGCCTTATACAATAAGTATTTGTCTGATGACTGATTTGTTTAAATATGAGCTGCTAAAATAAACTAATAACGTAAAAAACAGACATGTCCGCAAAACAGTGATTTGAAATGTGATGTAAATCCTGCAATGCTTGTTTGGCAGGTTAAATAACACAATACAAAGATAACAATTAATGAATGTAATCGTCATGGCTAAAAACACCTCCCTCTGTCTCTGTGTTTTTAGGTGAAGCCACAGACAGGAGTGTGTGTGATGGAACTGAAGATATAAAGACGCTCCAGAGCTCATACACTGACACATCTCAACTTCGAATCACTAACATGGCGTACAAGGCTGTCTATGCAATAGCGCATGCCATTCATAACGCAGTGTGTCAGAAAACTGATTCTACTACACAGTGTGATAAGTTCACTAAGCTAGAGGCCAAAGAGGTCAGTAAAAATAATGATGTTCTTTTAAGCTGCACATCTATGTTATCAAATTAATGCTCATTTTATTTTTAAATTATCTCTTTATCCCCTTCACTGTCTTCCTTTACTTAAGCTAGAGGCCAAAGAGGTCAATACAAATAATGTTTTGAACTCCCCAATGTTTTTTTCAGCTGCACGTCTCTTTTATACATTTTAATGCTCATTTTATTATAAATGATCTCTTTTTTCCCCTTCACTGTCTTCCTTTACTTCATCTCTAGGTTCTTAATCAGCTGAAAAAAGTAAATTTTTCCCAAAATGGTTATGATGTGTCATTTGATGCCAACGGGGATCCTGTGGCCACATATGAGCTGGTAAACTGGCAAAGAAATGAGAGTGGCAGCATTGAGTTGGTGACTGTGGGGCAATACGATTCATCACTGCCGGTGGGCCAGGAGTTCCTTATCAACAGGAACCTCACCTGGGTGGAGGGTGGCACACAGGTGAGGAGCCCCAAAGCAATAGTTTAACATGCTACATTTTCATATCATCTCAAAGGGTATGATGTCTCATACCTCGGTACCTCATTAGAATTCCAATGTTACGAATAATGAGAAAGTATTTTTAACATGACATTTACGTTTTATTGTTTAAAATACATGTTTACTTACTTTTTTTTTTTTTTTAACTGAAGAGAAATGTAAAAGACACAAAGAAAAACATTGTGAAGAAAAAAACATGAATCTATCCTTTTATAATGTTAGCTTCAGAGCACACTTGTCTACATGTGAGTTAATTTGTATATATGTGACAGGTGCCTGTGTCAGTGTGCACTGACAGCTGTCCTTCAGGAACTCGTAAAGTGCTTCAGAAAGGAAAACCCATCTGCTGTTATGACTGTACACCGTGTCCCGAGGGAGAGATTAGCAATGCTACAGGTATTTGTTTTTCTAATGTATGTCTACGACATCAAATATAAATTCCAACTGCTTAAAGCTCTTTTCTTTTTTTCAGATTCCTTTGATTGTTTCCCTTGCCCCAAGGAATTCTGGCCTAATGCAGAGAGAGATACATGTCTTCCCAAACCTGTAGAGTTTCTTTCCTTCAACGAGCCCCTTGGAATCGTCTTGGCTGCTTTTTCAATCGGTGGTGCCTGTCTCACCATTATAACAGCGGCTGTGTTCTATCGTCACAGGAGCTCACCAATTGTCAGGGCCAACAACTCTGAGCTGAGCTTCTTGCTGCTCTTCTCCCTGACTCTATGTTTCTTATGTTCATTAACGTTCATTGGAGCACCCTCAGAGTGGTCCTGCATGCTGCGCCACACAGCGTTTGGGATCACATTCGTCCTCTGTATGTCTTGTGTTCTTGGAAAAACTATAGTAGTTTTGACGGCCTTCAAAGCTACACTACCAGGTAGTAATTTGATGAAATGGTTTGGGCCTTCACAGCAAAGATTGACTGCAGTGTCTTTCACGTTTATACAAGTTTTGATATGTACTATTTGGTTAGTTCTTAGTCCCCCCTTTCCAATGAAAAACCTCACGACATACAAGGAGAGAATCATCCTTGAGTGTGCATTAGGATCAGCTTTGGGGTTCTGGGCTGTACTTGGGTATATAGGCTTACTGGCTGTCTTTTGCTTTGTGTTAGCTGTCCTAGCTCGGAAACTACCTAATAACTTTAATGAAGCCAAGCTTATCACATTCAGCATGTTGATATTCTGTGCAGTCTGGATCACATTTATCCCAGCATATGTCAGCTCTCCTGGGAAATATACTGTGGCTGTGGAGATATTTGCTATTCTGGCTTCCAGTTTTGGACTAATTACGTGTATATTCGCTCCAAAATGTTTTATTATTTTATTTAAGCCAGAGAAAAACACCAAGAAACATTTAATGAGAAGGGGTTTGTAAAAAATATATATGGCTTTATAAAGCCTATATACTGTGCACATTCAAATATGCTTTCCTTGTTGATTTAAATATTCAGATTGGAGTTTCTTTTATGCTCAATATTTTACTAATTGTAATGTCATTTTGTGAATTTAATAATAATACCCTATTTTACAATACATTTTGATCAGTTACTGAAAATATAAAATAAAGTGAATAAATAAAGTCAACATTCAGACCGTGTGTGGTACTTGATTAACATTTCCAAAAAAATATTAAATACTGCATAATTGTAAGAAAAGCTGGCTGAATTGCTATAACATTATTGCCAAAGAGGAAAATACAACATCCCATAGTCCACAAATCCTTCAACAAGTTCTTAAAATGTGTTTTGAATATTCTTATTATTATATTTAAAATATAACAATTTTCATAGATTGCATCTTTTGGGACACATAAGCATACACACCATTATAAAATGCACAGCTTTACAATATGATGTAGCCACCCGTAGGTGGTAGGTCTAGGTGTCACGATTCTTATGTCATGTCACGGTTTTAGTTTTGTGTTTCTGGTCATGGGTTTTGTTTTGCTGTTCATTCCTCCCTGTCATTAGTTTCCCTGGTGTGTCTGATTGTCTGATTGTGTTCACCTGTTGCCCTTGTGTTTCTCCTTCCCTGCCCGGCTCTTTATCGTCTCGTGATTACCCCTCCCTGTATTTAGTGTTGTCTCTTCCTGTGTTCGGTGTTGGTTCATTGTTTGTCTTTCATGTTGGTCACAGTCACCTTTTGTTTGGATGCTACCTCGTGCTACAGTACCTGTTCATGGATTCGTGTTTTTCAGCTTTTGTAAATAAAGCTTGCCTTTTTTTTCATTTTGAAACCCGCTACCCTCCTCAATCTGCATTTGGGGCCTATTTTTCCCCAACCCTGACACTGGGTTTGTTTGGTCTAAAATAAATCTGATGTTACTGAATCATCTGAGACTTAAAAGGCAACTATTCAAAATAAAATGCAATTGTTCAAATGGAATTTCATTAAGTACATTTTGTATCATCCTTTAATGTATATTCTCAAAAGTAACCTGGAATTGTTCCAGTCTTAGTAATAGACACTTAACAACCTTTTAATACTATAGTTTGAAATTAATTAAATAATTAATCACTTTATTAGTCAATCTCCAAACACATTTCACACGAGCCGTCTGTAGTTTTCACCTATGCAATTGTTTTTCGTTGTGATTGATTAAACCAAATATGTTCACCGCTGGGTCACCAGACCCTCCTTTCACCCACACACTGACCTCCTTTTCCCCTCTCTCTCCAAGTGAGGTTCTTACCCTCATTACCTCTGCCCGCCCTACCACCTGTCCTCTGGACCCTATCCCTTCAAACCTCCTTCAGACTATCGCTCCTGATATTCTACCATTTCTCACCCATTTCATCAACACTTCTCTAACTTCTGGTCACTTTCCAAACAGTCTCAAGGAGGCAAGAGTAAACCCTCTCCTAAAGAAACCCACTCTCAACCCGTCTGATGTTATAAACTACAGGCCTGTCTCTCTCCTCCCGTTCCTGTCTAAAACACTCTAGAACGCGCTGTCTTTAAACAACTCTCCTGTTATCTCCATCAGAACAACCTTCTCGATCCGCACCAGTCTGGTTTCAAGGCAGGTCACTCCACAGAAACTGCCCTCCTTGCTGTCACTGAGGAACTGCACACGGCTAAAGCAGCCTCCCTCTCCTCTGTCATCATCCTTTTGGACCTGTCTGCTGCATTCGACACGGTGAATCATCAGATCCTCCTTCGCACTCTCCAAGAACTTGTAGTTTCAGGCTCTGCACTTTCCCTCATCACCTCATACCTCAAAGACCGAACCTACAGGATTACTTGGAAAGGGTCGGAGTCCGACCCTTGTCAATTAACTACAGGGGTCCCTCAGGGCTCTGTTCTTGGTCCCCTCCTCTTTTCCTTGTACACAAACTCGCTCGGATCTGTCATTAGTCCGCATGGTTTTTCCAACACACTCTCACTCCCTAAGCGTCCAGGAGCGACGTTTGGTCAGTGTCCGTGGCGTCCAGTTGTGACGCTCCTAGGCTCCTTCAGCGTCATAAAGGGACGCAAATAGCTTTCAACTGATTGCAATGTATTCCCATCTGCGGCGGGATTTGACGCTTATGGAAGCACGGCATTCGTTTGTGTCGGCTGCCCTTAAAGGCAATGTGAGTGTCCATTCCCATTGGATAACGGAGAATTGTACACCCGGAAGTAAGTATTCCTCTTACTGTCGATTGATTTTACAGTGATATCTGCACTACTCATTGACTAAAAAACACCAGATTATCCTTGATAATTACACAACATTGATTGGTTTAAATTGTGTGCAATGCTTTTGTATTTTTCCCCTTCGATTCGGAGAAACAAATATTTTTTCGGAGTAAAGGATGGCAGAAGACACTACACTACCCAGAATCCCCAGCTATCGTTTGGACTACACCATTTGCTCTGTTTGACAAACCCCGTTTTTTTCACTATTAATTCCAATGGCTGGCGTCTATGTCACGTGATCTTCAAATTTCTCCCTGCAGAAAAAGAAAACATAGCCGAACTTCGTTTTATTCTCGGTGGAAAATGCCAATTTTAAAGTTAGTTTGGCCATTAAAAAGCGTTTTGATGTCATTTGATGCGAGAAATATGAGTTGTTATTTCAGATTATGTGTGCAGTGGATGTCCATGATCTTTAGTTTGCTAGTTATTACGAAGATTACTTCAGGAAATCGCGACGTTTTCATTGTTACCAAGGTGGTTGCTAGGGACGCTGCTATCGATATTATTTCTGTTATGTTGTGTAACTGTTTAATGGTGTTATCTTTATTGCTACCCCCTTCCCCGTCAATGTATAGTGTTGGTCCACAGCGCAAACATATTAGTTTAACAAAATCCGCATCTAAAGATAGCCTACGTTATTTTCCCCTGTGCAATTCCAGTCTCACATCTCAGAGCACATCGTCATTAACAAATACCGGAAACAGACCGAAAACTTTAAAAAAAATAAAATAATACTTTATTCCGAGTGTGCTTGCTTTTCTCTTTGAAAGTCATCACATAACGGCATTGTAATACACGGTTCGGCTGCATTACATATTACATATCTGCCGTAGTTCTGTATTTATATAGCCCTGATGAGAAGACTTATAGACAAACATGAGGAACTGAAAACGTGACGTGGATCATAAATATATCAGCCATTAAACAACATCTTACATTTATTTTCACACAATACGTCTCCTTGCAGTATCAACACTAATTCGGCTGAATTTTATATTTGATCCAATTGGTAGATAGGCTGTATTTACACCATAAAGGTGCACAGCTGATATAAAGGGACACCTAGTGGTTAAAGCATGTTATTGAATTTCATTATTTTTATTATTAGATATTAATAGGATCCCTATAAAGTATATTCATTACTCGTTATTCTCTACTAATAGTTAATTAAAGACTGTATATAATGACTATTTTGCACATCCCTTTCAAGATTTTCTAAGGTTTATTGACATATCATATAGGCCTACACAACTATGGTGTAGTTCTGCATTGAATGAAAAACTTGGGTCGCAGGTTCCTCAATAGTGCATTACAAGACATCTATCAATATTTGTGCATACCTCCAGCAATGTTAACTATGTTGAAGCACTTATTTTAACTGATATTATACATAATGTATTATACTC
The DNA here is from genome assembly GCF_902827175.1 of Gymnodraco acuticeps. NCBI lineage: Eukaryota > Metazoa > Chordata > Actinopteri > Perciformes > Bathydraconidae > Gymnodraco > Gymnodraco acuticeps. The sequence goes on along the minus strand of NW_022990567.1, from coordinate 576,724 downwards.
TTATAAGATGTATGTAGATATTTCATCTCCGGCCAAATGTTCCAACTTGGGATCAACAAAGTATATCTTATTTTAAGCTGATCGATGGCTACTGCCATATTTACAAAATGTGCCTCTGAACCTTGACAAGTGCATGTTTCAGGCTTATCAATTAATGTAATGTAATGTTATCAATTAACAACAGGGGTCACAAACATAAGACCAGCTGTTAAATAAAGCTCTTCTGACCTTAGCTGGCATGTGTGTATATATATTAATGCTGCCCATTATGGGCACAAGCAATTTTCACCCATTTATTAATTATATGTTTTAAATGTGAGTGTTTCCTATCCCCTAAATCTCCAGGGATGTACACAGTTTAATACTGGCAACTTCTTATTATGGGAAATACGAAAACGTCTTTTAAAACTACAACTCCCAGTAGAGACGTGCCATAGATAGAGAACATGTTGCAAAACAGAATAGCCAGCATGTGTAGTTCTGGGGATGGGGTGGGGGAGGGGGGGACGCGGTGGACCCGTTCAAATCCAGTTTTGGACAGTCTGCCGTGCATGGTTCCATCCCATTTCAAGTGCTGTTCGAGAATCAGCGTAACCCTCGGAGCACACTCTCCAATCACAGAGCTTGAGGACTATCACGGGGTTTGTCAAACAGAGCACATGGTGTAGTCCAGGGGTGCCCAACCTTTTTTGAACCGAGAGCTACTTTTAAAGTTGCCAGTCTGCCGAGATCTACCAGTCCAAATAAAGAGGCGTAGCCATTACTGACAGCCTGCTACCAGATAAATACACACTTCTTCTTGTATAAATCTGACCTTTGTACGATTAATACTCCATAAAATACTGCAGATCCTTTATTTTACCTCTTTCTAATCTACACACATACAAGTATTTAACTGAAGTTACACAACAGTGTTGTTGATACAGAGTTGGAGTTTATTCACACGTCACTACAGTGGGTAATGTTTTCAAGAAACATTGAACAGTGCTGCCACATATGACACAGGAACAAAAGAAAAGACTCTGAACCCTTTCTTTGTCCTTATATAAAAATAATGTTGCTACAAAAGTATAAATGAGGCTTACTAATAAGACAACTCAGATCTGAAGCTACACAGGAATCTGCTGCCAAAGTACAATAAAAAAGACTAAATTAATAGAATCAAACCCTTTTTTTGTTGCATTTTAGTAGAGTATAAAAATAAATGCCTTTAAAATAGGATGCAAGCAACACTAGTTTCTTAACCTGAATTGATAGATTATAATCAATTTAAGTTTGCATTCTTATACCATTTTGTACAATAATTATAATGAATAAGTTCAAACAAACTCAAACTTACAGCTGATTAATAACGGTATCTAACTTGAGTTTTTATCATATCAAAAACCTGTTGAAATGCTACTGTTATTTTTATTACGCATCGGCAGCCTCCAGGAAAGCTTCTTTCACAACTTCGCCATCTTTGAAAGACTTCATGTGTTTCGCAAGAATGTGCCTGACACGATAAGATGCTCTGGTAGCAGCCTTGCTCTTGTTGTTGGGCCTGGTGGAAATGGACTGCTGTGCATTTAGCTGTCCTTTCAGGCCCCTCCCCTTTTGGAGCGTAGGGCAGAATTAGGAGGGAATTCCGTCTCGTAGCGTTTGTGCACTGTTTTGAAATGCCGCTCCTAAATTACCCTTCTTCGATAAAGCCACGCTCGCATTGCAGATGAGACAGATGGACTTTGAATTGGAATAGATACAAACATAATCATCCTCCCACTCGGAGTGAGAATTATATATGTTTTGCTTGTGTGCGGACTGTCACTCCTGTTGACACGGACAACATTAGCGAACTAGTGCACTGCCCACCAGCCGCGCCCCGACACAGTCACGCCGGCCAATCACAAAGCTTTGATGCGTTCAAGTGCATTATTCTGGCACAGGAAGATTATGTTATAGGACATTAACGATAAAACAGAATATTGTTGTTCTATTTTTAGACACATCTCGCGATCGACTGGGAATCTCCCCGCGATCGACCGGTCGATCGCGATCGACTGGTTGGGCACCCCTGGTGTAGTCCAAACGATAGCTGGGGATTCTGGGTAGTGTAGTGTCTTCTGCCATCCTTTACTCAGAAAAAACATTTGTTTCTCCGAATCGAAGGGGAAAAATACAAAAGCATTGCACACAATTTAAACCAATCAATGTTGTGTAATTAACAAGGATAATCTGGTATTTTTTAGTCGATGAGTAGTGCAGATATCACTGTAAAATCAATCGACAGTAAGGGGAATACTTACTTCCGGGTGTACAATTCTCCGTTATCCAATGGGAATGGACGCTCACATTGCCTTTAAGGGCAGCCGACACAAACGAATGCCGTGCTTCCATGAGCGTCAAATCCCGCCGCAGATGGGAATACATTGCAATCAGTTGAAAGCTATTTGCGTCCCTTTATGACGCTGAAGGAGCCTAGGAGCGTCACAACTGGACGCCACGGACACTGACCAAACGTCGCTCCTGGACGCTTAGGGAGTGAGAGTGTGTTGGGTTTTTCATACCACTGCTACGCTGACGACACCCAATTAATTCTGTCCTTTCCCCGCTCAGAGACCCAGGTCGTCGCATGCATCTCTGCTTGTCTAGCTGACATCTCTCAGTGGATGTCTGCTCACCACCTCAAGCTCAACCTTGACAAGACTGAACTGCTTTTCCTTCCGGGAAAAGATTGTCCCACTCTTGACCTAACAATCAACATCGGCACCTCTGTTGTTTCCCCGACTCAGACTGCAAGGAATCTGGGTGTGATCCTAGATAACAACCTGTCCTTCACTGCAAACATAGCTGCTACAACCCGCTGCTGCAGATACACGCTTTACAACATCAGGAGGATACGTCCCAAGCTGACCCAGAAAGCGACACAAGTTGTGGTCCAGACTCTCGTCATCACACGCCTAGACTACTGCAACTCCCTCCTGGCTGGTCTACCTGCATGTGCCATCCGACCTCTGCAGCTCATCTAGAATGCAGCGGCTCGTCTGGTCTTCAACCTTCCTAAATTCTCCCACAACACGCCGCTCCTCCGCTCCCTCCACTGGCTTCCGGTAACTGCTAGAATCCACTTCAAGACAATGGTACTTGCGTACCATGCTGCGAATGGATCTGGCCCTTCCTACATCCAGGACATGGTTAAACCGTACACCCCAGCACGTGCACTCCGCTCTGCATCAACCAAACGACTCGCTGCACCCTCGCTGCGAAGGGGACCCAAGTTCCCATCAGCAAAAACACGTGGGTTTGCTATCCTGGCTCCAAAATGGTGGAATGAGCTCCCCATTGACATCAGGACAGCAGATAGCTTACACACCTTCAGGCGTAGACTGAAAACTCATCTCTTTTGACTCCACTTCGAGCGATAGAACTATTAACAAAGCACTTATATACTAATAAAGGACTTACCTAAAGCCAGTTGAGTAGCACTTGAAATGTTTTTGCTCTATGAAACCTGATTTCTGTTTTCTTCAATTTTGTATTTTGTTGGTCGAACGCACTTATTGTAAGTCGCTTTGGATAAAAGCAAAATGCTACAGTATGTAATGTAATGTAATGTAATGTATTGGCCTTGGGGTCAGTATGTACACTACAATTTGTCCTTTCCTCCTGCCTGGCTGCTTATTTGTTCCTTATTTAGCCTGGATTTTCCAGTTATTGTTAATGTTCCCAAAAGTGTGATAGGAAATAAAGAACTATATTAAGAGAGAGGTGTGTCGAATTAAGGAGAGACTATAGCGAAGAAACAAAGGAGTTTGGGAATACTGTAGATCAAGTGAGAGGTGTTGCATCTATCTTACCTCAGTGTGTGAAACTGGCGGACAGTGAGCCTTTGGCCCTGCAGTCGGGAGGGAATGTTGTGATTGGAGGGCTGTTCCCTCTGCATTTTGTGGCTTCTAAGCCGCAGAACAGGTACCACAGCAAACCCCAGCTCACACCTAGGGGGTAAGTTTGAGGATACTGATGATATCTTATACAGGCATCTGTTGATGCTTTTGGTTACAAATCAGACTCTAAAAACAATTATTTGTCCTTGTTCAGGCCTGTTTTAGGTAAGACAACCTCTGTTAAAGGGGCAAGTTATGAAAACTATAAATGTGCTAATGAAAAGCCTTCACTGGTTCAGAGGATCTGCAGAGCACAACAAACAGCATTTTTCTGAAACCACTAAGCAATAGTCACAAGAATCTCAGCCAATATTTTAGCTTTAAAAAAACAAAACCATAAAGCTTCAAAAGATGGGGAACAATGAGCAAATAACCCCCAAAACAAGATTATTTCTAATCATCCACCCACCTCCTTTTCTGAAAATCTGATCCTAGAAAAACATAAAACAGGTACAGTATATTGGCAATTTAAGGACATGTCTGGCTTTTCAGGGCAAGTTCTGCTGTGATGGCTTTAGATTAGGGTATTTGGGCATCCATCCAAACAGCATGACTTTGTCAATGATGATTATTTGAAGGAAAGTTACATATAAAATATAGAATAATATAAATACATCTTGTCAGCGCTGGGCATGGGCATGCTCTCTCTCTAATAGCAAAGTGACGTATGGTAGAAGGAGTTGAGCGTCTGAAAAACATTATAAACCAGTGAGAACACACAGTACAGTTTGCCCACTTGGCGATAGTTGATGATGGAGATGTCTCTTATTGGTCTGATACTGTCTATAGGTTTATGTGAGCTGAAGTCAGTTCTTGTTCTGAATAGTTTTGGGGATGGTGTGAAACAAGCAGCTGGGCTTACAGGGGACAGGACTGCTGCTTTGCTTAGCACTAATGCTTCATCTGTGACATGTAAGCTACAAGGTACCACTCATCAACCTGCATTCTCTATGGACGGTGACTATGTTATTGGGGGTGTTTTCTCCATACACTATGACATGCACACAGTGAAGCATAACTACACCACCATGCCCGAGCCACTAAGCTGCGCAGGGAGGTTAGTACAGGGAGATTTTGGCTAGAATGTGGGCATATACAGTATATTGATGTGTATATTGTGAATTTGTGTTGCAATGTACTGTGTTGTATGTAAAAACTCTAAAAATAATAATCATTTATAAATATTTTTGTTTTTTACATAAGGTGGATTTTTTTTCTATTTCATAAAAGACAATAGTTTAACTGATGTATACATACTTAACCATTTGTTGAATGGAGAGATGTGAAACTTATGATTTATTGGACCATTGTATCAATTCATCAAAGTTATTGTGAATATTGGACATATAATCAAGTGTTTGGGTTTTTGACAGATGAAATTCCCATAAAGCCTACAGAGATGCTATTAGTTATTATCCAGACCATATCTTTGAATTTCAGTCATCTTATAGTCTATCACGTATTATTTTAAAATCTTAAAGTTTTAACATTAACACCGATGTCTGTGTGCAGCATCAACTCCCGTGGACTGCGCTTCTCACGTGCAATGGTCTTCGCCATCGAGCAGATTAACAACAGCACAGAGCTGCTTCCGGGGATCAAGCTTGGTTATGAGATCTATGACTCATGTGCCTCGGTGTCCGTGGCGGTGCATGTTGCATTTCAGCTTTCAGGGGGACTAGACCCGGTGTTTAACACCGGCGACAAATGCTCAAAGTCTGGTATGGTGATGGGCGTCGTTGGTGTGTCTGGGTCCACGTCTACCATCAGTATGTTGCGCATCATCGGGCCCTTCAACATACCTCAAGTAAATATTAAGAATTAATTGCAAACTGTGTTTGAGTCCATTACTTTTTTGCCTCTGTCCGGTTAAATAACTGTTGTTTTCTTTAGGTGAGCCACTTTGCCACGTGTGCATGCCTGTCTGATAAGCAGCAGTACCCAAGTTTCTTCAGAACAATCCCGAGTGATCAATTCCAGGCTGACGCGCTGGCCAAGCTGGTAAAACACTTTGGCTGGACTTGGATAGGTGCTGTCCGGTCGGATTCTGACTATGGCAACAATGGCATGGCCTCTTTCCTGCATGCAGCACGTAAAGAGGGGATCTGTGTGGAATACTCCGAGTCTTTCTCTCGGACCGACCCACGTAGCCGGATCCAGAGAGTAGCTGACGTTATCCGCAGGTTTCTATATCACTGATTCTCCTTTAGTTCACTGTGCTGACACTGACCTTCTGCACAGAAAAACCAAAACAAGTGCTAAAAGTGATGGAACATGTTTTTATTACAACAGGAAATGTGCCAATATATCTGTTTATCATCTCTCATGTTTTGTTTTTCTTCAGACTTACAGTATGACTTGTAATGTATAAAATACAATTATACTCATATATTATAACTATTGTTTTTATATGTCATTGAACGTCCCTCCAGGTCAACGGCTAAGGTTGTTGTGGGATTTATTGCCACTGGAGATATGAAGATTTTGCTGGAGGAGCTGTCACGCAAGCCTTCTCCACCTCGACAGTGGATAGGTAGTGAGGCCTGGGTAACTGACCGAGACATGCTGAGGTTCAGCTTCTGTGCTGGAGCCATCGGATTTGGCATTGAAAAATCTGTCATCCCAGGTCTGAGGGACTTCCTGCTGGATCTCTCTCCGTCTAAAGTGGCTGAATCCCCATTGCTTACCATGTTCTGGGAGGAAGCATTCAACTGCAGGCTGGTAAAAAGTGAGAAAGTTGTGCCAATTTTAAACATATATGATACTCATGGTAGTGTCTTGATTGTGTTAGTTTTTTTATTTTTTCTGTCTAAGTGTAGCTCCCTGAATTGATCAGCCTGTTAAAAACTCCAGATTTTGACTGAAAGGAAAATCTAATATTTGTAATGAAATACATGAGGCGGACATAAGGTGCATCTCGGTGAATGATCTCAAAATGTGATTTTCAGATCATGTTTATTAACAATGCTGTCTAATATATTGTAAATAACATACAGGTACATATATATATACTATTATATACTATATTATTATATATTATATACATTATTAGGCTATTATGCAGTGATTTTAGATTGTTTATTTGTTTAGTCGAAAGCTATTTATTCCTCAATGCACAACAATTTAGGGAAAGTCTCCCTTCAAAAATAGTCATAAAATAAATGCTGAAAAAAAGAATCACGCTCTAGAATATGTTTATCCAAAACATATAGTGCAGAGTCAAAATATATGTAAAAAATATAAATATATAAATTGTGGAATATATTTGTTGACAGGTTACAGTCATTGTAAAATAAAGAAGATGAACTTTAAAAAGGAATGTAGTAAATGTATGCTTTATGAGAAGTATTATATACACGGTATTACATTACATTACATGTTACTTGTTAGACGCTTTTATCCAAAGCGACTTACATACGGTATATGTACATACATAATGTAGGTGAGTTAAAGTACAAGTATTTAAATGTAGAGGGACAGTATCAAAGTCCTGACTTCAAGAGTTTAGCAGTCTTATTGTGTGTTGAATCAAGCTGTGTAGGCCTGTTAGTGTGTTACCGTCTACTAGACAGCAGAGGGCAGACAGTTTATTTCTAGTGTGATAAGGGTCTCTGATTATCCTGTACTGCTGGTTCTAGTGTCCATCATGCAACATTATAACAGGGCAAGTCAGTATTAAATAAAATGAATACATATTTGGCCTAATACAATAAGTATTTGTCTGATGACTGATTTGTGTAAATATGAGCTGCTAAAATAAACTAATAACGTAAAAAACATCTCCACAAAACAGTGATTTGAAATGTGATGTAAATCGTGCAATGCTTGTTTGGCAGGTTGAATAACACAATACACACAAAGAATGAATGAATGTAATCATCATTTCTAAAAACACCTCCCTCTGTCTCTGTGTTTTTAGGTGAAGCCACAGACAGGAGTGTGTGTGATGGAACTGAAGATATAAAGACGCTCCAGAGCTCATACACTGACACATCTCAACTTCGAATCACTAATATGGCGTACAAGGCTGTCTATGCAATAGCGCATGCCATTCATAACGCAGTGTGTCAGAAAACTGATTCTACTACACAGTGTGTTAGGTTCACTAAGCTAGAGGCCAAAGAGGTCAGTACAAATAATGAAGTTATTTTAAGCTCCACGTCTATGTTATCAAATGAATGCTCATTTTATTTTAAATGATCTCTTTTTTCCCTTCACTGTCTTCCTTTACTTCATCCCTAGGTTCTTAATCAGCTGAAAAAAGTAAATTTTTCCCAAAATGGTTATGATGTGTCATTTGATGCCAATGGGGATCCTGTGGCCACATATGAGCTGGTAAACTGGCAAAGAAATGAGAGTGGCAGCATTGAGTTGGTGACTGTGGGGAAATACGATTCATCACTGCCGGTGGGCCAGGAGTTCCTTATCAACAGGAACCTCACCTGGGTGGAGGGTGGCACACAGGTGAGGAGCCCCAAAGCAATAGTTTAACATGCTACATTTTCATATCATCTCAAAGGGTATGATGTCTCATACCTCGGTACCTCATTAGAATTCCAAAGTTACGAATAATGAGAGAGTATTTTTAACATGACATTTACGTTTTATTGTTTAAAATACATGTTTACTTACTTTTTTTGTTTTTTTTAACTAAAGAGAAATGTAAAAGACACAAAGAAAAACATTGTGAAGAAAAAAACATGAATCTATCCTTTTATAATTGTAGTTTCAGAGCACACCTGTCGACATGTGAGTTAATTTGTATATATGTGACAGGTGCCTGTGTCAGTGTGCACTGACAGCTGTCCTTCAGGAACTCGTAAAGTGCTTCAGAAAGGAAAACCCATCTGCTGTTATGACTGTACACCGTGTCCCGAGGGAGAGATTAGCAATGCTACAGGTAGTTGTTTTTCTAATGTATGTTTACAACATAAAGTATACATTCTAACTGCTTAAAGCTCTTTTCTTTTTTTCAGATTCCTTTGATTGTTTCCCTTGCCCCAAGGAATTCTGGCCTAATGCAGAGAGAGATTTGTGTCTTCCCAAACCTGTAGAGTTTCTTTCCTTCAACGAGCCCCTTGGAATCGTCTTGGCTGCTTTTTCAATCGGTGGTGCCTGTCTCACCATTATAACAGCGGCTGTGTTCTATCGTCACAGGAGCTCACCAATTGTCAGGGCCAACAACTCTGAGCTGAGCTTCTTGCTGCTCTTCTCCCTGACTCTATGTTTCTTATGTTCATTAACGTTCATTGGAGCACCCTCGGAGTGGTCCTGCATGCTGCGCCACACAGCGTTTGGGATCACATTCGTCCTCTGTATGTCTTGTGTTCTTGGAAAAACTATAGTAGTTTTGACGGCCTTCAAAGCTACACTACCAGGTAGTAATTTGATGAAATGGTTTGGGCCTTCACAGCAAAGATTGACTGCAGTGTCTTTCACATTTATTCAAGTTTTGATATGTACTATTTGGTTAGTTCTTAGTCCCCCCTTTCCGATGAAAAACCTCACGACATACAAGGAGAGAATCATCCTTGAGTGTGCATTAGGATCAGCTTTGGGGTTCTGGGCTGTACTTGGGTATATAGGCTTACTGGCTGTCTTTTGCTTTGTGTTAGCTGTCCTAGCTCGGAAACTACCTAATAACTTTAATGAAGCCAAGCTTATCACATTCAGCATGTTGATATTCTGTGCAGTCTGGATCACATTTATCCCAGCATATGTCAGCTCTCCTGGGAAATTTACTGTGGCTGTGGAGATATTTGCCATTCTGGCCTCCAGTTTTGGACTAATTACGTGTATATTCGCTCCAAAATGTTTTATTATTTTATTTAAGCCAGAGAAAAACACCAAGAAACATTTAATGAGCAGGGGTTTGTAGAAAACTGTAGATGGCTTTATAAAGCTTATATACTGTGCACATTCATATATGCTTTCCTTGTTGATTTAAATATTCATATTGGAGTTTCTTTTATGCTCAATATTTTACTAATTGTAATGTCATTTTGTGAATTTAATAATAATACCCTATTTTACAATACATTTTGATCAGTTACTGAAAATATAAAATAAAGTGAATAAATAAAGTCAACATTCAGACCGTGTGTGGTACTTGATTAACATTTCCAAAAAAATATTAAATACTGCATAATCATAAGAAAAGCTGGCTGAATTGCTATAACATTATTGCCAAAGACGAAAATACAACATCCCATAGTCCACAAATCCTTCAACAAGTTCTTAAAATGTTTTTTGAATATTCTTATTATTATATTTCAAATATAACAATTTTCATAGATTGCATCTTTTGGGACACATAAGCATACGCACCATGCGTATGCTTATAAAAATGCACATTACCTTTACAATATGATGTAGCCACCCGTAGGTGGTAGGTCTGGGTTTGTGTGGTCTAAAATAAATCTGATGTTACTGAATCATCTGAGACTTAAAAGGCAACTATTCAAAATAAAATGCAATTGTTCAAATGGAATTTCATTAAGTACATTTTGTATCATCCTTTAATGTATATTCTCAAAAGTAACCTGGAATTGTTCCAGTCTTAGTAATAGACACTTAACAACCTTTTAATACTATAGTTTGAAATTAATTAAATAATTAATCACTTTATTAGTCAATCTCCAAACACATTTCACACGAGCCGTCCGTAGTTTTCACCTATGCAATTGTTTTTCGTTGTGATTGATTAAACCAAATATGTTCACCGCTGGGTCACCAGACCCTCCTTTCACCCACACACTGACCTCCTTTTCCCCTCTCTCTCCAAGTGAGGTTCTTACCCTCATTACCTCTGCCCGCCCTACCACCTGTCCTCTGGACCCTATCCCTTCAAACCTCCTTCAGACTATCGCTCCTGATATTCTACCATTTCTCACCCATTTCATCAACACTTCTCTAACTTCTGGTCACTTTCCAAACAGTCTCAAGGAGGCAAGAGTAAACCCTCTCCTAAAGAAACCCACTCTCAACCCGTCTGATGTTATAAACTACAGGCCTGTCTCTCTCCTCCCGTTCCTGTCTAAAACACTCTAGAACGCGCTGTCTTTAAACAACTCTCCTGTTATCTCCATCAGAACAACCTTCTCGATCCGCACCAGTCTGGTTTCAAGGCAGGTCACTCCACAGAAGCTGCCCTCCTTGCTGTCACTGAGGAACTGCACACGGCTAAAGCAGCCTCCCTCTCCTCTGTCATCATTCTTTTGGACCTGCCTGCTGCATTCGACACTAGGGCTGTGCATCTTCACTGGTCTCACGATTCGATTCGATTACGATTATCCTGTCAACGATTCGATTCAATTCGATATCCCGATGCATCCCGATGCATCACGATTCATACCAATGCGTTGCATCCTCAATTTTCTATATTACTGCACATGGCTTATTTTTCATCAATGCATACATGCAGTAAATACATATGAACTATTTTTATTATTTAGAAAGTGCTTCAGAAATCAATAACATAAATGTCTTGACATTCATTTATAAACTAAAATAAATGAATTGTATAGGTCTAGCCTCCCTATATCTGTGTGTGAAATTGTTCCATCCTCAAAAACTAAAAAATAATGCTTCTGCAGTCTAGCTGCAGCTTCTAGCAACGGTCTTCTGTTAAAAAAAGGACACTGAAGGTGGCATCACACACAGTAGCGTGGGGTGGGGAAAAATGTAGGGGAAGCCAATGTTTTTGGGTCGGGGGGGGGGGGGGGGGGTGGTCAATAACGTAACCAGATGAGTGATTACAGCGCCCGGTAACATTTTACACACATTTGTATCATACAGATGCAGGACTTGTACACGCCTGTTATCTAAGCGACAGGTCCGCACGCACTCTCCAGCTGAAACTCTCTCGTCTTATTAATTTAAGCATTTTCTTATTAATTTATGCCAACCTCCCCCCACCAATGCAATACCAGCCGCTCAATGCGCAGTGCAGATTCGGTAATTAATAAATAAGAAGCATTCATTCACAAACTAAATCAGGAGACCTTTAAAGTTTTACGTTCACATCAAAGTATCAGTATGCGTTGTGTTGATAATGGACGAGACCCGCAGAGTCAGCGTAAAGTTGAGACGATCTCTGTTTAATGTCTGAATCTGATAACAGATAAAATGATCAGTTTTACATACATTTCCCTCAGTGACTCCTCTCATTGCTTGGAACGTTTACAAAAAGGGAAGAGGAAACGTGAGGGACACAATATATACAAAAAGTAAAATCACAAAGAAAGGAAATGAAAGTCCTCACAACAATAAACTCCTGAGCACAGCTCTCCGACCTTGCCAGGTATTTAACATTCAATAAAATGAAGAACACAGAATAAAATAATATAAAACACAGAATGTGTGTGATTATACAAAATTAAATTAAATAAACCCCACTGCATATTTACATCTGTTACACTAACACACACGGCAAGTGCAGCAACAGTCCTCGTCTCTGTAATTAGTTCAGTCCGTAGTCCAAAAGTAACACAAAAATATAAACAATCTCATCTATTCAGGTGATCGGGCCCTATATGGCATGCTATCTGCGGTGCTGATTTTCGGATAGCAGCACCCTGTGCTAATTAAACAACTGCAATAAAACAACTACTTCAGACTGAACACCTGCAGCTAAATCCAGGCAAGCAATGCACAATAACCAACAGAACCACATCAGAAATTGCACACATAGCTACACGGGCAGTTCAGGCAACAGGTATGCACAGAGAGAAAGGGGTGTGCATTTCACTCACCCTATTTGAAGAGGAAGGCCATTCTCCTGTCTTTCATGGTAGCGAAGTGGTCAATAACAATGTCATAGAACTTCCCAGCGGCCTTTAGGTCCTCCACAACAACAGAGTCAATGGATATTGTGGCTAGGTTGACAAGTCTGTCCTGTCCACACGTGTTTCTCAGATATGTTTTGATCCTTTTTAGACAGGAAAAGGAGCGCTCTGCTGATGTGCTGGTGGCTGGTATCGTGAGCATGAGCTGGAGCAGCTTGTAGACCTCGGAGAGTGTGCCCTGTAGGTCATCCTCAATAAGAAGCTGTATCAGCTCTCCTGGTGGCTTGTGAAACAACCTGTTGTTGTACAGCGTGTGCAGCTCATTCCTTAACTTCTGCTCATCAAAGAATGGATACGTGTTGATCAGCTGAGCTAGCTCACTGCTGGGAAATGCATCAGGGTTGCAGAACAATGTGAATGATGTGTGTTCCAGTATCCGAAAAAAGTGCAGGTGCTCCATATCTGCAAATCTTTGGGTCATGTGCAACACTATGCCGTCAACAATCTGGAAGTAAAGACGCCGGAAAGACACAACCGTTTCCTCGTCTCCTTCTTGGTGCTGGTTAAACCCTTGCTCCAGGTCGTCCCAGCCGCGGCGACGTCGTTTACGTCGGGGCACAGGATCGCCGACTGCTTTGACCGTGTCATCGTAAATGCGACTGAATGTCTCATCTGTTCTTGTGGCTTTGAGAGCGCTGAGAGTGCTCATGATCCGATCCTGGCATTTTTTGATGTCCGCCGTCTTGCTTTGCAGAACCTGGAAGAGTGGTTCTGTGAGGCCGAAAATGGACTGAAAGACCCCGAGCAGGAAGGTGAAGTCAAAATCCTCAAGTTTTTGCTTCAAGGAAGCACTCTGTGCAATGGTCTCTTTGTCCCATCCCGGCTCTGTCATTATCCTGTCAAAAGCGATACAGAGCGACCCGCGTCCTTCATGGATGGCGTGTACTGCGTGGCTTTTAAAATTCCACCTCACAGCAGAACCCCCTGGTACACGCACAGCTCGATCAACTTCAGACAGTAGTGCTGATCTCTTACATGAACGTGAGAAAAAATTGTGGAAGGCATCGAGATTGGCAAAAAACAGTTTGGCTGCTTGGATGTTGTTTGTGCCTTGTGCTAAAACCAAATTTAATTTGTGAGCATAGCAGTGGATGAATAGCGCATTGGGGTAGTATGCTTTCACTAAAGCCTGAATGCCACCGTGCTGTCCACTCATGCAGCTTGCTCCGTCATAAATCTGACAAATCAGTTTGTTTGTTGGGCTGTAGTTCCCGATGGCTCTCATGACAACTGATGTTACAGCTTTTGCATCTCTTTCTAAGCTGACATCAAAAAAGCAGAGGAAACGTTCACACACACTGCCTTTTTCATTCACATATCTGATTATGATAGTGAGTTGGCACTTATTGGAGATGTCTGATGTGTCATCCACTTGTACAGCAATGAAAGGAGAAATGTGTATTTCTTTATCAGTCTCATCCTGGATACAACGAGCTATGCTCTCAATTATGTCATTTTGTATGGTGTTTGACATACCGCTGAAGACTGTTGACGATCCCAAGTGCTCCGCGAGTGCAGTGTCAAACTCTGCAAATGCACGTACCATCTCTACAAAATTGACCCTGTTAGAGCTGCCAGCGGCCTCATTGTGTCCCCTGAATGCTTGCTCTTGACGTGCAAGCAGTGGTGTAGTGGGCGTTGGACGCGGGGGTACGCCGTACCCCCACTTATTTGGAGCACAATCTTTTTTTTAATAGTCTAATAAATATAAAATCATTGCCAGTGTTATCAGTTGCAAGTGTGTATTTGTTGTAATAATGACAAAAACATAATACATTTCACAGTAATTATAATACAAAATAAAAACGATTTCCTTAAAGAATTATGATTCATCATCACGCTCATGACTCCGCGGCGAGCTGGGGGTGTGTCACTGACACACCCACGGCGAGCCAGCTCACTGCCCGCCGATTTTGCGGTAGCTCTTTCCCTCAAGAATGCTAACGAAAAAGCTCTATAATGGCAGGCTAACATTTTTTACTTGACTTCTTTTCTAAAAAGAATATAATTCACAAGAAGAAAGAGGCTAGCAGCACCGAAGCTACAAGTGAAGTTGCTACTAGTATAGGCCTAATTCACCAGAAGAGCCGCCTAAAGACGTGGATAATGCTAGCACTAACGTCAACGTTAGCTGCGCTAGCAACGTTCCGCTGGCTAGCTCAAGCTCACCTTTCCCAGAGGTATGGACGGAGGAGATGTGGCGGAGGAAACAAGAGGCTACCCGTGGATACACTGCAAAGCTGGGAAACTGGGCTGCAAAGTTTGTTCATCCATTTCGGATTTATCAGTCTTCAAAACGCAAGGTGTGTGTGTGTGTGTGTGTGTGTGAGAAAAGCAGCGCTGTCTGCTTATTTGCAATGTAGGCTAGACCTAATCAGAATAATTTCAAGTCCAGATCATCGTCTGCTTAGTTGCAATACTGTAGTTTATGCAATTTAGGCCTATAAATTGTTTATGTAATGTATATGCCAGTGTGTCCATGATTTTGAGTCTGTGTGTGTGTTGAGCGCAGCGCCGTCTACTTTTTGCAGTACAGCAACTATAGGACTAAGCATGCCGGTAGTTTCTTTGGGCCTGTCTGCCCGTGTTGTGAGTGCACTTCGCACGTGCGCACTTGTGTGGCATTGTTTGGGATTACCTAATTAAAATAGCGTCCCCCTAGTAAAAAAATCCCCACTACACCACTGCGTGCAAGGTACAGGGCAGCAATGATGAGTTTCCTCAGAATATCCCGGTTATTTTTTACTTGTTCGTTGTGCTTCTTTGTGCTAATGGTTCTTGCTACATCCAGAGCCTCGTCAATCCTGACGCGTCCAAAAAGCTTTAATTTCACAGCACAATCTATATGATTTTTAGATTTACCGTGCCTCTCAATTGCCTGTGACAGGTTGGCAAGGTCGATGAATCCTGAAGTTGCCCAAGGATTGTTCAGGGAGCACGAACCCTTGTCAAAAAGAAGACATGGCCAGCAAAATAGACGCTGAAGTTTAGCGCTTCCAGTTAGCCACTCCGTGCGGACATAATTGTCCTCATTGAACGTCCGATTAGATCCCTTATTCCTCTGTGTACACAGCTCGAGTGTGGGCGTTGTCCTGCCATCTGCTTTCATTTTTAGTTGCTGCTGTAGCAGAAGTTTAGTGAAGTTATGCTTAATTAAGTACGCCAAATCTCCACCCTCCATAATGCTTCATTTGTTTGATAATTTCTAACGGCGGTGATGACAGTTACAGTATTAAAATTGATGTTGATGTGATTGGATGGCAGTGTCCAATCAAATCGCCAGCCGCCAGCCGCCCCTGAATGGAAGCTAGAGGCGGCTGGCTTCCCCTGGCATGGCCCTGACCAATCACAGGTTGGCAGGGGCATCACGTGGGCCTCATCTGATTGGTTAATCCCTCAATTGTTTTTCACCAAGGGAAACTAGATTCTGCTGGCCTCCTCTCGCAACAGTGAATGCAATCTACTGTTTCACCATGAAATCTAGAGGGGCGCTGTTTCACTCTTTGTAAAATACTCAATGAGAATGGGGGAGAGACGGAGAGACGGAGAGACGGTCCGGCAGGAACACACAGGAAAGTAGAATTACCAGTGGCGGCGGGTCATTAGGGGCAGGTGGGGCACAGCCCCACCTAGTGTCAGAAGAAAGTATTACAAATAATGATTACAAAAAAATACTAAAAAATAAATAAAAAAACATATAAAATATATTTTAAGGTCATGTTTAATAATCTGATTCGTCTGTACATTTCTGTTTTAGTCTGTGTTCTTCTAATTAGTGTCTAGAGTGCCGTTTTGAGCTGTTTAGAGCCATGTGGGACAAAACCCGATCCTGCCCCTCCCTCTCACAGTCTAAGTGAACGGTGATTGTAAAAACTACACTGCGCATGCTCAGATTATTTTTCTATTGAATGTGTGTGGCAAAAAAATAATGACCGTAGGGGCATAGTGCTCCCATCCCCACCATACGTCATCTCACATAATTCAGAATTGATTGGCTGTAAGTACTCACGTGTGCAGTGCTGCGAAACGTCACGTGTAGTTTGAAGAGGAGACGAGAGAGCAGCATATAGCTAACATCACCAGCGATTAAAAGAAGTAAAAAACTGAAAGAAAATGAATGAAGTTGACCATTTACTGGAGCACACATTTGAGACACTTAGTCTCTGAGAGAAACTGGAGGTAAAGCGCCTCGGTGCCCACCATCCACCGGATTTCCAAATGGTCCAGACTGCGGGCAAAGTTAAACGTGGGTTTAACGCTGAGTGGTTTGCTAAAAAGAAATGGCTAACGGCAAGCATCCAGAAGAATTCCCTCTTTTGCTTTCCTTGCCTGCTTTTTGGTGAAGATCAAGGTACTTGGTCGAGGACAGGTTACAAGGACTTAAAGCATCTTTCGGAGAGGACAATGAAGCATGAGAGCAGCAACAGTCATTTGGAAAATGCCGTAAAATTGGGATTACTTGGAAGGGTGAATGTTGCAGCTCAGATTGACAGCGCCTACAGACGCGGCATTGATTCTCATAATAGGAAGGTGGAAGAAAACAGGTACGTGCTTGGTCGGATCATCACCTGTATTAAACTGTGTGGGAAATGTGAGACAGCACTGCGGGGCCACAACGAGTCGGCGGACTCTCTGAATCCAGGGATATTCAGGTCAATTTTCGAGACAATGTGTGAGGGCGATTCCAGGCTTCAACGGCACTACGAAGCTCAGCTTGTTTTCAAAGGGACATCAAGCACCATACAGAATGAACTCTTGGACTGCATGTATGATGTGTACAGGGAGGAAATAGCCAAGCAAGTGGACAACACATCATTTGTTGCCGTTCAGGCCGACGAGACAACCGATGTCTCCTGTAAATCGCAAATGGTGATTGTGCTGCGATACATTATGCCTGACCTCACAGTTACAGAGCGTGTTTTGGAGTTTGTGGAAGTAAAGGACAAAACTGGTTTAGGTCTCTCTAACAGCATCAAGACTGTTCTGGAACCCCTGAAGCTGAAAGAAAAGCTAATCGCTCAGACCTATGACGGGGCGGCCGTCATGAGCGGTAACGTGCGCGGGGTACAGACGGTGATGAAGGAGACGTACCCAAACGCTCAGTTTGTTCACTGCTACGCCCACCAACTGAACCTGACCCTGCAGCAACTGTGTTCAGCAAGGATGAGCATCCTGAAGGTGTTTTTTGCAGATCTAACTGCTTTTTCCACTTTTTTCTCCGGTGCTCCAAAACGTGTTGCAGCTCTTGCAGAGGCAACACAGAGACGCATCCCACGGCCACCGGCTGTGAGATGGAACTTTAAAAGCAGAACTGTGAACGCGGTTTGGGAGACCCGAGATGCACTACTTCAGTGTATGAAGCATATACGCGCACAACCAGGATGGGATGCGGTCACCATAAGTGAGGCATACGGCCTGTCAAAGAAACTGCGGGACCGAGCATTTATGCAGCTCCTGGAGTTTTTTTTCGTTGCTTATGCCAGAAGTGGATGTTCTATACAACACTCTGCAAAAACGAAGCATCGATGCACCTGGGATCAACAGCGCGCTCTGCCGTTTCAAGGAAAATGTTCAGAAAATGAGGCAGAAAACTGATGCATTGGCCGCCACTGCTCATGATGGAACAGACGAGCCAGGCCGACGAGTCAGCAGCACAGCGCCGGTGATGAAGGAGGCTTGTGACACAGTCATCTCACAGGTGGAACAGAGGTTCTCACAGAGTGACCATTTGATCGCTGCAAAGCTTGTTGACAGCTCATTCTTCCCACAGCATGTCCTGTCATTTCCTACACCTGAGCTTGACTGCGCCGTGAAACTGTGGCCTGCGTTGGGAAACAAGGAGAAGTTGAAGTCTGAGCTGACCACGCTCTACCGCCACAGTGAGCTTCACACTGGAAACACTGCCCTGTCTCTGTTGAAATCCATTCACGAGAACAACTTGGAGGAAACGTTTGCTGAGACTGTTATTTTGGTCAAAATAATAGTGACAACTCCGATGACGACATCCGAGTCAGAGAGGAACTTTTCCACCCTCAAAAGGATAAAGACTTTCACTCGCAACACCATGGGACAGCCGCGACTTAACGCATTGGCCATGCTTTCAATTGAAAGCCAGTTGATCCAGCAACTACAGGACTTCATCCCCAAAGTGATAGACACATTCTGTCAGAGGAAGGACCGCCGTGCCGCTTTTCTTTTCAAGTGAGCCTTCAGCTTTGGTAAGTTCATTTATGTCATATATTTTGTTGATCTTCTGTGTTTTGCCTCTGCTGGATCGATTGATATTGTGACCTCGATGATGAGTGTCTGTGTTTTCCTTATATTTACAGTCTATGGTGTTTTAATGCTAAAGCATTACGGTTGTTGTTATTGTTAAGAATTACTTTGTCATGGTGACCTTTACTCCATGTATGAAGGTGCATTACTATGACATCCCCACGCTGTGTACGTAAATGTATGCGCTCACAGTGTTGCTCCTGTGGTCTTCAGTATGTAATTTTGACACTCCCCCTCTCTCTCTCCTCCCCCCCTCTCTCTGTCCCCCCTCTCTCTCTCCTCCCTCTCTCTGTCCCCCCCCCCCTCTCTCTCTCTCTCTCCCCCGACCTCTTTCTGCCCCCCCCAGTTGTGTACACCTAGAAACGCCACTGAGAATTACAGAAACAAAACAAAGTGTTTTTATTTATTTATTTAAATTTTAACTACAATCCGAAAAAACAGGGGAAGCTTGGCTTCCCTTGGCCTCCGGGAGAAAACGCCACTGATCACACACAGGACTTGAGTCTGAACACAGCAGACAACAGGAGTATTTACAATAGCATATACAAACTAAAATACTGCATGTGGGTGCACACTTACATTCTCTGTCTTACTGTTACATAAATCCCATGAATGTATGAGATTAAATTAGCTTCATTATATCTCAGTGATTAAGTGAATAATAAAGTTTCTATCGGGTCACTATCAGCCTGTCACTCATTATTTTCAGGGAGGAGGCGGGGTTTGGAGGAACAGAGGAGACGGTGATCGCGGGAGCTTTTTTCCTCCTGCCTTCACAAACTTTACACACGTATATCGTCTGAAAATTGCTAGAGGACATTCATACTTTGCAATCCAAGACTTAATTAAATCCACCAAAAACCTGACATGATTGTAACGCGATTATTTTTGAAAAACATAAATCCCTGTGCCGCAGCGACACGGAGTGATTCAGAGCGGGTCCTGCTGCTGTTGGTTCTGGACTGGTGTTCTTGTGTTGGTGGATAAAGCAGACTACTCCGTGTTTGGTGTTGCTGTGCCGCTGTCACGTCTGTTCCCTGATCTCTGCGTCACCGACCGATTTGATATTAAAGTGACAGAAAAAAAAACGTTATAGTAAAGCCGCGGCCGGAAAATCAGGAAGCAACGTTACTACGCTATAACCGATTATCTTCCGTCACTGCATCGAGACCGAATCGTCCACGTCCGCATCGCAATGCATCGTATAAACGATTATTTTCAACACCCCTATTCGACACAGTGAATCATCAGATCCTCCTTCGCACTCTCCAAGAACTTGGAGTTTCAGGCTCTGCACTTTCCCTCATCACCTCATACCTCAAAGACCGCACCTACAGGGTTACTTGGAGAGGGTCGGAGTCCGACCCTTGTCAATTAACTACAGGGGTCCCTCAGGGCTCTGTTCTTGGTCTTGGTCTTCTCCTTGTACACAAACTCGCTCGGATCTGTCATTAGTCCGCATGGTTTTTCATACCACTGCTACGCTGACGACACCCAATTAATTCTGTCCTTTCCCCGCTCAGAGACCCAGGTCGTCGCACGCATCTCTGCTTGTCTAGCTGACATCTCTCAGTGGATGTCTGCTCACCACCTCAAGCTCAACCTTGACAAGACTGAACTGCTTTTCCTTCCGGGAAAAGATTGTCCCACTCTTGACCTAACAATCAACATCGGCACCTCTGTTGTTTCCCCGACTCAGACTGCAAGGAATCTGGGTGTGATCCTAGATAACAACCTGTCCTTCACTGCAAACATAGCTGCTACAACCCGCTGCTGCAGATACGCGCTTTACAACATCAGGAGGATACGTCCCCAGCTGACCCAGAAAGCGATGCAAGTTGTGGTCCAGACTCTCGTCATCACACGCCTAGACTACTGCAACTCCCTCCTGGCTGGTCTACCTGCATGTGCCATCCGACCTCTGCAGCTCATCCAGAATGCAGCGGCTCGTCTGGTCTTCAACCTTCCTTAATTCTCCCACAACACGCCGCTCCTCCGCTCCCTCCACTGGCTTCCGGTAACTGCTAGAATCCACTTCAAGACAATGGTACTTGCGTACCATGCTGCGAATGGATCTGGCCCTTCCTACATCCAGGACATGGTTAAACCGTACACCCCAGCACGTGCCACTCCGCTCTGCATCAACCAAACGACTCGCTGCACCCTCGCTGCGAAGGGGACCCAAGTTCCCATCAGCAAAAACACGTGGGTTTGCTATCCCGGCTCCAAAATGGTGGAATGAGCTCCCCATTGACATCAGGACAGCAGATAGCTTACACACCTTCCGGCGCAGACTGAAAACGCATCTCTTTTGACTCCACTTCGAGCGATAGAACTATTAACAAAGCACTTATATACTAATAAAGGACTGGCTTACCTAAAGCCAGTTGAGTAGCACTTGAAATGTTTTTGCTTTATGAAACCTGATTTCTGTTTTCTTCAATTTTGTATTTTGTTGGTCGAACGCACTTATTGTAAGTCGCTTTGGATAAAAGCAAAATGCTACAGTATGTAATGTAATGTAATGTATTGGCCTTGGGGTCAGTATAGGGCTGTGCAATTAATCGTATTTTAATCGCGATTACGATTATGGTTTGCGACGATTATGAAAATAGCATAATTGACAAAATACGATTATTTTTGCTGGGTGCGCTTTCGCCCCTCCCTAAAAGCCCACTCGGCCACGTGGGAGTGACATGTGTTGTGAGTGTTCAGCGCGAGCGAAGATGTCAGAACAAGAGCAGCAACTCGTTAAAAAGAAGGGTACAACTATTTCCACTATTTGGAAGTACTTTGGCTTTCAGGAGTCCGACGTGGAGCAAAACAAAGTACAGTGCAGGATTTGTTACCAGGTTGTGTTGGCACCACACGCTAACACAACCAATCTCTTTAATCGTCTGAAATACAACCACAAAGTGCAATACGACCAGGCAATAATACAACAAAAAGCAGATGCCCGCTCGACTTCATCCACCACATCATCACAGTCATCGATTCAGGACGCATTGTACAGAGCAACGGCCTACGCGACGAGCTCGCAGAGACACAGAGATATTACAGGTGCCATACATTTCACATCACTAAAGATATGTGCACTGTTAGCAACAGGGCTTTAAGCAACTTGTCAACACGTTGGACAAGCGTACGCGATGCCGTCTCGGTATTATTTCAGCAGGTCTGCGCTGCCTGCGCTATATGACAAATGCCGTGGGGAAGTTGAGAGAGATGTGGCTTCAGCTGACTACTTTGCTACCACAACAGACCTATGGTCTAGCCCAGGGGTGCCCAACCAGTCGATCGCGAGATGTGTCTAAAAATAGAACAACAATACTCTGTTTTATCGTTAATGTCCTGTAACATAATCTTCCTGTGCCAGAATAATGCACTTGAACGCATCAAAGCTTTGTGATTGGCTGGGGTCACCCCATGTGTCGGGGCGTGGCTGAGGGTCTTCAGTACAGGTGGCAATATTGTCACCTGCCTGCGCTCATCTCTGAAACCAGACCATGTAAACAGGCTGGTGTTTCTTGCGAACAATCTTTAAGAGATGACATGAGCAGCCCTACCAGCATTTGCCATGGTGGCCTAAACATTTTTATTTGGTCTTAAATTGTATTTATTGCATTTATTTCCTGTTACTTCTGGACCATGACGGTTGGCCAGCCTTCAACGTTTAACTGAGTGGAATATGTTGAATATGTTTTACCAAAATGTTGGCTATATGTTAAGGAGTTTTCAGTAGGTTGTGACAGTGCACTGCAACATGTTTGATTTCATTTATTTTGGTCTAATTTATTTTTATTTATCATATTAATAACATATGTTTAGTATGGTTTTGGAAGTGCGCTCAACATATTTGTTGATCTTGTTTATTGGTAAAATATTATTTGTTTTAAAGTTCAATAAATGGTCAATGAATAATCGTCAAAATAATCGTGATATCAATTATTGACCCAAATATCGTGATTATGATTTTTGCCATAATCGCACAGCCCTAGGTCAGTATGTACACTACAATTTGTCCTTGCCTCCTGCCTGGCTGCTTATTTGTTCCTTATTTAGCCTGGATTTTCCAGTTATTGTTAATGTTCCCAAAAGTGTGATAGGAAGTAAAGAACTATATTAAGAGAGAGGTGTGTCGAATTAAGGAGAGACTATAGCGAAGAAACAAAGGAGTTTGGGAATACTGTAGATCAAGTGAGAGGTGTTGCATCTATCTTACCTCAGTGTGTGAAACTGGCGGACAGTGAGCCTTTGGCCCTGCAGTCGGGAGGGGATGTTGTGATTGGAGGGCTGTTCCCTCTGCATTTTGTGGCTTCTAAGCCGCAGAAACAGGTACCACAGCAAACCCCAGCTCATACCTAGGGGGTAAGTTTGAGGATACTGATGATATCTTATACAGGCATCTGTTGATGCTTTTGGTTACAAATCAGACTCTAAAAACAATTATTTGTCCTTGTTCAGGCCTGTTTTAGGTAAGACAACCTCTGTTAAAGAGGCAAGTTATGAAAACTATAAATGTGCTAATGAAAAGCCTTCACTGGTTCAGAGGATCTGCAGAGCACAACAAACAGCATTTTTCTGAAACCACTAAGCAATAGTCACAAGAATCTCAGCCAATATTTTAGCTTTAAAAAAACAAAACTATAAAGCTTCAAAAGATGGGGAACAATGAGCAAATAACCCCCAAAACAAGATTATTTCTAATCATCCACCCACCTCCTTTTCTGAAAATCTGATCCTAGAAAAACATAAAACACGTACAGTATATTGGCAATTTAAGGACATGTCTGGCTTTTCAGGGCAAGTTCTGCTGTGATGGCTTTAGATTAGGGTATTTGGGCATCCATCCAAACAGCATGACTTTGTCAATGATGATTATTTGAAGGAAAGTTACATATAAAATATAGAATAATATAAATACATCTTGTCAGCGCTGGGCATGGGCATGCTCTCTCTCTAATAGCAAAGTGACGTATGGTAGAAGGAGTTGAGCGTCTGAAAAACATTATAAACCAGTGAGAACACATAGTACAGTTTGCCCACTTGGCGACAGTTGATGATGGAGATGTCTCTTATTGGTCTGATACTGTCTATAGCTTTGTGTGAGCTGAAGTCAGTTCTTGTTTTGAATAGTTTTTGGGATGGTGTGAAACAAGCGGCTGGGCTTACAGGGGATAGGACTGCTGCTGTGCTTAGCACTAATGCTTCATCTGTGACATGTAAGCTACAAGGTACCACTCGTCAACCTGCATTCTCTATGGACGGTGACTATGTCATTGGGGGTGTTTTCTCCATACACTCCAACATGCACACTGCGAAGCATAACTACACCACCATGCCCGAGCCACTAAGCTGCGCAGGGAGGTTAGTACAGGGAGATTTAGCCTAGAATGTGGGCATATACAGTATAGTGATGTGTATATTGTGAAGTTGTGTTGCAATGTACTGTGTTGTATGTACAAACTGTACAAATAATAATCATTTATAAATATTTTAGTTTTTTACATAAGGTGGATTTATTTTCTATTTCATAAAAGACAATAGTTTAACTGATGTATACATACTTAACCATTTGTTGAATGGAGAGATGTGAAACTTATGATTTATTGGACCATTGGAACAATTCATCAAAGTTATTGTGAATATTGGATATATAATCAAGTGTTTGGGTTTTTGACAGATGAAATTCCCATAAAGCCTACAGAGATGCTATTAGTTATTATCCAGACCATATCTTTGAATTTCAGTCATCTTATAGTCTATCACGTATTATTTTAAAATCTTAAAGTTTTAACATTAACACCGATGTCTGTGTGCAGCATCAACTCCCGTGGACTGCGCTTCTCACGTGCAATGGTCCTTCGCCATTGAGCAGATTAACAACAGCACAGAGCTGCTTCCGGGGATCAAGCTTGGTTATGAGATCTATGACTCATGTGCCTCGGTGTCCGTGGCGGTGCATGTTGCATTTCAGCTTTCAGGGGGACTAGACCCGGTGTTTAACACCGGCGACAAATGCTCAAAGTCTGGTATGGTGATGGGCGTCGTTGGTGTGTCTGGGTCCACGTCTACCATCAGTATGTCGCGCATCATCGGGCCCTTCAACATACCTCAAGTAAATATTAAGAATTAATTGCAAACTGTGTTTGAGTCCATTACTTTTTTGCCTCTGTCCGGTTAAATAACTGTTGTTTTCTTTAGGTGAGCCACTTTGCCACGTGTGCATGCCTGTCTGATAAAGCAGCAGTACCCAAGTTTCTTCAGAACAATCCCGAGTGATCAATTCCAGACTGACGCGCTGGCCAAGCTGGTAAAACACTTTGGCTGGACTTGGATAGGTGCTGTCCGGTCGGATTCTGACTATGGCAACAATGGCATGGCCTCTTTCCTGCATGCAGCACGTAAAGAGGGGATCTGTGTGGAATACTCAGAGTCTTTCTCTCGGACCGACCCACGTAGCCGGATCCAGAGAGTAGCTGACGTTATCCGCAGGTTTCTATATCACTGATTCTCCTTTAGTTCACTGTGCTGACACTGACCTTCTGTACAGAAAAACCAAAACAAGTGCTAAAAGTGATGGAACATGTTTTTATTACAACAGGAAATGTGCCAATATATCTGTTATTCATCTCTCATGTTTTGTTTTTCTTCAGACTTACAGTATGACTTGTAATGTATAAAATACAATTATACTCATATATTATAACTATTGTTTTTATATGTCATTGAACGTCCCTCCAGGTCAACGGCTAAGGTTGTTGTGGGATTTATTGCCACTGGAGATATGAGAATTCTGCTGGAGGAGCTGTCACGCAAGCCTTCTCCACCTCGACAGTGGGATAGGTAGTGAGGCCTGGGTAACTGACCGATACATGCTGAGGTTCAGCTTCTGTGCTGGAGCCATCGGATTTGGCATTGAAAAATCTGTCATCCCAGGTCTGAGGGACTTCTTGCTGGATCTCTCTCGTCTAAAGTGGCTGAATCCCCATTGCTTACCATGTTCTGGGAGGAAGCATTCAACTGCAGGCTGGTAAAAAAGTGAGAAAGTTGTGCCAATTTTAAACATATATGATACTCACGGTAGTGTCTTGATTGTGTTAGTTTTTTTATTTTTTCTGTCTAAGTGTAGCTCCCTGAATTGATCAGCCTGTTAAAAACTCCAGATTTTGACTGAAAGGAAAATCTAATATTTGTAATGAAATACATGAGGCGGACATAAGGTGCATCTCTGTGAATGATCTCAAAATGTGATTTTCAGATCATGTTTATTAACAATGCTGTCTAATATATTGTAAATAACATACAGGTACATATATATATACTATTATATACTATATTATTATATATTATATACATTATTAGGCTATTATGCAGTGATTTTAGACTGTTTATTTGTTTAGTCGAAAGCTATTTATTCCTCAATGCACAACAATTTAGGGAAAGTCTCCCTTAAAAAATAGTCATAAAATAAATGCTGAAAAAAAGAATCACGCTCTAGAATATGTTTATCCAAAACATATAGTGCAGAGTCAAAATATATGTAAAAAATATAAATATATAAATTGTGGAATATATTTGTTGACAGGTTACAGTCATTGTAAAATAAAGAAGATGAACTTTAAAAAGGAATGTAGTAAATGTATGCTTTATGAAAAGTAATATATACACGGTATTACATTACATGTTACTTGTTAGACGCTTTTATCCAAAGCGACTTACATACGGTATATGTACATACATAATGTAGGTGAGTTAAAGTACAAGTATTTAAATGTAGAGGGACAGTATCAAAGTCCTGACTTCAAGAGTTCAGCAGTCTTATTGTGTGTTGAATCAAGCTGTGTAGGCCTGTTAGTGTGTTACCGTCTACTAGACAGCAGAGGGCAGACAGTTTATTTCTAATGTGATAAGGGTTTCTGATGATCCTTTACTGCTGGTTCTAGTGTCCATCATGCATCATTATAACAGGGCAAGTCAGTATTAAATAAAATGAATACATATTTGGCCTAATACAATAAGTATTTGTCTGATGACTGATTTGTGTAAATATGAGCTGCTAAAATAAACTAATAACGTAAAAACAGACATGTCCCACAAACAGTGATTTGAAATGTGATGTAATTCCTGCAATGCTTTTTGGCAGGTTGAATAACACAATACACACAAAGAATGAATGAATGTAATCATCAATGGCTAAAAACACCTCCCTCTGTCTCTGTGTTTTTAGGTGAAGCCACAGACAGGAGTGTGTGTGATGGAACTGAAGATATAAAGACGCTCCAGAGCTCATACATGACACATCTCAACTTCGAATCACTAATATGGCGTACAAGGCTGTCTATGCAATAGCGCATGCCATTCATAACGCCGTGTGTCAGAAAACTGATTCTACTACACAGTGTGTTAGGTTCACTAAGCTAGAGGCCAAAGAGGTCAGTACAAATAATGAAGTTATTTTAAGCTCCACGTCTATGTTATCAAATGAATGCTCATTTTATTTTAAATGATCTCTTTTTCCCCTTCACTGTCTTCCCTTTACTTCATCCCTAGGTTCTTAATCAGCTGAAAAAAAGTAAATTTTTCCCAAAATGGTTATGATGTGTCATTTGATGCCAACGGGGATCCTGTGGCCACATATGAGCTGGTAAACTGGCAAAGAAATGAGAGTGGCAGCATTGAGTTGGTGACTGTGGGGAAATACGATTCATCACTGCCGGTGGGGCCAGGAGTTCCTTATCAACAGGAACCTCACCTGGGTGGAGGGTGGCACACAGGTGAGGAGCCCCAAAGCAATAGTTTAACATGCTACATTTTCATATCATCTCAAAGGGTATGATGTCTCATACCTCGGTACCTCATTAGAATTCCAAAGTTACGAATAATGAGAGAGTATTTTTAACATGACATTTACGTTTTATTGTTTAAAATACATGTTTACTTACTTTTTTTTTTTTATTTAACTAAAGAGAAATGTAAAAGACACAAAGAAAAACATTGTGAAGAAAAAAACATGAATCTATCCTTTTATAATTTTAGTTTCAGAGCACACCTGTCGACATGTGAGTTAATTTGTATATATGTGACAGGTGCCTGTGTCAGTGTGCACTGACAGCTGTCCTTCAGGAACTCGTAAAGTGCTTCAGAAAGGAAAACCCATCTGCTGTTATGACTGTACATCGTGTCCCGAGGGAGAGATTAGCAATGCTACAGGTAGTTGTTTTTCTAATGTATGTTTACAACAGAAAGTATAAATTCTAACTGCTTAAAGCTCTTTTCCTTTTTTTCAGATTCCTTTGATTGTTTCCCTTGCCCCAAGGAATTCTGGCCTAATACAGAGAGAGTACATGTCTTCCCAAACCTGTAGAGTTTCTTTCCTTCAACGAGCCCCTTGGAATCGTCTTGGCTGCTTTTTCAATCGGTGGTTGCCTGTCTCACCATTATAACAGCGGCTGTGTTCTATCGTCACAGGAGCTCACCAATTGTCAGGGCCAACAACTCTGAGCTGAGCTTCTTGCTTCTCTTCTCCCTGACTCTATGTTTCTTATGTTCATTAACGTTCATTGGAGCACCCTCGGAGTGGTCCTGCATGCTGCGCCACACAGCGTTTGGGATCACATTCCGTCCTCTGTATGTCTTGTGTTCTTGGAAAAAACTATAGTAGTTTTGACGGCCTTCAAAGCTACACTACCAGGTAGTAATTTGATGAAATGGTTTGGGCCTTCACAGCAAAGATTGACTGCAGTGTCTTTCACGTTTATTCAAGTTTTGATATGTACTATTTGGTTAGTTCTTAGTCCCCCCCTTTCCGATGAAAAACCTCACGACATACAAGGAGAGAATCATCCTTGAGTGTGCATTAGGATCAGCTTTGGGGTTCTGGGCTGTACTTGGGTATATAGGCTTACTGGCTGTCTTTTGCTTTTGTGTTAGCTGTCCTAGCTCGGAAACTACCTAAAACTTTATGAAGCCAAGCTTATCACATTCAGCATGTTGATATTCTGTGCAGTCTGGATCACATTATCCCAGCATATGTCAGCTCTCCTGGGAAATTTACTGTGGCTGTGGAGATATTTGCCATTCTGGCCTCCAGTTTTGGACTAATTACGTGTATATTCCGCTCCAAAATGTTTTATTATTTTATTTAAGCCAGAGAAAAACCCAAGAAACATTTAATGAGCAGGGGTTTGTAGAAAACTGTAGATGGCTTTATAAAGCTTATACTGTGCACATTCAAATATGCTTTCCTTGTTGATTTAAATATTCAGATTGGAGTTTCTTTTAATGCTCAATATTTTACTAATTGTAATGTCATTTTGTGGAATTTAATAATAATACCCTATTTTACAATACATTTTGATCAATTACTGAAAATATAAAATAAAGTGAATAAATAAAGTCAACATTCAGACCGTGTTTGGTACTTGATTAACATTTCCAAAAAAATATTAAATACTGCATAATCATAAGAAAAGCTGGCTGAATTGCTATAACATTATTGCCAAAGAGGAAAATACAACATCCCATAGTCCACAAATCCTTCAACAAGTTCTTAAAATGTGTTTTGGATATTCTTATTATTATATTTAAAATATAACAATTTTCATAGATTGCATCTTTTGGGACACATAAGCATACGCACCATTATAAAATACACATTAGCTTTACAATATGATGTAGCCACCCATAGGTGGTAGGTCTGGGTGTCACAATTCTTATGTCATGTCACGGTTTTAGTTTTGTGTTTCTGGTAATGGGTTTTGTTTTGCTGTTCATTCCTCCCTGTAGTTAGTTTCCCTATTGTGTCTGATTGTCTGATTGTGTTCACCTGTTGCCCTTGTGTTTCTCCTTCCCTGCCCGGCTGTTTATCGTCTCGTGATTACCCCTCCCTGTATTTAGTGTTGTCTCTTCTGTGTTCGGTGTTGGTTCATTGTTTGTCTTTCATGTTGGTCACAGTCACCTTTTGTTTGGATGCTACCTCGTGCTACAGTACCTGTTCATGGATTCGTGTTTTTCATTCAGCTTTTGTAAATAAAGCTTGCCTTTTTTTTCATTTTGAAACCCGCTTCCCTCCTCAATCTGCATTTGGGTCCTATTTTTCCCCAACCCTGACACTGGGTTTGTTTGGTCTAAAATACATCTGATATTTCTGAATCATCTGAGTCTTAAAAGGCAACAATTAAAATAAAATGCAATTGTTCAAATGGAATTTCATTAAGTACATTTTTGTATCATCCTTTAATGTATATTCTCAAAAGTACCTGGAATTGTTCCAGTCTTAGTAATAGACACTTAAAAACCTTTTAATACTATTGTTTGAAATGAATTTAATAATGAATCACATTATTAGTCAATATCCAAACACATTTCACACGAGCCGTCTGTAGTCTTCACCTATGCAATTGTTTTTCGTTGTGATTGATTAAACCAAATATTTATTGGCCTTTATGGGGTCAGTAATGTAGACTACAATTTGTCCTTGCCGGAGGTCCTGCCTGGCTGCTTATTGTTCCATATTTAGCCTGGTTTTTCCAGTTGTTTTGAATGTTCCCAAAAGTGTGATGGGAAGCAAAAGAACTATATTAAGAGAGAGGTGTGGTTGAATTAAGAAGAGACTGTAGCGGAGAAACAAAGGAGTTTTGGGAATACTTAGATCAAGTGAGAGGTGTTGCATCTAGCTTACCTCAGTGGTGTGAAACTGGCGGTCAGTGATTCTTTGGCCCTGCTGTCGGGGGGGGGGGGGGGGGGGGGGATGTTGTGAATGGAGGGCTGTTCCCTCTGCATTTTGTAGCTCCTAAGCAGCAGAACAGCTACCACGGCAAACCCCAGCTCACACCTAGTGGGTAAGTGTGAGGATACTGATGATATCTCATACAGGCCCCTGTTGATGCTTTTGGTTACAAATCAGACTCTAAAAAACAATTACAGTTGCAAGAAAAAGTATGTGAACCCTTTGGATTCTCCACACATAGCGTTGTGTGTTCCTTCCAAACAACTGCACTTTGGTTTCATCTGTCCACAGTGTAAGGGAAACTTCTGTGTAGCAATGCATTGGGAATCACAGACTCAGGAAGGAGACACGGTTAGAGCAGGAGCTTTGATGTCAAACACTGGAGGTTTATTGGGAGTTACGGCCGGAGAGATTCACATCACAAGTCACAGCAGCCACGATCTGACTGCACGGGTGGTTTGCCACGTCAATTCTGGAGCGCCTCTCTCTTGTTAGCCCATTTAACTGGTTTCACAGAGAGTAATCAACATATTTTGATAAGATAGGCTTTAGACAGTTGGGCACACTGAGTTACTTGCATCCGTCACTTATGGCCTCGAAGATGTCATACCTTGGAGTCCATAAGCAACAAAGAAGGAAGTGTCCCAGTGCACCCACAACAACAGACCATCTGTGACCTAGTGGTTGACCGGTCACAGAATGGGAACAATAACATTATGGCTCAAGCAGCCTATGTCCTTAAAGGAGATAAACCAGACGTCAGGGTTGGTCCTGTACGTCATATCTAGGAGTCTAGGACAATTATTTCCCTAACAGTCTTCTCTTTTTATCATTTATGATACCTAAAAATATTAGTCTAATAATAATTTGGTCAATACTTAACTCAATAGGCGTCTCTAGATTTGAGTGTGGTCTCACCTTACATTAATTACATCACAAAGTAGAATAAGATTGAAACATTTATTCACAATGATTGATACAGCCAATCATAATAGGAAAAAATCATCTCTCATCAGTGTTTGATCATCTTTCGTCAAAAGCACAATAATGAACACACATAAACACAGATGCATAAATAGCTAAATATTTGTTTTAAAACTAATATCTTTTATCATTTACCATTAGTCAATTTCACTTATCAAACTATAAAATCAAAACCAGCTTGCCGCTTTAAAGATTTACTTCAAGGGCAATCACTAGTCAAAAAGCATTTTAAAACGTAGGATCCTAAGAGATCCAGCTAAGGTATACAATTCACAGTTGTGATTTTATCAATCTGTAATCTGCAAAAGTGCAGTGTCCTCAATTTTAGGATTACTTTTACGTTTACTTAAATATGCTTAGTCAAGAGTAAGGCACTTGGTCAAATCAATACATTCATTTAGTCAAGTACATTGTTCAAAATCTGAAAAGGAAAAGTTAGGCAAATATTCAAAGACTTTTGTAAAAACCTGGAAAGGAAGGATTAAACATTCTTAAAACTTGAATTATTACATTTGTGAATGCTACCACTGATCTGTACCAAAATTAAGTCTATCAATTATTCCTATTAGCCATAATTACCTGAGCATCTACTTATGGTACTTGGAAAGATTATTCTGTATTTATCTAATGTTGAATGTATAATATCAATTTCTTTAAATTATACTTCTCTAATTTGAGGATCAAATATGCTACATAATTGTTATATGAAATATTATAAATATTTGTTTTGGGCCAAAACTGAAATGAATCCAGTACTTGAAACATCATTGTAGGTATTTCTGTGCATGGATAATACATTAAAGAGTAGTGTTGTTAAGCCTGATTGCTGGACGATAAGGATATTAACATTATCTGTGATAATAGTAGAAATATCTTATTATTCAATACTTTATAATCTGAACATATTAATTAATTACTTTTGTTTAGTGCGAAAGTGTTAATCTGATCTGGCAAAAATATATGAATCACCACTATTCAACACATGTCTGGTCATTGGAAATATAAAGACAGTCATTAATTGTACATCTGTAAACATCAAGATATAAATCAATTAAAAGTTCATCTTTGTACGAGAGCTGGAAGAACATGTCCTTCAGTCTTTCTGACTCGTTCTCCTCCTTTCTTTATGACGAGTGTCTGGTGTGTGTAAAGGCATCCTGATACTGTAGATTAGGCACTGAGGTGCTGATTGGCTCAAAACTCTTCTTCATCAGAGCGCCATATTTCAACTCCCCAATTGCTCTGCTTTTGTGTGGCTCATTCAGTGAGCACTGTAGTTGATCCCCCCCAGTGAAATGGAGGCTCATCTGCCTGCATTCCTTCTGCTATCTGCTTGAGAGCAGTGCCCCTGCGTATTCCAAGTGGCGCATCCAGGTCTCCCCCGTGATGGGAGAGGTTAGGAAGACATCTGCTCCTCCAAGAAACAAGGAACCTTGTATGAAGCCTCTGAAGTCCTCGCTCGCCCGCAGGGTTGTCTGCCTGAGCCCACCGAGCAGAATGGTGAAGAAGCATCCCATCTCCTCAGATAGTTGAAGATTAGAATCCTCTCATCTCGAACGACCTCGTGCCTCCTTGCCCGTGGCTGGGGGTGCCCTCTGCAGCCGGAGAGTGTGACCCTCTCTCTCTGACCCTTGGCCTTCAGAGCTGTCCTAGTTATTGGTTTAACACTTGATAGGGATGTTTTCCTGAGTGCAGACAACTCAAAGTAATGGAATTAGCACATTATAATTTAATTACAAAAATAGGATAGGCCACTCAGAATTATTTGGGAGCCTTCCTTGACACATGCACATGCATAAATGTAAGGTTTGTGTTAGTCATTTAACATGCAAGAATCATATACTCATCAGTCCAAAGCAGAGAAATGTTATTGTAATTTAAAGGTGAGCTAGTCCCTGTGGATATCACCCCTTCTCAATGATTCTAAATGTTATATTAAGTTCACCATTTACCGTTTGATAACATATTAGTTATCAGAAATATTTTCCTCTTCCATAAAACAGGTTTGAGAAATAAATGTTCCAATATAAAATCAATTACCAATATAATTGACTCTTCCCTCCCTTTTCTTACATATGTCACATATGAAATAATAACTTAGAGTCTATTTAAGCATGGTATAGATCTTATTACTCGAGGAAGACTCAGTATCACCTGTGTGCAGCTTACAAAAACTATTGTGAGAACATATATTATGCCGGAAATGTATACTTTTGTTGAAGAACAAAGCATATCTGATTTGGAGTAAAAACTTCATCCCCTTAACATCTGTGTTACCACTGAAGGCATAGCATGAATGATATTGGGTGCCTGAGGGTGTCACTACTGAGAAATGTCAAACAAATTCAAAACCTTACATTTGAAAACAGGTTTGCATTCTGAGGGTTCCAAAGTAACTGTGTATGCTTGTATGGCACTTCCGTCCCGAGCAGCACACACAGAGGAAATCAGCCAGGACTGAGTCCCCAGACACTGATCCCCTGGGTTTATTATCCCCAAATGTTCATTAACCAAAACGAAACGCAGCCACTCAGTTTCACAGGTAATTTTTAGGATACCGTCAATCACAGATTCTGGTAAGGCAATGTCCAAATGTAGATTTGAAAATCACATTACCAGCTCTGAAGATTTGTTGGTATCCTGCGACAACGCCAAATTGTAAGGGAAACTTCTGTGTAGCAATGCATTGGGAGTCACCGACTCAGGAAGGAGACACGGTAGAGCAGGAGCTTTGATGTCAAACACTGGATGTTTATTTGGAGTTACGGCCGAGAGATTCACATCACAAGTCACAGCAGCCACGGTCTGACTGCACGGGTGGTTTGCCACGTATATTCTGGAGCGCCTCTCTCTTGTTAGCCCATTTAACTGGTTTCACAGAGAGTAATCAACATATTTTGATAAGATAGCTTTAGACAGTTGGGCACACTGAGTTACTTGCGTCCGTCACTTATGGCCTCGAAGATGTCATACCTTGGAGTCCATAAGCAACAAAGAAGGAAGTGTCCCAGTGCACCCACAACAACAGACCATCTGTGACCTAGTGTTGACCGGTCACAGAATGGGAACAATAACATTATGGCTCAAGCAGCCTATGTCCTTAAAGGAGATAAACAGACGTCAGGGTTGGTCCTGTACGTCATATCTAGGAGTCTAGGACAATTATTTCCCTAACACACAGAATATTTTGCCAGTAGTGCTGTGGAACATCCAGGTGCTCTTTTGCAAACTTCAAACGTGCAGCAATGTTTTTCTGGACAGCAGTTGCTTCCTCCGTGGTGTCCTCCCATGAACTCCATTCTTGTTCAGTGTTTTACATATCGTAGATTCGTCAACAGAGATGTTAGCATGTGCCAGAGATTTCTTTAAGTCTCTAGCTGACACTCTAGGATGCTTCTTCACCTCATTGAGCATTCTGCGCTGTGCTCTTGTAGTCATCTTTACAGGACGGCCACTCCTAGGGAGAGTAGTAACAGTGCTGAACTTTCTCCATTTATAGACACTTTGTCTTACCGTGGACTGATGAACATCAAGGCTTTTAGAGATACTTTTGTAACCCTTTCCAGCTTTATGCAAGTCAACAATTCTTAATCGTAGGTCTTCTGAGAGCTCTTTTGTGCGAGGCATGGTTCACATCTGGCAATGCTTCTTAAGAATAGCAAATTCAAAAACTGGTGTTATTTTTTATAGGGCAGGGCAGCTATTAACCAACACCTCCAATCTCGTCTCATTGATTGGACTCCAGGTTGGCTGACTCCTGACTCCAATTAGCTCTTGAATAAGTCTTTAGCCTAGGGGTTCACATACTTTTTCCACCCTGCACTGTGAATGTTTACATGGTGTGTTCAATAAAAACATGAAAACATATAATTGTTTGAGTGGTATTAGTTTAAGGCAGACTGTGTTTGTCTATTGTTGTGACTTAGATGAAGATCAGAACACATTTTAATGACCACTTATGCAGAAATCCAGGTAATTCCAAAGGGTTCACATACTTTTTCTTGCAACTGTATTTGTCCTTGTTCAGGCCTGTTTAGGTAAAACAACCTCTGTTAAAGGGCAACATATGAAAACTATAAGTGCTGCTGAAAAGCCTTCACTGGTTCAGAGGATCTGCACAGCACAACAAACAGCGTTGTTCTGAAACGACTAAGCATAGTCACACAGAATCTCAGTCAAGATGTTTGCTATTAAAAAAAAAAAAAAAACCATAAAGCTTAAAAAGATGGGGAACAAATGAGCAAAACAAGATTATTTCTAACTAGAGAATGCAATTCCTGAAGAAATTGCTAGTGGGAATGCTTTATGCTGAAAAAGCTGACACTGAAATTGCTATGCTGAAATGTAATGTGTAAGAAGAAGTGAAGAATTTAGATTGAAATGATTGATGAACACTGGGGGCTTGAATGTGTGATGAGAGAAGAAAATAAAGTAAAAAGGTTTGGAAAAGCAGGCAGAATATTTGACTGCAAACTTTTGAATTAAGTTGATGGCGAATGATCTTGTCGCCATGACAACAGCATTTGATGACATCCCATAATACGCTTAGATGCGTTGATGGCTGCATCGTTACCAAACCTGTGAAGTTTTGGGCCGTTTGGAGCATTTTCACTAAAGTTATGAGAAAAACCGTGTTTCATGGTGAGCATTGTGTTGCCATGGCAACGGCATTTGTAGAAATCTCAAAACTGTCCCGTAGATGTCTTCACGGCTGGACTGTTAGCACACATGTGAAGTTTGAGCACTTTTTGAACATTTTCATAGGAGTTCATGTAAAGCGACATCGTCTTTTATTGCGAAGGATGCGTGCGTTTCCATGGAAACGGCATATGATGACACCCATAATTGACATAGAAGCTGATATCGGATATCGGTGAATATTCAAAGCGTAACAGGCGGAATAATAAAGAATTTTGTTCGTAGAAGAACAGATAGTTGGAATGCTGTTAACAGCATTCCCACTAAATCATCCACCCACCTCCTTCTCTGAAAATCATATACTGATCCTAGAAAAACATAAAACAGGTAAAGCATATTGGCCATTTAAGGACATGTCTGGCTTGTCAGGGCAAGTTCTGCTGTGTTGGGTTTAGATTAGGGTATTTGGGCATCCTCCAAACCAGCATGACTTTGTCAATGATGATTATTTGAATAAAAGTTACATATAAATACAGAATAAAATAAATACATCTTGTCAGCGCTGGGCATGGGCTCTCTCTAATAGTAAAGTGACGTATGGTAGAAGGAGGGAAGCATCTGAAAAACGTTATAAACCAGTGAGAACACACAGTACAGTTTTGCCCACTTGGTGACAGTTGATGATGGAGATGTCTCTTATTGGTCTGATACTGTCTATAGCTTTGTGTGAGCTGAAGTCAGTTCTTGTTCTGAATAGTTTTGGGGATGGTGTGAAACAAGCAGCTGGGCTTACGGGGATAGGACTGCTGCTGTGCTTGCACTAATGCTTCATATGTGACATGTAAGCTACAAGGTACCAACTCGTCAACCTGCATTCTCTCTGGACGGTGACTATGTTATTGGGGGTGTTTTCTCCATACACTCCAACTTGCACACAGTGAAGCATAACTACACCACCATGCCCGAGCCACTAAGCTGCGCAGGGGAGGTTAGTACAGGGAGATTTTGGCTAGAATGTGGGAATATACAGTATATTGATGTGTATATTGTAAATGTGTGTTGCAATTACTGTTGTGTATGTACAAACTTTTAAAAATAATAATCATTTATAAATCTTTCAGTTTTTTACATAATGTGGATTTATTTTTTCTATTTCATAAAAGTTAATAGTTTAACTGGTATACATACTTAACCATTCGTTGAATGGACAGAAGTTAAAGTTAGGATTTATTGGACCATTGAATCAATTCAGCAGCAAAGTTATTGTGAAAATTGGACATATTATATCTAATCATGTGTTTGGGTTTTTGACGGATGACATTCCCATTTGCCTACAGAGATGCTATTCGTTTATTATCTAGACCAATATATTTGAATTTCAGTCATCTTGTAGCCTATCACAAATTATTTTTAAATCTTAAAGTTTTAAACATTAACAACGATGTCTGTGTGCAGCATCAACTCCCGTGGACTGCGCTTCTCACGTGCAATGGTCTTCGCCATCGAGCAGATTAACAACAGCACGGAGCTGCTTCCGGGGATCAAGCTTGGTTATGAGATCTATGACTCATGTGCCTCTGTGTCCGTGGCGGTTGCATGTTGCATTTCAGCTTTCTGGAGGACTGGACCCGGGTTCAACACCGGCGACAATGCGCAGAGCTGGTATGGTGATGGCCGTTGTTGGTGCGTCTGCGGTCCAGTCGTTTCTTCCATCAGTATGTCGCGAATCATCGGGCCCCTTCAACATACCTCAACGTAAATATTGAGAATTTATTTGCAAACTGTGTTTGAGTCGATTACTTGTTTTGCCTCTGTTCCCGTTAATAACTGTCGTTTTCTTTAGGTGAGGCACTTTGCCACGTGTGCCATGTCCTGTCTGATAAGCAGCAGTTACCCAAGTTTCTTCAGAACAATCCCGCGATGATCAAGTCCAGGCTGACGCGCTGGCACAAGCTGGTAAAACACTTTGGCTGGGACTTGGATAGGTGCTGTCCGGTCGGATTCTGACTTATGGCAACAATGGCATGGCGTCTTTCCTGCATGCAGCACGTAAGAGGGGATCTGTGTGGAATACTCAGAGTCTTCTATCGGACCCACCCACGTAGCCGGATCCAGAGAGTAGCTGACGTTCTCCGCAGGTTTCTATATCACTAATTCTCCTTTAGTTCCCTGTGCTGATTACTGACCTTCTGCACAGACAAAACAAAACAAGTTCTAAAGTGATGGAAAATGTTTTTATTACAACAGGAATGTGTCAATATATCTGTTGCTCATCTCTTATGTTTTGTTTTTCTTCATACTTACAGTATGACTTGTAATGTATAAAATACATTATACTCATATATTATAACTATGTTTTTATATGTCATTGAACGTCCCTCCAGGTCAACGGCTAAGGTTGTTGTGGCATTTACTTCCATCGGAAGATATGAGAATTCTGCTGGAGGAGCTGTCACGCAAGCCTTCTCCACCTCGCCAGTGGATAGGTAGTGAGTCCTGGGTGACCGACCCAGACTTGCTGAGGTTCAGCTTCCTTGCTGGGAGGCCATCGGATTTGGCATTGAAAAATCT
This sequence comes from Gymnodraco acuticeps, assembly GCF_902827175.1. NCBI lineage: Eukaryota > Metazoa > Chordata > Actinopteri > Perciformes > Bathydraconidae > Gymnodraco > Gymnodraco acuticeps. The sequence goes on along the minus strand of NW_022990567.1, from coordinate 537,755 downwards.
GTCATCCAGGTCTGAGGGACTTCCTGCTGGATCTCTCTCCGTCTAAAGTGGCTGAATCCCCATTGCTTACCATGTTCTGGGAGGAAGCATTCAACTGCAGGCTGGTAAAAAGTGAGAAAGTTGTGCCAATTTTAAACATACATGACACTCACGGTAGTGTCTTGATTGTGTTCGGTTTTTATTTTCTGTCAAAGTGTATCTCCCTGAATTTATCAGCCTGTTAAAGACCAAACCCCAGATTTGGACTGAAAGGGAATCTAATATTTGTAATGACATACATGAGGCGGACATAAGGTGCATCTCGGTGAATGATCTTACATTGTGATGTTCAGGTCATGTTTATTAACAATGCTGTCTAATATATTGTAAAACAACATACATGTACATTATTCTACTTAGGCTATTATGCAGTGATTCCAGACTGTTTATTTGTTTAGTTGAAAGCTATTTATTCCTCTATGCACAACAATTTAGGGAAAGTCTCCCTTTAAAAATGGTCATAAAATAACTGCTAAAAAAAATAGTGGCTGAATCCCCATTGCCTAACCATGTTCTGGGAGGAAGCATTCAACTGCAGGCTGGTAGAAAGTGAGAAAGTTGGTGCCAATTTTGAAACATTCATGACACTGAGAGTATGTCTTGATTGTGTTGCCCAAATGATCAGCCTCTTAAAGACAAAACCCTGTTTGCTATCCTGCTTATCTAAAACATATAGTGCAGAGTTAAAATATATGTAAAATAAAACACATATAAAATGTCAATATTTGTTGACAGGTTTTCAGTAATTGTAAAATAAAGAAGATGAACTGTAAACAGGGAAATGTAGTAAATGTATGCTTTATGAGAAGTAATATATACACGGTATATGTACATACATAATGTAGATGAGTTAAAAAGTAAGTACAATAATTTAAAATAAGTGACAGTATAAAAGTCCTGACTTCAAGGTCAGCAGTCTTATTGCCGTAGTGAATCAAGCGTGCGGCCTATGTGTGTACCGTCTACCAGACAGCAGAGGCAGAAAGTTTTATTTCTAGTGTGATTAAGGGTTTCTGATGATCCTGTACTGCTGGTTCTAGTGTCCATCATGATCATTATAAACAGGGCAAGTCAGTATTAAATACAAGGAATACATGTTTGCCTAATTCAATTGTAAGTATTTGTCCGATGACTCATTTGTGTAAATGTGAGCTGCTGACATTTGAAAATAAATAAATAACGTAAAAACAGATAGACATGTCGGCTTGCATGAAATTTGATGTAAAGTAAGAATAAATCTCAACACTACAGATTTGTTTTTTATGCCATGCTTTGTTTGGCAGGTTAAATAACACAATACAAAGATAACAATGATGAATGTAATCGTCATGGCTAAAAACACCTCCCTCTGTCTCTGTGTTTTTAGGTGAAGCCACAGACAGGAGGTGTGTGATGGAACTGAAGATATAAAGATGCTCCAGAACTCATACACTGACACATCTCAACTTCGAGTCACTAACATTGGCGTACAAGGCTGTCTATGCAATAGCGCATGCCATTCATAACGCAGTGTGTCAGAAACTGATTCTATCTACACAGTGTGATAAGTTCACTAAGCTAGAGGCCAAAGAGGTCAATACAAATAATGTTTTGAACTCCCCAATGTTTTTTCAGCTGCACATCTCTTTTATACATTTTAATGCTCCTTTTATTTTAAATTATCTCTTTATCCCCTTCACTGTCTTCCTTTACTTCATCCCTAGGTTCTTAATCAGCTGAAAAAAAGTAAATTTTTCCCAAAATGGTTATGATGTGTCATATTGATGCCAACGGGGATCCTGTGGCCACATATGAGCTGGTAAACTGGCAAAGAAATGAGAGTGGCAGCATTGAGTTGGTGACTGTGGGCAATACGATTCATCACTGCCGGTGGGCCAGGAGTTCCTTATCAACAGGAACCTCACCTGGGTGGAGGGTGGCACAAAGGTGAGGAGCCCCAAAGCAATAGTTTAACATATTACATTTTCATATTGTTATGACAACAAAGAGGAGACACACCATGTCGATGGTTAGCAAAATATGTTTATTTAGACAAACAAATCAAATCAAAACAGTAAAGTATGACGTGTGGATGTCAGTGGTATCAGTAATGTAAATGCAGGGTGAGGATTGATGGACATTATGTGGTGAGAGTGTTGAAGTGCACAAAGTAAACAACTGAAGAAACTCATAATATACATCTCAACAAAAACGGATGAGCCTGCAGGGAGAAGCAGAGAGAGAGCACAGAGAGGAGCATAGAGGATTACATAGCTATAGGGCACCGGACCCAGGTGCCCTGAGTTACTGCAATCAGTGCAATAACCACAGCACAGAAAGGACAGCCACCTCCTCTCTACTGATGAACCACAGGGGCATCACAGCCTACCCCCCCTTAAGACGGGGCCCCAAAGGATCTGGCTCTACAGATTGCCAACGGCCTGGAAACCACCACAGGCGGTGGCGACACCACCGCCTACACAGCACTATCAGCAAGATCGTTGCCCAAAACCATCTATACCCCATCAAGTGGCAACACGGGACGCACGCCGAAGGACACAACTCCCTGTACCGGCTCACATTCCAGCACTACTGTATGACGTCACACAGGAATCAAGCCCATCTCCATGCCCCTCATCAGCACAAAATCCCCAGTCTCTGTCTGACGAAAAAGGCAACACTGACTCAACAATAAATGAGTATCTAGGTGCTGTGTCACGCAACACCTTAATCGGAACATACTTGTCACTACGAACCAGTGACGTGCGGTGAGGTTCATGGCTGGTGAGGCACTGACTCTTTCAGAGTCAGATTTACAAATATTATATGTTGACCTTAATCGAAATATTCGGTTATTTTCAAAAGCTTTTTTAGTCTGATGCTTCGATTCATTTTAAACAGACCGTTCAACAAAAGGATACCCAAAATCTAAATATTGGATTGTTCTTCTTAGTAAGATCCCATTTTCATTACAATTGTGGTCTTACCTTGACTTGAAGATGAAGTCCATCCTATCCTTCTGGACAACAATCTCTATTACTTCTTTGTAAAAGTCCTCCTTATCTTCCTCTAGTTTCAAAAGTCTAGTTTGTTGCTACTGTCTCTGCGTAGAATAACAGTAGCAACAAGAACCTGTGGGCTCACTTGCGCCCAGAGGTTATGGCTGCCTCCCCTGGTGCTTTGTTCATTGCCGTTGTATGATGAGACCAGCGAGCCTAAATATAATATATATATGAAATAAGTTATTTAGAGACACTGGCGATGGCGAGGATACATGTAATAAAGGGACCTACAAACATTTCATTGGTGACATAAAGTGAGATGGTGCAGGCATGCGCTTAGGGCCCGCTTTCCAGCCAGTTTATGTGGGGTGACGAATTCTGAGATGAGGCAGAGCTCATCTGTGCCTCACCTTACCCCACAGTAACTGGCTTGAGCGCGCTCACAGTGCCCGCGTTAAATTAGTGCCCGCGCTCCAGCCAGTTACTGTGGGCTTACGAGAGGCAGAGCTCGTCCCTGCCTCACTTCTCATCGCTACCCGTAGTTGTAGCGGAGCTCGGCAAATTTGCTGATTTTGACTATAAAAAGCGATTGGAATCATACATAAATCACATTTACAACACAGATCAGTGGAGACATTTTATTATATTTAGTTTTTCTTTAGTTGTTTTTCCGTTACATTGGAGTATGACAGTTGAGGCTCTGCCTCCCCTGACTGCACGTCGCTGCTACCGACCATTGATACAACGGCTCCGTTATGAACGGCTCAAAAACAGAACTCACATCCAAGTCGGCACAAACCAGCTTCTTATCAGGCACCATGCCCGATCCTACACCCTGCGGCTTTTTAACCAAAACGGCCGAACAACACATGGCTGGAGCATGCGATGAAGAACGAGGCTTCCCCTCAGGTTCCAGCAACGGACTGCTCCTTCCAATGACCCTCTGCTCGGCAATAATGACATTGGCCCACTCTGGCGCCCTCGGATCGCCCCGGACCTGCAAATCTACGGGAGGAGCCTGGTGAACACTTTGCACCACCGCGGAAATAGCCACCATCTTCTCCACGTCTCCAATCACCCCTCGACCACTTCTCTGTAAAACTGAAAACTGCCCTTATGTGTCAACACAAAATCGTCCGCTAGTTCAGCAGCTCTAAGCGCGGTGGAAGGTTTCTGCTCATTTACATAAGTGGCCACACGCTGAGGGATAACATCTTTAAATTGTTCCAATACAATGAGTTCACAAAGACCGTAAAAACTGGCAACCTTTGCTGCCGCGCACCACCGCTGAAAATGAGAAGTCAAATCACGGATAAACTCCACATGTGTCTGCTTATCCCCCTTGACCCAACTTCTGAACTTTTGACGATACGCTTCAGGAACCAGTTTGTATGATTTTAACACTGCTGATTTTACTCTAGCATAGTCCAAAGCATTTTCGCCACAAACAGCTGAATAGGCCTTCTGTGAGTACACACTGAAGTAACAGCACTCTGTCCGAATCTGACCAGTTCCTTGCCTCTGCTATGCGTTCAAATAGAGTAAAAAAAAATGCAGGGTCACGCTCATTAAACTTTGGCACTAACCGCAAGTAAGAAATAATATCGCCATTACCTGATGCCGACCTATCAGAACCATCCTCCACCGGAGCAATCTTGCCCTCTCCAATCAGCCGTAATCTAGCATATTCCATCTCACATTTCATCTTTTCCACCTCCAGAACCTTCTCCACCTTCTCCACCTCTAAACGCTTATCTACCTCCTGCTGCTGACCCCTCAACTTCTCCTGCTCCAACCTCAACTCCAACTGCAACCCCTTCTGATTAAACTGCATGGCCAAAAGCTACTTTTGCTGCTCGAGCGTCAAACCAGCTGTCTGAACCACTACCGGCACGACCCCTGCCGCACCAGACTCACTCTTCTGCAACACCCCCTGCTCAAACAAAGATGACAGCTTTAATCTCATGTTTCTGCTTGCTCACTAGCAATTTCATAATGCTCTGCTATTTCGACCAACTGCGCCTTCTGGCAATCATCTAAGAAAGACACTGAGGGCGCATCCACAGACGCCGACAAAGAAGCCATAATATATTGTCTATACCCAATCAGAAAGCAAAGTATTAAACTGTCAACACGCATGGGCAAAAAACAAAACCCAACAGAGAATTTCCCCCCTAACTGCCTAACCAAAATCGTACTAATCTCTAGTCTTCATGTGGTTTGCGGCAGGTAATTACGCACTGGAACCCGTCGGAGTTATGGAGCGACCTGCACGCAGGTAACACCAAGAAATCACGCTGATGTTCCCCCGAGACAGCTGTCCGAAAACAGCTGACACTAACGATGTCGCCACAACACTATGAAAAAAACAAACAGATGCAACCCAAGGGGAAACGCCACTTAAGCCTAGTGGGGAAAACTCTTTACAAAAGCGTAACAAGCAGCAACATCTTACCTTCTGATTGGCACACAAAACCTGACGACACTAAAGCTTCCTGAAACCCAAAAAACATGATGTGTCCCCCAAATAGCAGTGCCAAGCCAGCACACAGCTGGACCACATCAACTAATCAGCTGCTCAAATGATGCCATGGGCTCTGAGCACTACACAACATTTCTAGAAATAACCCGTCGGACGAGACCCCATTTTTTATGACCCGGCTCAAAAGGCCACAACAAAGAGAGACACCATGTCGATGGTTAACTAAATATGTTTATTTAGGACAAACAAATCAAATCAAAAACAGTAAAGTATGAGGTGTGGATGTCAGTGGTATCAGTAATGTAAATGCAGGGTGAGGATTGTATGGACATGTATGTGTGTGAGAGTGTTGAAGTGCACAAAGTAAAACAACTGAAGAAACTCATAATATACTCAACAAAACTGGGGTGCCTGCAGGTAGAAGCAGAGAGGCTTTAAATAGCTGCAGGGCACCAGACCCAGGTGCCCTGAGTTACTGCAATCACCACAGCACAGACAGGACAGCCATCTCCTCTCTACTGATGAACCCACAGGGGCATCACAATATCATTTTAAAGGGTATAGAGTCTTTAATTTTTATAAAGAGTTTAAGGTCTCTGAAATTGTTTATTCTGATAAATATTACGAGGGTACCTCATACAAATTCCAATGTTACAAATAATAAGAGAGTATTTTTAGTATGAAAGTTACGTTTATTATTTCAAATACACGTTTACTTACTTTTTATGGAGTGGAGAAAAGTGACACAATTAAAGATAATCACTTTCAGACTGCTGAAACTTACTTTAGCTGATTATTTTTACACAAAAACTGGATTGTATCGCCTTGGCAGTGCAGTTGACAATACAAACATGTAAAAGATACAAAGAAAAACATTGTGAAGAAAAAAACATGAATCTATCCTTTTATAATTTTAGCTTCAGAGCACACCTGTCTACATGTGAGTTAATTTGTATGTGACAGGTGCCTGTGTCAGTGTGCACTGACAGCTGTCCTTCAGGAACTCGTAAAGTGCTTCAGAAAGGAAAACCCATCTGCTGTTATGACTGTACACCGTGTCCCGAGGGAGAGATTAGCAATGCTACAGGTATTTGTTTTTCTAATGTATGTCTACAACATAAAATATAAATTCCAACTGCTTAAAGCTCTTTTCTTTTTTTCAGATTCCTTTGATTGTTTCCCTTGCCCCAAGGAATTCTGGCCTAATGCAGAGAGAGATACATGTCTTCCCAAACCTGTAGAGTTTTTTTCCTTCAACGAGGCCCTTGGAATCGTCTTGGCTGCTTTTTCAATCGGTGGTGCCTGTCTCACCATTATAACAGCGGCTGTGTTCTATCGTCACAGGAGCTCACCAATTGTCAGGGCCAACAACTCTGAGCTGAGCTTCTTGCTGCTCTTCTCCCTGACTCTATGTTTCTTATGTTCATTAACGTTCATTGGAGCACCCTCGGAGTGGTCCTGCATGCTGCGCCACACAGCGTTTGGGGATCACATTCTCCTCTGTATGTCTTGTGTTCTTGGAAAAACTATAGTTTTGACGGCCTTCAAAGCTACACTACCAGGTAGTAATTTGATGAAATGGTTTGGGCCTTCACAGCAAAGATTGACTGCAGTGTCTTTCACATTTATTCAAGTTTTGATATGTACTATTTGGTTAGTTCTTAGTCCCCCCTTTCCGATGAAAAACCTCACGACATACAAGGAGAGAATCATCCTTGAGTGTGCATTAGGATCAGCTTTGGGGTTCTGGGCTGTACTTGGGTATATAGGCTTACTGGCTGTCTTTGCTTTGTGTTAGCTGTCCTAGCTCGGAAACTACCTAATAACTTTAATGAAGCCAAGCTTATCACATTCAGCATGTTGATATTCTGTGCAGTCTGGATCACATTTATCCCAGCTATGTCAGCTCTCCTGGGAAATTTACTGTGGCTGTGGAGATATTTGCCATTCTGGCCTCCAGTTTTGGACTAATTACGTGTATATTCGCTCCAAAATGTTTTATTATTTTATTTAAGCCAGAGAAAAACACCAGAAAACATTTAATGAGCAGGGGTTTGTAGAAAACTGTAGATGGCTTTATAAAGCTTATATACTGTGCACATTCATATATGCTTTCCTTGTTGATTTAAATATTCATATTGGAGTTTCTTTTATGCTCAATATTTTACTAATTGTAATGTCATTTTGTGAATGTAATAATAATACCCTATTTTACAATACATTTTGATCAGTACTGAAAATATAACATAAAGTGAATAATAAAGTCAACATTCAGACCGTGTGTGGTACTTGATTAACATTTCCAAAAAAATATAAATACTGCATAATCATAAGAAAAGCTGGCTGAATTGCTATAACATTATTGCCAAAGACGAAAATACAACCATCCCATAGTCCACAAATCCTTCAACAAGTTCTTAAAATGTTTTTTGAATATTCTTATTATTATATTTCAAATATAACAATTTTCATAGATTGCATCTTTGTGGACACATAAGCATACGCACCATGCGTATGCTTATAAAATGCACATTACCTTTACAATATGATGTAGCCACCCGTAGGTGGTAGGTCTGGGGTTTGTGTGGTCTAAATAAATCTGATGTTACTGAATCATCTGAGACTTAAAAGGCAACTATTCAAAATAAAATGCAATTGTTCAAATGGAATTTCATTAAGTACATTTTGTATCATCCTTTAATGTATATTTTCAAAAGTAACCTGGAATTGTTCCAGTCTTAGTAATAGACACTTAACAACCTTTTAATACTATAGTTTGAAATTAATTAAATAATTAATCACTTTATTAATCAATCTCCAAACACATTTCACACGAGCCGTCCGTAGTTTTCACCTATGCAATTGTTTTTCGTTGTGATTGATTTAAACCAAATATGTTCACCGCTGGGTCACCAGACCCTCCTTTCACCCACACACTGACCTCCTTTTCCCCCTCTCTCTCCAAGTGAGGGTTCTTACCCTCATTACCTCTGCCCGCCCTACCACCTGTCCTCTGGACCCTATCCCTTCAACCTCCTTCAGACTATCGCTCCTGATATTCTACCATTTCTCACCCATTTCATCAACACTTCTCTAACTTCTGGTCACTTTCCAAAACAGTCTCAAGGAGGCAAGAGTAAACCCTCTCCTAAAGAAACCCACTCTCAACCCGTCTGATGTTATAAACTACAGGCCTGTCTCTCTCCTCCCGTTCCTGTCTAAAACACTCTAGAACGCGCTGTCTTTAAACCAACTCTCCTGTTATCTCCATTCAGAACAACCTTCCTCGATCCGCACCAGTCTGGTTTCAAGGCAGGTCACTCCACAGAAGCTGCCCTCCTTGCTGTCACTGAGGAACTGCCAACCGGCTAAAGCAGCCTCCCTCTCCTCTGTCATCATTCTTTTGGACCTGCCTGCTGCATTCGACACTAGGGCTGTGCATCTTCACTGGTCTCACGATTCGATTCGATTACGATTATCCTGTCAACGATTCGATTCAATTCGATATCCCGATGCATCCCGATGCATCCACGATTCATACCCAATGCGTTGCATCCTCAATTTTCTATATTACTGCACATGGCTTATTTTTCATCAATGCATACATGCAGTAAATACATATGAACTATTTTTATTATTTAGAAAGTGCTTCAGAAATCAATAACATAAATGTCTTGACATTCATTTATAAAACTAAAATAAATGAATTGTATAGGTCTAGCCTCCCTATATATCTGTGTGTGGAAATTGTTCCATCCTCAAAAACTAAAAAATAATGCTTCTGCAGTCTAGCTTGCAGCTTCTAGCAACGGTCTTCTGTTAAAAAAGGACACTGAAGGTGGCATCACACACAGTAGCGTGGGGTGGGGAAAAATGTAGGGGAAGCCAATGTTTTTGGGTCGGGGGGGGGGGGGGGGGTGGTCAATAACGTAACCAGATGAGTGATTACAGCGCCCAGGGTAACATTTTTACACACATTTGTATCATACAGATGCAGGACTTGTACACGCCTGTTATCTAAGCGACAGGTCCGCACGCACTCTCCAGCTGAAACTCTCTCGTCTTATTAATTTAAGCATTTTCTTATTAATTTATGCCAACCTCCCCCCACCAATGCAATACCAGCCGCTCAATGCGCAGTGCAGATTCGGTAATTAATAAATAAGAAGCATTCATTCACAAACTAAATCAGGAGACCTTTAAAGTTTTACGTTCACATCAAAGTATCAGTATGCGTTGTGTTGATAATGGACGAGACCCGCAGAGTCAGCGTAAAGTTGAGACGATCTCTGTTTAATGTCTGAATCTGATAACAGATAAAATGATCAGTTTTACATACATTTCCCTCAGTGACTCCTCTCATTGCTTGGAACGTTTACAAAAAGGGAAGAGGAAACGTGAGGGACACAATATATACAAAAAGTAAAATCACAAAGAAAGGAAATGAAAGTCCTCACAACAATAAACTCCTGAGCACAGCTCTCCGACCTTGCCAGGTATTTAACATTCAATAAAATGAAGAACACAGAATAAAATAATATAAAACACAGAATGTGTGTGATTATACAAAATTAAATTAAATAAACCCCACTGCATATTTACATCTGTTACACTAACACACACGGCAAGTGCAGCAACAGTCCTCGTCTCTGTAATTAGTTCAGTCCGTAGTCCAAAAGTAACACAAAAATATAAACAATCTCATCTATTCAGGTGATCGGGCCCTATATGGCATGCTATCTGCGGTGCTGATTTTCGGATAGCAGCACCCTGTGCTAATTAAACAACTGCAATAAAACAACTACTTCAGACTGAACACCTGCAGCTAAATCCAGGCAAGCAATGCACAATAACCAACAGAACCACATCAGAAATTGCACACATAGCTACACGGGCAGTTCAGGCAACAGGTATGCACAGAGAGAAAGGGGTGTGCATTTCACTCACCCTATTTGAAGAGGAAGGCCATCTCCTGTCTTTCATGGTAGCGAAGTGGTCAATAACAATGTCATAGAACTTCCCAGCGGCCTTTAGGTCCTCCACAACAACAGAGTCAATGGATATTGTGGCTAGGTTGACAAGTCTGTCCTGTCCACACGTGTTTCTCAGATATGTTTGATCCTTTTTAGACAGGAAAAGGAGCGCTCTGCTGATGTGCTGGTGGCTGGTATCGTGAGCATGAGCTGGAGCAGCTTGTAGACCTCGGAGAGTGTGCCCTGTAGGTCATCCTCAATAAGAAGCTGTATCAGCTCTCCTGGTGGCTTGTGAAACAACCTGTTGTTGTACAGCGTGTGCAGCTCATTCCTTAACTTCTGCTCATCAAAGAATGGATACGTGTTGATCAGCTGAGCTAGCTCACTGCTGGGAAATGCATCAGGGTTGCAGAACAATGTGAATGATGTGTGTTCCAGTATCCGAAAAAAGTGCAGGTGCTCCATATCTGCAAATCTTTGGGTCATGTGCAACACTATGCCGTCAACAATCTGGAAGTAAAGACGCCGGAAAAGACACAAACCGTTTCCTCGTCTCCTTCTTGGTGCTGGTTAACCCTTGCTCCAGGTCGTCCCAGCCGCGGCGACGTCGTTTAAGTCGGGGCACAGGATCGCCGACTGCTTTGACCGTGTCATCGAAATGCGACTGAATGTCTCATCTGTTCTTGTGGCTTTGAGAGCGCTGAGAGTGCTCATGATCCGATTTCCTTGCATTTTTTGATGTCCGCCGTCTTGCTTTGCAGAACCTGGAAGAGTGGTCTGTGAGGCCGAAAATGGACTGAAAGACCCCGAGCAGGAAGGTGAAGTCAAAATCCTCAAGTTTTTGCTTCAAGGAAGCACTCTGTGCAATGGTCTCTAATGTCCCATCCCGGCTCTGTCATTATCCTGTCAAAAGCGATACAGAGCGACCCGCGTCCTTCATGGATGGCGTGTACTGCGTGGCTTTTAAAATTCCACCTCACAGCAGAACCCCCTGGTACACGCACAGCTCGGATCACTTCAGACAGTAGTGCTGATCTCTTACATGAACGTGAGAAAAAATTGTGGAAGGCATCGAGATTGGGCAAAAACAACAGTTTTGGCTTGCTTGGATGTTGTTTGTGCCTTGTGCTAAAACCAAATTTAATTTGTGAGCATAGCAGTGGATGAATAGCGCATTGGGGTAGTATGCTTTCACTAAAGCCTGAATGCCACCGTGCTGTCCAACTCATGCCAGCTTGCTCCGTCATAAATCTGACAAATCAGTTTGTTTGTTGGGCTGTAGTTCCCGATGGCTCTCATGACAACTGATGGTTACAGCTTTTGCATCTCTTTCTAAGCTGACATCAAAAAAGCAGAGGAAACGTTCACACACACTGCCTTTTTCATTCACATATTGATTATGATAGTGAGTTGGCACTTATTGGAGATGTCTGATGTGTCATCCACTTGTACAGCAATGAAAGGAGGAAATGTGTATTTCTTATCAGTCTCATCCTGGATACAACGAGCTATGCTCTCAATTATGTCATTTGTATGGTGTTTGACATACCGCTGAAGACTGTTGACGATCCCAAGTGCTCCGCGAGTGCAGTGTCAAACTCTGCAAATGCACGTACCATCTCTACAAAATTGACCCTGTTAGAGTGCCAGCGGCCTCATTGTGTCCCCTGATGCTTGCTCTGACGTGCAAGCAGTGGTGTATGTGGGCGTTGGACGCGGGGGTACGCCGTACCCCCACTTATTTGGAGCACAATCTTTTTTTTAATAGTCTAATAAATATAAAATCATTGCCAGTGTTATCAGTTGCAAGTGTGTATTTGTTGTAATAATGACAAAAACATAATACATTTCACAGTAATTATAATACAAAATAAAAACGATTTCCTTAAAGAATTATGATTCATCATCACGCTCATGACTCCGCGGCGAGCTGGGGGTGTGTCACTGACACACCCACGGCGAGCCAGCTCACTGCCCGCCGATTTTGCGGTAGCTCTTTCCCTCAAGAATGCTAACGAAAAAGCTCTATAATGGCAGGCTAACATTTTTTACTTGACTTCTTTTCTAAAAAGAATATAATTCACAAGAAGAAAGAGGCTAGCAGCACCGAAGCTACAAGTGAAGTTGCTACTAGTATAGGCCTAATTCACCAGAAGAGCCGCCTAAAGACGTGGATAATGCTAGCACTAACGTCAACGTTAGCTGCGCTAGCAACGTTCCGCTGGCTAGCTCAAGCTCACCTTTCCCAGAGGTATGGACGGAGGAGATGTGGCGGAGGAAACAAGAGGCTACCCCGTGGATACACTGCAAAGCTGGGAAACTGGGCTGCAAAGTTTGTTCATCCATTTCGGATTTATCAGTCTTCAAAACGCAAGGTGTGTGTGTGTGTGTGTGTGTGAGAAAAGCAGCGCTGTCTGCTTATTTGCAATGTAGGCTAGACCTAATCAGAATAATTTCAAGTCCAGATCATCGTCGCTTAGTTGCAATACTGTAGTTTATGCAATTTAGGCCTATAAATTGTTTATGTAATTGTATATGCCAGTGTGTCCATGATTTTGAGTCTGTGTGTGTGTTGAGCGCAGCGCCGTCTACTTTTTGCAGTACAGCAACTATAGGACTAGCATGCCGGTAGTTTCTTTGGGCCTGTCTGCCCGTGTTGTGAGTGCACTTCGCACGTGCGCACTTGTGTGGCATTGTTTGGGATTACCTAATTAAATAGCGTCCCCCTAGTAAAAAAAATCCCCACTACACCACTGCGTGCAAGGTACAGGCAGCAATGATGAGTTTCCTCAGAATATCCCGGTTATTTTTTACTTGTTCGTTGTGCTTCTTTGTGCTAATGGTTCTTGCTACATCCAGAGCCTCGTCAATCCTGACGCGTCCAAAAAGCTTTAATTTCACAGCACAATCTATATGATTTTTAGATTTACCGTGCCTCTCAATTGCCTGTGACAGGTTGGCAAGGTCGATGAATCCTGAAGTTGCCCAAGGATTGTTCAGGGAGCACGAACCCTTGTCAAAAAGAAGACATGGCCAGCAAAATAGACGCTGAAGTTTAGCGCTTCCAGTTAGCCACTCCGTGCGGACATAATTGTCCTCATTGAACGTCCGATTAGATCCCTTATTCCTCTGTGTACACAGCTCGAGTGTGGGCGTTGTCCTGCCATCTGCTTTCATTTTTAGTTGCTGCTGTAGCAGAAGTTTAGTGAAGTTATGCCTTAATTAAGTACGCCAAATCTCCACCCTCCATAATGCTTCATTTGTTGATAATTTCTAACGGCGGTGATGACAGTTACAGTATTAAAATTGATGTTGATGTGATTGGATGGCAGTGTCCAATCAAATCGCCAGCCGCCAGCCGCCCCTGAATGGAAGCTAGAGGCGCTGGCTTCCCTGGCATGGCCCTGACCAATCACAGGTTGCAGGGGCATCACGTGGGCCTCATCTGATTGGTTAATCCCTCAATTGTTTTTCACCAAGGGAAACTAGATTCTGCTGGCCTCCTCTCGCAACAGTGAATGCAATCTACTGTTTCACCATGAAATCTAGAGGGGCGCTGTTTCACTCTTTGTAAAATACCCAATGAGAATGGGGGAGAGACGGAGAGACGGAGAAGACGGTCCGGCAGGAAACACACAGGAAAGTAGAATTACCAGTGGCGGCGGGTCATTAGGGGGCAGGTGGGGCACAGCCCCACCTAGTGTCAGAAGAAAGTATTACAAATAATGATTACAAAAAAATACTAAAAAATAAATAAAAAAACATATAAAATATATTTTAAGGTCATGTTTAATAATCTGATTCGTCTGTACATTTCTGTTTTAGTCTGTGTTCTTCTAATTAGTGTCTAGAGTGCCGTTTTGAGCTGTTTAGAGCCATGTGGGGACAAAACCCGATCCTGCCCCTCCCTCTCACAGTCTAAGTGAACGGTGATTGTAAAAACTACACTGCGCATGCCTCAGATTATTTTTCTATTGAATGTGTGTGGCAAAAAAATAATGACCGTAGGGCATAGTGCTCCCATCCCCACCATACGTCATCTCACATAATTCAGAATTGATTGGCTGTAAGTACTCACGTGTGCAGTGCTGCGAAACGTCACGTGTAGTTTGAAGAGAGACGAGAGAGCAGCATATAGCTAACATCACCAGCGATTAAAAGAAGTAAAAAACTGAAAGAAATGAATGAAGTTGACCATTTACTGGAGCACACATTTGAGACACTTAGGTCTCTGAGAGAAACTGGAGGTAAAGCGCCTCGGTGCCCACCATCCACCGGATTTCCAAATGGTCCAGACTGCGGGCAAAGTTAAACGTGGGTTTAACGCTGAGTGGTTTGCTAAAAATAAATGGCTAACGGCAAGCATCCAGAAGAATTCCCTCTTTTGGCTTTCCTTGCCTGCTTTTTTGGTGAAGATCAAGGTACTTGGTCGAGGACAGGTTACAAGGACTTAAAGCATCTTTCGGAGAGGACAATGAAGCATGAGAGCAGCAACAGTCATTTGGAAAATGCCGTAAAATTGGGATTACTTGGAAGGGTGAATGTTGCAGCTCAGATTGACAGCGCCTACAGACGCGGCATTGATTATCATAATAGGAAGGTGGAAGAAAACAGGTACGTGCTTGGTCGGATCATCACCTGTATTAAACTGTGTGGGAAATGTGAGACAGCACTGCGGGGCCACAACGAGTCGGCGGACTCTCTGAATCCAGGGATATTCAGGTCAATTTTCGAGACAATGTGTGAGGGCGATTCCAGGCTTCAACGGCACTACGAAGCTCAGCTTGTTTTCAAAGGGACATCAAGCACCATACAGAATGAACTCTTGGACTGCATGTATGATGTGTACAGGGAGGAAATAGCCAAGCAAGTGGACAACACATCATTTGTTGCCGTTCAGGCCGACGAGACAACCGATGTCTCCTGTAAATCGCAAATGGTGATTGTGCTGCGATACATTATGCCTGACCTCACAGTTACAGAGCGTGTTTTGGGAGTTGTGGAAGTAAAGGACAAAACTGGTTTAGGTCTCTCTAACAGCATCAAGGCTGTTCTGGAACCCCTGAAGCTGAAAGAAAAGCTAATCGCTCAGACCTATGACGGGGCGGCCGTCATGAGCGGGTAACGTGCGCGGGGTACAGACGGTGATGAAGGAGACGTACCCAAACGCTCAGTTTGTTCACTGCTACGCCCCACCAACTGAACCTGACCCTGCAGCAACTGTGTTCAGCAAGGATGAGCATCCTGAAGGTGTTTTTTGCAGATCTAACTGCTTTTTCCACTTTTTTCTCCGGTGCTCCAAAACGTGTTGCAGCTCTTGCAGAGGCAACACAGAGACGCATCCCACGGCCACCGGCTGTGAGATGGAACTTTAAAAGCAGAACTGTGAACGCGGTTTGGGAGACCCGAGATGCACTACTTCAGTGTATGAAGCATATACGCGCACAACCAGGATGGGATGCGGTCACCATAGTGAGGCATACGGCCTGTCAAAGAAACTGCGGGACCGAGCATTTATGCAGCTCCTGGAGTTTTTTTCGTTGCTTATGCCAGAAGTGGATGTTCTATACAACACTCTGCAAAAACGAAGCATCAATGCACCTGGGATCAACAGCGCGCTCTGCCGTTTCAAGGAAAATGTTCAGAAAATGAGGCAGAAAACTGATGCATTGGCCGCCACTGCTCATGATGGAACAGACGAGCCAGGCCGACGAGTCAGCAGCACAGCGCCGGTGATGAAGGAGGCTTGTGACACAGTCATCTCACAGGTGGAACAGAGGTTCTCACAGAGTGACCATTTGATCGCTGCAAAGCTTGTTGACAGCTCATTCTTCCCACAGCATGTCCTGTCATTTCCTACACCTGAGCTTGACTGCGCCGTGAAACTGTGGCCTGCGTTGGGAAACAAGGAGAAGTTGAAGTCTGAGCTGACCACGCTCTACCGCCACAGTGAGCTTCACACTGGAAACACTGCCCTGTCTCTGTTGAAATCCATTCACGAGAACAACTTGGAGGAAACGTTTGCTGAGACTGTTATTTTGGTCAAAATAATAGTGACAACTCCGATGACGACATCCGAGTCAGAGAGGAACTTTTCCACCCTCAAAAGGATAAAGACTTTCACTCGCAACACCATGGGACAGCCGCGACTTAACGCATTGGCCATGCTTTCAATTGAAAGCCAGTTGATCCAGCAACTACAGGACTTCATCCCCAAAGTGATAGACACATTCTGTCAGAGGAAGGACCGCCGTGCCGCTTTTCTTTTCAAGTGAGCCTTCAGCTTTGGTAAGTTCATTTATGTCATATATTTTGTTGATCTTCTGTGTTTTGCCTCTGCTGGATCGATTGATATTGTGACCTCGATGATGAGTGTCTGTGTTTTCCTTATATTTACAGTCTATGGTGTTTTAATGCTAAAGCATTACGGTTGTTGTTATTGTTAAGAATTACTTTGTCATGGTGACCTTTACTCCATGTATGAAGGTGCATTACTATGACATCCCCACGCTGTGTACGTAAATGTATGCGCTCACAGTGTTGCTCCTGTGGTCTTCAGTATGTAATTTGACACTCCCCCTCTCTCTCTCCTCCCCCCCTCTCTCTGTCCCCCCTCTCTCTCTCCTCCCTCTCTCTGTCCCCCCCCCCTCTCTCTCTCTCTCTCCCCCGACCTCTTTCTGCCCCCCCAGTTGTGTACACCTAGAAACGCCACTGAGAATTACAGAAACAAAACAAAGTGTTTTTATTTATTTATTTAAATTTTAACTACAATCCGAAAAAACAGGGGAAGCTTGGCTTCCCTTGGCCTCCGGGAGAAAACGCCACTGATCACACACAGGACTTGAGTCTGAACACAGCAGACAACAGGAGTATTTACAATAGCATATACAAACTAAAATACTGCATGTGGGTGCACACTTACATTCTCTGTCTTACTGTTACATAAATCCCATGAATGTATGAGATTAAATTAGCTTCATTATATCTCAGTGATTAAGTGAATAATAAAGTTTCTATCGGGTCACTATCAGCCTGTCACTCATTATTTTCAGGGAGGAGGCGGGGTTTTGGAGGAACAGAGGAGACGGTGATCGCGGGAGCTTTTTTCCTCCTGCCTTCACAAACTTTACACACGTATATCGTCTGAAAATTGCTAGAGGACATTCATACTTTGCAATCCAAGACTTAATTAAATCCACCAAAAACCTGACATGATTGTAACGCGATTATTTTTGAAAAACATAAATCCCTGTGCCGCAGCGACACGGAGTGATTCAGAGCGGGTCCTGCTGCTGTTGGTTCTGGACTGGTGTTCTTGTGTTGGTGGATAAAGCAGACTACTCCGTGTTTGGTGTTGCTGTGCCGCTGTCACGTTCTGTTCCCTGATCTCTGCGTCACCGACCGATTTGATATTAAAGTGACAGAAAAAAAAACGTTATAGTAAAGCCGCGGCCGGAAAATCAGGAAGCAACGTTACTACGCTATAACCGATTATCTTCCGTCACTGCATCGAGACCGAATCGTCCACGTCCGCATCGCAATGCATCGTATAAACGATTATTTTCAACACCCCTATTCGACACAGTGAATCATCAGATCCTCCTTCGCACTCTCCAAGAACTTGGAGTTTCAGGCTCTGCACTTTCCCTCATCACCTCATACCTCAAAGACCGCACCTACAGGGTTACTTGGAGAGGGTCGGAGTCCGACCCTTGTCAATTAACTACAGGGGTCCCTCAGGGCTCTGTTCTTGGTCTTGGTCTTCTCCTTGTACACAAACTCGCTCGGATCTGTCATTAGTCCGCATGGTTTTTCATACCACTGCTACGCTGACGACACCCAATTAATTCTGTCCTTTCCCCGCTCAGAGACCCAGGTCGTCGCACGCATCTCTGCTTGTCTAGCTGACATCTCTCAGTGGATGTCTGCTCACCACCTCAAGCTCAACCTTGACAAGACTGAACTGCTTTTCCTTCCGGGAAAAGATTGTCCCACTCTTGACCTAACAATCAACATCGGCACCTCTGTTGTTTCCCCGACTCAGACTGCAAGGAATCTGGGTGTGATCCTAGATAACAACCTGTCCTTCACTGCAAACATAGCTGCTACAACCCGCTGCTGCAGATACGCGCTTTACAACATCAGGAGGATACGTCCCCAGCTGACCCAGAAAGCGATGCAAGTTGTGGTCCAGACTCTCGTCATCACACGCCTAGACTACTGCAACTCCCTCCTGGCTGGTCTACCTGCATGTGCCATCCGACCTCTGCAGCTCATCCAGAATGCAGCGGCTCGTCTGGTCTTCAACCTTCCTTAATTCTCCCACAACACGCCGCTCCTCCGCTCCCCTCCACTGGCTTCCGGTAACTGCTAGAATCCACTTCAAGACAATGGTACTTGCGTACCATGCTGCGAATGGATCTGGCCCTTCCTACATCCAGGACATGGTTAAACCGTACACCCCAGCACGTGCACTCCGCTCTGCATCAACCAAACGACTCGCTGCACCCTCGCTGCGAAGGGGACCCAAGTTCCCATCAGCAAAAACACGTGGGTTTGCTATCCCGGCTCCAAAATGGTGGAATGAGCTCCCCATTGACATCAGGACAGCAGATAGCTTACACACCTTCCGGCGCAGACTGAAAACGCATCTCTTTTGACTCCACTTCGAGCGATAGAACTATTAACAAAGCACTTATATACTAATAAAGGACTGGCTTACCTAAAGCCAGTTGAGTAGCACTTGAAATGTTTTTGCTTTATGAAACCTGATTTCTGTTTTCTTCAATTTTGTATTTTGTTGGTCGAACGCACTTATTGTAAGTCGCTTTGGATAAAAGCAAAATGCTACAGTATGTAATGTAATGTAATGTATTGGCCTTGGGGTCAGTATAGGGCTGTGCAATTAATCGTATTTTAATCGCGATTACGATTATGGTTTGCGACGATTATGAAAATAGCATAATTGACAAAATACGATTATTTTTGCTGGGTGCGCTTTCGCCCCTCCCTAAAAGCCCACTCGGCCACGTGGGAGTGACATGTGTTGTGAGTGTTCAGCGCGAGCGAAGATGTCAGAACAAGAGCAGCAACTCGTTAAAAAGAAGGGTACAACTATTTCCACTATTTGGAAGTACTTTGGCTTTCAGGAGTCCGACGTGGAGCAAAACAAAGTACAGTGCAGGATTTGTTACCAGGTTGTGTTGGCACCACACGCTAACACAACCAATCTCTTTAATCGTCTGAAATACAACCACAAAGTGCAATACGACCAGGCAATAATACAACAAAAAGCAGATGCCCGCTCGACTTCATCCACCACATCATCACAGTCATCGATTCAGGACGCATTGTACAGAGCAACGGCCTACGCGACGAGCTCGCAGAGACACAGAGATATTACAGGTGCCATTACATTTC
Organism: Gymnodraco acuticeps; assembly: GCF_902827175.1. NCBI lineage: Eukaryota > Metazoa > Chordata > Actinopteri > Perciformes > Bathydraconidae > Gymnodraco > Gymnodraco acuticeps. The sequence continues at coordinate 517,860 of NW_022990567.1, read as the reverse complement.
ACATCACTAAAGATATGTGCACTGTTAGCAACCAGGGCTTTAAGCAACTTGTCAACACGTTGGACAAGCGTTACGCGATGCCGTCTCGGTATTATTTCAGCAGGTCTGCGCTGCCTGCGCTATATGACAAATGCCGTGGGGAAGTTGAGAGAGATGTGGCTTCAGCTGACTACTTTGCTACCACAACAGACCTATGGTCTAGCCCAGGGGTGCCCAACCAGTCGATCGCGAGATGTGTCTAAAAATAGAACAACAATACTCTGTTTTATCGTTAATGTCCTGTAACATAATCTTCCTGTGCCAGAATAATGCACTTGAACGCATCAAAGCTTTGTGATTGGCTGGGGTCACCCCATGTGTCGGGGGCGTGGCTGAGGGTCTTCAGTACAGGTGGCAATATTGTCACCTGCCCTGCGCTCATCTCTGAAACCAGACCATGTAAACAGGCTGGTGTTTCTTGCGAACAATCTTTAAGAGATGACATGAGCAGCCCTACCAGCATTTGCCATGGTGGCCTAAACATTTTTATTTGGTCTTAAATTGTATTTATTGCATTTATTTCCTGTTACTTCTGGACCATGACGGTTGGCCAGCCTTCAACGTTTAACTGAGTGGAATATGTTGAATATGTTTTACCAAAATGTTGGCTATATGTTAAGGAGTTTTCAGTAGGTTGTGACAGTGCACTGCAACATGTTTGATTTCATTTATTTTGGTCTAATTTATTTTTATTTATCATATTAATAACATATGTTTAGTATGGTTTTGGAAGTGCGCTCAACATATTTGTTGATCTTGTTTATTGGTAAAATATTATTTGTTTTAAAGTTCAATAAATGGTCAATGAATAATCGTCAAAATAATCGTGATATCAATTATTGACCCAAATAATCGTGATTATGATTTTTGCCATAATCGCACAGCCCTAGGTCAGTATGTACACTACAATTTGTCCTTGCCTCCTGCCTGGCTGCTTATTTGTTCCTTATTTAGCCTGGATTTTCCAGTTATTGTTAATGTTCCCAAAAGTGTGATAGGAAGTAAAGAACTATATTAAGAGAGAGGTGTGTCGAATTAAGGAGAGACTATAGCGAAGAAACAAAGGAGTTTGGGAATACTGTAGATCAAGTGAGAGGTGTTGCATCTATCTTACCTCAGTGTGTGAAACTGGCGGACAGTGAGCCTTTGGCCCTGCAGTCGGGAGGGGATGTTGTGATTGGAGGGCTGTTCCCTCTGCATTTTGTGGCTTCTAAGCCGCAGAACAGGTACCACAGCAAACCCCAGCTCATACCTAGGGGGGTAAGTTTGAGGATACTGATGATATCTTATACAGGCATCTGTTGATGCTTTTGGTTACAAATCAGACTCTAAAAACAATTATTTGTCCTTGTTCAGGCCTGTTTTAGGTAAGACAACCTCTGTTAAAGAGGCAAGTTATGAAAACTATAAATGTGCTAATGAAAAGCCTTCACTGGTTCAGAGGATCTGCAGAGCACAACAAACAGCATTTTTCTGAAACCACTAAGCAATAGTCACAAGAATCTCAGCCAATATTTTAGCTTTAAAAAAACAAAACTATAAAGCTTCAAAAGATGGGGAACAATGAGCAAATAACCCCCAAAACAAGATTATTTCTAATCATCCACCCACCTCCTTTTCTGAAAATCTGATCCTAGAAAAACATAAAACACGTACAGTATATTGGCAATTTAAGGACATGTCTGGCTTTTCAGGGCAAGTTCTGCTGTGATGGCTTTAGATTAGGGTATTTGGGCATCCATCCAAACAGCATGACTTTGTCAATGATGATTATTTGAAGGAAAGTTACATATAAAATATAGAATAATATAAATACATCTTGTCAGCGCTGGGCATGGGCATGCTCTCTCTCTAATAGCAAAGTGACGTATGGTAGAAGGAGTTGAGCGTCTGAAAAACATTATAAACCAGTGAGAACACATAGTACAGTTTGCCCACTTGGCGACAGTTGATGATGGAGATGTCTCTTATTGGTCTGATACTGTCTATAGCTTTGTGTGAGCTGAAGTCAGTTCTTGTTTTGAATAGTTTTTGGGATGGTGTGAAACAAGCGGCTGGGCTTACAGGGGATAGGACTGCTGCTGTGCTTAGCACTAATGCTTCATCTGTGACATGTAAGCTACAAGGTACCACTCGTCAACCTGCATTCTCTATGGACGGTGACTATGTCATTGGGGGTGTTTTCTCCATACACTCCAACATGCACACTGCGAAGCATAACTACACCACCATGCCCGAGCCACTAAGCTGCGCAGGGAGGTTAGTACAGGGAGATTTAGCCTAGAATGTGGGCATATACAGTATAGTGATGTGTATATTGTGAAGTTGTGTTGCAATGTACTGTGTTGTATGTACAAACTGTACAAATAATAATCATTTATAAATATTTTAGTTTTTTTACATAAGGTGGATTTATTTTCTATTTCATAAAAGACAATAGTTTAACTGATGTATACATACTTAACCATTTGTTGAATGGAGAGATGTGAAACTTATGATTTATTGGACCATTGGAACAATTCATCAAAGTTATTGTGAATATTGGATATATAATCAAGTGTTTGGGTTTTTGACAGATGAAATTCCCATAAAGCCTACAGAGATGCTATTAGTTATTATCCAGACCATATCTTTGAATTTCAGTCATCTTATAGTCTATCACGTATTATTTTAAAATCTTAAAGTTTTAACATTAACACCGATGTCTGTGTGCAGCATCAACTCCCGTGGACTGCGCTTCTCACGTGCAATGGTCTTCGCCATTGAGCAGATTAACAACAGCACAGAGCTGCTTCCGGGGATCAAGCTTGGTTATGAGATCTATGACTCATGTGCCTCGGTGTCCGTGGCGGTGCATGTTGCATTTCAGCTTTCAGGGGGACTAGACCCGGTGTTTAACACCGGCGACAAATGCTCAAAGTCTGGTATGGTGATGGGCGTCGTTGGTGTGTCTGGGTCCACGTCTACCATCAGTATGTCGCGCATCATCGGGCCCTTCAACATACCTCAAGTAAATATTAAGAATTAATTGCAAACTGTGTTTGAGTCCATTACTTTTTTGCCTCTGTCCGGTTAAATAACTGTTGTTTTCTTTAGGTGAGCCACTTTGCCACGTGTGCATGCCTGTCTGATAAACAGCAGTACCCAAGTTTCTTCAGAACAATCCCGAGTGATCAATTCCAGACTGACGCGCTGGCCAAGCTGGTAAAACACTTTGGCTGGACTTGGATAGGTGCTGTCCGGTCGGATTCTGACTATGGCAACAATGGCATGGCCTCTTTCCTGCATGCAGCACGTAAAGAGGGGATCTGTGTGGAATACTCAGAGTCTTTCTCTCGGACCGACCCACGTAGCCGGATCCAGAGAGTAGCTGACGTTATCCGCAGGTTTCTATATCACTGATTCTCCTTTAGTTCACTGTGCTGACACTGACCTTCTGTACAGAAAAACCAAAACAAGTGCTAAAAGTGATGGAACATGTTTTTATTACAACAGGAAATGTGCCAATATATCTGTTTATCATCTCTCATGTTTTGTTTTTCTTCAGACTTACAGTATGACTTGTAATGTATAAAATACAATTATACTCATATATTATAACTATTGTTTTTATATGTCATTGAACGTCCCTCCAGGTCAACGGCTAAGGTTGTTGTGGGATTTATTGCCACTGGAGATATGAGAATTCTGCTGGAGGAGCTGTCACGCAAGCCTTCTCCACCTCGACAGTGGATAGGTAGTGAGGCCTGGGTAACTGACCGATACATGCTGAGGTTCAGCTTCTGTGCTGGAGCCATCGGATTTGGCATTGAAAAATCTGTCATCCCAGGTCTGAGGGACTTCTTGCTGGATCTCTCTCCGTCTAAAGTGGCTGAATCCCCATTGCTTACCATGTTCTGGGAGGAAGCATTCAACTGCAGGCTGGTAAAAAGTGAGAAAGTTGTGCCAATTTTAAACATATATGATACTCACGGTAGTGTCTTGATTGTGTTAGTTTTTTTATTTTTTCTGTCTAAGTGTAGCTCCCTGAATTGATCAGCCTGTTAAAAACTCCAGATTTTGACTGAAAGGAAAATCTAATATTTGTAATGAAATACATGAGGCGGACATAAGGTGCATCTCTGTGAATGATCTCAAAATGTGATTTTCAGATCATGTTTATTAACAATGCTGTCTAATATATTGTAAATAACATACAGGTACATATATATATACTATTATATACTATATTATTATATATTATATACATTATTAGGCTATTATGCAGTGATTTTAGACTGTTTATTTGTTTAGTCGAAAGCTATTTATTCCTCAATGCACAACAATTTAGGGAAAGTCTCCCTTAAAAAATAGTCATAAAATAAATGCTGAAAAAAAGAATCACGCTCTAGAATATGTTTATCCAAAACATATAGTGCAGAGTCAAAATATATGTAAAAAATATAAATATATAAATTGTGGAATATATTTGTTGACAGGTTACAGTCATTGTAAAATAAAGAAGATGAACTTTAAAAGGAATGTAGTAAATGTATGCTTTATGAAAAGTAATATATACACGGTATTACATTACATGTTACTTGTTAGACGCTTTTATCCAAAGCGACTTACATACGGTATATGTACATACATAATGTAGGTGAGTTAAAGTACAAGTATTTAAATGTAGAGGGACAGTATCAAAATCCTGACTTCAAGAGTTCAGCAGTCTTATTGTGTGTTGAATCAAGCTGTGTAGGCCTGTTAGTGTGTTACCGTCTACTAGACAGCAGAGGGCAGACAGTTTATTTCTAATGTGATAAGGGTTTCTGATGATCCTTTACTGCTGGTTCTAGTGTCCATCATGCATCATTATAACAGGGCAAGTCAGTATTAAATAAAATGAATACATATTTGGCCTAATACAATAAGTATTTGTCTGATGACTGATTTGTGTAAATATGAGCTGCTAAAATAAACTAATAACGTAAAAAACAGACATGTCCACAAAACAGTGATTTGAAATGTGATGTAAATCCTGCAATGCTTGTTTGGCAGGTTGAATAACACAATACACACAAAGAATGAATGAATGTAATCATCATGGCTAAAAACACCTCCCTCTGTCTCTGTGTTTTTAGGTGAAGCCACAGACAGGAGTGTGTGTGATGGAACTGAAGATATAAAGACGCTCCAGAGCTCATACACTGACACATCTCAACTTCGAATCACTAATATGGCGTACAAGGCTGTCTATGCAATAGCGCATGCCATTCATAACGCAGTGTGTCAGAAAACTGATTCTACTACACAGTGTGTTAGGTTCACTAAGCTAGAGGCCAAAGAGGTCAGTACAAATAATGAAGTTATTTTAAGCTCCACGTCTATGTTATCAAATGAATGCTCATTTTATTTTAAATGATCTCTTTTTCCCCTTCACTGTCTTCCTTTACTTCATCCCTAGGTTCTTAATCAGCTGAAAAAAGTAAATTTTTCCCAAAATGGTTATGATGTGTCATTTGATGCCAACGGGGATCCTGTGGCCACATATGAGCTGGTAAACTGGCAAAGAAATGAGAGTGGCAGCATTGAGTTGGTGACTGTGGGGAAATACGATTCATCACTGCCGGTGGGCCAGGAGTTCCTTATCAACAGGAACCTCACCTGGGTGGAGGGTGGCACACAGGTGAGGAGCCCCAAAGCAATAGTTTAACATGCTACATTTTCATATCATCTCAAAGGGTATGATGTCTCATACCTCGGTACCTCATTAGAATTCCAAAGTTACGAATAATGAGAGAGTATTTTTAACATGACATTTACGTTTTATTGTTTAAAATACATGTTTACTTACTTTTTTTTTTTTTATTTAACTAAAGAGAAATGTAAAAGACACAAAGAAAAACATTGTGAAGAAAAAAACATGAATCTATCCTTTTATAATTTTAGTTTCAGAGCACACCTGTCGACATGTGAGTTAATTTGTATATATGTGACAGGTGCCTGTGTCAGTGTGCACTGACAGCTGTCCTTCAGGAACTCGTAAAGTGCTTCAGAAAGGAAAACCCATCTGCTGTTATGACTGTACATCGTGTCCCGAGGGAGAGATTAGCAATGCTACAGGTAGTTGTTTTTCTAATGTATGTTTACAACAGAAAGTATAAATTCTAACTGCTTAAAGCTCTTTTCCTTTTTTTCAGATTCCTTTGATTGTTTCCCTTGCCCCAAGGAATTCTGGCCTAATGCAGAGAGAGATACATGTCTTCCCAAACCTGTAGAGTTTCTTTCCTTCAACGAGCCCCTTGGAATCGTCTTGGCTGCTTTTTCAATCGGTGGTGCCTGTCTCACCATTATAACAGCGGCTGTGTTCTATCGTCACAGGAGCTCACCAATTGTCAGGGCCAACAACTCTGAGCTGAGCTTCTTGCTTCTCTTCTCCCTGACTCTATGTTTCTTATGTTCATTAACGTTCATTGGAGCACCCTCGGAATGGTCCTGCATGCTGCGCCACACAGCGTTTGGGATCACATTCGTCCTCTGTATGTCTTGTGTTCTTGGAAAAACTATAGTAGTTTTGACGGCCTTCAAAGCTACACTACCAGGTAGTAATTTGATGAAATGGTTTGGGCCTTCACAGCAAAGATTGACTGCAGTGTCTTTCACGTTTATTCAAGTTTTGATATGTACTATTTGGTTAGTTCTTAGTCCCCCCTTTCCGATGAAAAACCTCACGACATACAAGGAGAGAATCATCCTTGAGTGTGCATTAGGATCAGCTTTGGGGTTCTGGGCTGTACTTGGGTATATAGGCTTACTGGCTGTCTTTTGCTTTGTGTTAGCTGTCCTAGCTCGGAAACTACCTAATAACTTTAATGAAGCCAAGCTTATCACATTCAGCATGTTGATATTCTGTGCAGTCTGGATCACATTTATCCCAGCATATGTCAGCTCTCCTGGGAAATTTACTGTGGCTGTGGAGATATTTGCCATTCTGGCCTCCAGTTTTGGACTAATTACGTGTATATTCGCTCCAAAATGTTTTATTATTTTATTTAAGCCAGAGAAAAACACCAAGAAACATTTAATGAGCAGGGGTTTGTAGAAAACTGTAGATGGCTTTATAAAGCTTATATACTGTGCACATTCAAATATGCTTTCCTTGTTGATTTAAATATTCAGATTGGAGTTTCTTTTATGCTCAATATTTTACTAATTGTAATGTCATTTTGTGAATTTAATAATAATACCCTATTTTACAATACATTTTGATCAATTACTGAAAATATAAAATAAAGTGAATAAATAAAGTCAACATTCAGACCGTGTTTGGTACTTGATTAACATTTCCAAAAAAATATTAAATACTGCATAATCATAAGAAAAGCTGGCTGAATTGCTATAACATTATTGCCAAAGAGGAAAATACAACATCCCATAGTCCACAAATCCTTCAACAAGTTCTTAAAATGTGTTTTGGATATTCTTATTATTATATTTAAAATATAACAATTTTCATAGATTGCATCTTTTGGGACACATAAGCATACGCACCATTATAAAATACACATTAGCTTTACAATATGATGTAGCCACCCATAGGTGGTAGGTCTGGGTGTCACAATTCTTATGTCATGTCACGGTTTTAGTTTTGTGTTTCTGGTAATGGGTTTTGTTTTGCTGTTCATTCCTCCCTGTAGTTAGTTTCCCTATTGTGTCTGATTGTCTGATTGTGTTCACCTGTTGCCCTTGTGTTTCTCCTTCCCTGCCCGGCTGTTTATCGTCTCGTGATTACCCCTCCCTGTATTTAGTGTTGTCTCTTCCTGTGTTCGGTGTTGGTTCATTGTTTGTCTTTCATGTTGGTCACAGTCACCTTTTGTTTGGATGCTACCTCGTGCTACAGTACCTGTTCATGGATTCGTGTTTTTCAGCTTTTGTAAATAAAGCTTGCCTTTTTTTTCATTTTGAAACCCGCTTCCCTCCTCAATCTGCATTTGGGTCCTATTTTTCCCCAACCCTGACACTGGGTTTGTTTGGTCTAAAATACATCTGATATTTCTGAATCATCTGAGTCTTAAAAGGCAACAATTAAAATAAAATGCAATTGTTCAAATGGAATTTCATTAAGTACATTTTGTATCATCCTTTAATGTATATTCTCAAAAGTAACCTGGAATTGTTCCAGTCTTAGTAATAGACACTTAAAAACCTTTTAATACTATTGTTTGAAATGAATTTAATAATGAATCACATTATTAGTCAATATCCAAACACATTTCACACGAGCCGTCTGTAGTCTTCACCTATGCAATTGTTTTTCGTTGTGATTGATTAAACCAAATATTTATTGGCCTTTATGGGGTCAGTATGTAGACTACAATTTGTCCTTGCCGGAGGTCCTGCCTGGCTGCTTATTTGTTCCATATTTAGCCTGGTTTTTCCAGTTGTTTTGAATGTTCCCAAAAGTGTGATGGGAAGCAAAGAACTATATTAAGAGAGAGGTGTGTTGAATTAAGAAGAGACTGTAGCGGAGAAACAAAGGAGTTTGGGAATACTTAGATCAAGTGAGAGGTGTTGCATCTAGCTTACCTCAGTGTGTGAAACTGGCGGTCAGTGATTCTTTGGCCCTGCTGTCGGGGGGGGGGGGGGGGGGATGTTGTGAATGGAGGGCTGTTCCCTCTGCATTTTGTAGCTCCTAAGCAGCAGAACAGCTACCACGGCAAACCCCAGCTCACACCTAGTGGGTAAGTGTGAGGATACTGATGATATCTCATACAGGCCCCTGTTGATGCTTTTGGTTACAAATCAGACTCTAAAAACAATTACAGTTGCAAGAAAAAGTATGTGAACCCTTTGGATTCTCCACACATAGCGTTGTGTGTTCCTTCCAAACAACTGCACTTTGGTTTCATCTGTCCACAGTGTAAGGGAAACTTCTGTGTAGCAATGCATTGGGAATCACAGACTCAGGAAGGAGACACGGTAGAGCAGGAGCTTTGATGTCAAACACTGGAGGTTTATTTGGAGTTACGGCCGGAGAGATTCACATCACAAGTCACAGCAGCCACGATCTGACTGCACGGGTGGTTTGCCACGTCAATTCTGGAGCGCCTCTCTCTTGTTAGCCCATTTAACTGGTTTCACAGAGAGTAATCAACATATTTTGATAAGATAGCTTTAGACAGTTGGGCACACTGAGTTACTTGCATCCGTCACTTATGGCCTCGAAGATGTCATACCTTGGAGTCCATAAGCAACAAAGAAGGAAGTGTCCCAGTGCACCCACAACAACAGACCATCTGTGACCTAGTGTTGACCGGTCACAGAATGGGAACAATAACATTATGGCTCAAGCAGCCTATGTCCTTAAAGGAGATAAACAGACGTCAGGGTTGGTCCTGTACGTCATATCTAGGAGTCTAGGACAATTATTTCCCTAACAGTCTTCTCTTTTTATCATTTATGATAACCTAAAAATATTAGTCTAATAATAATTTGGTCAATACTTAACTCAATAGGCGTCTCTAGATTTGAGTGTGGTCTCACCTTACATTAATTACATCACAAAGTAGAATAAGATTGAAACATTTATTCACAATGATTGATACAGCCAATCATAATAGGAAAAATCATCTCTCATCAGTGTTTGATCATCTTTCGTCAAAAGCACAATAATGAACACACATAAAACACAGATGCATAAATAGCTAAATATTTGTTTTAAACTAATATCTTTTATCATTTACCATTAGTCAATTTCACTTATCAAACTATAAAATCAAAACCAGCTTGCCGCTTTAAAGATTTACTTCAAGGCAATCACTAGTCAAAAAGCATTTTAAAACGTAGGATCCTAAGAGATCCAGCTAAGGTATACAATTCACAGTTGTGATTTTATCAATCTGTAATCTGCAAAAGTGCAGTGTCCTCAATTTTAGGATTACTTTTACGTTTACTTAAATATGCTTTAGTCAAGAGTAAGGCACTTGGTCAAATCAATACATTCATTTTAGTCAAGTACATTGTTCAAAATCTGAAAAGGAAAAGTTAGGCAAATATTCAAAGACTTTTGTAAAAACCTGGAAAGGAAGGATTAAACATTCTTAAAACTTGAATTATTACATTTGTGAATGCTACCACTGATCTGTACCAAATTAAGTCTATCAATTATTCCTATTAGCCATAATTACCTGAGCATCTACTTATGGTACTTGGAAAGGATTATTCTGTATTTATCTAATGTTGAATGTATAATATCAATTTCTTTAAATTATACTTCTCTAATTTGAGGATCAAATATGCTACATAATTGTTATATGAAATATTATAAATATTTGTTTTGGGCCAAAACTGAAATGAATCCAGTACTTGAAACATCATTGTAGGTATTTCTGTGCATGGATAATACATTAAAGAGTAGTGTTGTTAAGCCTGATTGCTGGACGATTAAGGATATTAACATTATCTGTGATAATAGTAGAAATATCTTATTATTCAATACTTTATAATCTGAACATATTAATTAATTACTTTTGTTTAGTGCGAAAGTGTAATCTGATCTGGCAAAAATATATGAATCACCACTATTCAACACATGTCTGGTCATTGGAAATATAAAGACAGTCATTAATTGTACATCTGTAAACATCAAAGATATAAAATCAATTAAAAGTTCATCTTTGTACGAGAGCTGGAAGAACATGTCCTTCAGTCTTTCTGACTCGTTCTCCTCCTTTCTTTATGACGAGTGTCTGGTGTGTGTAAAGGCATCCTGATACTGTAGATTAGCACTGAGGTGCTGATTGGCTCAAAACTCTTCTTCATCAGAGCGCCATATTTCAACTCCCCAATTGCTCTGCTTTTGTGTGGCTCATTCAGTGAGCACTGTAGTTGATCCCCCCCAGTGAAATGGAGGCTCATCTGCCTGCATTCCTTCTGCTATCTGCTTGAGAGCAGTGCCCCTGCGTATTCCAAGTGGCGCATCCAGGTCTCCCCCCGTGATGGGAGAGGTTAGGAAGACATCTGCTCCTCCAAGAAACAAGGAACCTTGTATGAAGCCTCTGAAGTCCTCGCTCGTCCCGCAGGGTTGTCTGCCTGAGCCCACCGAGCAGAATGGTGAAGAAGCATCCCATCTCCTCAGATAGTTGAAGATTAGAATCCTCTCATCTCGAACGACCTCGTGCCTCCTTGCCCGTGGCTGGGGGTGCCCTCTGCAGCCGGAGAGTGTGACCCTCTCTCTCTGACCCTTGGCCTTCAGAGCTGTCCTAGTTATTGGGTTAACACTTGATAGGGATGTTTTCCTGAGTGCAGACAACTCAAAGTAATGGATTAGCACATTATAATTTAATTACAAAAATAGGATAGGCCACTCAGAATTATTTGGGAGCCTTCCTGACACATGCACATGCATAAATGTAAGGTTTGTGTTAGTCATTTAACATGCAAGAATCATATACTCATCAGTCCAAAGCAGAGAAATGTTATTGTAATTTAAAGGTGAGCTAGTCCCTGTGGATATCACCCCTTCTCAATGATTCTAAATGTTATATTAATTCACCATTTACCGTTTGATAACATATTAGTTTATCAGAAATATTTTCCTCTTCCATAAAACAGGTTTGAGAAATAAATGTTCCAATATAAAATCAATTACTCAATATAATTGACTCTTCCCTCCCTTTTCTTACATATGTCACATATGAAATAATAACTTAGGAGTCTATTTAAGCATGGTATAATCTATTACTCGAGAAGACTCAGTATCACCTGTGTGCAGCTTACAAAAACTATTGTGAGAAACATATATTATGCCGGAAATGTATACTTTTGTTGAAGAACAAAGCATATCTGATTTGGGAGTAAAAACTTCATCCCCTTAACATCTGTGTTACCACTGAAGGCATAGCATGAATGATATTGGGTGCCTGAGGGTGTCACTACTGAGAAATGTCAAACAAATTCAAAACCTTACATTTGAAAACAGGTTTGCATTCTGAGGGTTCCAAAGTAACTGTGTATGCTTGTATGGCACTTCCGTCCCGAGCAGCACACACAGAGGAAATCAGCCAGGACTGAGTCCCCAGACACTGATCCCCTGGGTTTATTATCCCCAAATGTTCATTAACCAAAAACGAAACGCAGCCACTCAGTTTCACAGGTAATTTTTAGGATACCGTCAATCACAGATTCTGGTAAGGCAATGTCCAAATGTAGATTTGAAAATCACATTTACCAGCTCTGAAGATTTGTTGGTATCCTGCCGACAACGCCAAATTGTAAGGGAAACTTCTGTGTAGCAATGCATTGGGAGTCACCGACTCAGGAAGGAGACACGGTAGAGCAGGAGCTTTGATGTCAAACACTGGATGTTTATTTGGAGTTACGGCCGGAGAGATTCACATCACAAGTCACAGCAGCCACGGTCTGACTGCACGGGTGGTTTGCCACGTATATTCTGGAGCGCCTCTCTCTTGTTAGCCCATTTAACTGGTTTCACAGAGAGTAATCAACATATTTTGATAAGATAGCTTTAGACAGTTGGGCACACTGAGTTACTTGCGTCCGTCACTTATGGCCTCGAAGATGTCATACCTTGGAGTCCATAAGCAACAAAGAAGGAAGTGTCCCAGTGCACCCACAACAACAGACCATCTGTGACCTAGTGTTGACCGGTCACAGAATGGGAACAATAACATTATGGCTCAAGCAGCCTATGTCCTTAAAGGAGATAAACAGACGTCAGGGTTGGTCCTGTACGTCATATCTAGGAGTCTAGGACAATTATTTCCCTAACACACAGAATATTTTGCCAGTAGTGCTGTGGAACATCCAGGTGCTCTTTTGCAAACTTCAAACGTGCAGCAATGTTTTTTCTGGACAGCAGTGGCTTCCTCCGTGGTGTCCTCCCATGAACTCCATTCTTGTTCAGTGTTTTACATATCGTAGATTCGTCAACAGAGATGTTAGCATGTGCCAGAGATTTCTTTAAGTCTCTAGCTGACACTCTAGGATGCTTCTTCACCTCATTGAGCATTCTGCGCTGTGCTCTTGTAGTCATCTTTACAGGACGGCCACTCCTAGGGAGAGTAGTAACAGTGCTGAACTTTCTCCATTTATAGACACTTTGTCTTACCGTGGACTGATGAACATCAAGGCTTTTAGAGATACTTTTGTAACCCTTTCCAGCTTTATGCAAGTCAACAATTCTTAATCGTAGGTCTTCTGAGAGCTCTTTTGTGCGAGGCATGGTTCACATCTGGCAATGCTTCTTAAGAATAGCAAATTCAAAACTGGTGTGTATTTTTTATAGGGCAGGGCAGCTTTAACCAACACCTCCAATCTCGTCTCATTGATTGGACTCCAGGTTGGCTGACTCCTGACTCCAATTAGCTCTTGAATAAGTCTTTAGCCTAGGGGTTCACATACTTTTTCCACCCTGCACTGTGAATGTTTACATGGTGTGTTCAATAAAAACATGAAAACATATAATTGTTTGAGTGGTATTAGTTTAAGCAGACTGTGTTTGTCTATTGTTGTGACTTAGATGAAGATCAGAACACATTTTATGACCAACTTATGCAGAAATCCAGGTAATTCCAAAGGGTTCACATACTTTTTCTTGCAACTGTATTTGTCCTTGTTCAGGCCTGTTTTAGGTAAAACAACCTCTGTTAAAGGGGCAACATATGAAAACTATAAAGGTGCTGCTGAAAAGCCTTCACTGGTTCAGAGGATCTGCACAGCACAACAAACAGCGTTGTTCTGAAACGACTAAGCAATAGTCACAAGAATCTCAGTCAAGATGTTTGCTTTAAAAAAAAAAAAAAACCATAAAGCTTAAAAAGATGGGGAACAATGAGCAAAACAAGATTATTTCTAACTAGAGAATGCAATTCCTGAAGAAATTGCTAGTGGGAATGCTTTATGCTGAAAAGCTGACACTGAATTGCTATGCTGAAATGTAATGTGTAAGAAGAAAGTGAAGAATTTAGATTGAAATGATTGATGAACACTGGGGGCTTGAATGTGTGATGAGAGAAGAAAATAAAGTAAAAAGGTTTGGAAAAGCAGCAGAATATTTGACTGCAAACTTTTGAATTAAGTTGATGGCGAATGATCTGTCGCCATGACAACAGCATTTGATGACATCCCATAATACGCTTAGATGCGTTGATGGCTGCATCGTTACCAAACCTGTGAAGTTTTGGGCCGTTTGGAGCATTTTCACTAAAGTTATGAGAAAACCGTGTTTCATGGTGAGCATTGTGTTGCCATGGCAACGGCATTTGTAGAAATCTCAAAACTGTCCCGTAGATGTCTTCACGGCTGGACTGTTAGCACACATGTGAAGTTTGAGCACTTTTTGAACATTTTCATAGGAGTTCATGTAAAGCGACATCGTCTTTTATTGCGAAGGATGCGTGCGTTTCCATGGAAACGGCATATGATGACACCCATAATTGACATAGAGCTGATATCGGATATCGGTGAAATTTCAAAGCGTAACAGGCGGAATAATAAATAATTTTGTTCGTAGAAGAACAGATAGTTGGAATGCTGTTAACAGCATTCCCACTAAATCATCCACCCACCTCCTTCTCTGAAAATCATATACTGATCCTAGAAAAACATAAAACAGGTAAAGCATATTGGCCATTTAAGGACATGTCTGGCTTGTCAGGGCAAGTTCTGCTGTGTTGGGTTTAGATTAGGGTATTTGGGCATCCATCCAAACAGCATGACTTTGTCAATGATGATTATTTGAATAAAAGTTACATATAAAATACAGAATAAAATAAATACATCTTGTCAGCGCTGGGCATGGGCTCTCTCTAATAGTAAAGTGACGTATGGTAGAAGGAGGGAAGCATCTGAAAAACGTTATAAACCAGTGAGAACACACAGTACAGTTTGCCCACTTGGTGACAGTTGATGATGGAGATGTCTCTTATTGGTCTGATACTGTCTATAGCTTTGTGTGAGCTGAAGTCAGTTCTTGTTCTGAATAGTTTTGGGGATGGTGTGAAACAAGCAGCTGGGCTTACAGGGGATAGGACTGCTGCTGTGCTTAGCACTAATGCTTCATATGTGACATGTAAGCTACAAGGTACCACTCGTCAACCTGCATTCTCTCTGGACGGTGACTATGTTATTGGGGGTGTTTTCTCCATACACTCCAACTTGCACACAGTGAAGCATAACTACACCACCATGCCCGAGCCACTAAGCTGCGCAGGGAGGTTAGTACAGGGAGATTTTGGCTAGAATGTGGGAATATACAGTATATTGATGTGTATATTGTAAATGTGTGTTGCAATGTACTGTGTTGTATGTACAAACTTTTAAAAATAATAATCATTTATAAATCTTTCAGTTTTTTACATAATGTGGATTTATTTTTTCTATTTCATAAAAGTTAATAGTTTAACTGGTATACATACTTAACCATTCGTTGAATGGACAGAAGTTAAAGTTAGGATTTATTGGACCATTGAATCAATTCAGCAAAGTTATTGTGAAAATTGGACATATTAATATCTAATCATGTGTTTGGGTTTTTGACGGATGACATTCCCATTTGCCTACAGAGATGCTATTCGTTATTATCTAGACCATATATTTGAATTTCAGTCATCTTGTAGCCTATCACAAATTATTTTTAAATCTTAAAGTTTTAACATTAACAACGATGTCTGTGTGCAGCATCAACTCCCGTGGACTGCGCTTCTCACGTGCAATGGTCTTCGCCATCGAGCAGATTAACAACAGCACGGAGCTGCTTCCGGGGATCAAGCTTGGTTATGAGATCTATGACTCATGTGCCTCTGTGTCCGTGGCGGTGCATGTTGCATTTCAGCTTTCTGGAGGACTGGACCCGGTGTTCAACACCGGCGACAAATGCTCAGAGTCTGGTATGGTGATGGCCGTTGTTGGTGCGTCTGCGTCCACGTCTTCCATCAGTATGTCGCGCATCATCGGGCCCTTCAACATACCTCAAGTAAATATTTAGAATTTATTGCAAACTGTGTTTGAGTCGATTACTTGTTTTGCCTCTGTCCCGTTAAATAACTGTTGTTTTCTTTAGGTGAGCCACTTTGCCACGTGTGCATGCCTGTCTGATAAGCAGCAGTACCCAAGTTTCTTCAGAACAATCCCGAGTGATCAATTCCAGGCTGACGCGCTGGCCAAGCTGGTAAAACACTTTGGCTGGACTTGGATAGGTGCTGTCCGGTCGGATTCTGACTATGGCAACAATGGCATGGCGTCTTTCCTGCATGCAGCACGTAAAGAGGGGATCTGTGTGGAATACTCAGAGTCTTTCTATCGGACCCACCCACGTAGCCGGATCCAGAGAGTAGCTGACGTTATCCGCAGGTTTCTATATCACTAATTCTCCTTTAGTTCCCTGTGCTGATACTGACCTTCTGCACAGACAAAACAAAACAAGTTCTAAAAGTGATGGAACATGTTTTTATTACAACAGGAAATGTGTCAATATATCTGTTGCTCATCTCTTATGTTTTGTTTTTCTTCATACTTACAGTATGACTTGTAATGTATAAAATACAATTATACTCATATATTATAACTATTGTTTTTATATGTCATTGAACGTCCCTCCAGGTCAACGGCTAAGGTTGTTGTGGCATTTACTTCCATCGGAGATATGAGAATTCTGCTGGAGGAGCTGTCACGCAAGCCTTCTCCACCTCGCCAGTGGATAGGTAGTGAGTCCTGGGTGACCGACCCAGACTTGCTGAGGTTCAGCTTCCTTGCTGGAGCCATCGGATTTGGCATTGAAAAATCTGTCATCCCAGGTCTGAGGGACTTCCTGCTGGATCTCTCTCCGTCTAAAGTGGCTGAATCCCCATTGCTTACCATGTTCTGGGAGGAAGCATTCAACTGCAGGCTGGTAAAAAGTGAGAAAGTTGTGCCAATTTTAAACATACATGACACTCACGGTAGTGTCTTGATTGTGTTCGGTTTTTTATTTTCTGTCAAAGTGTATCTCCCTGAATTTATCAGCCTGTTAAAGACCAAACCCCAGATTTGGACTGAAAGGGAAATCTAATATTTGTAATGACATACATGAGGCGGACATAAGGTGCATCTCGGTGAATGATCTTACATTGTGATGTTCAGGTCATGTTTATTAACAATGCTGTCTAATATATTGTAAACAACATACATGTACATTATTCTACTTAGGCTATTATGCAGTGATTCCAGACTGTTTATTTGTTTAGTTGAAAGCTATTTATTCCTCTATGCACAACAATTTAGGGAAAGTCTCCCTTTAAAAATGGTCATAAAATAAATGCTAAAAAAAATAGTGGCTGACTCCCCATTGCTCACCATGTTCTGGGAGGAAGCATTCAACTGCAGGCTGGTAGAAAGTGAGAAAGTTGTGCCAATTTGAAACATTCATGACACTGAGAGTACTGTCTTGATTGTGTTGCCCAAAATGATCAGCCTCTTAAAGACAAAACCCTGTTTGCTAATCCTGCTTATCTAAAACATATAGTGCAGAGTTAAAATATATGTAAAATAAAACACATATAAAATGTGCAATATATTTGTTGACAGGTTTTCAGTAATTGTAAAATAAAGAAGATGAACTGTAAACAGGAATGTAGTAAATGTATGCTTTATGAGAAGTAATATATACACGGTATATGTACATACATAATGTAGATGAGTTAAAAAGTAAGTACAATAATTTAAATATAAAGTGACAGTATAAAAGTCCTGACTTCAAGAGTTCAGCAGTCTTATTGCGAGTTGAATCAAGCTGTGTCGGCCTATTAGTGTGTTACCGTCTACCAGACAGCAGAGGGCAGAAAGTTTATTTCTAGTGTGATAAGGGTTTCTGATGATCCTGTACTGCTGGTTCTAGTGTCCATCATGCATCATTATAACAGGGCAAGTCAGTATTAAATACAAGGAATACATGTTTTGCCTAATTCAATTGTAAGTATTTGTCCGATGACTCATTTGTGTAAATGTGAGCTGCTGACATTTGAAAATAAATAAATAACGTAAAAAACAGATAGACATGTCGGCTTGCATGAAATTTGATGTAAAGTAAGAATAAATCTCAACACTAAAGATTTGTTTTTATGCAATGCTTGTTTGGCAGGTTAAATAACACAATACAAAGATAACAATGAATGAATGTAATCGTCATGGCTAAAAACACCTCCCTCTGTCTCTGTGTTTTTAGGTGAAGCCACA
The DNA here is from genome assembly GCF_902827175.1 of Gymnodraco acuticeps. Taxonomy (NCBI): domain Eukaryota; kingdom Metazoa; phylum Chordata; class Actinopteri; order Perciformes; family Bathydraconidae; genus Gymnodraco; species Gymnodraco acuticeps. Next base: position 499,611 of record NW_022990567.1, on the reverse strand, counting down.
GACAGGAGTGTGTGTGATGGAACTGAAGATATAAAGATGCTCCAGAACTCATACACTGACACATCTCAACTTCGAGTCACTAACATGGCGTACAAGGCTGTCTATGCAATAGCGCATGCCATTCATAACGCAGTGTGTCAGAAAACTGATTCTACTACACAGTGTGATAAGTTCACTAAGCTAGAGGCCAAAGAGGTCAATACAAATAATGTTTTGAACTCCCCAATGTTTTTTTCAGCTGCACATCTCTTTTATACATTTTAATGCTCCTTTTATTTTAAATTATCTCTTTATCCCCTTCACTGTCTTCCTTTACTTCATCCCTAGGTTCTTAATCAGCTGAAAAAAGTAAATTTTTCCCAAAATGGTTATGATGTGTCATTTGATGCCAACGGGGATCCTGTGGCCACATATGAGCTGGTAAACTGGCAAAGAAATGAGAGTGGCAGCATTGAGTTGGTGACTGTGGGGCAATACGATTCATCACTGCCGGTGGGCCAGGAGTTCCTTATCAACAGGAACCTCACCTGGGTGGAGGGTGGCACAAAGGTGAGGAGCCCCAAAGCAATAGTTTAACATATTACATTTTCATATTGTTATGACAAACAAAGAGGAGACACACCATGTCGATGGTTAGCAAAATATGTTTATTTAGGACAAACAAATCAAATCAAAAACAGTAAAGTATGACGTGTGGATGTCAGTGGTATCAGTAATGTAAATGCAGGGTGAGGATTGTATGGACATATATGTGTGTGAGAGTGTTGAAGTGCACAAAGTAAAACAACTGAAGAAACTCATAATATACACTCAACAAAAACGGGATGCCTGCAGGGAGAAGCAGAGAGAGCACAGAGAGGAGCATAGAGGATTTACATAGCTATAGGGCACCGGACCCAGGTGCCCTGAGTTACTGCAATCAGTGCAATAACCACAGCACAGAAAGGACAGCCACCTCCTCTCTACTGATGAACCCACAGGGGCATCACAGCCCCCCCCTTAAGACGGGGCCCCAAAGGGATCTGGCTCTACAGATGCCAACGGCCTGGAAACCACCACAGGCGGTGGCACACCCGCCTACACAGCACTATCAGCAAGATCGTTGCCCAAAACCATCTATACCCCATCAAGTGGCAACACGGGACGCACGCCGAAGGACACAACTCCCTGTACCGGCTCACATTCCAGCACTACTGTATGACGTCACACAGGAATCAAGCCCATCTCCATGCCCCTCATCAGCACAAAATCCCCAGTCTCTGTCTGACGAAAAAGGCAACACTGACTCAACAATAAATGAGTATCTAGGTGCTGTGTCACGCAACACCTTAATCGGAACATACTTGTCACTACGAACCAGTGACGTGCGGTGAGGTTCATGGCTGGTGAGGCACTGACTCTTTCAGAGTCAGATTTACAAATATTATATGTTGACCTTAATCGAAATATTCGGTTATTTTCAAAAGCTTTTTTAGTCTGATGCTTCGATTCATTTTAAACAGACCGTTCAACAAAAGGATACCCAAAATCTAAATATTGGATTGTTCTTTCTTAGTAAGATCCCATTTTCATTACAATTGTGGTCTTACCTTGACTTGAAGATGAAGTCCATCCTATCCTTCTGGACAACAATCTCTATTACTTCTTTGTAAAAGTCCTCCTTATCTTCCTCTAGTTTCAAAAGTCTAGTTTGTTGCTACTGTCTCTGCGTAGAATAACAGTAGCAACAAGAACCTGTGGGCTCACTTGCGCCCAGAGGTTATGGCTGCCTCCCCTGGTGCTTTGTTCATTGCCGTTGTATGATGAGACCAGCGAGCCTAAATATAATATATATATATGAAATAAGTTATTTAGAGACACTGGCGATGGCGAGGATACATGTAATAAAGGGATCTACAAACATTTCATTGGTGACATAAAGTGAGATGGTGCAGGCATGCGCTTAGGGCCCGCTTTCCAGCCAGTTTATGTGGGGTGACGAATTCTGAGATGAGGCAGAGCTCATCTGTGCCTCACCTTACCCCACAGTAACTGGCTTGAGCGCGCTCACAGTGCCCGCGTTAAATTAGTGCCCGCGCTCCAGCCAGTTACTGTGGGCTTACGAGAGGCAGAGCTCGTCCCTGCCTCACTTCTCATCGCTACCCGTAGTTGTAGCGGAGCTCGGCAAATTTGCTGATTTTGACTATAAAAAGCGATTGGAATCATACATAAATCACATTTACAACACAGATCAGTGGAGACATTTTATTATTATTTAGTTTTTCTTTAGTTGTTTTTCCGTTACATTGGAGTATGACAGTTGAGGCTCTGCCTCCCCTGCCTCCCCTGACTGCACGTCGCTGCTACCGACCATTGATACAACGGCTTCCGTTATGAACGGCTCAAAAACAGAACTCACATCCAAGTCGGCACAAACCAGCTTCTTATCAGGCACCATGCCCGATCCTACACCCTGCGGCTTTTTAACCAAAACGGCCGAACAACACATGGCTGGAGCATGCGATGAAGAACGAGGCTTCCCCTCAGGTTCCAGCAACGGACTGCTCCTTCCAATGACCCTCTGCTCGGCAATAATGACATTGGCCCACTCTGGCGCCCTCGGATCGCCCCGGACCTGCAAATCTACGGGAGGAGCCTGGTGAACACTTTGCACCACCGCGGAAATAGCCACCATCTTCTCCACGTCTCCAATCACCCCTCGACCACTTCTCTGTAAAACTGAAAACTGCCCTTATGTGTCAACACAAAATCGTCCGCTAGTTCAGCAGCTCTAAGCGCGGTGGAAGGTTTCTGCTCATTTACATAAGTGGCCACACGCTGAGGGATAACATCTTTAAATTGTTCCAATACAATGAGTTCACAAAGACCGTAAAAACTGGCAACCTTTGCTGCCGCGCACCACCGCTGAAAATGAGAAGTCAAATCACGGATAAACTCCACATGTGTCTGCTTATCCCCCTTGACCCAACTTCTGAACTTTTGACGATACGCTTCAGGAACCAGTTTGTATGATTTTAACACTGCTGATTTTACTCTAGCATAGTCCAAAGCATTTTCGCCACAAACAGCTGAATAGGCCTTCTGTGAGTACACACTGAAGTAACAGCACTCTGTCCGAATCTGACCAGTTCCTTGCCTCTGCTATGCGTTCAAATAGAGTAAAAAAAAATGCAGGGTCACGCTCATTAAACTTTGGCACTAACCGCAAGTAAGAAATAATATCGCCATTACCTGATGCCGACCTATCAGAACCATCCTCCACCGGAGCAATCTTGCCCTCTCCAATCAGCCGTAATCTAGCATATTCCATCTCACATTTCATCTTTTCCACCTCCAGAACCTTCTCCACCTTCTCCACCTCTAAACGCTTATCTACCTCCTGCTGCTGACCCCTCAACTTCTCCTGCTCCAACCTCAACTCCAACTGCAACCCCTTCTGATTAAACTGCATGGCCAAAAGCTACTTTTGCTGCTCGAGCGTCAAACCAGCTGTCTGAACCACTACCGGCACGACCCCTGCCGCACCAGACTCACTCTTCTGCAACACCCCCTGCTCAAACAAAGATGACAGCTTTAATCTCATGTTTCTGCTTGCTCACTAGCAATTTCATAATGCTCTGCTATTTCGACCAACTGCGCCTTCTGGCAATCATCTAAGAAAGACACTGAGGGCGCATCCACAGACGCCGACAAAGAAGCCATAATATATTGTCTATACCCAATCAGAAAGCAAAGTATTAAACTGTCAACACGCATGGGCAAAAAACAAAACCCAACAGAGAATTTCCCCCCTAACTGCCTAACCAAAATCGTACTAATCTCTAGTCTTCATGTGGTTTGCGGCAGGTAATTACGCACTGGAACCCGTCGGAGTTATGGAGCGACCTGCACGCAGGTAACACCAAGAAATCACGCTGATGTTCCCCCGAGACAGCTGTCCGAAAACAGCTGACACTAACGATGTCGCCACAACACTATGAAAAAAACAAACAGATGCAACCCAAGGGGAAACGCCACTTAAGCCTAGTGGGGAAAACTCTTTACAAAAGCGTAACAAGCAGCAACATCTTACCTTCTGATTGGCACACAAAACCTGACGACACTAAAGCTTCCTGAAACCCAAAAAACATGATGTGTCCCCCAAATAGCAGTGCCAAGCCAGCACACAGCTGGACCACATCAACTAATCAGCTGCTCAAATGATGCCATGGGCTCTGAGCACTACACAACATTTCTAGAAATAACCCGTCGGACGAGACCCCATTTTTTATGACCCGGCTCAAAAGGCCACAACAAAGAGGAGACACACCATGTCGATGGTTAACTAAATATGTTTATTTAGGACAAACAAATCAAATCAAAAACAGTAAAGTATGACGTGTGGATGTCAGTGGTATCAGTAATGTAAATGCAGGGTGAGGATTGTATGGACATGTATGTGTGTGAGAGTGTTGAAGTGCACAAAGTAAAACAACTGAAGAAACTCATAATATACTCAACAAAACTGGGGTGCCTGCAGGTAGAAGCAGAGAGGCTTTAAATAGCTGCAGGGCACCAGACCCAGGTGCCCTGAGTTACTGCAATCACTGCAATCACCACAGCACAGACAGGACAGCCATCTCCTCTCTACTGATGAACCCACAGGGGCATCACAATATCATTTTAAAGGGTATAGAGTCTTTAATTTTTATAAAGAGTTTAAGGTCTCTGAAATTGTTTATTCTGATAAATATTACGAGGGTACCTCATACAAATTCCAATGTTACAAATAATAAGAGAGTATTTTTAGTATGAAAGTTACGTTTATTATTTCAAATACACGTTTACTTACTTTTTATGGAGTGGAGAAAAGTGACACAATTAAAGATAATCACTTTCAGACTGCTGAAACTTACTTTAGCTGATTATTTTTACACAAAAACTGGATTGTATCGCCTTGGCAGTGCAGTTGACAATACAAACATGTAAAAGATACAAAGAAAAACATTGTGAAGAAAAAAACATGAATCTATCCTTTTATAATTTTAGCTTCAGAGCACACCTGTCTACATGTGAGTTAATTTGTATGTGACAGGTGCCTGTGTCAGTGTGCACTGACAGCTGTCCTTCAGGAACTCGTAAAGTGCTTCAGAAAGGAAAACCCATCTGCTGTTATGACTGTACACCGTGTCCCGAGGGAGAGATTAGCAATGCTACAGGTATTTGTTTTTCTAATGTATGTCTACAACATAAAATATAAATTCCAACTGCTTAAAGCTCTTTTCTTTTTTTCAGATTCCTTTGATTGTTTCCCTTGCCCCAAGGAATTCTGGCCTAATGCAGAGAGAGATACATGTCTTCCCAAACCTGTAGAGTTTTTTTCCTTCAACGAGGCCCTTGGAATCGTCTTGGCTGCTTTTTCAATCGGTGGTGCCTGTCTCACCATTATAACAGCGGCTGTGTTCTATCGTCACAGGAGCTCACCAATTGTCAGGGCCAACAACTCTGAGCTGAGCTTCTTGCTGCTCTTCTCCCTGACTCTATGTTTCTTATGTTCATTAACGTTCATTGGAGCACCCTCGGAGTGGTCCTGCATGCTGCGCCACACAGCGTTTGGGATCACATTCGTCCTCTGCATGTCTTGTGTTCTTGGAAAAACTATAGTAGTTCTGACGGCCTTCAGAGCTACATTACCAGGTAGTAATTTGATGAAATGGTTTGGGCCTTCACAGCAAAGATTGACTGTAGTGTCTTTCACATTTATTCAAGTTTTGATATGTACTATTTGGTTAGTTCTTAGTCCCCCCTTTCCAATGAAAAACCTCACGACATACAAGGAGAGAATCATCCTGGAGTGTGCATTAGGATCAGCTTTGGGGTTCTGGGCTGTACTTGGGTATATAGGCTTACTGGCTGTCTTTTGCTTTGTGTTAGCTGTCCTAGCTCGGAAACTACCTAATAACTTTAATGAAGCCAAGCTTATCACATTCAGCATGTTGATATTCTGTGCAGTCTGGATCACATTTATCCCAGCATATGTCAGCTCTCCTGGGAAATATACTGTGGCTGTGGAGATATTTGCCATTCTGGCCTCCAGTTTTGGACTAATTACGTGTATATTCGCTCCAAAATGTTTTATTATTTTATTTAAGCCAGAGAAAAACACCAAGAAACATTTAATGAGCAGGGGTTTGTAAAAAATGTAGATGGCTTTATAAAGCTTATACTGTATACATTGAAATATGCTTTCATTGTTGATTTAAATATTCATATTGGAGTTTATTTTATGCTCAATATTTTACTAATTGTAATGTCATTTTGTGAATTTAATAATAATACCCTATTTTACAATACATTTTGATCAGTTACTGAAAAAATTAAATAAAGTGAATAAATAAAGTCAACATTCAGACCGTGTGTGGTTCTTGATAAACATTTCCAAAAAAAATATGAAATACTGCATAATCGTAAGAAAAGCTGGCTGAATTGCTATAACATTATTGCCAAAGAGGAAAATACAACATCCCATAGTCCACAAATCCTTCAACAAGTTCTTAAAATGTGTTTTGAATATTCTTATTATTATATTTCAAATATAACAATTTTCATAGATTGCATATTTTTGGACACATAAGCATACGCACCATGCGTATGCTTATAAAAATGCACATTACCTTTACAATATGATGTAGCCACCCGTAGGTGGTAGATCTGGGTTTGTTTGGTCTAAAATAAATCTGATGTTACTGAATCATCTGAGACTTAAAAGGCAACTATTCAAAATAAAATGCAATTGTTCAAATGGAATTTCATTAAGTACATTTTGTATCATCCTTTAATGTATATTCTCAAAAGTAACCTGGAATTGTTCCAGTCTTAGTAATAGACACTTAACAACCTTTTAATACTATAGTTTGAAATTAATTAAATAATTAATCACTTTATTAGTCAATCTCCAAACACATTTCACACGAGCCGTCCGTAGTTTTCACCTATGCAATTGTTTTTCGTTGTGATTGATTAAACTAAATATGTTCATCGCTGGGTCACCAGACCCTCCTTTCACCCACACACTGACCACCTTTTCCCCTCTCTCTCCAAGTGAGGATCTTACCCTCATTACCTCTGCCCGCCCTACCACCTGTCCTCTGGACCCTATCCCTTCAAACCTCCTTCAGACTATCGCTCCTGATATTCTACCATTTCTCACCCATTTCATCAACACTTCTCTAACTTCTGGTCACTTTCCAAACAGTCTCAAGAAGGCAAGAGTAAACCCTCTCCTAAAGAAACCCACTCTCAACCCGTCTGATGTTATAAAGGCCTGTCTCTCTCCTCCCGTTCCTGTCTAAAACACTCTAGAACGCGCTGTCTTTAAACAACTCTCCTGTTATCTCCATCAGAACAACCTTCTCGATCCGCACCAGTCTGGTTTCAAGGCAGGTCACTCCACAGAAACTGCCCTCCTTGCTGTCACTGAGGAACTGCACACGGCTAAAGCAGCCTCCCTCTCCTCTGTCATCATTCTTTTGGACCTGTCTGCTGCATTCGACACTGGGCTGTGCATCTTCACTGATCTCACGATTCGATTCGATTACGATTATCCTGTCAACGATTCGATTCAATTCGATATCCCGATGCATCCCGATGCATCACGATTCATACCAATGCGTTGCATCCTCAATTTTCTATATTACTGCACATGGCTTATTTTTCATCAATGCATACATGCAGTAAATACATATGAACTATTTTTATTATTTAGAAAGTGCTTCAGAAATCAATAACATAAATGTCTTGACATTCATTTATAAACTAAAATAAATGAATTGTATAGGTCTAGCCTCCCTATATCTGTGTGTGAAATTGTTCCATCCTCAAAAACAAAAAAATAATGCTTCTGCAGTCTAGCTGCAGCTTCTAGCAACGGTCTTCTGTTAAAAAAAGGACACTGAATGTCCTGAAGGTGGCATCACACACAGTAGCGTGGGGTGGGGAAAAATGTAGGGGAAGCCAATGTTTTTGGGTCGGAGGGGGGGGGGTGGTCAATAACGTAACCAGATGAGTGATTACAGCGCCCGGTAACATTTTACACACATTTGTATCATACAGATGCAGGACTTGTACACGCCTGTTATCTAAGCGACAGGTCCGCACGCACTCTCCAGCTGAAACTCTCTCGTCTTATTAATTTAAGCATTTTCTTATTAATTTATGCCAACCTCCCCCCACCAATGCAATACCAGCCGCTCAATGCGCAGTGCAGATTCGGTAATTAATAAATAAGAAGCATTCATTCACAAACTAAATCAGGAGACCTTTAAAGTTTTACGTTCACATCAAAGTATCAGTATGCGTTGTGTTGATAATGGACGAGACCCGCAGAGTCAGCGTAAAGTTGAGACGATCTCTGTTTAATGTCTGAATCTGATAACAGATAAAATGATCAGTTTTACATACATTTCCCTCAGTGACTCCTCTCATTGCTTGGAACGTTTACAAAAAGGGAAGAGGAAACGTGAGGGACACAATATATACAAAAAGTAAAATCACAAAGAAAGGAAATGAAAGTCCTCACAACAATAAACTCCTGAGCACAGCTCTCCGACCTTGCCAGGTATTTAACATTCAATAAAATGAAGAACACAGAATAAAATAATATAAAACACAGAATGTGTGTGATTATACAAAATTAAATTAAATAAACCCCACTGCATATTTACATCTGTTACACTAACACACACGGCAAGTGCAGCAACAGTCCTCGTCTCTGTAATTAGTTCAGTCCGTAGTCCAAAAGTAACACAAAATATAAACAATCTCATCTATTCAGGTGATCGGGCCCTATATGGCATGCTATCTGCGGTGCTGATTTTCGGATAGCAGCACCCTGTGCTAATTAAACAACTGCAATAAACAACTACTTCAGACTGAACACCTGCAGCTAAATCCAGGCAAGCAATGCACAATAACCAACAGAACCACATCAGAAATTGCACACATAGCTACACGGGCAGTTCAGGCAACAGGTATGCACAAAGAGAAAGGGGTGTGCATTTCACTCACCCTATTTGAAGAGGAAGGCCATTCTCCTGTCTTTCATGGTAGCGAAGTGGTCAATAACAATGTCATAGAACTTCCCAGCGGCCTTTAGGTCCTCCACAACAACAGAGTCAATGGATATTGTGGCTAGGTTGACAAGTCTGTCCTGTCCACACGTGTTTCTCAGATATGTTTTGATCCTTTTTAGACAGGAAAAGGAGCGCTCTGCTGATGTGCTGGTGGCTGGTATCGTGAGCATGAGCTGGAGCAGCTTGTAGACCTCGGAGAGTGTGCCCTGTAGGTCATCCTCAATAAGAAGCTGTATCAGCTCTCCTGGTGGCTTGTGAAACAACCTGTTGTTGTACAGCGTGTGCAGCTCATTCCTTAACTTCTGCTCATCAAAGAATGGATACGTGTTGATCAGCTGAGCTAGCTCACTGCTGGGAAATGCATCAGGGTTGCAGAACAATGTGAATGATGTGTGCAGGTGCTCCATATCTGCAAATCTTTGGGTCATGTGCAACACTATGCCGTCAACAATCTGGAAGTAAAGACGCCGGAAAGACACAACCGTTTCCTCGTCTCCTTCTTGGTGCTGGTTAAACCCTTGCTCCAGGTCGTCCCAGCCGCGGCGACGTCGTTTACGTCGGGGCACAGGATCGCCGACTGCTTTGACCGTGTCATCGTAAATGCGACTGAATGTCTCATCTGTTCTTGTGGCTTTGAGAGCGCTGAGAGTGCTCATGATCCGATCCTGGCATTTTTTGATGTCCGCCGTCTTGCTTTGCAGAACCTGGAAGAGTGGTTCTGTGAGGCCGAAAATGGACTGAAAGACCCCGAGCAGGAAGGTGAAGTCAAAATCCTCAAGTTTTTGCTTCAAGGAAGCACTCTGTGCAATGGTCTCTCAAATGTCCCATCCCGGCTCTGTCATTATCCTGTCAAAAGCGATACAGAGCGACCCGCGTCCTTCATGGATGGCGTGTACTGCGTGGCTTTTAAAATTCCACCTCACAGCAGAACCCCCTGGTACACGCACAGCTCGATCAACTTCAGACAGTAGTGCTGATCTCTTACATGAACGTGAGAAAAAATTGTGGAAGGCATCGAGATTGGCAAAAAACAGTTTGGCTGCTTGGATGTTGTTTGTGCCTTGTGCTAAAACCAAATTTAATTTGTGAGCATAGCAGTGGATGAATAGCGCATTGGGGTAGTGTGCTTTCACTAAAGCCTGAATGCCACCGTGCTGTCCACTCATGCAGCTTGCTCCGTCATACATCTGACAAATCAGTTTGTTTGTTGGGCTGTAGTTCCCGATGGCTCTCATGACAACTGATGTTACAGCTTTTGCATCTCTTTCTAAGCTGACATCAAAAAAGCAGAGGAAACGTTCACACACACTGCCTTTTTCATTCACATATCTGATTATGATAGTGAGTTGGCACTTATTGGAGATGTCTGATGTGTCATCCACTTGTACAGCAATGAAAGGAGAAATGTGTATTTCTTTATCAGTCTCATCCTGGATACAACGAGCTATGCTCTCAATTATGTCATTTTGTATGGTGTTTGACATACCGCTGAAGACTGTTGACGATCCCAAGTGCTCCGCGAGTGCAGTGTCAAACTCTGCAAATGCACGTACCATCTCTACAAAATTGCCCCTGTTAGAGCTGCCAGCGGCCTCATTGTGTCCCCTGAATGCTTGCTCTTGACGTGCAAGCAGTGGTGTAGTGGGCGTTGGACGCGGGGGTACGCCGTACCCCCACTTATTTGGAGCACAATCTTTTTTTTAATAGTCTAATAAATATAAAATCATTGCCAGTGTTATCAGTTGCAAGTGTGTATTTGTTGTAATAATGACAAAAACATAATACATTTCACAGTAATTATAATACAAAATAAAAACGATTTCCTTAAAGAATTATGATTCATCATCACGCTCATGACTCCGCGGCGAGCTGGGGGTGTGTCACTGACACACCCACGGCGAGCCAGCTCACTGCCCGCCGATTTTGCGGTAGCTCTTTCCCTCAAGAATGCTAACGAAAAAGCTCTATAATGGCAGGCTAACATTTTTTACTTGACTTCTTTTCTAAAAAGAATATAATTCACAAGAAGAAAGAGGCTAGAGCACCGAAGCTACAAGTGAAGTTGCTACTAGTATAGGCCTAATTCACCAGAAGAGCCGCCTAAAGACGTGGATAATGCTAGCACTAACGTCAACGTTAGCTGCGCTAGCAACGTTCCGCTGGCTAGCTCAAGCTCACCTTTCCCAGAGGTATGGACGGAGGAGATGTGGCGGAGGAAACAAGAGGCTACCCGTGGATACACTGCAAAGCTGGGAAACTGGGCTGCAAAGTTTGTTCATCCATTTCGGATTTATCAGTCTTCAAAACGCAAGGTGTGTGTGTGTGTGTGTGAGAAAAGCAGCGCTGTCTGCTTATTTGCAATGTAGGCTAGACCTAATCAGAATAATTTCAAGTCCAGATCATCGTCTGCTTAGTTGCAATACTGTAGTTTATGCAATTTAGGCCTATAAATTGTTTATGTAATTTATATGCCAGTGTGTCCATGATTTTGAGTCTGTGTGTGTGTTGAGCGCAGCGCCGTCTACTTTTTGCAGTACAGCAACTATAGGACTAACGGTGTGTCCACACAGCAGCTTTGACCAAATCTTGAAAATCCTGGAGCTGGGCGTGTCTGACAGCTTGGGGATTTCGCGACCAACAACCAATCACATGAATATCACATGAATATCCCGCCCCCGACATACAAAGCAAAAAAACCCGGTTCTTCTACACTATTGTCAAATAGGAAGGGCTATGATGAACATTTATTTTTTTAACATTTTGAACATTTATGAGATTAATGTTTATGGTGCTATTTTATGCTACATTCCATGCTGGCTAATGATACTGTCTATGCTTGCTAGCAACGAAGTAAACTAGCAACTAAGTAAACTGGATATAAAATCCCCAAACAAGCGAAAACCTACCAGTTTCACCCACTGCCTCTGCCACCTCCCCCCATGCCTGGTTCCTCCGGTTTGTATCCCGGTAAGTAAATAGGGACTGGTCATAAAGAACCGGGTGATTTGCTACCGCAATAACTAAGTTCTCCTCCATTTTTGTGGAATATAGAAATGAACTGCGGGTCTCGTTCTCCCAGCTTGCACGCGGTTTGATTGGCTAGCGCTTGAACTGTCAGATTTGCATAAACGGATCTGATTGGCTGTCGCTTCCAGCTCAGCCTCAAAAGTTGAACATTGTTCAACTTTGGAATCCTGAACATCCTGGAAATCCTGGAAATCTTCGCCTCGCCCCCCCCCACAATGCAATTCGGCGACAAGCGAGGGAAAGTGACGTCATCCCCATTCAAAGTCAATGGGCGGAGACGCGCTGGAAGCGGTGGACAAATCGCCAAAAGCTGCTGTGTGGACGGGCCGTAAGCATGCCGGTAGTTTCTTTGGGCCTGTCTGCCCGTGTTGTGAGTGCACTTCGCACGTGCGCACTTGTGTGGCATTGTTTGGGATTACCTCATTAAAATAGCGTCCCCCTAGTACAAAAATCCCCACTACACCACTGCGTGCAAGGTACAGGACAGCAATGATGAGTTTCCTCAGAATATCCCGGTTCTTTTTTACTTGTTCGTTGTGCTTCTTTGTGCTAATGGTTCTTGCTACATCCAGAGCCTCGTCAATCCTGACGCGTCCAAAAAGCTTTAATTTCACAGCACAATCTATATGATTTTTAGATTTACCGTGCCTCTCAATTGCCTGTGACAGGTTGGCAAGGTCGATGAATCCTGAAGTTGCCCAAGGATTGTTCAGGGAGCACGAACCCTTGTCAAAAAGAAGACATGGCCAGCAAAATAGACGCTGAAGTTTAGCGCTTCCAGTTAGCCACTCCGTGCGGACATAATTGTCCTCATTGAACGTCCGATTAGATCCCTTATTCCTCTGTGTACACAGCTCGAGTGTGGGCGTTGTCCTGCCATCTGCTTTAATTTTTAGTTGCTGCTGTAGCAGAAGTTTAGTGAAGTTATGCTTAATTAAGTACGCCAAATCTCCACCCTCCATAATGCTTCATTTGTTTGATAATTTCTAACGGCGGTGATGACAGTTACAGTATTAAAATTGATGTTGATGTGATTGGATAGCAGTGTCCAATCAAATCGTCAGCCGCCCCTGAAGGGAAGCTAGAGGCGGCTGGCTTCCCCTGGCATGGCCCTGACCAATCACAGGTTGGCAGGGGCATCACGTGGGCCTCATCTGATTGGTTAATCCCTCAATTGTTTTTCACCAAGGGAAACTAGATTCTGCTGGCCTCCTCTCGCAACAGTGAATGCAATCTACTGTTTCACCATGACATCTAGAGGGGCGCTGTTTCACTCTTTGTAAAATACTCAATGAGAATGGGGGAGAGACGGAGAGACGGTCCGGCAGGAACACACAGGAAAGTAGAATTACAGAAACAAAACAAAGTGTTTTTATGTATTTATTTAAATTTTAACTACAATCCGAAAAAACAGGGGAAGCCTGGCTTCCCTTGGCCTCCGGGAGAAAACGCCACTGATCACACACAGGACTTGAGTCTGAACACAGCAGACAACAGGAGTATTTACAATAGCCAGTGCTTGAATTGGAATGAAAAAGGTGCCAGTACTCTAAAATCAGCAACTTTTTCAAGTCAATTTTATATATACAGCCCACAAACAAGAATTTGGCTACTATAATGCTGGTGGGTTTGTCTCTTTACTACTGTATATTTTAGAAAGGTTCACTGTACTTAACATTTTTTATGATAGGCAGCGGATATGGCTAAAGCTCAGTAAGGTCAATATTAACTGAAAATATAGCAATCAAAGTCTAGATCTTCTGCTGAAGACACATGAAGCAGAGACCTTTCAGGTGAGAGCCCCTCTGGTGGTGTTCAACATTAATGACAAGGAAACAAAGCTCTGGTCAGAAGCATTTTTTATAAAAAGCTTTAACAAAATTAAGTATTTCTGTACATTTTGAATGCAATCTAACTTTCCAACTCAGAAAACGAAAAACGAAAAAGTGCCAAAAGTCTTCTCACATGGCTGAGCTGCTTTGCAATATACTTCACCACTGAAGAATACAAATATGTATAAAGTAAACTATGATGCAATCTAACTTTCCAACTCAGAAAAATGATAAAGAGCATTAACAAAGAACATGTAAAAACAAATGCAAAATTTGCACAATCTAAAATGAGAAACTGTAACTGCAAGTAACAAAGTCTGAGCCATGGTAAAGAGTTACATTGAACACCAAGCTGATCAGATAACTCCCTGGTTGGTCTGAAGTCCTTCTATCTCCAGGATCTGTACAAATCGGCACATTATGCCAAAAGTCTTCTCACTGGGTGAGCTGCTTTGCAATATACTTCACATTGTTAGAAAAGGCTCCAGAAGGCCTTGGGGACATCAGTATCAGGGGCTGGAGCTGGACAGGCTCTTTCATCAGCACTTCTCCTTCCCTTTGCCAGCCAGGACCTCACATACTGTTCCGGATTGAACTGTCCTAGTGATGGTCCATTACATTGAATGAAAACCAGGCTGGACAGTCGGCTGACAGAGAGAGCATTCCTTTTTGCAGTAAGGATATCGTTCATGCAGCTGAATGCCCGCTCACACTCACTAGTGGAGACAGCGATGGTTCGGACTGCTTTCAGTAGAGGCTCCATGGCAGCAGGTGTACGGGATGCCCTGGTTTCCTTGTATTCGCGAAAGCCCTGAACAGTCTCTCTTCTGTCCACTTTCAGCACTTCGCACAAACGTAGCACCTCTACGTCCCTATACTGTACGTCTAACTCCTCTTCAGGCCAACTTCCAGGATGGATAACTTTCATGTCCTGGATTAGCTGATTGTCCCGGGCCTCCCGGCCATGTAATGGGATTTCTCTTGTGCTGACATGAGAGGAGGTTGTGGAAGTCATTCTGTGTCTCAGATTCTCTACCATACTGCGGAAAAACTGACCTGCATGAATCTGTACAAGCCTGCAATTCTCACGCAGGGCAACACCCTTGAAGGACTTCTCAGCTAGAGCTGTATGAACTGTAGTCATGTGTGGGCCAGGCATGGTGACCATGGATTCAAAAACTCGTATTTCTCGAGTTAAGAGCCTATCTGCTGTAGGCAGTGTCATCTCTCTTTTTTGGAGTTGCCGAGAGAGGTCGCTGAGCTCTGTGAGCGCATCGTACATCAGTCCCAGATTGCTGACAAACGTTGCAGATGTGAGCACATCATCCAGGCCCTTGTACTTTGCTCTGTCTCTGGAATCCCTGCTCGTGTCGTTTGCAGCATTTGTGAAGTGATCATGAAGCACTCGGTAGTTTTCCCAGACTGCTCTGACGCTCCTTTCACTTGAAGCCACCCAGCGGATGGACAAAACACGCCCTATCACCAGGAGACGCTGTCCGACTGCTTGCGCACACTGCGCTAACTGCCTCTGATTTTTGGGGAAGGCATGGAACAAGGAATAGAGTTTGTCAAAAAAGATCTGGAAATGATTGAGCCCTGAGACCTCCTTGACCACATCCCCAACTGCCAGCTCTAGACGATGATTGGAGCAGTGCCACACAAACAGGCTTGGGAATTTACTACACAACTGGGTAGCAACGCCTGTTCTCTTCCCTAGCATGACTGAAGCCCCATCACATGCAAAAGAAACGAAACACTGACCTAAAAAGTCCTCGTTAAAATCTCTTCCAAGACACTCCATTAACGCCTTTGTGATGTCATCAGCCGTTGTTCCATCCAACTCGATCAGCTCCCAAAAAAACGTTTCGGGCTCAGCATCAGCTAATGCTGAGCGTAGACACACAACAAGCACCGTTTTACCACTAATAGTGGTAGATTCATCGACCAAAACACAGAGTTTTCTTTGGTTTTCTGTAATGTCTTTTGCCATTTTTTTCTTCAGCTCATGAGCTATGTGGTCGATGATTTCGCCACAGGTTTTATTGGAGTGCAAAACCCTGCCCACGTTCAGCCCATTCAGTTTCTGTACATTCAAATCAATTGGCATGTCTGTGAATGGCCGGCTATGTTTGCCAATTTTATATGCCGTTCGAAAAACTCTGATAGTGGTGTCTAATTCAGATTTATGCATAGCCTGCACTTGATGTTGAATAGTTTCACGTGAAGCAGATGTAAGGATGTCAGCAGCTTTTACATGGGCTTGTGATTCTTTATGTTCTTTGATTTTTTTTCTCAGGCTAGCTTGTTGTTTTCCCTTGTCAACACCGAAATGAGACACTGCACACTCACCCCATTCAGTTGACAGTTTCAGTCCTTGTCCAGTGTGTATTCCCAAAGATTTGACATGATCTCTGCATATCCGACATCCTAGCTTCTTATCTTTAAGAAGGAGCCATGCATTGGTCTTGCAAAAATATTGCACCTGGTCCGTTGTCCAGCAGTCAGGTGCATCGCTTTGCCCGGTGTTGGTGGTGGCAGTTGCGCCAGCAGCAGCTAACTTTAGAGGCTCTGGAGGAGGCGGCGGAGCTAGTGCTAATGCACTAGAACTTGGAGCAGGAGGATCAACCAAAGAAAGCTCCCCATCAGACACAATTTCCAACACAGGCACAGCATTCTCTGTATTTGAAGTTTCTTCCGGCGACAACCGCTGTCTTTTTGCACTTTTATTAATCCACGCTAACATTTTAGAAATGCTAATTTGTGACGTGACTTGCTTTCCTTCTCTCGGGGGCGTGCCTGCTCTGTTCTATCACTCTACATAGCCACCCACTGGGTGGGAGTTGCACTGCATAAACACAACACACGTGCATCTAGGTATGTAAATTGTAAAGCATTAAAACATGGTTTTACTAACAGTTTTCAGTATGTTGTTACTTCGGCATTATTATTATTATTATTTTGAAACGTGTATTACTATTAAATCACGGTCAAATAGGTTAATTTTGACATAGTCGTTTCCACCACAGTATTTACATGGAGAAGATAAGCCCCGCCCCCTCTCCAGCACGTTCTGTTTGAATGACAGGAGTAAACAGCTGACAGCCGCTGTGAAACTCCAGCGGTTAGAGCGATGAGAATGTCCGTTCGGCACCTCATGACGCATCTACTGAGTACCGGGCGGCTGTATATATATATATGGATGTATAATAAGAACGGCGGGAGAGTGTTGAGTACTGGCACGGTGCATGAGTACCGGAGTACCGCCAGCATGCCGGTACTAAGCAAGAAGTGCCGGTACTCCATGGGTCAGAACCAGAAGTGCCGGTACTGCGTACCGGTGAGTACCGGCCCAATTCCAGCACTGACAATAGCATATACAAACTAAAATACTGCATGTGGGTGCACACTTACATTCTCTGTCTTACTGTTACATAAATCCCATGAATGTATGAGATTAAATTAGCTTCATTATATCTCAGTGATTAAGTGAATAATAAAGTTTCTATCGGGTCACTATCAGCCTGTCACTCATTATTTTCAGGGGGGAGGCGGGGTTTGGAGGAACAGAGGAGACGGTGATCGCGGGAGCTTTTTTCCTCCTGCCTTCACAAACTTTACACACGTATATCGTCTGAAAATTGCTAGAGGACATTCATACTTTGCAATCCAAGACTTAATTAAATCCACCAAAAACCTGACATGATTGTAACGCGATTATTTTTGAAAAACATAAATCCCTGTGCCGCAGCGACACGGAGTGATTCAGAGCGGGTCCTGCTGCTGTTGGTTCTGGACTGGTGTTCTTGTGTTGGTGGATAAAGCAGACTACTCCGTGTTTGGTGTTGCTGTGCCGCTGTCACGTCTGTTCCCTGATCTCTGCGTCACCGACCGATTTGATATTAAAGTGACAGAAAAAAAAACGTTATAGTAAAGCCGCGGCCGGAAAATCAGGAAGCAACGGTACTACGCTATAACCGATTATCTTCCGTCACTGCATCAAGACCGAATCGTCCACGTCCGCATCGCAATGCATCGTAGAAACGATTATTTTCAACACCCCTATTCGACACGGTGAATCATCAGATCCTCCTTCGCACTCTCCAAGAACTTGGAGTTTCAGGCTCTGCACTTTCCCTCATCACCTCATACCTCAAAGACCGCACCTACAGGGTTACTTGGAGAGGGTCGGAGTCCGACCCTTGTCAATTAACTACAGGGGTCCCTCAGGGCTCTGTTCTTGGTCTTGGTCTTCTCCTTGTACACAAACTCGCTCGGATCTGTCATTAGTCCGCATGGTTTTTCATACCACTGCTACGCTGACGACACCCAATTAATTCTGTCCTTTCCCTGCTCAGAGACCCAGGTCGTCGCACGCATGTCTGCTTGTCTAGCTGACATCTCTCAGTGGATGTCTGCTCACCACCTCAAGCTCAACCTTGACAAGACTGAACTGCTTTTACTTCCGGGAAAAGATTGTCCCACTCTTGACCTAACAATCAACATCGGCACCTCTGTTGTTTCCCCGACTCAGACTGCAAGGAATCTGGGTGTGATCCTAGATAACAACCTGTCCTTCACTGCAAACATAGCTGCTACAACCCGCTGCTGCAGATACGCGCTTTACAACATCAGGAGGATACGTCCCCAGCTGACCCAGAAAGCGACGCAAGTTGTGGTCCAGACTCTCGTCATCACACGCCTAGACTACTGCAACTCCCTCCTGGATGGTCTACCTGCATGTGCCATCCGACCTCTGCAGCTCATCTAGAATGCAGCGGCTCGTCTGGTCTTCAACCTTCCTAAATTCTCCCACAACACGCCGCTCCTCCGCTCCCTCCACTGGCTTCCGGTAACTGCTAGAATCCACTTCAAGACAATTGTACTTGCGTACCATGCTGCGAATGGATCTGGCCCTTCCTACATCCAGGACATGGTTAAACCGTACACCCCAGCACGTGCACTCCGTTCTGCATCAACCAAACGACTCGCTGCACCCTCGCTGCGAAGGGGACCCAAGTTCCCATCAGCAAAAACACGTGGGTTTGCTGTCCCGGCTCCAAAATGGTGGAATGAGCTCCCCATTGACATCAGGACAGCAGATAGCTTACACACCTTCCGGCGTAGACTGAAAACTCATCTCTTTTGACTCCACTTCGAGCGATATAACTATTAACAAAGCACTTATATACTAATAAAGGACTTACCTAAAGCCAGTTGAGTAGCACTTGAAATGTTTTTGCTCTATGAAACCTGATTTCTGTTTTCTTCAATTTTGTATTTTGTTGGTCGAACGCACTTATTGTAAGTCGCTTTGGATAAAAGCAAAATGCTGCAGTATGTAATGTAATGTAATGTAATGTATTGGCCTTGGGGTCAGTATGTACACTACAATTTGTCCTTGCCTCCTGCCTGGCTGCTTATTTGTTCCTTATTTAGCCTGGATTTTCCAGTTATTGTTAATGTTCCCAAAAGTGTGATAGGAAGTAAAGAACTATATTAAGAGAGAGGTGTGTCGAATTAAGGAGAGACTATAGCGAAGAAACAAAGGAGTTTGGGAATACTGTAGATCAAGTGAGAGGTGTTGCATCTATCTTACCTCAGTGTGTGAAACTGGCGGACAGTGAGCCTTTGGCCCTGCAGTCGGGAGGGGATGTTGTGATTGGAGGGCTGTTCCCTCTGCATTTTGTGGCTTCTAAGCCGCAGAACAGGTACCACAGCAAACCCCAGCTCACACCTAGGGGGTAAGTTTGAGGATACTGATGATATCTTATACAGGCATCTGTTGATGCTTTTGGTTACAAATCAGACTCTAAAAACAATTATTTGTCCTTGTTCAGGCCTGTTTTAGGTAAGACAACCTCTGTTAAAGGGGCAAGTTATGAAAACTATAAATGTGCTAATGAAAAGCCTTCACTGGTTCAGAGGATCTGCAGAGCACAACAAACAGCATTTTTCTGAAACCACTAAGCAATAGTCACAAGAATCACAGCCAATATTTTAGCTTTAAAAAAACAAAACCATAAAGCTTCAAAAGATGGGGAACAATGAGCAAATAACCCCCAAAACAAGATTATTTCTAATCATCCACCCACCTCCTTTTCTGAAAATCTGATCCTAGAAAAACATAAAACATGTACAGTATATTGGCAATTTAAGGACATGTCTGGCTTTTCAGGGCAAGTTCTGCTGTGATGGCTTTAGATTAGGGTATTTGGGCATCCATCCAAACAGCATGACTTTGTCAATGATGATTATTTGAAGGAAAGTTACATATAAAATATAGAATAATATAAATACATCTTGTCAGCGCTGGGCATGGGCATGCTCTCTCTCTAATAGCAAAGTGACGTATGGTAGAAGGAGGGAAGCATCTGAAAAACATTATAAACCAGTGAGAACACATAGTACAGTTTGCCCACTTGGCGACAGTTGATGATGGAGATGTCTCTTATTGGTCTGATACTGTCTATAGCTTTGTGTGAGCTGAAGTCAGTTCATGTTCTGAATAGTTTTGGGGATGGTGTGAAACAAGCAGCTGGGCTTACAGGGGACAGGACTGCTGCTTTGCTTAGCACTAATGCTTCATCTGTGACATGTAAGCTACAAGGTACCACTCATCAACCTGCATTCTCTATGGACGGTGACTATGTCATTGGGGGTGTTTTCTCCATACACTATTACATGCACACTGTGAAGCATAACTACACCACCATGCCCGAGCCAATAAGCTGTGCAGGGAGGTTAGTACAGGGAGATTTAGGCTAGAATGTGGGCATTTACAGTATATTGATGTGTATATTGTGAATTTGTGTTGCAATGTACTGTGTTGTATGTAAAAACTCTAAAAATAATAATCATTTATAAATATTTTTGTTTTTTACATAATGTGGATTTGTTTTCTATTTCATAAAAGACAATAGTTTAACTGATGTATACTTAACCATTTGTTGAATGGAGAGATGTGAAACTTATGATTTATTGGACCATTGCATCAATTCATCAAAGTTATTGTGAATATTGGATATATAATCAAGTGTTTGGGTTTTTGACAGATGAAATTCCCATAAAGCCTACAGAGATGCTATTAGTTATTATCCAGACCATATCTTTGAATTTCAGTCATCTTATAGTCTATCACGTATTATTTTAAAATCTTAAAGTTTTAACATTAACACCGATGTCTGTGTGCAGCATCAACTCCCGTGGACTGCGCTTCTCACGTGCAATGGTCTTCGCCATCGAGCAGATTAACAACAGCACGGAGCTGCTTCCGGGGATCAAGCTTGGTTATGAGATCTATGACTCATGTGACTCGGTGTCCGTGGCGGTGCATGTTGCATTTCAGCTTTCAGGGGGACTAGACCCGGTGTTTAACACCGGCGACAAATGCTCAAAGTCTGGTATGGTGATGGGCGTCGTTGGTGCGTCTGGGTCCACGTCTACCATCAGTATGTTGCGCATCATCGGGCCCTTCAACATACCTCAAGTAAATATTAAGAATTAATTGCAAACTGTGTTTGAGTCCATTACTTGTTTTGCCTCCGTCCCGTTAAATAACTGTTGTTTTCTTTAGGTGAGCCACTTTGCCACGTGTGCATGCCTGTCTGATAAGCAGCAGTACCCAAGTTTCTTCAGAACAATCCCGAGTGATCAATTCCAGGCTGACGCGCTGGCCAAGCTGGTAAAACACTTTGGCTGGACTTGGATAGGTGCTGTCCGGTCGGATTCTGACTATGGCAACAATGGCATGGCCTCTTTCCTGCATGCAGCACGTAAAGAGGGGATCTGTGTGGAATACTCTGAGTCTTTCTCTCGGACCCACCCACGTAGCCGGATCCAGAGAGTAGCTGATGTTATCCGCAGGTTTCTATATCACTGATTCTCCTTTAGTTCCCTGTGCTGACACTGACCTTCTGCACAGAAAAACCAAAACAAGTGCTAAAAGTGATGGAACATGTTTTTATTACAACAGGAAATGTGCCAATATATCTGTTTATCATGTCTCATGTTTTGTTTTTCTTCATACTTATGATAATATTGTTATAAAAGACAATATTAGTCTTATATTATAACTATTGTTTTTATATGTCATTGAACGTCCCTCCAGGTCAACGGCTAAGGTTGTTGTGGCATTTATTCCCACTGGAGATATGAGAATTCTACTGGAGGAGCTGTCACGCAAGCCTTCTCCACCTCGCCAGTGGATAGGTAGTGAGGCCTGGGTAACCGACCGAGACATGCTGAGGTTCAGCTTCCTTGCTGGAGCCATCGGATTTGGCATTGAAAAATCTGTCATCCCAGGTCTGAGGGACTTCTTGCTGGATCTCTCTCCCTCTAAAGTGTCTGACTCCCCATTGCTTACCATGTTCTGGGAGGAAGCTTTCAACTGCAGGCTGGTAAAAAGTGAGAAAGTTGTGCCAATTTTAAACAAATGTGATACTCACGGTAGTGTCTTGATTGTGTTAGTTTTTAAAATGTTCTGTCTAAGTGAAGCTCCCTGAATTTATCAGCCTGTTAAAAACTCCAGATTTTGACTGAAAGGAAAATCTAATATTTGTAATGAAATACATACGAGGCGGACATAAGGTGCATCTCTGTGAATGGTCTCACAATGTGATTTTCAGGTCATGTTTATTAACAATGCTGTCTAATATATTGTAAATAACATACAGGTACATTATTCTACTTAGGCTATTATGCAGTGATTCTAGACTGTATATTTGTTTAGATGAAAGCTATTTATTCCTCAATGCACAACAATTTAGGGAAAGTCTCCCTACAAAAATAGTCATAAAATAAATTTTGAAAAAAAGAATCACGCTCTAGAATATGTTTATCCAAAACATATAGTGCAGAGTCAAAATATATGTAAAATATATATATACATAAATTGTGAAATACATTTGTTGACAGGTTACAGTTATTGTAAAATAAAGAAGATGAACTGTAAAAAGGAATGTAGTAAATGTATGCTTTATGAGAAGTAATATATACACGGTATTACATTACATGTTACTTGTTAGACGCTTTTATCCAAAGCGACTTACAGTATATGTACATACATAATGTAGGTGAGTTAAAGTACAAGTATTTAAATGTAGAGGGACAGTATCAAAGTCCTGACTTCAAGAGTTCAGCAGTCTTATTGCGTATTGAATCAAGCTGTGTAGGCCTGTTAGTGTGTTACCGTCTACCAGACAGCAGAGGGCAGAATGTTTATTTCTAGTGTGATAAGGGTTTCTGATTATCCTGTACTGCTGGTTCTAGTGTCCATCATGCATCATTATAACAGGACAAGTCAGTATTAAATAAAATGAATACATATTTTGCCTTATACAATAAGTATTTGTCTGATGACTGATTTGTGTAAATATGAGCTGCTAAAATAATCTAATAACGTAAAAAACAGATAGACATGTCCGCAAAACAGTGATTTGAAATGTGATGTAAATCCTGCAATGCTTGTTTGGCAGGTTAAATAACACAATACACACATAAGTATGAATTAATGTAATCATCATGGCTAAAAACACCTCCTTCTGTCTCTGTGTTTTTAGGTGAAGCCACAGACAGGAGTGTGTGTGATGGAACTGAAGATATAAAGACGCTCCAGAGCTCATACACTGACACATCTCAACTTCGAATCACTAATATGGTGTACAAGGCTGTCTATGCAATAGCGCATGCCATTCATAACGCAGTGTGTCAGAAAACTGATTCTACTACACAGTGTGTTAGGTTCACTAAGCTAGAGGCCAAAGAGGTCAGTACAAATAATGATGTTATTTTAAGCTCCACGTCTATGTTATCAAATAAATGCTCATTTTATTTTAAATGATCTCTTTATCCCCTTCACTGTCTTCCTTTACTTCATCCCTAGGTTCTTAATCAGCTGAAAAAAGTAAATTTTTCCCAAAATGGTTATGATGTGTCATTTGATGCCAACGGGGATCCTGTGGCCACATATGAGCTGGTAAACTGGCAAAGAAATGAGAGTGGCAGCATTGAGTTGGTGACTGTGGGGAAATACGATTCATCACTGCCGGTGGGCCAGGAGTTCCTTATCAACAGGAACCTCACCTGGGTGGAGGGTGGCACACAGGTGAGGAGCCCCAAAGCAATAGTTTAACATGCTACATTTTCATATCATCTCAAAGGGTATGATGTCTCATACCTCGGTACCTCATTAGAATTCCAATGTTACGAATAATGAGAGAGTATTTTTAACATGACATTTACGTTTTATTGTTTAAAATATATGTTTTCTTACTTTTTTTTTTTTTTTTAACTAAAGAGAAATGTAAAAGACACAAAGAAAAACATTGTGAAGAAAAAAACATGAATCTATCCTTTTATAATTTTAGCTTCAGAGCACACCTGTCTACATGTGAGTTAATTTGTATATGTGACAGGTGCCTGTGTCAGTGTGCACTGACAGCTGTCCTTCAGGAACTCGTAAAGTGCTTCAGAAAGGAAAACCCATCTGCTGTTATGACTGTACACTGTGTCCCGAGGGAGAGATTAGCAATGCTACAGGTAGTTGTTTTTCTAATGTATGTTTACAACAGAAAGTATAAATTCTAACTGCTTAAAGCTCTTTTCCTTTTTTTCAGATTCCTTTGATTGTTTCCCTTGTCCCAAGGAATTCTGGCCTAATGCAGAGAGAGATACATGTCTTCCCAAACCTGTAGAGTTTCTTTCCTTCAACGAGCCCCTTGGAATCGTCTTGGCTGCTTTTTCAATCGGTGGTGCCTGTCTCACCATTATAACAGCGGCTGTGTTCTATCGTCACAGGAGCTCACCAATTGTCAGGGCCAACAACTCTGAGCTGAGCTTCTTGCTGCTCTTCTCCCTGACTCTATGTTTCTTATGTTCATTAACGTTCATTGGAGCACCCTCGGAGTGGTCCTGCATGCTGCGCCACACAGCGTTTGGGAACACATTCGTCCTCTGCATGTCTTGTGTTCTTGGAAAAACTATAGTAGTTCTGACGGCCTTCAGAGCTACACTACCAGGTAGTAATTTGATGAAATGGTTTGGGCCTTCACAGCAAAGATTGACTGTAGTGTCTTTCACGTTTATTCAAGTTTTGATATGTACTATTTGGTTAGTTCTTAGTCCCCCCTTTCCAATGAAAAACCTCACGACATACAAGGAGAGAATCATCCTTGAGTGTGCATTAGGATCAGCTTTGGGGTTCTGGGCTGTACTTGGGTATATAGGCTTACTGGCTGTCTTATGCTTTGTGTTAGCTGTCCTAGCTCGGAAACTACCCAATAACTTTAATGAAGCCAAGCTTATCACATTCAGCATGTTGATATTCTGTGCAGTCTGGATCACATTTATCCCAGCATATGTCAGCTCTCCTGGGAAATATACTGTGGCTGTGGAGATATTTGCCATTCTGGCCTCCAGTTTTGGACTAATTACGTGTATATTCGCTCCAAAATGTTTTATTATTTTATTTAAGCCAGAGAAAAATACCAAGAAACATTTAATGAGCAGGGGTTTGTAAAAAATGTAGATGGCTTTATAAAGTCTATACTGTGCACATTCAAATATGCTTTCCTTGTTGATTTAAATATTCAAATTGGAGTTTATTTTATGCTCAATATTTTACAAATTGTAATGTCTTTTTATGAATTTACTAATAATACCCTATTTTACAATACATTTTGTTCAGTTGCTGAAAATATAAAATAAAGTGAATAAATAAAGTCAACATTCATGTGTGGCAACCCAGTCTCATGGCATTTTGTGTTCACCAACACGATTTTTAATCTATTGATTCGTGTTCACCAACACGATTTCCCCCTTTTTTTCGTGTTGCACAGCACGATTTTAAAAGCAATGTATTTCTGCTGGTAATGTGTTTCGTGCCTGCAACACTTCTTATTCTCCGGTCGGGTCGTGGAAGTCCGTAAACTGTGTGGTTCATAAAAACATGTTCTTACTCAATATCAAGCCACAATTATTGCTTTTATTTTAAATCGTATAATTTCTGACTTTTGTTGCCGTCTGTGAGGAAAATAAATGGGGCTCAGAGCCTCAGAATACTGAAATCCGTATTTTTTAAATATTTTTTTCCTTCTAATTTGTTATTCTTTTGAAAATAACACACTGTTATTTACTCACCAATAACACACAATTATCCTTGCTTTTATTTATTGGTTTAATTCCATAATCTTGGGCTTTTTTGGCGTCCGTCAGGAACTGAATTTCAAAATAAAAATAACCGGAAACAGACGTAGGCCTCTCAGAGTTTAGGATGGCCGAAGACACTACAATTCCAATAATCCCCAGCTATCGTTTAGAACTACAGTCCCCGTGATTAATCTTCAAACTCTGGGATTGGATGTTGGAGTGGCAGTGCGCCAAGGTTACGCCGAGCGTCAAACAGCTGTTTGAAATGGAACAAAACCACACCAGACTATCCAAAACTGGAATCGAACGTCCCCCCAAGAACTACACATGCTGGCTATTGTGTTTCGCAAAATGTTCTATGGGACGTCTCTACTGAACGTTTTCGTTTTTCCCACAATTAGAAGTTGCCAGTATTAAACAGATTGGTGTTATCAAATGTAAAACATATAATTAATAAATGGGTGAAAATCGCTTGTGTCCATAATGCGCAGCATTAATATATATACCCACATGACACTGACAGCTCATTGTTACTTTGTAATTCTACTCCACTACAATTCAGAGGTTAACCTGGTATTTTTACTACACTACACTTATTTGAGTTACTTTGCAGATTCTGATTAATGATGTGAAATATAAACAACCCTTAAATCAGACTTTA
Organism: Gymnodraco acuticeps; assembly: GCF_902827175.1. NCBI lineage: Eukaryota > Metazoa > Chordata > Actinopteri > Perciformes > Bathydraconidae > Gymnodraco > Gymnodraco acuticeps. Next base: position 472,837 of record NW_022990567.1, on the reverse strand, counting down.
GTTACACCCGAGTAAAATTCAGGGAAGGTGATTGTCAAGTGCCAACAATCAGGAGAGATATTTGATAGTTAGTGCTTGAGAAGACTAACCATTTATCTGCAATTGACATGAATGGAAACGAGTAATAAAGTATATTCATTACTCGTTATTCTCTACTAATAGTTAATTAAAGACTGTATATTATGGCTATTTTGCACATCCCTTTCAAGATTTTCAAAGGTTTATTGACATATCATATATCATATACACGGTGTATGCAATGCTCCTCACCATCGATGGCGGCTCCATCCACCCTTCCCCTGAGGTTCGCAGCCTGGGCGTCACTCTGGACTCCAGCCTCACCTTCAACTCCCACATCAGATCTACTGTCAAAACTGCTTTCTTTCACCTACGAAACATCTCCAGACTCCGGCCCTCTCTCCCCGACCCCGTTGCAGAAACATTAATTCATACCTTCATCTCTTCTCGTCTGGACTACTGCAATGGAGTTCTGTTCGGGGTCACCAGCAAAGCCCTGGACAGGCTCCAGTACGTCCAGAACTCTGCAGCCAGGCTCCTCACCCACACTAAGCCCTGGCAACACATCACCCCTACCCTCATCCACCTTCACTGGCTCCCGGTCAAGTCACGCATCCAGTACAAACTCCTCCTGCTAACTTACAAATCTCTCCACTCCCTAGCCCCTCCATACATCTCTGACCTCCTTCAGCCCTACACCCCCTCTCGTCACCTGCGGTCCTCTGACAAAGGGCTGCTCTCCATCCAGCGCTCCAAGCTGAAAACATTTGGCAACAGAGCCTTCAGTGTCGCAGCCCCCACCCTCTGGAATTCTCTCCCCTGTGCAATCAGGAATGCAGACACTCTGGACACCTTCAAAAAACACCTCAAACACCATCTGTTCACTCAGGCCTTTGGCCTCAACTAATATACAGTACTCAGCAACCTGTTCCTGTTTTTGTTTTCTTCAGCCTATGTCTCTTTATTATTACTTTTTGTTTTGTTACTTCCCATTGTAAAGCGTCCTTGGGTTTCGTGAAAGGCGCTATATAAATTGAAATTATTATTATTATTATTATTATGAAAATCTTGGGTCACAGGTTCCTCAACAGCGCATTAAAAGACATCTATCAATATGTGTGTATACCTCCACCATTAAACTGTCATATTCTGCACATTTCTTATACTATCTACATACATAAGAGTATAATTCATATGTATAATATCAGTTAAAATAAGTGCTTCAACATAGTTAACATTGCAGGAAAGCAATATATTAGACGTTAAGTACTTTGTCAGGCTTAATATTTATCTTTTGATACCTCCAAAGCTTTTTTCTTATTTAAAAGAAGACCTTAATTTAAAGTATTATTTAATGTTTAAATAAAGGTTAATTTGTTTTTCTGTTTTGCACCTCCTCCTATTAATATCTTTGTACATCCTGCACTAAACTGTTTTATTGTAGAGATCACTTATAGTCAGGGGTGCACACAACCTTTTTGCCCTGGTTCTCAAAGGAGCACCTGGAGATGTTGCTTGGTGCGCATCCTTAAAATGAAATAAACCGGACCTTTTGAGGGGTACTTGACTTTATAAACGGGGGGGGAGTTGCGCTAGTGAGCACGCTCATGGACTGTTCACCAGAGCCTCGCAGCAGGGTTACTGTGCGGAGTGCATAAAGCAGACCCTTCACACGATAGCGAGGGGGTAGAGCGAGGGATCGACAGATGCCGTCGTGCTCGCGGACGGATTAAAAAAATCAAACCTAAACGGCTTACGAATGATACTTTGGCGGCCGTTAATATACCTGGGTGGCCCGCCCAGGTAAAGTCTATGTGTGGGAAACCCTGCTATCTTACCAGTTCATATGCAACTCGCAAATATCTCTCTCTCTCTCAATGTTGGTGCGCAAATGCGCCTTTTTTCAAATGATCCGGTGCTCCTTTTTTCGCGGCGGGTGCGCATGCGCACCTGCGCACCAGTTATGTGCAGCCCTGCTTATAGTATCTTCTTGATTTTTTATATTCTATATTTCTATTACAGACCTTCAACTTTCCCCCTATGAAAGTATGTACTCTTAATATTTTGTTAATCAAATATAACACATAAAAACAATAATTCAATAACGTGCTTTAACCACTAGGCGGTGCAAACAAGGTACACACAGCCATAATAACTTTGTATTATTAGTGTAGGACACTTGTGTATGTACAACATCTGAAGATGTGTAGTTTTATTCATGCTTTCACATAATTTTACAGCATATTGCTATACTATTTCAGACTCAGTATTTACATTCTTATATTCAAAGAAAATCAGTAATATCTTTAAAAACTACAAGTCCTTTTATATCAGCTGTGCACCGTTATGGTGTAAATATAACCTATCTATGAATTAGATCAAATGTAAAAGTCAGCCAAATTAGTGTTGATACTGCAAGGAGACGTATTGTGTGAAGAGAAATTGAAGATGTTGTTTAATTGTTGATATATTTATGATCCACGTCAAATATTCAGTTTCGGCGGCATTTCTTCCAGTTTTTCCAAAGGTCTTCTCATCAGGGCTCTATAAATAAAGAACTACGGCAGATCTGTAATATGTAATGCAGCCGAACCGTGTATTACAATGCCGTTATGTGATGACTTTCAAAGAGAAAAGCAAGAACACTCGGAATTAAGTATTATTTTATTATTTTTAAATGTTTTCCGGATTTCATATCATATAAACACCAAATCCCAGCATGCATTGCGGCTAAAACATCCAATCAGCGAGTTTAAACCATAGCTGAGGATCTTGGGTAATCGCCAGAAATGCCTACGTCTGTTTCCGGTTATTTTTATTTTGAAATTCAGTTCCTGACGGACGCCAAAAAAGCCAGAGATTATGGAATTAAACCAATAAATAAAAGCAAGGATAATTGTGTGTTATTGGTGAGTAAATAACAGTGTGTTATTTTGAAAAGTATAACAAATTAGAAGGAACAAAATATTTTAAAAAATGCAGATTTCAGTATTCTGAGGTTCTGAGCCCCATTTATTTTCCACACAGATGGCAACACAAGTCTGAAATTATACGATTTAAAATAAAAGCAATAATTGTGGCTGGATATTGAGTAAGAACAGGTTTTTATAAACCACACAGCTTCCGGTCTTCCATGACCCGACCGGAGAAAAATATGTGCTGCAGGCACGAAACACATTACCAGTAGAAATCAGTAGAAATACATTGCTTTTAAAATCGTGCTGTGCAACACGAAAAAAAGGGGAAAATCGTGTTGGTGAACACGAATCAATAGATTAAAAATTGTGTTGGTGAACACGAAATGCCATGAGACTGGGTTGTGTGTGGTACTTGATTAACATTTCCACAAACATTATGAAATACTGCTTAAACGTAAGAAAAGCTGGCTGAATTGCTATAACATTATTGCCAAAGAGGAAAATACAACATCCTATAGTCCACAAATCCTTCAACACGTTCTTAAAATGAGTTTTGAATATTCTTATTATTTAAAATATAACAATTTTCATAGATTGCATCTTTTGGGACACATACAGTAAGCATACGCACCAACAAGTCCTCCAACTCATACGACCAAATAGGCCGATTGTTCTGGCCCTTATTACGACCAAATATGTAGTTTGTTCAAGCGCTTAATACGTCTTATAATTACGTTTTAAAGTGTTCGCCCTCTAGTGCTCGTTGAATGCAAACATTACAGATGGTCGTTTATTCACAAATAACCAGTGTTGGGACTAACGCATTACAAACTAACAGTTACTGTAACGCAACACATTTTGCGGTAACTAATAACGTTACTAGTTACCTATTCCCATTCAGTAACGCCGTTATAGTTACTGTGATTTAAATGGGATGCGTTACTGTGTTACATTATGTGATCCAACTGAACCGAATCTCCCTGCGGATGTAATTTACAGGCGAATACAGTGATGTCCTCTCACAGTACCATGGAAAAGTGAAAGTGACCAGAGAGGAGTGATGATTGGTTAACGCAGGGTAACATTTCAGGGTAAGCCAATCAGAGACAGAGTTGGGCGGGTCTTGCCTTATGGGGAAAATACACAAACACACAAACACGGCAACGCCCACCACCAGCCTTACTGAAAAGCATCTCAAGGTATTACTTATAAGGCTGAAAGCACCTCTTCTTAAGTTTATCCACCATTATTGATTTTGTGTATGCTAAATGGCCAGATGTGAGGTAAATCATTTCACTGTTTGTTTGTTTTTGTGAGGCTGAAAATAGTTTGTTTGTCTTCAGTGTCAGTCTGACCGTTTATTATTTATTTCATTGTTACTGCCAAAAGAGTGCAGTTCTTGTTTCATTGTTACACTGCCAAAATAGTGTAGTTGTTGTTAATGTGTACACTGCCAAAAGAGTGTAGTTGTTTTTATTTCACATTGCACTACAAGTGCACTACTGAGAACGTGATTGTTGAGGCTACAATAAAGATGCCTGTCAAAATGTCTAACCATATCTTTTGTGTTTTATTGTTCCACTACATGTCATAATGATAATTGCTACAATGATGGGGAGTTGTCTTTTGTCTTACTGTGTCACAGAACAACACAACAACTTGTATTTTTATTGTTATTATTTTTAAAGTAAAGTAAAGTAACGTGTTACTAGTTACTTTTATAATTTAGTAACTAATAAAGTAACTAGTTACTTTTTGAGAGCACTAACTATAACTATTACTAGTTACTTTTTAAAAGTAACTTGCCCAACACTGCAAATAACCCTCTCTGTAAAATCCTAAATTGTAGGATAGTTTGGCCATTGAAACGCTTTTTGATTAGATTTCTAGCGAGAAGTGTAGATTGTACTTTTAGAATCCACGTCCAGTCGATATGTAGTATCTATAGTTTGATAGATATTAAGAAGATGATTTGAGGTATGCGGCAGCCTCCATGTAAAGTTACGGGTTGAAAACAGTATTTCCGGTCTCAACGTTTTCATAATAAAACCAATGGTCAAATGATTTAACAGTGATATCAGCAGTACTCATCAACTAAAAAACATCAGTTTATCCTTGTTAATTATACGACATTTATTGGTTTAAATTGTGTACAATGCTTTTGTGTTTTTCCCATAGGTTTTTCTCTCTCGATTCTGAGAGACACCTTTCTTTTTTCAGAGGTTTTGATCGATTGTTTTAGCCGCAATGCATGTCGGGATATGGTGTTTTTGCGATATGAAATCGGAAAAACATTTTTTTTTAATAAAAGAATACTTTATTCCAGGTGTTCTTGCTTTTCTCATTGGAAGTCATCACATAACGGCATTGTAATACACGGTTCGGCTATATTAAATATTACATATCTGCCGTAGATATTTATTTATAGAGCCCTGATCAGAAGACCTTTTGACAAACTGTAAGAAATGCCGCCAAAACTGAATACGTGACGTGGATCATAAATATATAAGCAATTAAACAACATCTTACATTTATTTTCACACAATACGTCTCCTTGCAGTATCAACACTAATTCGGCTGACTTTTATATTTGATCCAATTGGTAGATAGGTTATATTTACACAGGGCCGCCCCTCCCTACAGGCCAATCACGCAGGCTGCATGGGGCCCCGTCTTGCGCAGGGGGCCCCGCCCAGAGGGCCTCAGCTGCTGCGCAGTTCTCCAAGCAGTTCTCCGCGCACCCCCCACCCCCCCCTTCCCGCTGACACGCAAGAGTGAGAGGTGACAAGGGGAGCACGTCTGTAACCCGACAACTTTGCAATGAATCAACATCTGACCAATCACGGCTTTGATACAGCCACTAGTGCAGGTGAAGAGATGTCGGTGAAAAGACAGTTTCAGTCTGGCGCAAGCAAGAAGGAAAAAAACAAAACATGAAGAAACTAGAGCATCACTCGAAGGTGGGTTATTGTATGAGTCAAATATACAACTTGCGAATGTTGTATAAGTCAAATAGCCAATTGCCATATTAAAACATCAGCTGCAATTCACGACATGAAGAAGGCAGTCTCTGCAGAGCATATAGGCTAATGGAGATGCAGTTATTTCCAGCATTCTTTATTTACCATTCATTCAAGTATATTATGCCTTTTATCTGCTAATGTACAGGAGGAAGAGTGATAAACTGTCTGTCTAGTTGGCTTACATAACAGTTAAAGTTTACAGCCTAAAAAACATGGAGCATTTTTTCCCCTTTTATTCATTTTTACGTCAATTTGCACATTTCATGGTGATGCTCAGCCTCTCCCCTTAACTCCTAACAGTCATCATCATGTCAACCACAACACAGAGAAATACTGATAGAAATGTGTGTGTAGTTATTGATACATTGCTGACAGAGGGAATTACATTTGAATACAGATTTAAGAAATATCAGTTTTTGAGCATGTAATAAGCATGTTTTGTCTTGACTATATTACAACTATATTATAATCAGTGCTGGACTTGGGCCGGTACTCACCGGTACGCAGTACCGGCACTTCTGGTTCTGACCCATGGAGTACCGGCACTTCTTGCTCAGTACCGGCATGCTGGCGGTACTCCGGTACTCATGCACCGTGCCAGTACTCAACACTCTCCCGCCGTTCTTATTATACATCCATATATATATATACAGCCGCCCGGTACTCAGTAGATGCGTCATGAGGTGCCGAACGGACATTCTCATCGCTCTAACCGCTGGAGTTTCACAGCGGCTGTCAGCTGTTTACTCCTGTCATTCAAACAGAACGTGCTGGAGAGGGGGCGGGGCTTATCTTCTCCATGTAAATACTGTGGTGGAAACGACTATGTCAAAATTAACCTATTTGACCGTGATTTAATAGTAATACACGTTTCAAAATAATAATAATAATAATGCCGAAGTAACAACATACTGAAAACTGTTAGTAAAAACCATGTTTTAATGCTTTACAATTTACATACCTAGATGCACGTGTGTTGTGTTTATGCAGTGCAACTCCCACCCAGTGGGTGGCTATGTTAGAGTGATAGAACAGAGCAGGCACGCCCCCGAGAGAAGGAAAGCAAGTCACGTCACAAATTAGCATTTCTAAAATGTTAGCGTGGATTAATAAAAGTGCAAAAAGACAGCGGTTGTCGCCGGAAGAAACTTCAAATACAGAGAATCCTGTGCCTGTGTTGGAAATTGTGTCTGATGGGGAGCTTTCTTTGGTTGATCCTCCTGCTCCAAGTTCTAGTGCATTAGCATTAGCACTAGCTCCGCCGCCTCCTCCAGAGCCTCTAACGTTAGCTGCTGCTGGCGCAACTGCCACCACCAACACCGGGCAAAGCGATGCACCTGACTGCTGGACAACGGACCAGGTGCAATATTTTTGCAAGACCAATGCATGGCTCCTTCTTAAAGATAAGAAGCTAGGATGTCGGATATGCAGAGATGTCAAATCTTTGGGAATACACACTGGACAAGGACTGAAACTGTCAACTGAATGGGGTGAGTGTGCAGTGTCTCATTTCGGTGTTGACAAGGGCAAACAACAAGCTAGCCTGAGAAAAAAAATCAAAGAACATAAAGAATCACAAGCCCATGTAAAAGCTGCTGACATCCTTACATCTGCTTCACGTGAAACTATTCAACATCAAGTGCAGTCTATGCATAAATCTGAATTAGACACCACTATCAGAGTTTTTCGAACGGCATATAAAATTGGCAAACATAGCCGGCCATTCACGGACATGCCAATTGATTTGAAGGTACAGAAACTGAATGGGCTGAACGTGGGCAGGGTTTTGCACTCCAATAAAACCTGTGGCGAAATCATCGACCACATAGCTCATGAGCTGAAGAAAAAAAATGGCAAAAGACATTACAGAAAACCAAAGAAAACTCTGTGTTTTGGTCGATGAATCTACCACTATTAGTGGTAAAACGGTGCTTGTTGTGTGTCTACGCTCAGCATTAGCTGATGCTGAGCCCGAAACGTTTTTTTGGGAGCTGATCGAGTTGGATGGAACAACGGCTGATGACATCACAAAGGCGTTAATGGAGTGTCTTGGAAGAGATTTTAACGAGGACTTTTTAGGTCAGTGTTTCGTTTCTTTTGCATGTGATGGGGCTTCAGTCATGCTAGGGAAGAGAACAGGCGTTGCTACCCAGTTGTGTAGTAAATTCCCAAGCCTGTTTGTGTGGCACTGCTCCAATCATCGTCTAGAGCTGGCAGTTGGGGATGTGGTCAAGGAGGTCTCAGGGCTCAATCATTTCCAGATCTTTTTTGACAAACTCTTTTCCTTGTTCCATGCCTCCCCCAAAAATCAGAGGCAGTTAGCGCAGTGTGCGCAAGCAGTCGGACAGCGTCTCCTGGTGATAGGGCGTGTTTTGTCCATCCGCTGGGTGGCTTCAAGTGAAAGGAGCGTCAGAGCAGTCTGGGAAAACTACCGAGTGCTTCATGATCACTTCACAAATGCTGCAAACGACACGTGCAGGGATTCCAGAGACAGAGAAAAGTACAAGGGCCTGGATGATGTGCTCACATCTGCAACGTTTGTCAGCAATCTGGGACTGATGTACGATGCGCTCACAGAGCTCAGCGACCTCTCTCGGCAACTCCAAAAAAGAGAGATGACACTGCCTACAGCAGATAGGCTCTTAACTCGAGAAATACGAGTTTTTGAATCCATGGTCACCATGCCTGGCCCACACATGACTACAGTTCATACAGCTCTAGCTGAGAAGTCCTTCAAGGGTGTTGCCCTGCGTGAGAATGGCAGGCTTGTACAGATTCATGCAGGTCAGTTTTTCCGCAGTATGGTAGAGAATCTGAGACACAGAATGACTTCCACAACCTCCTCTCATGTCAGCACAAGATACATTCCATTACATGGCCGGGAGGCCCGGGACAATCAGCTAATCCAGGACATGAAAGTTATCCATCCTGGAAGTTGGCCTGAAGAGGAGTTAGACGTACAGTATGGGGACGTAGAGGTGCTATGTTTGTGCGAAGTGCTGAAAGTGGACAGAAGAGAGACTGTTCAGGGCTTTCGCGAATACAAGGAAACCAGGGCATCCCGTACACCTGCTGCCATGGAGCCTCTACTGAAAGCAGTCCGAACCATCGCTGTCTCCACTAGTGAGTGTGAGCGGGCATTCAGCTGCATGAACGATATCCTTACTGCAAAAAGGAATGCTCTCTCTGTCAGCCGACTGTCCAGCCTGGTTTTCATTAAATGTAATGGACCATCACTAGGACAGTTCAATCCGGAACAGTATGTGAGGTCCTGGCTGGCAAAGGGAAGGAGAAGTGCTGATGAAAGAGCCTGTCCAGCTCCAGCCCCTGATACTGATGTCCCCAAGGCCTTCTGGAGCCTTTTCTAACAATGTGAAGTATATTGCAAAGCAGCTCACCCAGTGAGAAGACTTTTGGCATAATGTGCCGATTTGTACAGATCCTGGAGATAGAAGGACTTCAGACCAACCAGGGAGTTATCTGATCAGCTTGGTGTTCAATGTAACTCTTTACCATGGCTCAGACTTTGTTACTTGCAGTTACAGTTTCTCATTTTAGATTGTGCACATTTTGCATTTGTTTTTACATGTTCTTTGTTCATGCTCTTTATCATTTTTCTGAGTTGGAAAGTTAGATTGCATCATAGTTTACTTTATACATATTTGTATTCTTCAGTGGTGAAGTATATTGCAAAGCAGCTCAGCCATGTGAGAAGACTTTTGGCACTTTTTCGTTTTTCGTTTTCTGAGTTGGAAAGTTAGATTGCATTCAAAATGTACAGAAATACTTAATTTTGTTAAAGCTTTTTATAAAAATGCTTCTGACCAGAGCTTTGTTTCCTTGTCATTAATGTTGAACACCACCAGAGGGGCTCTCACCTGAAAGGTCTCTGCTTCATGTGTCTTCAGCAGAAGATCTAGACTTTGATTGCTATATTTTCAGTTAATATTGACCTTACTGAGCTTTAGCCATATCCGCTGCCTATCATATAAAATGTTAAGTACAGTGAACCTTTCTAAAATATACAGTAGTAAAGAGACAAACCCACCAGCATTATAGTAGCCAAATTCTTGTTTGTGGGCTGTATATATAAAATTGACTTGAAAAAGTTGCTGATTTTAGAGTACTGGCACCTTTTTCATTCCAATTCAAGCACTGATTATAATAAAATAATATAGAATTTATATTATTGAATTGATTATGATTATTATTATTAGTAGAAGTAGAAGTAGTTTATTTGCATTAATTATATTTTAATCTTTTTGAGGCTAGTATTTGGCAGGAAATGCAGACATATTCACCTGTAAACGCATACTGAACGACATACATGCACATTTACCATTTACCTCACTGTATACAAAAGTAACTGTGTTGATAATAATAATAATAAACAGGAATTATATTTGCAAAGTAACTTACTTTGTTTCCAAAAAAAATGTTTTCACTCCTGTCGGTTGAGGGGGGGGGGGCCTCATCTCACAATGTCGCTTGGGGCCCCAAGTTGGCCAGGGGCAGCCCTGTATTTACACCACAACTGTGCACAGCTGATAGAAAGGGATTTTTTGTAGTTTTTAAAGATATTATTTACTGAACTGTCCAACTCCTCATGCAGTTGACTGTTACAGGTCTATACAGGTTCATGGTACAATGCACAAGCTTCAAATCGAGAGACTGGAACTGTATTTTTCTTTACCGTTCTGTTTTAATTTCACAATAAAGTGAATCATGTTTGATATTATTATGTTTTATAACTACACCACTGATTAACCCGCACTGCCTAGTGGTTAAAGCACGTTATTGAATTTTGTTGTTGAATACGTTTTATTTGATGAAAACATTTAAATATTAAGAGTAGCCTACATACAACATTGAAAATATCAAGAAGATACTGTAGTGATCTCTACAATAAAACAGTTTAGTGCAGGATGTCCAAAGATATTAATAGGAGGATGTGCAAAACAGACAAACTAATAAGGCTTTATTAAAACATTAAAGAATACTTTAATTTAAGGTCTTCTTTTGAATAAGAACGTTGGGGTTATCCACAGATAATTATGAAGTCTGACAAAGTACTTAACGTCCAATATATGGCATAGTTTATTTTGGCACTTTTTTTAAATGTATTCTACTAAAATCATACAAAAACAAAAACGTATAATTCATACACACAAATGAACACAATTAGTAGAAGCGGGAGGGCTGAAGCATAGCTTATCCAGTTAAGCCCTGAGCCTGTTTTTCAGGTTTCAGGCTCGAAAATGCCACTAACACAACAAATGATATATCTTCACTTCTAAAAGGGGTAAATTAATAATTATTTTTCTCAAAGCAAGGTTACATCTGTGAGTTGGATGTAGAAGTGTCAGAATCAATATAGATGTTTTTATTTTAAAGTAAATTCAGATGGAACATAGTAAAAACATGTAAATTATAATGTCCTTGCACCTCGCGTAAAACGGCGCAGACCGGAAGTACGGTGTCGCGCTCGGCCCAATACCCGTATGTGTGTGTGAAATAATCCAACACATTGTTTATGATCGCAAGGAGACACATAATCTAACGGTGCCCACCTCAACACTGAAAGATACAAACTCGCGACGTTATCAACAAAAACGTACATCAAATCAAGTGGTACTAACATGCGCTAGGCTAACAATGACTTACCTTCCTCGTTGTCTGGTCTAAACTGGTCTTCAATGGCATTAAAACGATAAAAACGATGATGTAGTTAATCCATAGATTAATATCCAATGGGGCTGTGTCCCCTTTGAAATGTTCTGATAATCTATAAGCAATAAAACTGCAATTCCGTTATCTGCTGTCCGCTCTGTGCTCCGTGCGCTCTGGGTCCTGCTGCATTTCCTGCTTCGTTACGTTGTAAACAATAAATTAAGTCGGCTGCGTAATGTTACGCTGGCTGGCATTCGTTATACTTTACGCAGGACCATATCTCTGTAACCCATTGGTCGATTCGTGTGATTTACACCTTTTTCTTAACCATCAGAACCAATAGAATCGATGGGCCGTTCCCAAATCTACGTAAACATTACCATAGCGGACGTAATAGAGAAGCAAACGAAGCATATCTGAAAGTGCAAGCCTGGACGGCAATACTTTATACCAAGTATATTGCCATAAATATGATGATTGATTATCAGTAAAAAATTCTACGTGACACAAAGACATTGGATTAACCTTGAGATGCGTTTTTATTCCGTTGAACACAACTTTTGATCACAAATCAAAAAAGGTAAGACGTAATTATTGTAATATTTTTGGAACCGGATGTTGTTTACTTTCTCTTTTCTGGCTGATAGCTCCAGGAATTCGAGGTCTTACAGTGATGACATTACATGTGTGGAATCTGTGGAGTCTCAGCTCTAAATCGTTTGTCTTGTTTGTGCAGTTAAGATAGTAATAAGGGCATTTCTACCGTGTATTGTGTGTAAAAAAGCGTTGGCATTAGTTAGCATTTTTTCGCTCAATGCTAATTCAAAGGCTTGGTATTACTCGTGTTTTTTTTAGCTAACAATTGTTCTTATTGTCAGTTAGCGGAGTTTCTTACCTTTAAAAGGGTATGAAACATTAATAGTTTCATAAATGTTAAGAAGCCCTGAGACATGTGAGAAAAAAAAAACTGTGGGAGGGGTCCACTGGGGGGACCTTCGGGCTTAACTGGTTATGGGGAGTAGCCCTCCTGTGCATCATCATTAGCATCAATATAATAATAATGGCACTTATTTCGTCAAAAACGTATAGAAATTAAGGAGTACAAAAAAAATAAAGAAAACTAATGAAAACTGGAAAACAAATACAAATAAAAATAAAAGTTAGGGCAAGAAAACAAGTAAATGCATATATAAGTAATACTGGGAATATCAAATACTTGTTAGCTGGAGTAATCTGCAAATATAATTGTTTTTACTTTAGTTTTGAATTGTTGATGACTAGTAATACTTGAAAGGTCTGGGTGAAGTCCATTCCACGTTCTAACTCCGACTTGACAATCACCTTCCCTGAATTTGACTCAGGTTTAACTAAAGTCTGATTTAAGGGTTGTTTATATTTCACATCATTAATCAGAATCTGCAAAGTAACTAAAATAAATGTAGTGGAGTAAAAATACCAGGTTAACCTAGTAGTGGAGTAGAACAAAGTAGTATGCTGCTGTAACAAAAACATTTCCCAACTTGGGATCAATAAAGTATATCTTATCTTATCCTATCTTAAGATGATCGATGGCTCATGCCATATTTGCAAAATTTGCCTCTGAACCTTGACAAGTGCATGTTTCAGGCTTATCAAGGAACAACAGGAGGGGTCACAGACATAAGACCAGCTGTTAAATAATGCTCTTCTGACCTTAGGTGTCATGATGTGGGTATATTAATTCACCCATTTATTAATTATATGTTTTAAATTTGATAACACCACTGTGTTTCGCACTTTAATACTGGCAACTTCTAATCGTGGGAAATACGAACACGTCTTATAAAAAGACGTGCCATAGAACATGTTGCGAAACACACAATAGCCAGCATGTGTAGTTCCAATTCCAGTTTTGGAAAGTCTGCTGTGGTTCCATTCCATTTCGTATAGCTGTTTGACGCTCAGCGTAACCTTGTCGCACTGCCCCTCCAACATCCAATCACAGGGCTTGATGACTAATCACGGGGTTTGTAAAGCAAGGCGGATGTTGTAGTCCCAAACGATAGCTGGGGATTCTGGGTAGTGTAGTGTCTTCGGAAACTGTAGTGTCTAAATTCCGAAAAAACTATTTGTTTCTCTGAATCGAAGGTTAAAAATACAAAAGCATTATACACAATTTAAACCAATCAATATTGTGTAATTAACAAGGATAAACTGATGTGTTTTAGTGGATGAGTAATGCAGATATCACTGTGTAATCATTTAACAGTGAGGGGAATATATCCGGTTTTATTATGAAAACTTCGAGACCGGAAAAACTGTTTTCACCCACGCTAACTTTACATGGAAGCTGCATACACGTTATCCTGGCGAGACCTCATATCATCTTCGTAATATCTATCAAACTATAGATCCTACACATCGACTGGACGTGGAGTACAATATACACTTCTCGCCAGAAATCGAATCAAAAAGCATTTTAATGGCCAAACTGTTCCACAGTTTAGGATTTTCCAGAGAGGGTTATTTGTGAATAAACGTCCCTCCGGAGCGTTTGCAATGAACGGGCCGGGAGCATGTTGTTTCTTACACGACCACTAGAGCACCTCTAGTGGTCGTGAAAGAAACAACATATACTTTAAAACGTGTCTCTGGGTCGTAATAAGAGCATGAATAATCGGCCTATATGGTCGTTTTTTGTAGGAGGACAGGGTGATACGCACCATTATAAAATGCACATTAGCTTTACAATGTGATGTAGCCACCCATAGGTGGTAGGTCTGGGTTTGTTTGGTCTAAAATAAATCTGATATTTCTGAATCATCTGAGTCTTAAAAGGCAACAATTAAAATAAAATGCAATTGTTCAAATGGAATGTCATTAAGTACATTTTGTATCATCCTTTAATGTATATTCTCAAAAGTAACCTGGAATTGTTCCAGTCTTAGTAATAGGCACTTAAAAACCTTTTAATACTATTGTTTGAAATGAATTTAATAATTAATCCCATTATTAGTCAATATCCAAACACATTTCACACGAGCCGTCCGTAGTCTTCACCTATGCAATAGTTTTTCGTTGTGATTGATTAAACCAAATATTTATTGGACTTTATGGGGTCAGTATGTACAGTACACTACAATTTGTCCTTGCCAGAGGTCCTGCCTGGCTGCTTATTGGTTCGTTATTTAGCCTGGTTTTTCCAGTTGTTTTTAATGTTCCCAAAAGTGTGATAAGAAGTAAAGAACTTTATTAAGAGAGAGGTATGTCGAATTAAGGAGACTGTAGCGGAGAATAAAAGGAGTTTGGGAATACTGTAGATCAAGTGAGAGGTGTTGCATCTATCTTACCTCAGTGTGTGAAACTGGCGGACAGTGAGCCTTTGGCCCTAGAGTCGGGAGGGGATGTTGTTATTGGAGGGCTGTTCCCTCTGCATTTTGTGGCTCTTAAGCAGCAGAACAGCTACCACGGCAAACCCCAGCTCAAACCTAGTGGGTAATGCTACTTAGTAATTATGTATCTATGTATGTAATATAACATCCAAATAGCTGGCATATAGACTCTCATTTCACTATTTCACTTTTTTTCATTTTGTAGTTACTTTTTAATATTTACTTGCACTATATTTTTTTGTTTTTCTGTATTATTGTGTTGCACTGTTAGAGAAGCCTGTGACTTAAGATTTTCATCGACATAACTACTCTGTAGCTATGTTCGTATGACAAATAAAGAACCTTGAACCTTGAACCTTAAGTGTGAGGATACTGATGATATCTTATACAGGCCCCTGTTGATGCTTTTGGTTACAAATCAGACTCTAAAAACAATTATTTTTCCATGTTTAGGCCTGTTTTAGGTAAAACAAACTCTGTAAAAGGGGCAACTTCTGAAAACTATAAAGGTGCTGCTGAAAAGCCTTCACTGGTTCAGAGGATCAGCACAGCACAACAAACAGCATTGTTCTGAAACCACTAAGCAATAGTCACAAGAATCTCAGCCAAGATCTTTGATTTAAAAATTTTAAAAAAACTTACAGCTTAAAGAGATGGGGAACAATGAGCAAAACAAGATTATTTCTAATCATCCACCCACCTCCTTTTCTGAAAATCTGATCCTAGAAAAACATAAAACACGTACAGTATATTGGCCATTTAAGGACATGTCTGGCTTTTCAGGGCAAGTTCTGCTGTGATGGCTTTAGATTAGGGTATTTGGGCATCCATCCAAACAGCATGACTTTGTCAATGATGATTATTTGAAGGAAAGTTACATATAAAATATAGAATAATATAAATACATCTTGTCAGCGCTGGGCATGGGCATGCTCTCTCTCTAATAGCAAAGTGACGTATGGTAGAAGGAGGGAAGCATCTGAAAAACATTATAAACCAGTGAGAACACATAGTACAGTTTGCCCACTTGGCGACAGTTGATGATGGAGATGTCTCTTATTGGTCTGATACTGTCTATAGCTTTGTGTGAGCTGAAGTCAGTTCATGTTCTGAATAGTTTTGGGGCTGGTGTGAAACAAGCAGCTGGGCTTACAGGGGACAGGACTGCTGCTTTGCTTAGCACTAATGCTTCATCTGTGACATGTAAGCTACAAGGTACCACTCATCAACCTGCATTCTCTATGGACGGTGACTATGTCATTGGGGGTGTTTTCTCCATACACTATTACATGCACACTGTGAAGCATAACTACACCACCATGCCCGAGCCAATAAGCTGTGCAGGGAGGTTAGTACAGGGAGATTTAGGCTAGAATGTGGGCATTTACAGTATATTGATGTGTATATTGTGAATGTGTGTTTCAATGTACTGTGTTGTATGTAAAACAAAAAAACCAAAAAAATAATTTATAAATATTTTAGTTTTTTACATAATGTGGATTTTTTTTCTATTTCATAAAAGGCAATAGTTTAACTGATGTATACATACTTAACCATGTGTTGAATGGAGAAATGTGAAACTTATGATTTATTGGACCATTGCATCAATTCATCAAAGTTATTGTGAATATTGTATATATATCTAATCATGTGTTTGGGTTTTTGACAATTGATGAAATTCCTATAAAGCCTACAGAGATGCTATTAGTTATTATCCAGACCATATCTTTGAATTTCAGTCATCTTGTAGTCTATCACGTATTATTTATTTTAAAATCTTAAAGTTTTAACATTAACACCGATGTCTGTGTGCAGCATCGACTCCCGTGGACTGCGCTTCTCACGTGCAATGGTCTTCGCCATCGAGCAGATTAACAACAGCACGGAGCTGCTTCCGGGGATCAAGCTTGGTTATGAGATCTATGACACATGTGCCTCGGTGTCCGTGGCGGTGCATGTTGCATTTCAGCTTTCAGGGGGACTGGACCCGGTGTTCAACACCGGCGACAAATGCTCAAAGTCTGGTATGGTGATGGGCATCGTTGGTACATCTGGGTCCACGTCTTCCATCAGTATGTCGCGCATCATCGGGCCCTTCAACATACCTCAAGTAAATATTAAGAATTAAATTGCAAACTGTGTTTGAGTCCATTACTTGTTTTGCCTCTGTCCCGTTAAATCACTGTTGTTTTCTTTAGGTGAGCCACTTTGCCACGTGTGCATGCCTGTCTGATAAGCAGCAGTACCCGAGTTTCTTCAGAACAATCCCGAGTGATCAATTCCAGGCTGACGCGCTGGCCAAGCTGGTAAAGCACTTTGGCTGGACTTGGATAGGTGCTGTCCGGTCGGATTCTGACTATGGCAACAATGGCATGGCATCTTTCCTGCATGCAGCACGTAAAGAGGGGATCTGTGTGGAATACTCCGAGTCTTTCTCTCGGACCCACCCACGTAGCCGGATCCAGAGAGTAGCTGATGTTATCCGCAGGTTTCTATATCACTGATTCTCCTTTAGTTCCCTGTGCTGAAACTGACTGTCTGCACAGAAAAACCAAAACAAGTTCTAAAAGTGATTTAGTTTTTATTACAATAGGAAATGTGCCAATATATCTGTTTATCATCTCTCATGTTTTGTTTTTCTTCATACTTATGATGATATTGTTATAAAAGACAATATTAGTCTTATATTATAACTATTGTTTGTATATGTCATTGAACGTCCCTCCAGGTCAACGGCTAAGGTTGTTGTGGCATTTATTCCCACTGGAGATATGAGAATTCTGCTGGAGGAGCTGTCAAGCAAGCCTTCTCCACCTCGCCAGTGGATAGGTAGTGAGGCCTGGGTAACCGACCCAGACATGCTGAGGTTCAGCTTCCTTGCTGGAGCCATCGGATTTGGCATTGAAAAATCTGTCATCCCTGGTCTGAGGGACTTCCTGCTGGATCTCTCTCCGTCTAAAGTGGCTGACTCCCCATTGCTTACCATGTTCTGGGAGGAAGCTTTCAACTGCAGGCTGGTAAAAAGTGAGAAAGTTGTGCCAATTTTAAACAAATGTGATACTCACGGTAGTGTCTTGATTGTGTTAGTTTTTTTAATTTTCTGTCTAAGTGAAGCTCCCTGAATTGATCAGCCTGTTAAAAACCCCAGATTTGGACTTAAATGGAAATCTAATATTTGTAATGAAATACATGAGGCGGACATAAGGTGCATCTCGGTGAATGATCTTACAATGTGATGTTCAGATCATGTTTCTTAACAATGCTGTCTAATATATTGCAAATAACATACATGTACATTATTCTACTTAGGCTATTATGCAGTGATTCCAGACTGTTTATTTGTTTGGATGAAAGCTATTTATTCCTCTATGCACAACAATTTAGGGAAAGTCTCCCTACAAAAATGGTCATAAAATAAATGCTGAAAAAAAATATCACGCTCTAGAATATGGTTATCCAAAACATATAGTGCAGAATTAAAATATTTGTAACAAATATATATATATAAATTGTGGAATATATTTGTTGACAGGTTACAGTCATTGTAAAATAAAGATGAACTTTAAAAAGGAATGTAGTAAATGTATGCTTTATGAGAAGTAATATACGGTACATTACATGTTACTTGTTAGACGCTTTTATCCAAAGCCACTTACATACGGTATATGTACATACATAATGTTGGTGAGTTAAAGAGTAAGTACAAGTATTTAAATGTAGAGGGACAGTATCAAAATTATGAGTTCAAGAGTTCAGCAGTCTTATTGTGTGTTGAATCAAGCTGTGTAGGCCTGTTAGTGTGTTACAGTCTACTAGACAGCAGAGGGCAGACAGTTTATTTCTAGTGTGATAAGGGTTTCTGATGATCCTTTACTGCTGGTTCTAGTGTCCATCATGCATCATTATAACAGGGCAAGTCGGTATTAAATAAAAGGAATACATATTTTGCCTTATACAATAAGTATTTGTCTGATGACTGATTTGTGTAAATATGAGCTGCTAAAATAAACTAATAACGTAAAAAACAGACATGTCCACAAAACAGTGATTTGAAATGTGATGTAAATCCTGCAATGCATGTTTGGCAGGTTGAATAACACAATACACACAAAGAATGAATGAATGTAATCGTCATGGCTAAAAACACCTCCCTCTGTCTCTGTGTTTTTAGGTGAAGCCACAGACAGGAGTGTGTGTGATGGAACTGAATATATAAAGACGCTACAGAGCTCATACACTGACACATCTCAACTTCGAATCACTAATATGGCGTACAAGGCTGTCTATGCAATAGCGCATGCCATTCATAACGCAGTGTGTCAGAAAACTGATTCTACTACACAGTGTGATAAGTTCACTAAGCTAGAGGCCAGAGAGGTCAGTACAAATAATGATCTTATTTTAAGCTGCACGTCTATGTTATCAAATGAATGCTCTTTTAACTTTTTAATTATTTATTTTATCCCCTTCACTGTCTTCCTTTACTTCATCCCTAGGTTCTTAATCAGTTGAAAAAAGTAAATTTTTCCCAAAATGGTTATGATGTGTCATTTGATGCCAACGGGGATCCTGTGGCCACATATGAGCTGGTAAACTGGCAAAGAAATGAGAGTGGCAGCATTGAGTTGGTGACTGTGGGGCAATACGATTCATCACTGCCGGTGGGCCAGGAGTTCCTTATCAACAGGAACCTCACCTGGGTGGAGGGTGGCACACAGGTGAGGAGCCCCAAAGCAATAGTTTAACATGCTACATTTTCACATCATCTCAAAGGGTATAATGTCTCATACCTCGGTACCTCATTAGCCTCTTAAGCCCCACGGACCAACCGAAGGGGCCGAAATCACAACATCTGCAAGCAAAAGTGTCTGAGGGCTTCTTAAGATTTAATAAACTATGAATGCTTCATGTTTTTTTTTTTAAAACCTCAAAGCTAACGCTGAGCCTCTGAATTAGCCACGGGCAAAAATATATTAAGGCCGTTAGCACAGAACTCTAGCTATACCGATCTATATACTTATTGGATCTGCACAAACAAGCTTAGATAACTTCCTGATATTCCAGAGATTATAGAAGTATAAGGATCATCACTGAGCGATCAGAACTCGTGACAGGGGAAGCAAATACAGACAACACACGAGTAGCTTTAGGTAGCAAAACACGGAGATATGCTCACCTTAGCTGTTATTCTGATCAAAAGTCTTGTTCAATGGCATTACAACGAGAAAAAACGCGGCTGAAGGTTAATCCATAGGTTATAGCAAACATTATTGATAATCCAAAAATCCATTTGTATGCAAAAATCAGAGAAGAAAAATGAGCTGCTAATGGTAGCCACCAGAGGCTAGCGCAGCTTCCGGTTTTTCTACGCGTCACTATCACTCCTTATTTGGTAACCTGTATGTTTATGTGGAACTTTCCCTCGATTCCATTGGCTCTGACGGTTAGAGAGATGTCAATCATCAAAATCGACCAAGGGGGGCCAGAGATATGGAAAATCCACACAAATGACCCCAAAAGTGTTTTTTTTGTTGCTACATCTCTCTAAAAAGGTCAAATGTCACTTGTTTTCCATCAATCTTGATACAGGGTACTTATTATATGTTTTACTTTGGATTCCTAAAGCTTTTAGTCTACTAACCCAACATCCAAGGGTAGTTTTCACTATAAGTAAAACATATTTTTTGGACGGACACTATAATTTACAGTTTTTTACTATGTTCAATCTGAATTTTCTTTAAAAGAAAAAAAGGAAATCTATATTGATTCTGACTTTTCTACATCCAGCTCACAGGTTTATCATTACTTTGAGAACAAATATTATTAATTTTCCCCTTTTAGAAATGTAGTTATGGTCATTTGTTCTGGAAATGTCATTTTCGAGCCTGAGACCTGAAAAACAGGTTTGGGTTCTAACAGGTTAGAATTCCAATGTTACGAATAATGAGAGAGTATTTTTAACATGACATTTAAGTTTTATTGTTTAAAATACATGTTTACTTACTACTTTTTTTTTGAAAGACACAAATAAAAACATTGTGAAGAAAAAAACATGAATCTATGCTTTTATCATTATAGCTTCAGGGCACACCTGTCTACATGTGAGTTAATTTGTATATATGTGACAGGTGCCTGTGTCAGTGTGCACTGACATCTGTCCTTCAGGAACTCGTAAAGTGCTTCAGAAAGGAAAACCCATCTGCTGTTATGACTGTACACCGTGTCCAGAGGGAGAGATTAGCAATACTACAGGTATTTGTTTTTCTAATGCATGTTTACAACATACAATATAAATTCCAACTGCTTAAAGCTCTTTTCCTTTTTTTTCAGATTCCTTTGATTGTTTCCCTTGCCCCAAGGAATTCTGGCCTAATGCAGAGAGAGATACATGTCTTCCCAAACCTGTAGAGTTTCTTTCCTTCAACGAGCCCCTTGGAATCGTCTTGGCTACTTTTTCAATCGGTGGTGCCTGTCTCACCATTATAACAGCGGCTGTGTTCTATCGTCACAGGAGCTCACCAATTGTCAGGGCCAACAACTCTGAGCTGAGCTTCTTGCTGCTCATCTCCCTGACTCTATGTTTCTTATGTTCATTAACGTTCATTGGAGCACCCTCGGAATGGTCCTGCATGCTGCGCCACACAGCGTTTGGGAACACATTTGTCCTCTGCATGTCATGTGTTCTTGGAAAAACTATAGTAGTTCTGACGGCCTTCAGAGCTACACTACCAGGTAGTAATTTGATGAAATGGTTTGGGCCTTCACAGCAAAGATTGACTGTAGTGTCTTTCACGTTTATTCAAGTTTTGATATGTACTATTTGGTTAGTTCTTAGTCCCCCCTTTCCAATGAAAAACCTCACGACATACAAGGAGAGAATCATCCTTGAGTGTGCGTTAGGATCAGCTTTGGGGTTCTGGGCTGTACTTGGGTATATAGGCTTACTGGCTGTCTTTTGCTTTGTGTTAGCTGTCCTAGCTCGGAAACTACCTAATAACTTTAATGAAGCCAAGCTTATCACATTCAGCATGTTGATATTCTGTGCTGTCTGGATCACATTTATCCCAGCATATGTCAGCTCTCCTGGGAAATATACTGTGGCTGTGGAGATATTTGCCATTCTGGCCTCCAGTTTTGGACTAATTACGTGTATATTCGCTCCAAAATGTTTTATCATTTTGTTTAAGCCAGAGAAAAACACCAAGAAATATTTAATGAGCAGGGGTTTGTAGAAAACTGTAGATGGCTTTATAAAGCTTATACTGTGCACATTCAAATATGCTATCCTTGTTGATTTAAATATTCATATTGGAGTGTCTTTTATGCTCAATATTTTACTAATTGTATTTTGTATTTTGTGAATTTACTAATAATACCCTATTTTACAATACATTTTTATCAGTTACTGAAAATATCAAATAAAGTGAATAAATAAAGTCAACATTCAGACCGTGTGTGTTACTTGATAAACATTTCCAAAAAAATATTAAATACTGCATAATCGTAAGAAAAGCTGGCTGAATTGCTATAACATTATTGCCAAAGAGGAAAATACAACATCCCATAGTCCACAAATCCTTCAACAAGTTCTTAAAATGAGTTTTGTATATTTTTATTATATTTAAAATATAACAATTTTCATAGAATGCGTCTTTTGGGACACACCATACACACCATTATAAAATGCACATTAGCTTTACAATATGATGTAGCCACCCATAGGTGGTAGGTCTGGGTTTGTTTGGTCTAAAATAAATCTGATATTTCTGAATCATCTGAGTCTTAAAAGGCAACAATTAAAATAAAATGCAATTGTTCAAATGGAATTTCATTAAGTACATTTTGTATCATCCTTTAATGTATATTCTCAAAAGTACCATGGAATTGTTCCAGTCTTAGTAATAGATGCTTAAAAACCTTTTAACACTATTGTTTGAAATTCATTTAATAATTAATCACATTATTAATAGTCAATCTCCAAACACATTTCACACGAGCCGTCCGTAGTCTTCACCTATCTAATTGTTTTTCATTGTGATTGATTAAACCAAATATGTATGGGCCTTTATGGGGTCATTATGTACACTACAATTTGTCCTTGCCGGAGGTCCTGCCTGGCTGCTTATTTGTTACCTGGTTTCTCCAGTTGTTTTTAATGTTCCAAAAAGTGTGATAGGAAGTAGGCAAAATAACTATATTAAGAGAGAGGTGTGTCGAATTAAGAAGAGACTGTAGTGGAGAAACAAAGGAGTTTGGGAATACTGTAGATCAGGGGTTTTCAAAGTGTGGGAAGGTGAGCCTCCCCTCAGAGAACATAAGAACAGCCGCGCCCCCCCTCCCAATTATTATTGCATATTATTATTATTGTTGTTGTTGCTAATGCAAGAGCATTCAATTGCATTTCAAAGAATTCCTGTAAGAGAACATTTCATTAAATGCTCTGTTTTTGCCGTCTACCTTTCTCTTTTTTGAGCAAGCCATTTGAAATTACTCCGACTGTTTCTCTCTTCTTGTCTCGTCTCTGTGTTTGAATCTATCGTGCTGAGTCCCAGTCTCTGATGTTACACTGCAACCTGCCTTTGAGACAGATTACAACGACACATGTCCTGCAATATACATGCTGCAGCTGCCCAGCTACTCACTGTTTGTAAAAGTAAATAAATAGTATTTTCATTTCAATAATTTACTTTTTTTACCCTGCTTCATAAACAATACTGACATCCCTGTGCTCCTCCGAGTCTGGGGGTCCAGGGATGTGAGGACAGATCGAGGACACAGACAGGGAGGCTGCTTTACTTCATAAAGGAAATGGCGGTCAATGTTAAAACACAGGAGCTAAAACGCTTAATAACCTTCATTACTTGTTAAAGAAAGAACATAAGAAAGGTTGACAAAGATGAGGCTGTTAAACGGGCAGCGGATCCGCTGTGTGTAGAAAGAGAGAGAGAGAGAGGCGCCGAGCTGCACCATGCAGCGATCAGCTGATACGGAGCATAGAGAGAGAGAGCTACGGTCCGCGGGGCTCAGCCTCCGCCTCCCGTCCTCACAACTCTTATTATTCCCGGGACTGGACAATTGGTATTTGTTCTTACTCGGAACCGAGTTTTGCTTCCCAACCTATGTTCCCAACCCTGCCACTGTGGTACACGTCCCGCCCGCGTGGCAGTAGCCGCAGAGGGGAGGATAGGTGAATGTATTTATTAAAGTTGGTTTGATTACACCATTCACATTTCCGACAACGCCACCTTGGGAGTTTCACCCAAGGAAATATTAACACGTTTTTCAGTTATAGAGAGGACACATAGAATACTAATGGAGCAGGAGACGTGGTTTCAATTTATCAAAAATATACCATTTTATTTAGCACAAGTCAATAGTTAAAATGTCACAGGGCTGTAGCACAAAGGGGAAACATTAATTAGGGGCTGAGGCTTACCGGTGAGGGGATAGGGTCGACGAGTGAGTGAAACAAACCAAACTTAAATCACCCCAGCCATACGTGCAGGAAATCAAATCCCGGGGGAGCACATCACACACAAAAGAAGAGAGGAAATCCACCACCTTGGACACCAGCACCACCACCTTCAGCTCTCAGTAACTATAGGGAAACAAAAAGTGAAACACAGTTAATGGGCGATAAATACGTAAATCAAAGTAATAAACAAACACAATATCAAATATGTTCTCATGCAGATGATAACAATAAAACAATATGAAATATGTTCTCATAAGCAGATGATAACAATAAAACAAATCACAAGAGAAAAGGTTCAGTTAAACAAAATAAACAATTAACTAGAATAAAATAAACAAACTAATTTAAATCAAGTTGGCCAAAGTAAGGACAAGTTATAGGGGGAGTTAGCCCCATAGTTTAGTGACTTCCGCACTTCCAGTGTCAGCCCAAGCAAGGCAGCAGGAAGGCGTGCAGTTAAAGCAGCACTTTAACTGGTGAGCGAGCCTCCGCAGTAGGCAAAGCTGGCCAGAAGCAGCAATCAGAAGCAACAATGTGGTAGTGGTAGCCCAAACATTTAGGCAGGATCAACAGCAGTTGTGACGTTACTGCCGATAAACACACTTTCTCCGGTGATGCAAAACCGCAGATGTCCCTTGATTGATTGATTGATTGAAAAGTTTATTAACAGCTTGTATATTGGGTACAGTACAGCTCAAAACATACAATTGTTAAGGGGATGCAGACCAGAGAAAGACTTTCGTCTTGTTTACATCAGGGTCCCCCATTTCCAATTCATCATATCATTTAAGACATATAAGACATATTTGACATACAGATGGCTTATTTACAATTTACATACAGGTGGTTTTTTACATACAGATTGCTTATTTACAATTTTCATTTTAGATTTCGTTCTAATACATCCTAACCGGACATTTAAGACATACCAAGTCTACAGATATACAGTTAGTAACAGAGTCTAAAATGCGAGTATATACATAGATGGGGGGGGAAGCTGTCCATTGAACGACAGGTTGAGATTTGTACCATTACCGGGGCCAGTTTTGAACCTTAACCATTGGATTGGCCCTAGGTTTATGAATAAATACAAATACAGCGTTAATATCAATAAAAGTAATGAGGTGGATTGACTAAATAGATCGCCATACAGCGCACATACCGATCTGGCTTTCCTATCGATGACGCAGAGAGGGGAAAGCTTCATGCTTTTTATGGCTGCGTTGACAGGCTTCACTCGGAGGATCCTCCACTAGGTGAGGCAAAGCAGGGCTAAGTAGTGATGTTACGTATTCTTTCACACACAGTGACGTCACAGCTACCCACAATGCAACGCGCGCCATATATTTTTTTATAAAGACGCCATTTTTCTGGAGGTGCAAAAATCCTGGCAATGCTAGGTAATGCTAATATAAACAGCTAGCTTATGTTGCCAGGCAGAGCGCACTAGGTTTTTTTCTGAATTAACGACCGAATAAATCGCTGCATGTCTTCGGATTACATCTCTGGACTTGAGGGGTGTGCTCTAGGTCGTTACCAGCGTAAACTAGAGCTGTGTGGGTTGTTGGATGTACAATGTATGGAATTACGACCCTCAAAAGTGGCCTTCGGTCGATTTTGGCTGCATCTACGTCTATCTTCTGGAAACACCAGGTGAATACCCCACTTGTCACAATAATATTATCATGCCAATGCATATATGTGGTATTTTTGAGTTGACTATATTGATTAAGGCAATCGACTATGATATTCTGTATGCACCTCGTGTGAAATGGTTGATACCGGAAGTACGGTGTCGCCCTCGGCCCAAAACCCGTATGTGTGTGTGAAATAATTGCGCCGAGGCTTCGGAGCGTGTGTCGAGTAATCCCCGAAGCTTTATGTGAAGCATGTATCGAGGCTTGTATCGTTTTGGGCCAGTGACGTCATCGATGACAAACGAAGCCTCGCTGCCTGTCGATACCACGTGACTGCTTCAGGAAGTGATTCAGATCGGTTGAACCGTTGAACCATAACGCTCATAATACCCATGGATGTATAACAAGAACCATATTACCCCTCCTGTACCCGGGCCCGGTGACACGATGGAATCAAGAGAGCTCAGACCCTCACTTATATAGAGGTCGGAACATGTCATAAGTATAAATAGATACAAGCATAAATAAATGTAGGAATAAAAACATCAATAAAAACATGAATAAATACAGGAATACATATCTTGCAGTGTTTTCAGGGAGCTTTAGTGTGTGTGCTGTGGCTCAACTGGAAAACAGTTGACTCATGACCGCAGGGTCCCTGGTTCAACGACTGAACAATACGTATTTTTTGTTGTTTATAAAAGCTACAGCTAAATTAGATAATGTAGTTAATACATGTATTCTTTGATATGGTTTAGCCTTTCTCAGGCTACAACATGGTTACGTTTATGAATATTATTAAGGAATACAAATCCCTCTTTGCAATGTGTACCAGCCTCCTTTTCAATCACAATCATTAAACTGGAATAAATACAATATTGTTAACATGAAAATATGATTTAATGTTCGTTGTTTAGAGGTATTCTAAGGCTTTACTCATTGGGAACTAGGTATGAGAGAGCACACTGTTGAGATGTCCAATCTGCCTGTTTTACACACTTTGACCAACAGGGGGGTTTGTGTTCAAATGAAGCCCATGATGAAGCCTCATGAGATGAACCCTTTTGCGAACCAATTGGCTGGAAAGCTTAAAAGCTTCATAAGGCTTCATCTCGCCATCACTAGGGCTAAGTATCAATATGCTGGCAAATTGCAGAACCTTTCCTGAAGCGAGCAATGCTACTGCAATATACCTGCACTGGTGGCGGAAGCAAACACGCAAGTGGGGCGGGTCTGTGTACCAACAAACAAGAGACAGCCAGCTAGAAACCTCTGCCCTTTTATAGGGTGCTCCCTGGTGGTGATATGCTCACAAGAGCCAAACGAGGAGAATATGTTTTACAAGGGATTAGGACTCTCATCCTGCTACTATCTACCCCCCCTATTTGTATCGTCGCCCCGACGATGAACGAATCCAAGCCAATGTTAGCCAACCTAATTCCAAGGTCTAAAGATAACCGACACGGAGTTAGACACAGGACCAGGAGAGTTTTCGGCCACAGGCGCAAATTCTCCCAACGCTCTCGGGAGATGATGGACATTAGGATGCTGCCCAGCGGTTGACTGTGCTGTCCGTCGCAATGTCGCTGCGCTAGAATCAGGGCAAGTGGCTGGAGGGATAGCCAACCGGGAGGAAGGCAATTCTGGCATGGCAGCGAGAGCTACCGAAGGGCCAGCCTCAATGGAGGCTTCGTCAGATGGTGGAAACTACGGTGGCCCTGAAGTGCAAGACACCACAGCATTTCACAAAACACAACAGCATTTCAGAAAACACAACAGCATTTCAGAAAACACAACAGCATTTCACAAAACACAACAGCATTTCACAAAACACCACAGCATTTCACAAAACGCCGCAGCATTTCACAAAACACCACAGCATTTCACAAAACGCCGCAGCATTTCACAAAACACCACAGCATTTCACAAAACGCCGCAGCATTTCACAAAACATCACAGCATTTCAGAAAACACCGCAGCATTTCAGAAAACACCGCAGCATTTCACAAAACGCCGCAGCATTTCAGAAAACACCACAGCATTTCACAAAACACCGCAGCATTTCACATTGGACGGAAAGGGTATTCCTTAGGGAGAACACTTCTTGTTTGTGATTGGACAGAGCCAGCCAGAGAAGCACTGCTGTGATTGGTTGTTTTTGCCGCCAGTCAAGAAATGACGCTTCGTGATTGGCCCAACACATCAGCTGTTAGCTGTTAGCACACACTCAGAGCTCACAGCTCCTCATATCTGTTCAGAAACTGGACAAAAGTTAAACATATACAAAACACAGACTGTCTATCTATGTCATGGTGAATACAGTCGCTGCTTTATTTATGTCTGTATGACGTTGTTGTGAGCGTGGACGGAGCAGCTACAGGTTAGTTTAGCCTGATCGATCCGATTCTGATAGGATTTACATGGAGATACGCCCCGCCCCCTCTCCAGCGTCTTGTTTGAATGACAGGAGTAAACACAGAATTAATGCTTTATTAACACAGCGTCGGCTCTGGAACCTTACTTCTGGATAGGGGTTGGACTCTATTCTTCTCCGGAGTTGCTCAAGGTGTGAGGCGCCGGGCGGGTGTGGGGATACTCACAAGTCCCCGGTTAGGTGCTTCGTTGTTGGAGTTTACCCCAGTGGACGAGAGGGTCGCCTCCCTACGCCTGCGGGTTATGGGGGGGAACACTCTGACTGTTGTGTGTGCTTATGCACCCAACAGCAGTTCAGAGTATACGGCCTTCTTGGAGACCCTGGAAAGAGTCCTGTATGGGGCTCCTGAAGGGGACTCTTTAATCTTGCTGGGAGACTTCAACGCACATGTGGGCAATGATGGAGACACTTGGAGGGGCGTGATTGGGAGGAACGGCCCCCCTGATCTGAACCGGAGTGGTGGTTTGTTACTGGACTTCTGTGCTAGTCATGGATTGGCCATAACAAACACCATGTTCGAACATAAGGATGCTCATAAGTGTACGTGGTACCAGAGCACCCTAGGCAGAAGGTCCATGATCGATTTCGTTATCGTATCATCGGACCTGAGGCCGTATGTTTTGGACACTCGGGTAAAGAGAGGGGCGGAGTTGTCAACTGATCACCATCTGGTGGTGAGTTGGGTCGAGTGGCGGGGGAAGCCTCTGGATAGACCTGGTAAGCCCAAACGTGTAGTTCGGGTGAACTGGGAACGTCTGGAGGAGGCCCAAGTTCAGGAGGCCTTCAACTCACACCTCCGGCGGAGCTTTTCGGGCATTCCTGTGGAGGTTGGGGACATTGAACCAGAGTGGTCGGTGTTCAAAGCCTCTATTGCCGAAGCCGCGGCGGGGAGCTGTGGTCTCAAGGTCCTAGGTGCCTCAAGGGGCGGTAACCCTCGAACCTCCTGGTGGACACCGGTGGTCAGGGAAGCCGTCCGACTGAAGAAGGAGGCCTTCAGGGATTTGTTATCCCGGGGGACTCCCGAGACAGTTGCAAGGTACCGACAGGCCCGAAGGGCAGCAGCCTCATCCGTGGCCGAGGCAAAGCAGCGGGTGTGGGAGAAGTTCGGAGAAGACATCAAGAAGGACTTTCGGGCGGCACCAAAGTTGTTCTGGAAAACTGTCCGACACCTCAGGAGGGGGAAGCAGGGAACCATCCAAGCTGTGTACAGTAAGGATGGGACGTTGTTGACCTCAACTGATGGAGTGTTAGGGCGTTGGAAGGAACACTTTGAGGAACTCCTGAACCCGACAACTCCGCCCTCTATGTTAGAGGCAGAGCTGGAGTATGACGGGGGATCAACACCAATCTCCCGGGGGGAGGTCACTGAGGTTGTCAAACAACTCCACAGTGGCAAAGCCCCGGGGGTGGATGAGATCCGCCCGGAAATGCTGAAGGCTCTGGGTGTTGAGGGACTGTCATGGTTGACACGTCTCATCAACGTTGCGTGGAAGTCGGAAACAGTGCCGAAGGAGTGGCAGACCGGGGTGGTGGTCCCCCTTTTTAAAAAGGGGGATCAGAGGGTGTGTGCCAATTACAGAGGCATCACACTACTCAGCCTCCCCGGGAAAGTTTACTCTAAGGTACTCGAAAGGAGGGTCAGGCCGATTGTCGAACCTCAGATTGAGGAGGAACAATGCGGATTCCGTCCTGGTCGTGGAACGATGGATCAGCTTTTTACTCTCGCAAGGATCCTGGAGGGGGCCTGGGAGTACGCTTATCCGGTCTACATGTGTTTTGTAGACTTGGAGAAGGCGTATGACCGAGTTCCCAGGGAGTTACTGTGGGAGGTG
Source organism: Gymnodraco acuticeps (assembly GCF_902827175.1). Lineage (NCBI taxonomy): Eukaryota > Metazoa > Chordata > Actinopteri > Perciformes > Bathydraconidae > Gymnodraco > Gymnodraco acuticeps. Next base: position 442,459 of record NW_022990567.1, on the reverse strand, counting down.
CTGCGGGAGTATGGGGTGAGGGGGTCTCTACTCAGGGCCATCCAATCTCTGTACTCCCAAAGCGAGAGCTGTGTCCGGGTCCTCGGCAGTAAGTCGGACCCATTTCCGGTGAGGGTTGGCCTCCGCCAGGGCTGCGCTTTGTCACCAATCCTGTTTGTAATATACATGGATCGGATTTCGAGGCGTAGTCATGGGGGAGGGGGTCTGCAGTTCGGTGGACTAAGGATTGCACCACTGCTTTTTGCAGATGATGTGGTTCTGATGGCTTCATCGGTCTGCGACCTTCAGCACTCACTGGATCGGTTCGCAACCGAGTGTGAAGCGGCTGGGATGAGGATCAGCACCTCCAAATCTGAGGCCATGGTTCTCAGCAGGAAACCGATGGACTGTCCACTTCAAGTAGGGAATGAGTCCTTACCCCAAGTGAAGGAGTTCAAGTATCTCGGGGTCTTGTTCTCGAGTGAGGGAACAATGGAGCGTGAGATGGGCCGGAGAATCGGAGCAGCGGGAGCGGTACTGCAGTCGCTTTACCGCACCGTTGTGACGAAAAGGGAGCTGAGCCAGAAGGCAAAGCTCTCTGTCTACCGGGCCATTTTCGTTCCTACCCTCACCTATGGTCATGAAGGATGGGTCATGACCGAAAGAACGAGATCGCGGATACAAGCGGCCGAGATGGGTTTTCTCCGCAGGGTGGCTGGTGTCTCCCTTAGGGATAAGGTGAGAAGTTCGGTCATCAGGGAGGGACTCGGAGTTGAGCCGCTCCTCCTTCGCGTCGAAAGGAGCCAGTTGAGGTGGTTCGGGCACCTAGTTAGGATGCCACCTGGGCGCCTCCCTAGGGAGGTGTTCCAGGCACGTCCAGCTGGGAAGAGACCAAGGGGTAGACCTAGGACCAGGTGGAGGGATTATATCTCTTCGCTGGCCTGGGAGCGCCTTGGGATCCCCCAGTCAGAGCTGGTTGATGTCGCCAGGGAAAAGAAAGTTTGGGGCTCTCTGCTGGAACTGCTACCCCCGCGACCCGACCACGGATAAGCGGAAGAAGATGGATGGATGGATGGATGGATTAATTCATGGTTTTTAAGGGGCTTATCTCCATGTAAATACTATGGTAGACTACTCAATATTCGCATCGCTCTAATCACTCGAGTTTCACGCGGCTGTCAGCTGTGTTTGCTCCTGTCATTCAAACAAGACGCGCTGGAGAGGGGGCGTGGCGTATCTCCATGTAAATCTATGGGAGATACCAACTACAACAAAATGAACATATTTGACCGTGATTTAATGGTGATACATGTTTCAAAGTGATGCCGAAGCAACTACATACTGATAACGGTTAGTAAAAACCATGAATTAACGCTTTGACAAGTTTGCAGACAAGACGGCAGGCGAAAAGCTTTTAAAATGCGTGTTTTCTGAATGGAATCGGATCCATCAGGCTAAACTAACCTGTAGCTGCTCCGTCCACACTCACAACAACGTCATACAGACATAAATAAAGCAGCGACTGTATTCGCCATGACACAGACAGTCTGTGGTTTGTACATGTTTAACTTTTGTCCAGTTTCTGAACAGATATGAGGAGCTGTGAGCTCTGAGTGTGTGCTAACGGCTGATGTGTTGGGACGGGACCGGTTGGGACATATTGCGCTGTCGGGCGTTGACCAATCACGAAGCGTCATTTCTTGACTGGCAGCAAAAACAACCAATCACAGCAGTGCTTCTCTGGCTGGCTCTGTCCAATCATAAACAAGAAGTGTTCTCCCTAAAGGAATACCCTTTCCGTCCAATGTGAAATGCTGCGGCGTTTTGTGAAATGCTGTTGTGTTTTGTGAAATGCTGTAGTGTTTTGTGAAATGGTGATGTGTTTTGTGAAATGCTGTAGTGCTTTGTGAAATGCTGTGGTGTTTTGGGAAATGCTGTGGCGTTTTCTGAAATGCTGTTGTGTTTTGTGAAATGCTGTAGAGTTTTGTGAAATGCTGTTGTGTTTTGTGAAATGCTGTGGTGTTTTGGGAAATGCTGTGGCGTTTTCTGAAATGCTGTTGTGTTTTGTGAAATGCTGTAGAGTTTTGTGAAATGCTGTTGTGTTTTGTGAAATGCTGTAGAGTTTTGTGAAATGCTGTTGTGTTTTATGAAATGCTGTAGTGTTTTGTGAAATGCTGTGGCGTTTTGTGAAATGCTGTTGTGTTTTGTGAAATGCTGTAGTGTTTTGTGAAATGCTGTTGTGTTTTGTGAAATGCTGTTGTGTTTTGTGAAATGCTGCGGCGTTTTGTGAAATGCTGTTGTGTTTTGTGAAATGCTGTTGTGTTTTGTGAAATGCTGCGGCGTTTTCTGAAATGCTGTTGTGTTTTCTGAAATGCTGTTGTGTTTTGTGAAATGCTGTAGTGTTTTCTGAAATGCTGTTGTGTTTTGTAAAATGCTGTGGTGTCTTGCACTTCAGGGCCACCGTAGGAAACAGCAACCAAAGGGTTTCTTGGGTCACCACAGCTGATCTGGTTGAAGGAGGATTCGGAGCTTCATTTCTTGAAACCCATAGGTCACCATCAGAGGAAAGCTCACCATCTGACTTTGGTGAGTCAGGAGGAATTGAGAGAGGGACAGGGACATCATCTGCAGAGTGTGTTCCAACCACAGCTTTCAACAGACTGCGGTGTACACCGAACCACCTTTTGGTGCTTTTACCACTATATACCTGACAGAACTCCAAATATCCCGGATCTTATGGTGCCCTCTTGCACCACAATCTTGCAACCAAACTAACTGGCCCTCGTTCAATGGGACATCTTTGACATATGGTCATGGCACCTCTTTCTGCGCTCTGCTGCAGTTTTTAACCTCTTGAGCTCCTTCAAAGGCAATTTACAATTTTGCCTGATGCTCCTGAATCCATTCATGGACAGGACCACCGACTGGATCAGGGACTCTACCCAACAGAAAATCAACTGGGAGCCTTGGCTCTTGTAAAAACATTAACAAGAATGGAGATTCCCCAGTTGACCGATGGGGAGTAGTGTTGTAAGAATACAGTAGTTGTGGCAAGCAGGAGTTCCAATCTCGTTTCCGAGACACAGCCAGAGTACGCAACAAGTTGTGAAGGGTTCGGTTGAACCGTTCACATTGACCGCCGGATGGTAGGGAGTAGTGCGAGATTTTTCGATGTTATAGAGCAGAGGTGCCCAGTACGCGGTCGACCGGTCGACCGCGGGGGCAATGCTGGTAGATCGCGAGTCATTCATAAAAAAAAAAAATCCAGCTCCGTTAAAATAGACAAAACAGGTTTTGATCCCTCCTCCCTCGGCCTCCCTGCCACTTAATTCAGGAGTTTACTTGATTGACAGAAAAAGCAACTTAACGCTTTCCAGTCTGTTAACCCAGAATGCAAAGCGATACAAAATCAGTCAAGTGCCGGGAAAACTCAAATTAAATTAAAGAGACGAACAAGAGAGAAACAACAACATGAGTGCGGGACCGAGCAAGAAGCTAAAGACTGTTGTGGCAGAGTCATTCTTTGGCAGGGGCTCTAAGGCCCCCCCCTGCCTCCACGCGTCCTTTTGTGAATGGGTCAGATTAACAGAGGAAGAATTCACAGCAACCATTGGTAAGGTTATAACAAATATGCTGATTTAATGGCAACAGACACAATAACACCATTTCACGAAGTAAACCGGATTACTCCGGCCCTGATTCCTCCCGCTGGGAACTCTTACTTACTCGTCTTGACAGCAGGAAAAAGAGAACGAACACCAGGACTCAACAGGAGATATTGTAAAAACAACAGGAGGAGCTGTGTGCATGGTCCTCCCATACATGTCATCTATTGGCCCATTTACAAACGATGGGCTTTCGTAGCGTATCAGCGCGCGCCAGCCGAGATGACCCGGAAACAGTCTCAGTTTGAAGCAAAAACATCTGGTATTTCAGCAGGTTTCACGCACACACATTCTACGCTCTGCTGTCAATAGCATATGTCTATATAAGGGTATTTCCTCTCTGTCCCCTCCACTTCTCATATCTCCAGCTTCTTGTTCATATAAACTGCTACTATTAAATACAGTAAATAAAGTAATTAAGTACACACATGAATATATAAAAAGACACTTCTTATATATCAGGGGACATTAAGATGAATATACCAAAAATACGCTGTATCAAACTTTCACTTCAAACTTTCAAGTTACTTCAATTTTCCCTCATTTCCCCCTTTTTATCTCATTCTCAAGAGATACATTTACACAAGGCATTTTGAAACATATCCCCTGTCATTCTTTTCTACTGTGTCCGTCTCCCAACATTGTATAAATCTATCAGAAACTGAAACCCAAAGTACTTGAAATCTTTGGGAACAGAACACCACTTTCCATGGCAGTGAAGGAACCATGAGAGGTGTAACCTGAGTGCTAGAAAGCAGTCTCCTTGTGGTGAATCATCAGCCCCCCCCTCGGAGGAATAGCCAACAAGGACAGCTGATAGGGAGGGGGAGATGCAGCTTTCCCTTCACGGGTGGAACTGATCAGAGAGAAGTAGACTCCTCTGCTGCCTCGACAAGTCCCCCAGCCCGCTGACAGCGCTTCCGAGTAGTCTGCTGTAAGGATGTCTCTGAGGTCGTTCTCGTCCAGTCCACTGATGACAGCTTCCGAGTCGACCTCCTCTGCGAGGGCCACGTCCGTCCTGATGTCGTCCCCTGGTCCTAGCAGGTGGTTTCCCCGCCGCACACTGGCTCCCGTGGTACGAGCTGTTTTCTAAATGAATTGTAGACCTCCTATCTGCCAGTGCAGCTTCAGAATCTTAATACTTGGACTGTGCCAACTAAATAAGAACCCCAACATCTTTAGGTAAACTAAATAACATATTTCAATAGCTCTGAATTTCTGACAAGCATCTGTGTTTATTTTTAAATGAAATCCTGGAGATCCCATTTAAAATCTAAATATAATATGAACTGCTAATGTTTCTGGTAAAGAAACACACTAATGTTATGGATTCAAAAACAACCAAAATCACGATACTAACAAAGTGAATGATTACCTGGTGATACTGCTTTTACCTGTCAGTGCTTAGATATTATCACGCTGAAAAAATGAATACAGAATTCCAATAAACTGTCATTAAATGTCTTTCTATTATGAATTTAGATGAAATGTATATCCCCATAATGACCTAAACAATAAAGTCTATGGATTTTACTTCTTTACCAGGCTAGTTACATGATGTTGTCTAAATTAAATTCTGTCTCATTACATTACTATGTTTTAGCTTTAACTGTAATATGTTCTTTCTACATTTTAAACCTCAGTTACTTTCATACCTGTTGAAATATTACACAATTGTTTCATCATCACAGGTCAACTTCTTCAGTATTCCATTCTGGAATTACATCTCTCACAGTAGCCCCTTGGCCACTGATTCTGCATCTGTGTTACCTGTTATAACTCAATCAATATTAGAGACATGTCAACATTCATCAAACAGTATCTTATCCCCAGATATGGAGCAGGTCAATTCTAAAACTGTCAATCAATGGTCAGATTGAACAATCGAGTTGGGGCAGCAGGTTCCTTTCAGTCCCTAAATGAAAAATGTAGATTGTGAAGTTTACACTCCCCCTGTTTACACATGAACTCATGTGTAACCAAAATCCTGTATGGGAAGAAAACCTTCAGGTAATAATGGATTATAAGACAATACCAAACATTTTTCCCTAATGTACATCCATCATTTCCACAGTAAACACTTCAGTGAAATGAAGTGTTTCTCTCCATCATTCAGTCCTAAAAGAAACAAAATCTTCATGTTTTAGTTTGAGTTTCACATTCTGCAAACTGCCACCTCCTGTGGGAGTGAAATATCAAATAGATTAGAAATGGGTCACCTGTAGGCCTACGGTTTTCCAATTTTTGTGGAATTGTAGGAAACCTCTCGTTGCCCACAGAGCCCCAGAATGTGTTAGTCCAAAAGCATGCTTGATTAGTCATTGTTTTAAATCATGCAGTTGCACTGATCACATGCAGACATACACTCACATTCACACTCACACTGTCAGGTTGTAAAGTCAAGTTTGGTCAGGTACACCCCAGAGTCAGTCCTTGACAGTGCCTTCTCAAGTTACACTGTCGGTCAGGGTCAAAGGTCAGTTGGTCTCAGTCTTTTTGGCCATGTGTCGTGCTCTGCAGAGACTTTGATATTTCAGCATAGGCCAGTATCCTTTGTCTACAAAAATCTGTATATATGGAGCGCCATCATTTATTAATTCACGATTACAACTATAATTTTCCAGATATCTCTAACCTTTCATCGGACCAGCTGTTTCCCACATTCCCTGAAAAGTGTTAGCCAAAAAAAATGTCACTTCCTTATTGTACTACTACTGCAGTTTATTAACACCTAATCTATATTAAAATGTCTAATAGATCTATTTCAGAAACTTGTGCATATAATTATTATCTTGAGTCAAACCATTACTAGGACCTGTGTAGCTTTTCATAAGTCATTATACACATTTATCTTCAATTCTGGTCTACTTAAAAACAATGTTAAATTCTTTAGCAGTGTGTGGAAACCCGGGTGTCCGAACATGCAACAATTACTCCCTACTTTATCCTATGGTAATAACTATGGCACAATGGTGAAATCAATACTTTATAGATTGGAATACTATATTTGGCTTGGCACCAGCTCTCCCTTTAGCCTTATCCATACAAATAAATATTTGTCTTATAGAGTGGTTCCTAAAATTACCCTTTTAATGGTGATCAATATTGTAACAAATGAGATCAGTACTTTATTCACAGGCGAATACAAATCTCTTGAAGAATGATTTGTTAACATGATGAAAAGATTGAAGCATATGGTTATACTCTGTCATGTCTCCCCCTTTATCCCTCAGTGTGTTTTAGGATGATTCTCATTTTACTTTAATAGTTTCCTCTGTACTGCTATTTTTAATTTGCCAATTGATTAATTCATGGTTAATACAACTTTTTTCTTCATTTATTTATCAAGTAAATTCAAGTTCTTCAAATGTGCGCTTATAATAAGTGTGTTTATGTGTAAACTCACTCATTCCCGTTGATTCCCTTCCCCTCTCCTCTGGTTTATCTCAATCCGCGACCCCGGCCACCTCACCACCTCACCTTCTGCTCGACCAACTCCTCTGATTCTGACTCCTCCCCCTTTATCCATCAGCTGTAACTCTTTGAGGCAGCCATCTGCCCAGCTACATCTGCAGCCTCCATCATGCCGTGGTTTTTGTACTGCTTTGCATTTCATCTCCTCCTTTACAGTCTCTTTGCTGCTTTATGGAGGGCGGATTCTGCTCTCATGTCCCACACTTTGCTCTTGTGCCAAATCTCGTGGCTCAGCTTGGAACTTCATGCCCTGCTTGAGGGACTGATGAGAGTAGATCTCTGCCTGTCAGCAAGCTGTTTGGTTCTGGATGCCACAGGTGGAGATAGTTCTGGATGCAGTTGTTGGTTCAGCTCTGGTTCTCTGTCTGGTCTATTAAGAATGAGCAGTCTCCTGGTTGGGATAGGCCTTTGTTTGCTCAGCGGATCGGGGTCTTAGCCGTCTGACGGGCAGAGAGAGAGAGAGTCCAGGTCTCGGGACGCATTAGAAATTCTAGCACACTGAGGTTAAATAAATCCAACCCTTTCCACTCTGTCTCTTTCTAATCATACTATTGGTGTTAGTAGTTAACTGCCATCTAAACAACACAATGAATGTCTACTAATGATATTACAAAAACTCCCTCTAATAATCGTTTCATCCATTGTGACATATTTACTCAAACTAAGTTTTTCAACAACCACATGTTTCCAGCATCGCATATTTCACACACTATGAAAGAACCTCCCTGTACTTAAAAATCCCACTGCTTGGTTAGAACAATAGTAAACCTGCAGATGTGGTGGTTGCATTCTCCAGCCACCTTCCTTGTGTGTGTGTTTTCCCTTTCCCTGTCTGTGTGGGCGTGGTGCCTGTCACTCCTGGTTCCCGGCTCAAATCTCCACCAGCTGCAAACAGTTGAGCACTCTCCTCTGCGACACACCTGATTCCCATCATCCATTACGGATGGTATATCAGCGGAGGCTCCACAACCTGTCAGCGCCAGATCGTTGTTAAACCCCAGTGGTAAAACTCTTAGCCTTCTCAGCCTTCTTAAAGTATAGTGACTATTTTCGCTACACCTGAATATATTCTTACCTGTTCTTCTTGTGCTCCAGGATTATGCTTCAGTGGATTACGTTCCAGTGGATTAAAACTCCGGAGGATACTCTTCAGTGGATTACGCTCCAGTGGATACTCTCCAGCCGGATTATCTCCTCCAAATAAAACCTTTGTAACACACTGCCGTGTCCTGCGTTTGGGTTCTCTCAGATAACCGTAACAGAACGATCTGGCCAGTATGGACCCAGCGGACACCGGCTACCAGGCCAAAACTACGGACGAACTCTGCCAAGCCCTGGCCAGTCAAGGCGCTCTCGTGGGGCATCATGATACAGTTCTCCGTGAGGCATTGGAGACTCTCCGGAACCTCTCCGTTAATGTGCAAAGGATCGGCACGCAGGTAGAACTGCTCACTTCACAGGCTTTTCCTCCGCAGCACGCTGCACAGCCGACAGCCCCTCCCCCCCTCCTGCCGCACTCCTCCATCAGCTACGAGAGGCTGTCATTCCCACACCTGAACGATACGCTGGAGATTTGGGTAACTGTAGAGCCTTTTTGTTCCAGTGTACGTTAGTTTTTGAGCAGCAGCCTAGTACTTATCACACAGATGGGGCTAGGGTAGCATATGTAATGAGCCTGTTGAGGGGGAGGGCTTTAGATTGGGCTACAGCTGTTAGGGAGAGCCAGCCACACATTTGCTGGTCATATGATACTTTCATTTCCGAAATGAAAAAAGTTTTTGATCACCCGGTACGGGGGAGGGATGCTGCTAGGCGCCTTCTTTCTCTCCGGCAGGGCTCCCGTAGTGTAGCCACATTTTCAGTGGAGTTTAGAACAGTGGCTTCCGACTCACGCTGGAATAACGAGTCACTACAGGATGCTTTTCTTCAGGGGCTGAACGAAGCAATTCAAGACGAGCTAGCGGCTAGGGATGATCCAGGTAGCTTGGATAATTTAATTGCCACAGCCATTAAGATTGATAATCGCCTCAGAGACAGACGTAGGGATAGGACTAGCCGTCACTCCAATCCCAGCGACTTCTCACTTGATCCCCAAATTGGAACTGCCACTACCCCTATTCCCCGATCTTTCCCGACTCCTTACTCAGCCTCATCCCATGGAGAGGAGCCCATGCAAGTGGGAAGGGCCCGCCTCTCACCATCTGAGCGTGCTAGAAGGATCCATGCTGGGGAATGTGTTTATTGCAGCCAAACCAGTCATCTCGTTTCCTCCTGTCCTAGTCTGCCAAAAGGTCAGGCTCGTCAGTAGCTGTGGGGATTCTGGCGAGCCCTTCCTCCTCTCTCAACCCCCGACCCAGAACACAGCTAGAAGCCATGCTTTGCTGCAACCAACAGTCCCTACCCCTGCTCGCCTTAGTGGACTCGGGGGCGGATGAGCATTTTTGGACATTGACATTGCAGCTCAGGCAGGAATTTCCTGCGAAGTGTTAGATTAACCTCTTAGTGCTAATGCTCTAAATGGAAAATTCCTGGCCCAAGTCACTCACCGCACCAAGCCAGTAAACCTCATTCTGTCTGGAAACCATCGTGAGTTTATTCAGTTTCACCTAATTTCCTCACCTCAGGCCCCCATAGTGTTGGGCCATCCCTGGTTAAGAACTCACAACTCCCAGATTGATTGGGTAACTGGCAAAATCATTAGTTGGAGTTCTTGTTGCTTATCCTCATGCCTGCAGTCTGCCCTACCGCCAGCAGAGGCCGCCTCTCCACCACTCAAGATCGAGCCGCCTGACCTGTCATCTGTTCCCACTGAATATCATAACCTAGGAGAGGTGTTCAGTAAACAGCGAGCTCTTTCTCTTCCTCCTCATCGACCCTACGACTGTCCCATTGACCTCCTTCCCGGGGCCCCTCTGCCTTCCTCACGTCTGTTCAACCTATCTCGCCCTGAGAGAAAATCCATGGAAAATTACATCCATGACTCCCTGGCTGCTGGTGTCATTCAGCCATCCTCCTCCCCGGTCGGTGCTGGGTTTTTCTTCGTCTCCAAGAAGGACCGCTCACTGCGGCCCTGCATTGATTACAGGGGTCTCAATGCCATTACTGTAAAAAACAAATACCCACTACCCCTCATTAACTCCGCCTTTGAACCCCTCCAGGAAGCCACCATTTTTTCCAAACTGGACCTCCGCAATGCCTACCACCTCGTCAGAATCCGAGAAGGGGACGAGTGGAAGACGGCCTTTAACACACCACTCGGTCACTTCGAGTATCTGGTGATGTCTTTTGGACTGACGAATGCCCCTGCAGTCTTTCAGTCAATGGTGAACGATGTGCTCCGTGACCTCCTCAACCGGTCAGTCTTTGTCTACCTGGATGACATCCTCATATTCTCTCGTAACAAGGAGGAGCACATTATCCATGTCAGGCAGGTGCTGCAGAGACTCCTGGAGAACAGACTCTTTGTAAAGGCGGAGAACTGCGAATTCCATGTCAACACAGTCTCATTCCTGGGCTACATCGTTGAGGAAGGAAAGCTTAGATCCGACCCTGAGAAGATCCAAGCGGTGGTGGGGTGGCCCAAACCAACCTCAGTCAAACTGCTTCAACAGTTTCTTGGTTTCGCCAATTTCTATCGGCGCTTCATCAGGGACTACAGCAGAGTGGTGGGTCCTTTAACCAGACTCACTTCCCCCACAACTGGCTTTTCCTGGACCCCAGAGTGCGATGCAGCCTTTTCAGAGCTAAAGAGACTCTTCACCACTGCCCCTGTGCTCATCCACCCTGATTCCTCTCGCCAGTTCGTTGTGGAGGTCGATGCCTCCAACACCGGGGTAGGAGCAGTTCTTTCCCAGCGCTTGGAACGAGACCAAAAATTGCATCCTTGTGCATTTTTCTCTCGCCGCCTAACCCCAGCTGAGAAGAAGTATGACGTGGGTAACAGAGAGCTGCTGGCTGTCAAACTTGCCCTAGAGGAGTGGAGGCACTGGCTGGAGGGAGCTGAACTCCCTTTTATTGTATGGACGGACCACAAGAACCTGGCGTACATCCAATCTGCCAAGCGCCTTAACTCCCGTCAGGCTCGATGGGCCCTGTATTTCGGCCGCTTCTCATTCACCCTCACCTACCGTCCAGGGTCACGGAACCTCAAGCCTGACGCCCTCTCTCACCAGTTCGCTTCCGATGGACCAGCTGCCGGTCCAGACACTATCCTGCCTGCCTCCTGCGTGGTGGGGGCTGTTACCTTGGAGATTGAGTCATTGGTCAGGGAGGCCCAGCGAGCGCAGCCTAGCCCAGGTAACTGCCCAGCTAATTGTCTTGTTGTGCCTACCCCTGTTCGCTCCAAGGTCCTGCAGTGGGCACACACCTCTCGTTTCTCATGTCATCCTGGTGTCCATCGCACACTGTTCATTCTCAAACAACGCTTCTGGTGGCCTTCCATGGCTCAAGACACCAGGGCCTTTGTTGCTGCTTGTACAGTGTGTGCCCGCGCCAAGTCCTCCCACCAGCCTCCCGCTGAACTGCTTCGCCCACTGCCAGTACCTAGTCGCCCTTGGTCGCATGTGGCATTGGATTTTGTTACTGGACTTCCACTTTCACAAGGAAATACCATCATCCTAACTATTGTGGACAGATTCTCAAAGATGGTACACTTTGTGGCTCTTTCCAAACTTCCCACTGCCCGAGAGACTGCAGATCTTCTGGTCAACCATGTAGTTCGACTTCATGGGATCCCCACTGACATCGTCTCTGACCGGGGCCCCCAGTTAATTTCCCACGTTTGGAAGGCCTTCTGTCAGGCTCTGGGAGCATCGGTGAGCCTGTCATCTGGCTATCATCCTCAGACGAACGGGCAAACAGAACGGGCCAACCAGGATCTGGGGTCGGCCCTTCATTGTGTGGCTTTCAAGAACCCTTCATCATGGGTCCCACATCTGCCATGGATCGAGTATGCCCACAACTCCCTGCCAACCACCTCTGTTTCCAGCCCAGGAAGAGGAAGTTGCTGTTCCCTCCGTTCAGGCCCACCTTCGTCGCTGTCGTAAGGTGTGGAGGGACACCCGAGCAGCCCTGCTCCGCTCCGCTGCCCGCAACCGCCTCATCGCAGACCACCACAGGACCCAGGCCCCCAACTACTTACCAGGTCAGAGTGTTTGGCTTTCGTCCAAAGATCTCCCACTCAAGACAGAGTCAAAGAAACTTACCCCACGGTATGTCGGCCCCTTCATCATCGACTCCATTATTAATCCATCTGCAGTCAAACTCAAACTTCCCTCACACATGAAGGTTCATCCAACATTTCATGTATCTCTGTTGAAACCTGTTGCCAGCAGTCCTTTGTCTCCTCCAGTGAGTGTTCCCCCACCCCCCCGCATCATCAATAATCATCCAACCTACACCGTCAGGCGATTGTTGGACGTTCGTCGCCGTGGAAGGGGATTCCAATATCTGGTGGATTGGGAGGGCTATGGTTTAGAGGAGAGGTGTTGGGTTCCCCGGCGAGACATCGTGGACGCATCTCTGATACGGGACTTCCACCGGGATAACCCTGGAAGACCTGGTAGACCTGGTAGACCGCCTGGAGGCGTCCCTTAAGGGGGGGGTACTGTGGTGGTTGCATTCTCCAGCCACCTTCCTTGTGTGTGTGTTTTCCCTTTCCCTGTCTGTGTGGGCGTGGTGCCTGTCACTCCTGGCTCCCAGCTCAAATCTCCACCAGCTGCAAACAGTTGAGCACTCTCCTCTGCGACACACCTGATTCCCATCATCCATTACGGATGGTATATCAGCGGAGGCTCCACAACCTGTCAGCGCCAGATCGTTGTTAAACCCCAGTGGTAAAACTCTTAGCCTTCTCAGCCTTCTTAAAGTATAGTGACTATTTTCGCTACACCTGAATATATTCTTACCTGTTCTTCTTGTGCTCCAGGATTACGCTTCAGTGGATTACGTTCCAGTGGATTAAAACTCCGGAGGATACTCTTCAGTGGATTACGCTCCAGTGGATACTCTCCAGCCGGATGATCTCCTCCAAATACAACCTTTGTAACACACTGCCGTGTCCTGCGTTTGGGTTCTCTCAGATAACCGTAACAGCAGAGCACACTAATCAGATCACAGTAATTTAATTTGACCCAAGTGTAGGCCTATGTCGTTCCTAACATTTTTAGCAAACACCAAACTCCAACTACAACATTTATAGATAAATTGATTTAGCAAAATGAAATCTTATGTAATTCAAAATGTGACAAAAGAACAATGATTTGTCTTACACAAGATTGTGGTCTAACAGAATGACTCTTGACCTCATGGGGTCAAATAACTTGGATGCTGATCATCCTGAACATGTGGCCTGAAGAACAAAAGGACCTCTTACTCATTAACACAATGGACTCTCAGAGATGAGATCTAGCCATGAGGTGATTGACTTTAAAATGAACTGTGACAAATAAACCACATGCGTGTGGGTACATTATATTTTACACAATATAACACAAAACAACAGCGAGACACCCCAGGTGAATAGGGTATTTTTTTTAACTTAAAGGTATCAGCTAGAAATGTCTCCAGTTAATTACTTACAATAAGGCAATTGTCTTTTGTATTACAAGTTTTCTGAAATAGCATGTTTAAATATGCAAATTATCCATTATCTCATTAAATATGCACATATTTTAACACATTTCAGGAATCGAAATATGAACTTTTGATATAGCCAGATTCCAAATTATTGTTTAATTTTGTAGTCATATTAGTATCTAAGGCTTTTACAGAAGGGATATTGGATATCTCTTTTTATCACTCCATAAATCAGAAAATACTGTCAACAGCCCTAAAATATCCATTTTCGCCATGTTTTTAGGTATACAATGTTGTATAATTCAGGCTATGAATTATATATGAACAAACCCTTCTGTAAAAGCCTTCATAATATTGATAGGAATATAACTGGAAGGTTTGGTGTCTCTACGTGCTACTGAAGTTGAAATTTCGAACTCAGAGTAGGAGAAAAAACTCATTTTGAGAAAACGACCTTTAAAGATTGCAGTGAGGCGCTAGCTAAACCCTCCTGTTCTTTGGATGACAGCTTGCGCATCGACGCACTCCGTGAAGGTATTTCATGTTCAGGGTCATTTTTTTTTTATAACCTTGCTTCGTGCAAGTGACAATTGTTGTCATCTTCTCTGTGAACGTTTTTTTCGCCGTTCTTTTGCCATTTTGAGATTTCAATTTCTAGCTGAAAGCTAACCAGGAAGTGTTTTAGCACACCACGTGACGCATCTGAACGAATCACGTTGTCAGAAATTGACACCAGACAATGAGATTTCGTTTCTTGGTTTAAGACCCCTTTGTGCTTTCACGATTGGTTGCTGATACAAAGGAAATGACCATATTTGGATCCGATGAGATTGTGCAGGAGAGACACAGCTTTCCAGCGATACCTCTGTTGACATGGTGCACACAGCGGTCGCGGTATTTTATGTTACATTAGAATGCTAACTTTTGGTGAATTTAGGAGAAATCTACAGACGCAAATAGACAAACTGTAGTAAAATAAACACTTAAATGTGTATTTTGTACGTTTTGCTTCCAAAAGCCTGAAAGAAAACATGTTATGGAATCAAAATAGCACAAAATCTCAAAATTGACCAGTACTTGAAAAACGATGTTTTTGCCTGCCGTGTCTCGCCTTAAAACAATAACCACTCAAATGAGCCTTGGTGAAAAGCATGAAAAACAAAACAACTTAATCTACTCTCATTGTTCGTGTACATCTTTACTCCAACTATTGATCATAGTTCCTTGTCTCTCTCTCTCTCCCTGGGCCCTGCAGCTGTCCACAAGCTTCTCTCATCAATCACCTCCATGTGTTATCAAACCGTGTGAGATGGCTTTTAGTCTTGTGCAGAACCTCTGTAATGTTTAAACATTAACAGCTTCCCTCTGACTGACAAAGTTACACAACCCTCTTTTTACTTTCCCTCAACGTTACCGTATGTAATTAAATTCCTCTGAAATATAATTAAGTACAATTCTCAGTTAATGACAAATACCACGAAATTCACAATGCAATGCAATAGTAACAATCAGTTCTCAACTTCTCATAAAAAACCCAATGTGACGTAACTGTGTCCCACAAAAACTATGCTAAAAACAACAAATTATAGTTTCTTATTTATTTAAATATCTACCACCCCAAATCCCACATTGATCTATTAATTTTCAATGTTATTCACTCCAACTTCCGATCAGTCGTTGATTATTCACTCCTTGTTTTAAATTCAACGCTCAGCAGCCATTTTTCAGGCATTAGAGATGAGAGCAAGCAGTCTGGCTCCGGGCTGCTGCACAGCAATTAGAGCAATGTGGAGAAAGGGGGGATTTTCTTTTCTTTTTCTTTTTTTCTGGTATCCTTCCATTATGACTTCGCATTTCTTTATCTGACTAAGGCTATTCTATGTTCAATAATATATTGTATTTATTCATAAGCACATAAATATATCCTCCACGCTTTCTGTTCAGCTTTTAAGATGCGATATTTCTTTCAACAGAATGGGCGTTAAACCCAACAGAACAAGTGAGAAATCCGTTAATTTCAATGGTTTTTGAAGTTCGCGTTTCTGCGCTTGGATCTTTACATATAATACCAACAGCAGCGACCTATGACACTGGAAAGCATTATTCTGATTGGTCACGGATGGAGACTCGATACAACCATTTGACCCCCCCAGGAAGTACAGCCTGTGAGAACTCAATATCTCGACTAAGCTAAAGACGCTATGCCCTTCAAATCGCCAGAGACTCAATACCTGACGCTGAAAATACTTCGCTGCTTCACTTGTAGCTAACGAGTTTAGCCGTATGATTCTGAAAAATCTACGAAGCTTTTAACCGTTGCGTTATTTATTTATGACTTACCTACCTATGCTAAACTATGCCTTGCATTCTTTACCGTAAATGACACTTGGAAATATCTTTGACAACTCTAAAATTTAGCTTGAGCCAATTACAGACTTTCGATAGAAACAGGCGTCTGTTTTACCTTTCAGTTGTAGGATCCTCACGGCCCGTCCACACAGCGGCGTGCGTTGAAGCTTCCAACGCTTCTGCCCATTCACTTTGAATGGGGTGACGTCACTTTTAGCCGAACTGCATTTTGGGAAGCGACGTGGAGCGTTGCTGGCGTCAAAAGTTGAGCAATGTTCAACTTTTGACGCCTCAACGGAGGCGTCAGCCAATTAAATCCTGTTTATGCAAATCTGCCAGTACAAGCGCTAACCAATCAAACCGCATGTAAGCTGGGAGAGACTACGCAGGTCATTTTCTCATATTCCAAAAAATGGAGGGAAAATTCATTGTAGCGGTAGTGAATCACCCGGTGCTGTATGATCAGTCTCTGTTCATCTACCGGGATACAAACCGGAGGAGCGAGGCATGGAGGGAGGTGGCAGAGACAGTGGATGAAACTGGTAGGTTTTCGCCTGTTTGGGGATTTTATATCCAGTTTACTTTGTTTTAACATTGCTATTGCTTTGTATGTCGGGGGCGGGAGATTCAGGTGATTGGTTGTTGGTCGCGTTGCTCCCAAAAAATCTCCAAGCTTCAGACACGCCCACCTCCAAGCGTCAACGCACGCTGCTGTGTGGACGCTCCGTTAGTTGTCAGAGATCATTCCAGGCATCTCCCTCCGTCCGCTGGCTGCTAGTGTTTTCCTCTAAACAACCCTTTTCACCCGCGTCGGGGTCACTACTTGTTGTGGCAGAGTCATTCTTTGGCGGGGGCTCTAAGGCCCCCCCCTGCCTCCACGCGTCCTTTTGTGAATGGGTCAGATTAACAGAGGAAGAATTCACAGCAACCATTGGTAAGGTTATAACAAATATGCTGATTTAATGGCAACAGACACAATAACACCATTTCACGAAGTAATCCGGATTACTCCGGCCCTGATTCCTCCCGCTGGGAACTCTTACTTACTTGTCTTGGCAGCAGGAAAAAAAGAACGAACACCAGGACTCAACAGGAGATATTGTAAAAACAACAGGAAGAGCTGTGTGCATTGTCCTCCCATACAGGTCATCTATTGGCCCATTTACAAACGATGATGACGAGATGACCCGGAAACAGTCTCAGTTTGAAGCAAAAACATCTGGTATTTCAGCAGGTTTCACGCACACACATTCTACCCTCTGCTGTCGATAGCATATGTCTATATAAGGGTATTTCCTCTCTGTCCCCTCCACTTCTGTAGAAGCAAACACAGTAGTGGTGGCTTAAAGCTCACCTCTGCGCCGCGCCGTCCGTTAGATGAGCCTGGTCAGATTAATAAAATAAATTCAAAACACTGGCATAAAAGTTATAACAATAATCTGATTTTAATGGTAAAAAACACAATACGAAATACAGAGTGCCCTGAAACAGAGCACTCCGGGCTCCCCGCTCTACTGCCGTGCGATACAGATATCGGGACCAGCCAGTCAGAAACAGGGGGCATTTTGCATGAATAAACAACAGTATATATAGACATATTTGGGGCGGAGAGTCACTTCACTTCCTTTTTGCACCTGAGTTCACTCCTTTAATTTCCCAAGGAAGATTTCACACAAACTCTATTCTTACCCAGACAACCAAACATTGTACACAGATATATTGGTACATTACTTCTGAACAGAGCGTGAGTAGACAAAGGCAGAGTCAATCATTATCTTCCACCTAACTTCACTCCTTTAATTTCCCAAGGAAGATTTCACACAAACTATTCCTTCCCAAACAATCAAACATTGTACACAAATATATTGGTGCTTGAGATTATATTGGCCCCAGAAAGAACCTTGAAAAGAACATGTGTGTGTGCTGGTGAGAGGAGGTGTATGTGTGTGTGTGTGTGTGTGTGTGTGTGTGTGTGTGTGTGTGTGTGTGTGTGTGTGTGTGTGTGTGTGTGTGTGTGTGTGTGTGTGTGTGTGTGTGTGTGTGTGCGTGTGTGGTGTGCTGATGTAAAGAGGTGTATGTGTGTGTAGCAGGGTATCTGGGTCATTGAGTGTAAGTGTGAGAAGGCTTATATATATATGATTACTTTAAAACAGTCCCAAATAATACATGTTCACTTCAATACATTTCAAGATAATACCTGTTTACTTTACAGTTTAGAACAATATCTGTTTACTTTACTTCTCATATCTCCAGCTTCTTGTTCATATAAACTGCTACTATTAAATACAAAGTAATTAAGTACACACATGAATATATAAAACCACACTTCTTATATATCAGGGGACATTAAGATGAATATACCAAAAATACGCTGTATCAAACTTTCACTTCAAACTTTCAAGTTACTTCAATTTTCCCTCAATTCCTCAACAAGACATACCACTTCCACCCAGAATGGGAGGAAGAATATTTTGTTGTGATGTCACATTCAAAGGTTATTTGCCTTATTTGTAAAGCAAGCGTCGCTCTGCCAAAGAAAGGTAAAGTGGAGAGGCATTATCGGAGTGTTCACAAGGCATATGACAGCGACTTCCCTCCGAGTAGCGAGTTGAGAAAGGTCATGTATTATTGCTACACAAACATTATCTCGCAGTCTTAGTGTCGCCAACTCGTTTCTAATATGCAAAAAGACAAACAAATGGGTATATGGTCGGTGTATTTTCGATCTTTCCGATCCAGAGTAGATCTCTCTCCCCCGTCTGTGTGCGAGGGGGCGGGGCAGTTTACACACACACGCAGCTGCTCCATGCAGCAACACACGGCGGGGATGGCGGAGAGAAGCGCTCCAAGGTGTGGTTAAATGTTACCCGTCTTGAGGTGGACAATGCTCGTTGTCAAGAGTGTTTAGCATGTGAGGGCGGTAACATGATCAATTTGTCTAAACATTTAGCAAAAGTGCACCACATTCAGACGGAGAAATGCACCGGGTTCGACTGTGTTTCTAGTAGCTCTGCCCAGGGGCGGACTGGGGGAAAAAAGTGGCCCGGGGATTAATTGACAGACAGGCCCACTTAATGTGCGGCATGTATCGGCCGGTCGGCGACGAAAGTATGTTACTTAACAAAAAACCCTATGCATTTTATGTTATTTTGGACCATTATTCATATAGTAATCACATTACCTGAGCCCTTGAGTTGCCTAGAGCAAAATAGTTACAGCATATATTTAGTGATTTTAATGTTAACAGATCAGTGATGCAATAACATTTGGACCCAATTTGCCTGACACATGGAATAAAACATGGGCGTAGGCAACATCCTCAATATGGGTGAGACAATTTAACACGGGGTGTGGGCAGGTGGTGGACCTCACCTCCCCTAGGGGGGTCTGGGGGCATGCTCCCCCGGGAAGATTTGTTTTTAAATGTTGAAGTTAAATGCATCAATCTGGTGCACACACTCCAGGGAGTGGCCGGAACACTTACAAATGTGGGCCGGTAGGATTTAGGCAAAAAAAAAAAAAGATTTTTTTTTTTTTTTGCATAAATCCTACCGGATTTTTTTTTTTTGGCCCTCCGGCCCACGCACAGCACCGGCCCACCGGGAAAACTCCCGGTATTCCCGATGGCCAGTCCGCCCCTGGCTCTGCCCCATCCACGAGGAACGTTTCCACGTCAGGTATTATGTATACTAGCAGCAACACACGGAGTTAACACAATTATACAAACATGGGTTAATGATTAGAGGTAACTGAGTTGCTCTTTATTTTGTTAAAGTTTCAGCTATTCTGTTTACAGTTCTGTCATCAGATTATTTAATATGATTTGTTAAAACATTGCTGTTTCTTTTGATGTGAAATATTATTTATTTAATTTAAATAAAAAGCAATGACAATTTTGTAAACAATTTGTTAAGTTAATTTAATAATATATGTATTTTTGAATCAAGTATTCATCTTTGTCTTCATTGCTAGTTTCCACATGCCTAAAACAACTGTAGGAGCCATGATCGCTGTTGATTGGTTGGCTTGGGTCACATGGGTATGGGTGGCACTCATTATAATCCTGTTCACCTGTGTGAGGTGTGAGTGTGTGGAAGAGAGGGTGACACGGGGCCGTTGTACTTTTTTGTTGACCGCAAGATTACAATTGCTTCGATTATAACAATGTATATGTCTGAGAACAGAGTTTTTTCATTTAACTACCATACTACGAAACAGAGCTTTGGATATCAGCAAGTACTTTTTTAGCGTGTCATACAACAGCAAATAGGCCCAGCCTCAGCCTCTCAGCGACTTAGTTTGTTTCCTGCTGTCGCTACAACAACCTCAAGCTAAATCTAAAAGTTGATGGCTAAATAAGAGCGTTTGAGAAATTGTGCAAGGCATACAGTAATAGTCCGAATAGTCGATTAATCGTTTCATTAATCAATAGATTAATCGATTATCAAATGAGTCGTTTGTTGCAGCCCTATTGTAGTTATCCCATGTATAAATAAAACGTGTTATTCAGCAACCCTTGCAATTTGGGATTTTATTTTTGGTTGGTAGACCTCGGTGAGCTGGTCATTTCAAAAGTAGCTCACCAGCCAAAAAAGTGTGGGCACCCCTGTTATAGAGGCTGCAAAGTTGTTGGATAAGAATGCTCTCAAAGTTTCGGTCCTGGTCCGAATGTATACAGGCTGGGACACCAAACTTTCAAAACCATTCTGTGACCAGAACTTGAGCCACAGTGGAGGCTCGTTGGTCACGGGTGGCAAAGGCCAAAGTGTACTTGCTAAACATGTCTGTAATTGCAAGGACATTTTCCAACCTACTATAGGTGGGTTCAACGACAGTGAAGTCAATCGCTAACATTTCATTGGGTCTAGAAGCCAGCAAGTGTCCCATGAGAGCACGAGCTGGTTGAGTGTCCATTGCAATTTGACACATCTCAACTGCTGCACCAATGTACCACTTCAGAGGACATTCCTGGCCAGTAACATCGCTGCCTGAGTAGCTCCAAAGTTATTTCAATACCTTGGTGGCCATGCCTCTGGTGGACTTCAGTGAGCACCTGCTCTCCCAAAGCAGCTAGCAAAAGCAGCTGCAGAACTGCTTCAGCCCCATCAGAGTGAAAGATCTGGCGATAGAGGACCCCACTCCTCTCAACTAACCGGTCCCATTGGCGGAGCAGTGCCAATGCTTGCCGGGACAACTGCTTCCTCTCATCATTGCTAGGACGCTGCCCCCTTCTCCGCTTGCTGAAGTGCCTCCATATCAGACTGTCTATGATGAGGCAGGGCTATTACAGCCGTTTGTGTTGCCTTTGCTACTGGCAAGGCTTTCCGTAAAGGCAAGGGGAGCAACGTGCAAGGGAGCATGGCTTCAAGATCTTGCACTCCTGGTGGGTGCTGACGGGACAGGGCATCAGCATTTCCATTACTTCTACCAGAGCGGTACTTAATCTCAAAGTCGAAAGACGCAAGTTGGGCTGCCCAACGTTGTTCAGTAGCTCCAAGCTTTCTCGGTCATTGCCCACTTGAGCCCCAAGAACTCCAGCCTGATGGAGCTGTAGTTGGCAGAGTTGCATTCAGTGGGCCTCAGACCTCTGCTGGCATAAGCTATGGGCCTGACCTTACCACCTTGCTCCTGTGATAACACAGCTCCGAGGCCACCAAAGCTTGCGTCGACCTCCAGAATGAATGGGAGGGAGAAGTCGGCAGAGGCAAGCACAGGTGCCGTGGCGAGTTTTGTCTTGAGAGCCTCAAAGCTCCTATGACACTCCTCAGTCCAGTTCCCAGCGATTTCACGCTCTGATCTTCTTTTGGACTTGGTGCCTCCCAACTCAGCCACCAACGTATGTAGAGGGGCCGCCAATTTGGCAAAGCCCTCCACAAACCTACGGTTGTAACTGGCAAAACCAAGGAACGACCGCAGTCTAGAGATGGTAGTGGGGGGCTGCCAACTGGCTACCACCTCCTGTTTGCTGGGATCAGTATAGACACCCTGGTCAGAAATCACATGGCCCAAGTAACGCACCTCTCGCTGGAAGAAAGCACACTTTGCGAGCTTAGCCTTTAAGCCTTCATGCTGTAGGCTTCTCAGCACGACCTCCAACCTCTCAAGATGTTGATCCACGGTGGAAGAGAATACCACGATGTCATCAAGGTATAAAAGCAAAGATTGGCATTGTTGGACCCCGAAGATCCGCTGGAAAGTGCCAGGAGCATTGCAGAGTCCAAAGGGCATCCAATTTCACTCAAAGAGGCCAAACGGGGTGCAAAACGGCGTTTTTGTCCGGTCTGCTTCTACAACTGGTACCGGGTTATACCCACTGGCTAAATCCATGGTGGAAAACCAGCGGGCACCCGTCAGCGCATCAAGGGACTCTTCGATTTGAGGGAGAGGAAAAGCAGCTTTCCTGGTTTTGCTGTTCAGCTGTCTGTAGTCTGCGCACATGCGCAGGCTATCATCCTTCTTTTTCACTAGCACGATGGGGGATGCATAGGGGCTGCAACTCTCTCTTATGATCTGTGACTCAAGAAGTTGGTTGATGTGCTCCTTCACTACCTTGTACTCAGACGGGGGAATGCGCCTATGGCGTTGCTTCACGGGGACGTCATCAAGAAGAGGGATGTCATGAGAGATCAAGGTGGTGCAACCCAAGTCCCCCTCGTGAGCAGAAAAGACAGATGTGTGCTTCGTCAAACGAGACTGTACCTTAACCTGTTCTTCAGCAGGCAAGGAAGACAGGTCTAGAGCATCCAGCTGGTCAGGCACAGAGGGAAAGGCAGCCTGGGATGCCACTCTGGCCACACAGGATGGTACTTTGGTGACACCAACAGGCAAGTTGACCAGCTGCATCGAGTGTGCCGACCAGTGTGCGGGGATACAGCAACACGTCTGCGGAGCCTACGTTCACAATAGGCATGTAGGCAGTGCCCCTTTCCACCCGAACCAGAGCTGGAGAGGCAAGCAATCCAGCCGGAAGACCCAAATCCAAGGGCTCAAATAACACAGCGCCACTTGAGTACTGCTCTGAGCATGTGGCTGCAACAATCTTCATCATGCCACCAGGGATAGGACAAGCCTTCCTTCCACACACTTTTACTCCTCCTGAAATGTCAGGAGGGGCCTGCACACTGGCCTGATGGCATTTTTGCAAAGCCTGAATGAATGATTCAGGGGCCTCCGATACAGGAGGCAAAGAAAACAAGGCCAAACCATGCTGGCCAAAGAGCTCTTTGTAACATCTGCGAATTATATTCATCCCCAGAGTACCAGGGACTGCAAAAGAGACACCACCTGGGGGGGTCATTGACCACCAACACACCACAGCTTGCCATTACCTTTCCACAAAGCTCAACGTCTAGCTCCAAGTAGCCAATGTAAGGGATGGCCAACCCATTGGCTGCTCTGAGCTGCAGCCAGTGACAAGATTGGAGCCTCTCCTGGCCCCAGGGCTCAACATGCTGATGGAAAAAGCTCTCTGTGATTGTAGACACCATGGACCCAGTATCTACCAAACAATGAACCTTAACTCCACCCATGCTTACATCTAAATGTGAACAAGAAGACATGAGCTTAGAAGCTTCTCCTGAGCCTGTGACTCCACCCCCCGAACTGTGGCTCCGTAATTTGGCAGGCGCTAGTTTTCCGATGGCTGAGTGAAACGGCGCTGCCCGCTAGACAGGTGAGGAAGGCCGAGCACGAGGACCAGCACGTACCCCATCGCACTCTCTGGCCAAATGACCGGATAGCTGGCAACGTCTACAAATTATGGGGCCACTATAGGGGGGGCGACTGCGCAGCTGAGAGCCCTGGAAACGAGAAATGCTTTGAGTAAGCGTGTTAAGCTGCACTTGCTGGAGTTTTAGCATCTCTCTCATCCCACTCAGTTCAGACACCTGTGAGCCAGTCACCACCTGAGGACAAGGGCGCCGCAAGCGGGGGGGCCAGGGGGCCATTGACCCCCCCACTTTACAGCCCTGCCCCACATTTTCGCAGCAGCGGATGCCACGAAACACTGTACAAATCCTGTTTCAATAATTCCCCTCTACTCTAAAGTTGCGTCTAAAACGTGATCTGATCTAGCTGTGTATATTTTGTTATTTTTGATTGTTATATTCAATCTCATTAGCTACAGGCATTTTTTAAGCTTGTAAAGGGAAGATGACAGCTCTCACTCGCCACTCTGCTCTTCCACAGCGCCGCTCCCCCTCCTTCCGCTGAAATTATGAATGTAAGGCGTATAGTAATCATAGATAACACGGCAGGGTCAGTTTGTTTTCATCTGATTTCAAATAAACCCGGAAGTTTTTCCTTGTACGATGTGAGGGACTAAGGACAGAGGGTGTCGTATTGTCATACTGATATTTTGTACAAACTGTGAAGTCCACTGAGACAAATGTAACATTTGTGATATTGGGCTATATAAATAAACTAGGGCTGTCAAGTTAACGCGTTAATAACGCATTAACGCAAAAAAAAAATTAACGCCACTAATTATTATAACGCGATTAACGCATGTGTATTTTTTGTCCTCGGCCGCCCCGTAGTTTCAGAGCGCATCGAGTTTAAAATACCATCTACAAGCTGATGCTGACAGCCCCGCTCCTGCCGCCCGCTTGTGGCAGACCACACTTCCACGCTCACCGGCAGGCA
Organism: Gymnodraco acuticeps; assembly: GCF_902827175.1. Lineage (NCBI taxonomy): Eukaryota > Metazoa > Chordata > Actinopteri > Perciformes > Bathydraconidae > Gymnodraco > Gymnodraco acuticeps. Next base: position 417,773 of record NW_022990567.1, on the reverse strand, counting down.
CCGACTGGCTGTTGGGAGGACCGGGAGGGTGTGTGTATGTGTGGCCCGAGCGAGCGAGAGAGAGACCTTACGTGCATTGTTGTTGTTAGCATCTGGTGCTAACTAGCTGCGCTAACGGATATGGAGCTGTTTAAATGAAAACAGAGGAGCGACATTTTGCCACAACTGCGCCGAGCACTTGACTTTATGCAGGAAGCCAGACAGTGGGACATTGTACAAAAAGTCAGCACACTCAGCACGGATAGTGCTCAACATGATTGCAGCGTCCATGCAGCTCCCGTTCGAGCATATGCCTTGAGTTGCACATAAGGCGCATTCACACCGCAGTACTTTTCCCACAAAGGTTCATGAGAACTAAGTTCATGAGAACTCTTTAGTTCTCATGAACTAAGTACAGATCGCGTTCACACCAAAATAAGTCCCTGAGGGTGGATTAGGCAAATGAAGCCGCTGACGTCACTTCTTCTTCTTCTGCTTTGGGTTTACTGGCAGGCCGCAAACCACTTCACGGCGTATACTGCCGCCCAAAGTCCCCGGCCGGAAGTTCCCGGAGTTGGGGACTGGCTTCAGTAGAAGCTGCTGGGACTCCCAGCAGCTTCTACTTTGGGAGTTTTACGGGGCGTGGTTTGCAATCCGCCCAGCAAATCAGAAATATAGCTCTTTTCTCACAAGAGAGCCGCACGAAAGTCCCTGTTCTCTAGCAGGGACTTTCGTGGGGGTAAAAAGGTTCTCATGAACTAATTTTAGTACCGGCTCTTTTTGGTGTGAACGCGACAAAAGAGTTCTCATGAACCTTTGTGGGAAAAGTACTGCGGTGTGAATGCGCCTATAGCTCCAACGATCCATCACACACACACACACACACACACACACACACACACACACACACACACACACACACACACACACACACACACTTGTATTATTGTATGAGAGAGGTTCCAGGTTGAATTGAGGCGAATATTTGTAATGTTCAGAGGTTGTTGTGTTTAATATTCATGAGAATATTTGTCATTGTTCAAATGATAATAAACATTAGCATAAAGCATATTTGTCCACTCATATGATACTAAGACTATTAAAAACTTGAAAAATATTCCTCTAAGGTACATTTAGAACAGATACAAAATGTGCGATTAATCACGATTAACTATGGACAATCATGCGATTAATCGCGATTAAATATTTTAATCGACTGACAGCCCTAAAATAAACATTGATTGATTGATTGATTTATTGAAATAAACAAAGTCTTGGCTTTCAGAATATTAAACTTGTTTCGGCAAATTCAGATGATAAATACAACTTTGAAGCTTGCGACGGCTTAATTACAAGCGGAGAATGGAGTAACTTTACGTCACTGCAGGCATAACAACAGCCGGTGTTTCTCGTGAGTGTTTTCCCTGGGAAACAAACACAATACACACAAATGCAAAAATACACAAACACACACACACGTATACACACACACTCGCAAGCTTCCCCCAGACCAGTAATCCAAACGAAAATATCTTCCCTCCGTTACTATTTTGATAATTTGCTCCGCTAATAATCAATCAGATCGATCCAGAGAAGAGGAAACTTTGAAGGCCTTTTTCTCAAAATGATGACTCGGTGACAGTCATTATATAATGTGACATATTTTTCTTAATATTTGTTTTATTTACAAAAACAATCCTGATATCATTAGAAAGCTAGGAATCTCCTCTTTCCAACACAACTCAAAATGTGTCTTCGGGTCAATGCGACTGATTTCGATGGAGCAGCAGGTCACTTTGCATTAGGTAAAATAAAGCAGGCAGACATAACAGGAAAAATATGTACATTGTAATCCAATCAAATAGGACATTGTCACACCATTCAAATGTATCCATGTACTGTCGGCTAAATTACAACCAATAAAAAAGCTTAGATATGTTTATTTGTTATAAAGACTACATTGTTCTGTGTGTGTCAGCCGTTAACCTAGATACACTTGCAAACATGTCAGAAGAACCGGCGCATAAGAAAACAAAATACTGTCAAACTAAACTGAAATTCAACAACTTGAATGTCACATCCCTGACATCCGCAACTCCGGAGCCTGGTCCTTCAAACATAGAACCAGCGCAGCCAGATGAACCCAAAAGCAGCAGCTCTGCGGCCGCATAAACTGTCAAAACCGCTGCCGCCGGCATCGTTGAACCGAAACAGGCTGGTTCCGACTGCATGGAGGTTTGTTGTCGGGACATTGTGACGGGCAAATAAAAGCTTATTTGGGCAAAGAGAAAGGTACTTCAATGCAGAATGGTACAAAAACAGAGAGTGGTTAATTCTTTGCAAAACCACTAAACGAGCCTTCTGTGAAATATGCAGATTTGCTGCTGTCAAACGGCTTGTAACTTTCTCCAAATGTGGAGATGACAGCTTTGTAAATACCGAGTTAATAACTGGAACTTTTCACAGAGCTTACTTCAGTCAAACACCAGTCAACATTCAGCTTGTCAAACAAGAGCGTAGCAGGGAAAAATAAGAGATGGAATGATGGAGCCACTGCGCTGTCATGTGTGTGCTGGACCTAGTTTAATTTACAGGAAAGGAGTGAGCAGAGGGTCGAGTTGTCCATTCTTGTTCTGTTTTCTCTGACTATCTTCCTCCTGAACACCCTCTCAGACTTTCATTTGCTCGCGCTACTAAAGAGACACGTTACCATGTAAACCAAACAATGGTGTAGCTGTATTGAAGTCCGAGTGGAAACAGTAACATTTGGTGCGTTATGTTAGAATGAAACATATCAGATTTAGTCAGAAATCAGGAGAAATGCGGGATAAATATGACCCCGGGAGGAAAACGGGAGTCTCGATCCCACGAAAATCGGGAGGGTTGGCAAGTATGTCACATACACACGTACTTTTACCCCCCTCCACTTCTGAAATGAATCCGGCGCCACTGCCTGAGGACCACCCTGAACTCCATACTGTAGACAGGGTCTTCCCGCTCTGCACTTGCTCTGTATTTTCTCTCAACACGGGCCTCTCCTTCAAGATGGTCAAACAAGTAAAATGCCTGATCGGATGCAGCCAAACGGCGCGCTCTCATACAAGCCTGTACTTCCTCGATCCACTCACTCAACCCTATTTCTGATCTCCCCCTAAACATAGGACGTTTCCTATCTCGGGGCACAAAATCCAGTCTATCCGCTGAAGGGGCACTGGCATTGGAAGGATTAGAAGGGGGAACAGTAGCAGTTAAGGTACAGCACTAGGACCAGGCACCTCCACAGCCCGTTCCTGCAACAGCCTCTTATTGTCTGCTTTTAACTGGGCAACTAAATCCCTCAACTCTTGTAACTCTCCCTCCATAGCTACACCATTGCTAATTCAGCAACACACTCTCACTCCATAAACGTCCAGGAGCGACGCTTGGTCAGGGTCCCGAGGCGTGCAGTTGGGACGCTCCTAGGCTCCTTCAGCTTGTTGTGACAGTCATTCTTTGGTGGGGGCTCTAAGGCCCCCCTCTGCCTCCGCGCATCCTTTTGTGAATGGGTCAGATTAACAGAGGAAGAATTCACAGCAACCATTGGTAAGGTTATAACAAATATGCTGATTTAATGGTAAAAGGTACAAATACAATATCATCACGAAGTAATCCGGATTACTCCGGCCCTGTCCTCCCGCTGGGAACTCTTACTTACTCGTCTTGGCAGCTGGAGGAAAGAGAACGGACACCAGGCCTCAACAGGCTTTCATGCAAGAAAACAAACAGGAGGGGTTGGGTCAGCTGGTCATCTTTTCAGGTCATCTCATTGGGAGATGCAAAAGATGCTGTGTCACAGCGAATCAGCGCGTGCCAGCAGAGGACCCGAAAACAGTCTCAGTTTGAAGCAAAAACATCTGGTATTTCAAAAGGTTTCACGCACACTCATTTCCCTTCTTTTACCATTTAAGGTAACACAGACACATTGGGTGTCCTGCACGGACCCTTCATAACATATACAGAAAACGCACACTCATTTCAGAGATCTGAGCTATCTTCAAATAAGGGCATTCTCCTGCTCACATTTTACTCTAAATAATGGTTTTTACTCCTCATATTTCCAACTCCCTATTATTATTAATACAAAGTAATTAAACACACACATATATTTTAGACATGTATGTTCTAGCTACTTGGCATTCTGTGTTTAGATAAGAATGTGTCCTCTCCCCACATCCCCAGTCTCCTGTCATGCCAACCTGCTCCTTTATTTCACATAAGTAATTTAAACACATTTAAGCCAACTACTCACAAAGTTGTGGCAATTTAGTACTCACAACATGAAAGAATGAAACAGAAATAAATCAATAAAAACACAAGCATCAGTATAATTGAGCAGTTATGATACAGCCAGATGGCTACTGCAACACACACACACATCCTACTCTGCTGCCTAGAGCATATGTCTATATAAGCAGGGCTGCACATAACTGGTGTGCAGGTGCGCATGCGCACCTCCACCAAAAAAAGAGCACCGGGTCATTTTAAAAAAGGCGCATTTGCGTACCAACATTGAGAGAGGGAGAAGAGAAAAGAGAGAAGAGAGAAGAGAGGAGAGAGAGAAAGATATTTGCGAGTTGCATATGAACTCAGGGCCGTAGCGGTGGCGTTATTGATGTTCGCCTCGGGCGCCAGATCTGTGGAGGCGCTGCGCTGGCAGTTCTGGGAGGGAAAAAAACATTTTTGACCGTTGGGGTTCATCCTAATTTTCGATCTTGATGTAACAACATTCATAATTAAGTAGATGTAACACCCTTTTCAACCCGGTTACACGTTTCATTTGCCCTGTACAATGGGCGCTGTAAGTGATGAAAATGGGGGATGTTGGCTTATCTGGCACCCGCAGCTCACAGCCAAAATGCGAGGGAGAGAGGGAGGGTGCACCGGTTCCGGCGCAGTTGTTATTAGAATCTGGTGCTAGCTGCTCTAACGGATATAAGAAGAAGATGTTTCTACAATAATGTGGAGGAGAGCTCTCTCCAGTCTGAGGCTGATGACTACAGCTCAGTGAGGTAAAGGACTCTGGGTGTTTAGATAGTTGACTTTAGTCTAAGTTATCTCAGTGGGTCTCAAACGTTTTGATCACAATTTATGTAAACACATATTCAAAGGCACTCCTTTATAATTATTGGGATAAACAGGTTTGAAATCATTCCAATGTATACTATAGGACAGTAACCAAACATATCCTTTAAAACTGGAGAGATACAAAAAAATGCATAAATAAATAAATGTTAAGTTAAAATAAGATATGAATGGACAACATAAATAAAATAAGTTACATTAATTTGTTATTGGCTATGGTAGGTTATTGGTTATGTTCACATACTTATTTGATTACATCCACTTGTCTAAGATGACAACAGAGACTTTCGACCCAAAACCAGCTGTTGACTTGTGGATGCAAGCAGCTAATCAGACTCAACCAGAGAGAAAGTAGTAGGCCTACATCATCAGCTACCATGTCTGACAGAGAGGAAGACAGTGAGGAGAACAGTCAGGAGGGTAGTGATGACAGCTTGTAGGATTACTGGTCGTGCTAATGTTGTCTTGTGTTCACCTCTGCATGTGTGTTCTGTGTTCACCTCTGCATGTGTGTTCAGTGCCGTGTGTCTGGCAAATAAAGTCAAGACCCCCTCAAAAGTTACGGTTTATTTCATTTTAAGGATGAGCACCAAGCAACATCTCCAGGTGCTCCTTTGAGAACCAGGGCAAAAAAGTTATGTGCACCCCTGAATATAAGTAATGAGGTGGATTGACTAAATAGATCGCCGTACAGCGCACATACCGATCAGGCTTTCCTATCGATGACGCAGAGAGGGGAGAGCTTCATGCTTTTATGGCTGCGTTGACAGGCTGCACCCGGAGGATCCTCCACTAGGTGAGGCAAAGCAGGGCTAAGGCCCCTTCTCAGGTCGGTTAAATTAAATCCTTGCTTCCCTCACTTGCGTCGTTTCCCTGCGTCTAGTCCCTCCAACCAGGGAAGCATGGAGGGACGCAAGGAAACCACGAGAAGCAGGGAAATGAGTTTTAAGAGCAATGGGACGTCCTTTGCCATGGTCCTTTCCTCCGGAGCGTCACGTGAAGCGACGTCCGTTTGTGATGACGCTGCACAGCTGTTCCTCTGACAGCAGCCAGCTCTGTCCCCGTTATTTTCACAAACACCCCCGCCTCTGTTAGTACACATGTACTGACACAAACATTTGTATCATCTGTTGTAGACCCAAATACATTAAATAACATAAGAACTCATTCTCAAAAAGATAAACGCCATTCTTAAAATGCATAAACGAAAAAAGCGATCATGAAAATGTTTCCAATTAATGATTAATATGATTTTTGACCACTTTGTTGTTCAGATATATCACATATTTGTAACTAAATGATACATTAATTTAAACAAAACACAGTATAGACTGAGGAGCAAGTGACTCGTGAGTTTCATGTATTTTCTTCACTCCGCTGGGGTAGCCTACTGCTCTCATGTCAAGAAGCATCAGATCAGTGCATGCGCTGCATCGTCCAATCAGTGAGCGATACAAAGTAAGGGGGCGGAGCGAGTATCTGAGGATTTCATCGGGGGATGGTCTGGTGGTTCCTCAGTTATTGCTCCTCTATTATCACTCCTCGCTCCTCGCTCCTCGATCGTCGGTCCTCCGGCAGAAATAAGAGCCATGGGACGCTACTCAAGATGGCGCAGACAAATCAACTTCCGGTGATACAGAGGAGCGAGGAAATGAAAATAGTCGACCTGAGACGCAGCCTAATATGCTGGCAAATTGCAGAACCTTCCCTGAAGCGATCAATGCTACTGCAACATACCTGCACCGGTGGCGGAAGCAAACACGCAAGTGGGGCGGGACTGTGGTACCAACAAACAAGAGACAGCCAGCTAGAAACCTTTGCCCTTTTATAGGGTGCCCCCTGGTGGTGATATGCTCACAAGAGCCAAACGAGGAGAATATGCTTTACAAGGGATTAGGACTCTCATCCTGCTACATTAGGAATCGACAAGCAGAACCAAAACTAACATTTATGGGCGAAAAACCTCACTTGTCAGTCGGACACGTCAATGGAATTATGTATTTGTCCGATATTATAAATAACACGTCCCGGACGATCGGACGTGTGCTTTTTCGCACACTGCATGTTGCCGCTCGCATAAAGTTAGCTGAAATTAACCAGCTAGATTTCACTGTTTCTCGTTTTTTGTTTTTTTTGTCACGCTGCGCCTCCCCTGAAGCTCTCTGGCGTCCCCCAAGGGAGGCGCGCCTCACACTTTGAAAACCGCTGCTGTAGATCAAGTGAGATTTGTTGAATCAATCTTACCTCAGTGTGTGAAACTGGCGGACAGTGAGCCTTTGGCCCTGCAGTCAGGAGGGGATGTTGTGATTGGAGGGCTGTTCCCTCTGCATTTTGAACTCCTCCATCGCTACACCCCAGGCAGAGCCTTAAGGTCTGATCAGCTGTTGTTGATAGTGCCTAAGACCAGGTTTAAAACCCGAGGGCATCGAGCTTTTGCAGAGGCTGGCCCTAGGCTCTGGAATACTTTGCCCCTCCATGTGAGGTCGGCCCAGACCCTGGGGGTTTTTAAATCAACACTTAAAACTCACTTTTTCTCTCTGGCTTTTGTTTAATTATCTATTTATTCATTTATTTAGTTATTTATTTATTCATTTAGTTCTTTATTTTAATATTTATAACATAACATAGGATTTCATAAAGTATTTTTAAAATAGTTTATATATTATTCGAATATAGGAATAGTAGATAGGATTACTTAACATATACCTTATATTTCATATTTTTTTCCCTTTAGACCCTTGTGGTTTATTCTTAAAAACCCTTACCCACCCCCCATTTTCTCTCTGCTGGTCTATGGTCTTGTAGAGGGTAACGGGGTACAGAGTCGCTTAGATAAGCGGGGGAGTGTATCTGACGAAGAGATAGGTTGTTGTGCTCTCTATCTCTGTTTCTTATCTATATCTAGAACTGCTCGGGTCTTGATAGATTGAGTGGGGAAGTTCATGAGATCTTTCTAGAGGGTTATCAAGAATAACTTTTATCCAATGACCTTTTCCCTCTCTGTCTGTGTCTGTGTATTCTCTTGTTCCGATTAACCTAGCCAAATCTTTTTTCTTGTTTTGTATCTATATCTACGCCGGGATCCGGAGTCGAGGCTGATCCTCTTGCTGTAGTTCTGTGTCTTGGATCCTCTATCCTGAGTTCTGGATTAAGTCGTGACTGAATCTGTCTCTCCTGCCTTGGGTCTCGTCATGCTGCTTCCCTGATGGCTTCCACAGGATTGGAGCTGACATCCTCGTGGATTCATCTTCTTATTACAGACACATGCATTTCCTAACATTCGGTCTATATGCTGTAAAATGTATTATCTCTTCGATTTACACACGGCATCTATTGCACGTATGTCCGTCCTGGGAGAGGGATCCCTCCTCTGTTGCTCTCCCTGAGGTTTCTCCCATTTTTTCCCCTTAAACTGTGGGTTTTCTCTGGAAGTTTTTCCTTGTACGATGTGAGGGTCTAAGGATAGAGGGTGTCGTTTTTCTCATTCTGATATTCTGAACAATCTGTGCTTTAAAGTGTCTCTACTGTAGGCTTTTTTTATTATATGTACAGCACTTTGGTTCGACCAAAAATCGCTTATAAATGTGCTATATAGATAAAACTTGATTTGATTTGATTTGATCCTAAGCCGCATCTGTAAAAAAAGATGGTAATTTTTTATAGTAATTATCATGTTTTTTTAAATAACTTGCAAAATCCTGTAAAATGACAGATATTAACTATAAATTAACAACCCAAAACATTATTTTAAGTATTTTGACAATAACAACAAATAACGTTTATTTCCTTTTTTTTTTACAGTAAATTTACTATATAATATTTACAGTATTTTTGCAATTTATCTGTAATTAAATATGTAACTCGTAATATAAAAGTGTATTACTATTATAAGACTTTAAGATTTTATTTGTAATAAAATTTTTTTTTAAAAAAGCGTAAAATTAAAAAAAACGTAAAATGTAAGTAAAATATTTTTACATAAATCATTTTCTCAATATTCGATTGAATCCACCACAAACACAAAATATACAATGTTAACAAACAAAAGTAAATAAATATGTTTTCATGAAATTCCTAACTTACTATATTGTAAACATCTACAGTTGACAATATCATTAAAACAAATTAAAATCATAGAAAGTGGAGAAATATCTGCAGGGAGGACCAAGGTTTAAAACACACACTGTTATTTACTCAACAAGTCACAGTTATCCTTGTTTTATTTATGTTGCTGTGTTTTTTTCTTCCATTGGTCAATTTACAGTAATAAACCTTAGTTTTACAGTATAATGTATGGTTTTCGGATTCTGGCCGACAGCCAGAGCTACGGCACTTGAAATAGAATTCAGCCAAAACACGGCAGACAAGTCAGGCATGTTTGGAATGAGTCCACAACACTCCTGATTGGTTAATATAAACGTCATCGAAGAAACCTGCCAATGAGAACTGTCCGCGCCTGTCGTTCATATTTGAAACATCCAAGTCAGTTTGAGCGGGTCTCCTCCTGCGAGCTACAGCTGTCTGTATGTCTACTGCAGGAGTTTATGGTTTAATATCGGGATCGTTTTACATCTTCTTAAAGGTTGTTTTGTGTTTTTCTGTATTTTTCTTTTTGTGTTTGAATGTTTTGTATGTCTGTTTTACATTAATGGTTGAATCTAGCAATCTTTACAATCATGAATCGCATGTATGCGTAACAAGTGACAGGAACATTATTTGCTATTATTTCCAGACTGGATGAATTAAAGGGTATACAAATCATTCATTTGAATATCAGGAGCCTATTGCCCAACATTGATTTACTTCGGATATGGGTTGTTCTACATAAACCTAAAATCATCACACTCTCTGAAACTTGGCTTAATAGTAACATTTCCAATAGTGAACTACAAATCACAAATTATTTGCTTTACAGATCCGATAGATGCAGCAGAGGTGGAGGTGTGGCTATTTATGTCTCCTCTGACCTTGTGACTGAGCTAATTGCTACTTCTATAGAGCCTCTACATTTTGAATGCATTTTTCATGAAAATAAATGCTTAACTATTGGTAGCATCTATAGGCCACCTTCTTCACCTGCAGAGTCTTTTAACCATATAATTGACACTATCAACTCCATTTCCTGCAGAAATGAAATAATCTTGCTTGGTGATTTCAGCAAAAATTGGTTGGATAAATCATCTGATAGAGAGAAAAAACTTTTCAGTAGTCTAAATGTTAAACAGCTAATTAATGAGCCAACTCGTATCACTCTTAGAACCCAATCTCTACTTGACTGGATACTGGTATCACACCCTGACAGAATCTTAAAAGCTGGTGTCATGTCGGATTGCTTCAGCGATCATTCAATTGTTTATTGCGTATGGAAAATCAAATTAATTAAACTACCTCCAAAACTAGTCAAAATCAGACAATATAAAAAATTGAATGTTGATTTATTGATTAATGATGTTGTTGCCCTTAATTGGGACAGATTTCAACTAATACCTTTTGTACAAGATGCTTGGGATTTTCTGCATAAAGAGCTCACTGATGTCATGAACAAACATGCACCTATGAGAACGGTTAAGGTCAAAGGTCAACATCTCCCTTGGATCAATTCTGAACTCATCAGTCTCTTTAGGGACAGGGATAAAGCATGGTCGATATTCAATTCAATTCAAAACCTTTATTTATCCAGGTAAAATCCCTTTGAGATCAATGATCTCTTTTTCAAGGGAGACCTGTAGCAGTAGGTTCCACAAGAAGACATAAAAACATATCGTCATTCAAGAACTATAGCCGATTGGGAAGTATACAGGCATCTCCGAAATCTGAGTAAAACCAAAACCCGAAATGCTAAATCCAACTACTATAAAGAATCTCTCACATCGGACTTTAAGAATCCCAAGCAATTTTGGACTAAAATTAAATCTATTTTAAATAAATCAGGTAAACATTCTATTAATAAAATAAGAACTGCTGATACAATAATTCATGACCCATTATCCATTGTGAAGGTAAACTTCTGTTGTTGCAATGTTGAGGTAGAATGAAGGAGTCTGGAACCGTCGTTAGCCAAAGCACTGAGAGTTTTATTGATCACAGTACATTAATTACATACGGCCGGGAGATCATCTTAGTTTCACACTGTCCTGTGCTCCACCAAGATAATCTCTGAACCAAAGCCACAAAACATCGCTGCTACACGAGGAGAGGCCGGCCCACAGAAAGCCCGCGTTTACCTAATCAATAGCCGATGGGAGACAATGAACTACTTGTCCCAAGGAAACGCAGACAAGCCTGAAACCTTCCCCCACAGGATATGGGAGAAGCGTTTGACCTGTGACCTCAACTTACAGAAGAGTCTTTGACTGATACCCTAAACACATGTTTGCAGTATCACAGAATCTAAGAAACTCTATAAACAGATCAGATTAAAATATTCTCTTATAGATTCACTCTTTTTATCAATCTATTGATAACCAATTAACATTAGTCTAAGAATATTTCAGTCAATACTTAAAATCAATAGGCGTCTTCAGAGTTGGGTGGGCTCAGATACATTCATTACATTAAAAAGTAGAACAAGATTGAAAACATTTCAATCACCATGATTGAACACAGTCAATCATAATAAAAAATCATCTCTCTTCAGTGCTTGGCATCTTTTGTCAAAAGGCACAATAATAAACACATGGGATACAAAATATTACAACAAAATATATGTTTTAAAAATAAGATCTTTTATCATTTATCACTCAGTTAATCTCATTCATCAAACACAAATTCTAAATCAGCTTACATCTCAAAGATTTACTTTAAGGCAATTACTTATTAAAAACACAATTAGAATTTAGGATTATAAGAAATCAATTGAGGTATAATTTAGGATTATGATAAATCCAATTGAGGTATAAATCAGAATCATGAGAGATCCAGCTAAGGTTCCTAGTTAGGGTATAAATTCACAGTGATGAATCGATCAATCTGTAATCTGTAAAGTTACAGTGTCCTCAATCTTTAACATTACTTTTAAGTTTACTTCATTACGCTTTATTCAAGAGTAAGGCACTTAGTAATACATGTATTTCACTCAAATACATTTGTTCAAAATCTGAAAAGGAAAATCAGACATTTTATTTGTATAACAACCTGAAAAGGAAAAAATCAGACATTTGTCCTTTAATCCAGTGTATCAACTGTAATCAATTATCAAAACATCTGTTCTTTATTCAGAATATCAACTTTAAACAACATCTCAATCGCTGAATGGAGGTACCCACGGGTCGGAGATCACGATGGAGACCCAGGGGTCCGGAAGCTCGGCATTGTACATTAATATTGTGTCCTTTACAGTCGAATGTCCAACTAGCCTTTGTGGGGCCTGGAGGGCGGTCTTGGCAACCCTTCGTATGGCTAATTTAACCACAGTGATCAAACAGATCACTAGGATCAGCACAACCAAGATAAACACTGAAACAGTAACAACAAATTGAACCAGCCCCGCTCCCCAAGATCCAAAAGTTCCACTTAATTCCCCAAATGTAAACCCATGAGTTTCATGCAATTATTTTATTCCCCTGGCAGTATCATGAGCCATGTCCATAACTTCAGGTGTGGCATCAGATATGAAAGAACAGCACTCACTTCCTATCACCTTGCATGTTCCTCCTTGGGCAGCTAAGAGGAGGTCAAGCGCCATACGATTCTGTAGTGCTACTGTCCTAACTTCCTGCAATTCTTTGTGTTAAGCTAACATCGCTGTGTTAGATACATTTAAATGGTGTTCTACCACTTTAGACAATGCGACAATTTCCTGCTGAGTGACATAAATACCGTACCAAGGCAAGAATAGGCTAGCTATCTGTTGTCCTTGTGTAATTGACCTGCTGTTCCTGTGTAGAGAGGGAAGTATTGCTGCAATCTCAGTAGCCTCTACTTTACGGATTAAAGGGATTAGGTAGGCTAGATAACAGGTACCATAAAAAACATCATATGGCACACAGCCATAGGCCCGGTCCCCACAAACTAAGTAAACTCTCTGTGGGAGGGGAATTCTGGCCAAATTTACTCTCACTATGGTATTACAGTCGCTGTGTCCCACATCAGGAGAGGTGTGAGATCCTACTGCATTCTGGAAGCAGATGGACACATTCTTCCATTCATGCACAACAATTGGGGGAACATATACTGAGCAGTCACGTGTAGGGGGCTTGCCTAAGGGTATTGTCTGCGTACAGTCATGTATTTTAACCTCAACGGAGTCCACTGTTCTAGAGCCAAACCAGGGCACAACTGTTACCAAAGCTTCAACTAACAAAGCGGGTATGTGTGGTTGCATTGTACATGTTGGACTTGTAAAGTTAGCCGAACAATTAGTCTGAGCTAGAGTTAACTGGAATCTGTATTCAAAAGCTAGGTTAACGTATTTCTTCATATATATTAGTTTTAAAAACATCAAACGTTTGAAACCGTCAGGCAGGTAATCTTTATTTACTGTATCAACAATGAGAGAGACTAAGCCCTTGTACTGTAAAGGTTTTTCAGAGTCTATGGGGTAGGAAGGAGTATAACAATCCTCAGCCTCATCGCTAATTCTGGATGCTATGTCATTCCAGTTTACTAAACCGTAATCAGCTTTTGTGAAAGGAATTGCGCTAAACATAGGAGAATGCATTGATTCTGGCATATTTTGGCACAACCAACAGTTGCTAACATTACGTTCATGTGCGTAGTCTAACATTAAACTTACTGCAGAATTAGTTTTAGTTTGTTTAAAAGGAGTAATTAAGGCCTTTTTTGAAGAATCTACCTCGCCTCCTGATTGTTTAAGTGGAGTAGATGGAACATTTGTTTTGCTATTTGGTCCAGTAAATGTGCATGTAGTATCACCTAGATTGGGAACGCGGTAATCTGGCTTCCGCACTGTACATTTTACCTCATTCCTTATCAGTGTCTCGAACTGTTCTACCGTGCTACACCACAGTTCTGGGGGCATTTCTTCGATGGTGTTAAGAGCCATCCTTACCCCCTCTGGTGCGAACCTGAACCAAGAGTACTGGATTTTTGGATATATCTCCCATGTTGGGTAAACTGAGGACACAGGAAACACAATAATACAGTTAGATGAGTCACATATTGAACTTGGGCAGTTAAAGGCAATAGTCTCTGACTTATGATCAGGGAGGGAGACAATCCACCTTATTCTCCCTCCTTTTCTCTCTCTTTGTGTCTCTTGCACCATACTGAGTGTCTGTGTGGTGTTTGGATACAACCTGTCCTTGTCGCTAGGCACTTCTTTGCCCGTTGGTGTTGTTTTGCCCTCAGGGTCTGGACCCTGAGTGGTCAAGTCGTCTGCGCCCTTAGATAAGAGCACCTTATTTTCTCCCTCAGACGGGCGAGGTCCCTCGCCACCTGTCGTTGGGATTTTCACAGCTTCATCTAGCAGGGCGTTCTTGGCCAGGTACAGTAAACCCAGAATGACGATGATGATGACTGCCTTCACACGCCAGCATCCGGTAGAGGAGAGAGACGACATCTTGAAGCGTGAATCCACTCCGCTCTACCTTGTACTCTCAGGGCTGTTCTGGTCACTATTAATACCTGGAAAGGACCTTTATACCTGGGAGACAAAGATTATTTTTCAAGCGATTTGATTAGTACATTATCACCAATCTGAAAAGGGTGGGTGGGCTCCTCACCAGGCTGGGGGAGCCTGTCAGCCTGTGAAACTTTCTCAACATGTCAGTTAGATATTTGACATAGTTAGTCATGTAATCCTCTGTCCACAAAAGAGTGAGTCTGTGGGGCATTACTGGGGGACTAGATCCTGTGAACATTGGCCTTCCCATCAATACTTCGTGTGGGCTGAGCCCTGTCGTTGCATTTGGTGAGTTTCTGATTGAGCACAGAACTAGCGGCAGCGCGTCTACCCATTTTAGTCCTGTGGTCAACATTGTTTTAGTGAGTTTTTCCTTTATAGTCAAGTTCATTCTCTCAACCTGGCCTGAGCTCTGTGGATGATAGGGAACATGCAATTGCCATTTAAACCCTAACACTGTAGCTAGACTCTGGGTTATCTTAGAAATGAATGCTGGACCTCTGTCACTGTTAATCCCTGCTGGAACACCAAATCTAGGGACAACATCTTTGAGAAGACACTTTACAACTGTTCTGGCGTCTTCTTTTCTGGTAGGGTAGGCCTCTACCCATTTGGAGAACTGGCACACTATTACCAAAATATATTTGAATCCTTGGCATGGTGGCATGTGCGAAAAGTCAATTTGCATATTTACAAAGGGCCCCGAGGGGGGCGGTAAATGTTCATGCTGAACTGGACCTTTTCTTCTTCTTGTCTGCTGGCATATCATGCATCTATCTACAAGGGTCTGTGTAGCTAGTGTAATGCCTGGAGCAAACCATTGTGACTTTATAATTCCATTCATCCCTCCTTTTCCTACATGTGATTTGCCATGTGCAACATGTGCCAAAACATGGAGGAATTAACGGGGACAGACCATCCGGCCGTCTGGGTGGAGCCACAAGCTGGACTCAGCGTCAAGTGTACAACCTCGTCTTAGCCATAAATCTTTCTCCCTAACATCAGCGCGGGCTTGCATGTCCGCGACATCATTAAAGGAAGGCAAACAAATGGTTTCTGCGGGTTGTGTCGAGGGGCATTGGAGCACCATAGAAGAGGAGGAAACTGCTGCTTGTTTAGCCGCGGTGTTGGCTAACGCATTTCCACGCGAAATAGGATCATTAGAATTGGTGTGAGCAGCACATTTAACTACTGCTAGCTGTGCAGGGAGCAGGATAGCGTCTAATAGCTCAGCTACTAACGCATGATGTTGAATAGGCTTACCAGCCGATGTTAAGAAACCGCTCATTTTCCACAAGACACCAAAATCATGGCACACACCAAATGCATACCTGGAGTCTGTGAAAATGGTTGCAACTCTACCTTGAGCCAAAATACACGCCCTGAGCAGAGCATACAACTCTGCAGCCTGAGCTGACGTGCCATTTGGCAAGGCCGGGCTTTCTAAAACTTCCCAGTCATTCACAACAGCGTAGCCTGCTAAGTGTACTGTGTCAGACGGCCTGCTCGCAGACACGTCTGTGTATAGAATCATATCTGAATTAGGGATAGGAGTTTGCAACATATCAGCTCTGGGGGAGGAAGACATGTCAATCGTTGTGACGCAGTCATGTGTTATTTCAAAATCTGGAATTGGCACCAGTGTAGCTGGGTTTAGGGGGGGGGGACGTTTAAGAGTGATGTGTGGACTTGAAAGAATTACCGCTTCATAACCAGATCGCCTTGCTGCCGTCATATGCTGAGTAGCAGAGGTGTTCAGAATATGCAAAACTGCATGTGGGACATGTACTACACAGTCACTGGCCAGTACAATGGGAGAGGATTGTTTTACAACTATCGCAACTGCGGCCACAGCCCGCAGGCATGAAGGCATACCCAGCACCACAGGGGAGAGTCGAGATGAGTAGTATGCAACAGGCCGGAAATTAGAGCCATGCTTCTGCACCAAGATGCCCGTTGCAAAGTCCCCCTTCTCATGGACGTGCAGGTGAAACGGCTGATGGTAATCAGGTAGACCCAGGGCGGGAGCCGATGTGAGGGCTCGCTTTAAGTCCTGAAAGGCAGTGTGCATGTCCTCAGACCATTAAACAATGTTAGGGGCAGCCTGCAGAGTGGCAGCACGCAGGACAGAATCCATCGCAGCATACTCAAAAATCCAGTGTCTGCAATAATTTGCCATGCCCAAGAAGGAAAGCATGTCCTTCTTTGTGCGAGGTGGTGGTACTTTGTTCAACAGACAAATCCTTGCTGGCGAGAGGAGACGGTGTCCATCCCTCAGAATGTGACCCAAATACGTGACCTCAGTCTGGCAGTATTGCAACTTGGCCAGGGATGCTCTGTGTCCGCATTCAGAAAGTCTTTTCATGAGCAGAATGGAGTCGATGCGACAGGCGTCTTTATTGGGAGAAGCTAACAACAGGTCATCTGCGTACTGAAGCAAGGTACTACCTCCTGTCAGGACCAAAGTGTCCAGATCTCTCCTCACAGCTGCTGCATACACTGTCGGAGATTCAACAAACCCCTGTGGGAGGCGCGTGTATGTGATTTGTTTACCTTTAAAAGTAAATGCAAACAGATACTGGCTGTCTGGATGCAGAGGAACAGAGAAAAATGCTGAACATAAATCAATCACTGTGTAGTACTTAGAGTCCGGGGGCAGAGAAGCTAAAATCGAATTGGTGTCCGGCACAATTGGAGCTGTCGGAATGACAATAGCATTAATAGCTTGCAAATCTTGGACAAAGCGCCACTCATCAGGGCGATTGTGTTTAGGTATGGGTAGAATTGGAGTATTACAGGGACTAGTTGTGTAAATTAACACGCCCTGATCAAGCAAAGATTGGATTACTCCTTCAATCCCCAAAATGGCTCTATGGGGCAAATTGTACTGTCAGATAGCTGGCAATCTGGCGTTGGCTTTAAGTGTTACTCGATGTGGAGGCGCTGAGGCAACTAAACCCACATGATTCTTGTGTTTTGCCCATAATGTAGCCGGGACTTCTGAAAAATCTGAGGGGGGGCCATACTCTGTGGGGGGGTTTGGTTGTAAATGAAGGAAGGTGCTTTGGGGAAGAGCAATCGGCTCCGCGAGACGAAGCAGGAAATGCTCCCCTCCAAAGTTAATTACGTTAGGTGCGTGTGTGTGTGTGTGAGAGAGGGGAAAGTGAGGCTTCCAGCTGGGTCTGGCAGCGGGCTGCCATGGCCCCCACCTCCTTTGGGTTACTGCCTGGCGTAACAGCCACCGTTATGTAGGGGAGGGTTTCTTCAACATGGAGAACCTGCTGGGGTGTTGTGAGTCTGATGGGTAAAGCACATCCTTGTCGGGAAATGAACAAATATTGTTCACTTGTCAACCGATCTGATTTGTTGCAAAAACCTCTTACTGATTGCGCGTAGTCATCTGACGGATTAAAGGCTGCTGTGTAATGACAATTCAACACAGGTCGCATAAGAGACATTAAAGACGCACAAACCGGAGAAATGCTAGCAATCTTCTGAATCCCTGTTGTGGAGAAAACAGAAATCATGTTGAAATCTGGAAATGACCAACAATAAAGGTTGTCTCGCGATGATTGAATGAATTGGACTGCCTGATAGACCTTACTGTCAGGAATTGTCAAAAACAATCCGTCTGAAGTGCAATGTATTGTTGCCTGTAATTTACATAGTAAGTCCCTGCCCATTAAATTAATAGGACTTCCATCTGAAATAATGAAAGAGTGTTGCACATTTGATCCATTAATTGAAACATTAGTGGTCTCTGAAATGGGTTCGGACATAGAAATTCCAGCAACACCGATAGTTGTGACAAACTTATTGGTTGCTTCACACACTTTCTCCTTAGTACGCACGGCAGACAAGGTGGCTCCGCTGTCAATCAAAATATCTACAGCCGTACCACTAAAATCAACGGGCATAATCGGATCTTCACGCGGGTTATTGGAAAGGCGAATTGTTGCTGCTTGAATGGGGAAATGCTGTGAATCTGATCCTATATCTTCCTGGCACCACTATCTTCTATTAAATCCACTTTGTTGAGCGTTCTGCTCCTGCTGAGTTTGTCTGTCATACCGTGGAGGCTGCGTTAATGCCAGATGTCCGGACTGCTGGGGAAGGTTAGGGGGAAGTGCGGGCTGGGAAAAGGGGGGCTGTGTGAGGGGGGGCTGTGTGTGCTGCTGGACCCCCCACCGCTTACCACACTGTCCTGCCCAGTGATCCGTTGCTCCGCAAACATGACATGGCATCAACTTTTTGGGATTTTTGTTCTGCTGCTGCTCTTATTACGATAATCCTGTGATCTCCCCTGATTTTGATACTGCTGTGTGTGGTTTTGTCCCTGAGTTTGATAAGCCTGGGTGTTTTGAGGAGATTGTTGAAACAGTTGTGAAATTCTGGGAGTAAGAAATATTTGGCTCCTATGCAACGCACGCATTGTGGCGATAGTCATTTTCCAAGATTGAATTTGCCAATCCGGAGTTGACATCATGTAGGCTTGAGCTGTCTCTGGGATTAAATGATGTAACAAGGTCTGTATGGCAAACAAATCATTACCCTCTCTTTTAATTCCCGCATTATTATCCCACACTGTCATGAAACGCTGGATAAATTCTGGGACATTTTCTGCTGGGTCTTGTACACAAGCCGTCACTTGGGAGAAATCTGTGTGAGTTTTAGCACATGCTCTGATAGCCAATGCAGCGACGTTTTGTATCCACATGTCTCGCGTCTGTGTCGTGGGCCAGTCCCCTGCGGCCGTACACTCAGGAAATTTAAACTTGTCTCTGCACGTGGGCCAATCTGCTTTGTATGTTAAGATTATCAGCTGTTTAACATCATGAACCAAACAGTTATAAACTGAACAAACATTAGTCAACCATGACAGATACTCATCTGGACTTTTAGTGGGACTGGGAGCGTGGTTAGTGACATCAATGACCTCAGCGGGTGTCCAGGGTTTGCAAACTGGAACATCTCCTATCAGAATTTTCGGGGCGGTCACACTTTCTTCAGTATTATTATCCTGAGATGTTTGCATTGTCGTGTACATTTTACGCTGGACATGTTTTGGAAAACTGGTGCCGTACGGCGAACCTGTGTAATCTTGTAAGCGGAGTTGCGGAGTGCCAGGAGTGGGGGTCAATAGCGGACTGCCATGTGAAACATTCCCCTCCCCCGCTGCTGCCCTCTGCTCGGCGTGTGCCGATTCTAATTCTCTATATTGTTCTGTGTGATATCTCAAACCATTTGTATTCATGATAGCTGCAGCTGTCATTAACAGATCATCATCGGAGTTTCTAGCAACGGGATTTGAGAGTTCTGTCGCGGGAATTATTTTCGTACAGAGAGATACAGCCTACTCTCCGTCCAACAGCCCTGCGTCTGTCAAAATACAAATGAGCTGAGATGGGGTTGGAGTTTTACCACATCTTTTAATCCAATCAAAAAATATTGATTTTGCAATGTCTGGAACATTCTCACCGTGTCTTTCCCTGAATCTGGACATGTTTTCTGATCTTACATCAAAAGCAGCCTCTAGGCTATGTAAGAGAATATTTTCATCTGATCTGTTTATAGAGTCTTTTATGGTTCCTTAGAGTCTGTGATACTGCAAACATCTGCTTGTAGTCACTCAAAGACTCCTCTGTAGGTTGAGGTCACAGGTCAAACGCTTCTCCTCTGTCCGTGGGGGAGGGTTGACCTGGCATCATCTCTTTGAGACAAGCGGACCATTGTCTCGCATCGGCTATTGATTATACGCGGGCTTTCTGGAAGCCCGCCTCTCCTCGTGTTGGTTAGATGTTTTGTGTCTTTTGGTTCAGAGATCGCTGGTGAAACACGGGACGGTGTGCAACTAAGTGATCTCCCCGGCCGTATGTAATTAATGTACTGTGATCAATAAACTCTCGGTGCTTTTGGCTAACAACGGTTCCAGACTCCTTCATTCTACCTCAACATTGCAACAACAGAAGTTTACCTTCACATTTTGGCGTCTATCGAACAGGATACCGATATTTCTTCAGAAGGCTGGTAAGTGCTTTTTTTCAAATCTATTTGAACAACTGCCTTACCAGACTCTGTGATTGACGGTATCAAAATTATCTGTGAAACTGCGCGAGTGCAATTTGTTTTGGTCTCTCCACTATGTACATCTGAAGGCTTAATCATAACCTGAGGAATCGGTGTCAAAAGGGGATTTTATCCTGGCCGGTTCTTCCTGTGAATGCTGCTGGGGCAAGTGCCAACAAAAGCAAGCACAGCTCATGTATAAACAATAAGAATATTTGGGGCTAATAAATAACCTCGGAACATCGACTTTTAACGATTTCCGCTGTGTGTGGTTTCTAGAATTAAATTACTGGACAATCACACACTGCAAATATTCGGAGAGACCTTAAGGAAAGCATCAGCAAGGTGGAACCTCTGTTTAAAAAAAAAAAGAAGCAATGTGAGGATTTGTAATTGAAACAAATTGCCGAATTCTGGAGATTTCAACGGGTTTAAATCAGACCAATCCGTTTTCGGGTGTCTCAGGCTGCACGAGGGAGGGCGAATTCCCCTCCCCCCCTGTGGTGAGCGGCACACGAGTAATGTTTAAGAACACAGACTTGTATTTTCTGTTAATCACACAATAAGCTCAAGAACTAAATTGAGCTATTAAATGGGAAGGGTCGTGGCAGAATATTACGTTCGCACTGTGTTTAATAAACTAACGGATTATTGAATTGGCTGTTGTTTTAAAAAAAAAAAAAAAAAAAAAAAAGCACTGAATTAATTAAAACAATCGCTGCTCTCGGTCGGTTTTACCACTACATTTGCATAGTGGTTTTGATTGAGAATAAGGTAGTTTATTGCTCATCAACAGATTGAATATGGCTGAGAAGAGCCCATATTAAACAGATATTTCAGTGCTCCCGTTGACGTTTCCGTAATTCTCGGACTAAATTAAACTGGATGATTTTTGGCCAGGGCACTGATTTTGTTGCGAGTACATGTTTGTTTGTCTAATTGCAGTGTTTGTTTTATTGTACTAACCGTTAAACATGGGTAATACTGCCTCCACAAACGATTCAGTTGGTAAGAGGAAAACCATTTCACACACAAAGACACTTAAAAAAAACCCGATTGCAGAAAACCACTACACGCATTTGTTTTCTCCAAACATGCCGTCTGGAATTGTCGGAAGAACTTTGGATTGGTCTAAAGTTATGCCGTTTACATCGTTACTTTGCGAACACTCACAACAGATTAATCAGAAAGGATTGATTCGATTTGATTGGCCTCTGACAGGTAGTTTTGATATGGCCGTGTTGTGGCAAGCATTTAAACTGGTGGAAGATAATTCAAATTGTTCATGGGATCAAGGATACATGACAGAATGTGTGAAAGCCTGGATGGCTTTGGCAGAAAAGCGGGGTTATGAAGAAAGGAAAAATGCAAAATCTGTTGGCAGCGAGCGAGGCTCCATTGAGCTCAAGGCGCTTATTGATAAAGTTGCTCAATGTGCAAAAAGTTTTCATTTGCTTAGCCTAGAGGCTGCTTTTGATGTGAGATCAGAAAACATGTCCAGATTCAGGGAAAGACACGGTGAGAATGTTCCAGACATTGCAAAATCCATAATTTATGATTGGATTAAAAGACAAGGTAAAACTCCAACCCCATCTCAGCTCATTTGTATTTTGACAGACGCAGGGCTGTTGGACGGAGAGCAGGCTGTATCTCTCTGTACGAAAATAATTCCCGCGACAGAACTCTCAAATCCCGTTGCGAGAAACTCCGATGATGATCTGTTAATAACAGCTGCAGCTATCATGAATGAAAATAAGTTGAGATATCAGATAGGACAACATGGAGAATTAGAATCGGCACACGCCGAGCAGAGGGCAGCAGCGGGGGAGGGGAATGTTTCACATGGCAGTCCGCGATTGACCCCCACTCCTCGCACTCCGCCACTCATTTTACAAGATTACCCAGGTTCGCCGTACGGCAGCAGTTTTTCAAATAATGTCCAGCGTAAAATTTACACGACAAAGCAAACATCTCAGGATAATAATTCTGAAGAAAGTGTGACCGCCCCGAAAATTCTGATAGGAGATGTTCCAGTTTGCAAACCCTGGACACCCGCTCAGGTCATTGATGTCACTAACCACGCTCCCAGTCCCACTAAAAGTCCAGATGAGTATCTGTCATGGTTGACTAATATTTGTTCAGTTTATAACTGTTTGGTTCATGATGTTAAACAGCTGATAATCTTAACATACAAGGCAGATTGGCCCACGTGCAGAGACGAGTTTAAATTTCCTGAGTGTACAGCCGCAGGGGACTGGCCCACGACACAGACGCGAGACATGTGGATACAAAACGTCGCCGCATTGGCTATCAGAGCATGCGCTAAAACTCACACAGATTTCTCACAAGTGACGGCATGTGTACAAGACCCAGCGGAAAATGTCCCAGAATTTATCCAGCGTTTCATGACAGTGTGGGATAATAATGCGGGAATTAAAAGAGACGGTAATGATTTGTTTGCCATACAGACCTTGTTACATAATTTAATCCCAGAAACGGCTCAGGCCTACATGATGTCGACTCCCGAATGGCAAATTAAATCTTGGAAAATGACTATCGCCACAATGCGTGCGTTGCATAGGAGCCAAATATTTCTTACTCCCAGAATTTCACAACTGCTTCAACAATTGCCTCAAAACACCCAGGCTTATCAAACGCAGGGACAAAACCACACACAGCAGTATCAAAATCAGGGGAGATCAGGATTATCATAATAAGAGCAGACAGCAGCAGAACAAAAATCCCAAAAAGTTGATGCCATGTCATGTTTGCGGAGAGACCGATCACTGGGCAGGACAGTGTGGTAAGCGGTGGGGGGTCCAGCAGCACACACAGCCCCCCCTCACCCAGCCCCCCTTCTCCCAGCCCGCACTTCCCCCTAACCTTCCCCAGCAGTCCGGACATCTGGCATTAATGCAGTCTCCACGTTATGACAGACAGAACCAGGGGCAGAACGCTCAACAAAGTGGATGTAATAGAAGATAGTGGTGCCAGGAAGATATAGGATCAGAATCACAGCATTTACAAATTCAAGCAGCAACAATTCGCCTTTCCAATAACCCGCGTGAAGATCCAACTATGCCCGTTGATTTTAGTGGTAC
Source organism: Gymnodraco acuticeps (assembly GCF_902827175.1). Lineage (NCBI taxonomy): Eukaryota > Metazoa > Chordata > Actinopteri > Perciformes > Bathydraconidae > Gymnodraco > Gymnodraco acuticeps. The sequence continues at coordinate 393,923 of NW_022990567.1, read as the reverse complement.
GGCTGTAGATATTTTGATTGACAGCGGAGCCACCTTGTCTGCCGTGCGTACTAAGGAGAAAGTGTGTGAAGCAACCAATACATTTGTCACAACCATCGGTGTTGCTGGAATTTCTATGTCCGAACCCATTTCAGAGAACACTAATGTTTCAATTAATGGATCAAACGTGGAACACTCTTTCATTATTTCAGATGGAAGTCCTATTAATTTAATGGGCAGGGACTTACTATGTAAATTACAGGCAACAATACATTGCACTTCAGACGGATTGTTTTTGACAATTCCTGACAGTAAGGTCTATCAGGCTGTCCAATTCATTCAATCATCGCGAGACAACCTGTATTGTTGGTCATTTCCAGATTTCAATATGATTTCTGTTTTCTCCACAACAGGGATTCAGAAGATTGCTAGCATTTCTCCGGTTTGTGCGTCTTTAATGTCTCTTATGCGACCTGTGTTGAATTGTCATTGCACAGCAGCCTTTAATCCGTCAGATGACTACGCGCAATCAGTAAGAGGTTTTTGCAACAAATCAGATCGGTTGACAAGTGAACAATATTTGTTCATTTCCCGACAAGGATGTGTTTTACCCATCAGACTCACAACACCCCAGCAGGTTCTCCAAGTTGAAGAAAGCCTCCCCTACATAACGGTGGCTGTTACGCCAGGCAGTAACCCAAAAGAGGTGGGGGCCATGGCAGCCCGCTGCCAAGCCCAGCTGGAAGCCTCATTTTCCCCTTTTTCACACACACACACACACACACACACACACACACACACCTAACGTAATTAACTTTGGAGGGGAGCATTTCCTGCTGCGTCTCGCGGAGCCAATTGCTCTTCCACAATGCACTTTCCTTCATTTACAACCAAACCCCCCCACAGAGTATGGCCCCCCCTCAGATTTTTCAGAAGTACCGGCTGCATTATGGGCAAAACACAAGAACCATGTTGGGTTTGTTGCCTCAGCGCCTCCACATCGAGTAACACTTAAAGCCAACGCCAGATTGCCAGCTATCAGACAGTACAATTTGCCCCATAGAGCCATTTTGGGGATTGAAGGAGTCATCCAATCTTTGCTTGATCAGGGCGTGTTAATTTACACAACTAGTCCCTGTAATACTCCAATTCTACCCATACCTAAACACAATCTCCCTGATGAGTGGCGCTTTGTCCAAGATTTGCAAGCTATTAATGCTATTGTCATTCCGACAGCTCCAATTGTGCCGGACACCAATTCGATTTTAGCTTCTCTGCCCCCGGACTCTAAGTACTACACAGTGATTGATTTATGTTCAGCATTTTTCTCTGTTCCTCTGCATCCAGACAGCCAGTATCTGTTTGCATTTACTTTTAAAGGTAAACAAATCACATACACGCGCCTCCCACAGGGGTTTGTTGAGTCGCCTACTGTGTACGCAGCAGCTGTGAGGAGAGATCTGGACACTTTGGTCCTGACAGGAGGTAGTACCTTGCTTCAGTACGCAGATGACCTGTTGTTAGCTTCTCCCAATAAAGACTCCTGTCGCATCGACTCCATTCTGCTCATGAAAAGACTTTCTGAATGCGGACACAGAGCATCCCTGGCCAAGTTGCAATACTGCCAGACTGAGGTCACGTATTTGGGTCACATTCTGAGGGATGGACACCGTCTCCTCTCGCCAGCAAGGATTTGTCTGTTGAACAAAGTACCACCACCTCGCACAAAGAAGGACATGCTTTCCTTCTTGGGCATGGCAAATTATTGCAGACACTGGATTTTTGAGTATGCTGCGATGGATTCTGTCCTGCGTGCTGCCACTCTGCAGGCTGCCCCTAACATTGTTCAGTGGTCTGAGGACATGCACACTGCCTTTCAGGACTTAAAGCAGGCCCTCACATCTGCTCCTGCCCTGGGGCTCCCTGACTACCATCAACCTTTTCATCTACACGTCCATGGGAAGGGGGGCTTTGCAACGGGCATCTTGGTGCAGAAGCATGGCTCTAATTTCCGGCCTGTTGCATACTACTCATCTCGACTCTCCCCTGTGGTGCTTGGTATGCCTTCATGCCTGCGGGCTGTGGCCGCAGTGGCGATAGTGGTAAAACAATCCTCTCCCATTGTACTGGCCAGTGACTGTGTAGTACATGTCCCACATGCAGTTTTGCATATTCTGAACACCTCTGCTACTCAGCATATGACGGCAGCAAGGCGATCTGGTTATGAAGCAGTAATTCTTTCAAGTCCACACATCACTCTTAAACGTTCCCCCCCCCTAAACCCAGCTACACTGGTGCCAATTCCAGATTTTGAAATAACACATGACTGCGTCACAACGATTGACATGTCTTCCTCCCCCAGAGCTGATATGTTGCAAACCCCTATCCCTAATTCAGATATGATTCTGTACACAGACGGGTCTGCAAGCAGGCCGTCTGACACAGTACACTTAGCAGGCTACGCTGTTGTGAATGACTGGGAAGTTTTAGAAAGCCGAGCCTTGCCAAATGGCACGTCAGCTCAGGCTGCAGAGTTGTATGCTCTGCTCAGGGCGTGTATTTTGGCTGAAGGTAGAGTTGCAACCATTTTCACAGACTCCAGGTATGCATTTGGTGTGTGCCATGATTTTGGTGTCTTGTGGAAAATGCGCGGTTTCTTAACATCGGCTGGTAAGCCTATTCAACATCATGCGTTAGTAGCTGAGCTATTAGACGCTATCCTGCTCCCTGCACAGCTAGCAGTAGTTAAATGTGCTGCTCACACAAATTCTAATGATCCTATTTCGCATGGAAATGCGTTAGCCGACACCGCGGCTAAACAAGCAGCAGTTTCCTCCTCTTCTATGGTACTCCAATGCCCCTCGACACAATCCGCAGAAACCATTTGTTTGCCTTCCTTTAATGATGTCGCGGACATGCAAGCCCGCGCTGATGTTAGGGAGAAAGATTTATGGCTAAGACGAGGTTGTACACTTGACGCTGAGTCCAGCTTGTGGCTCCACCCAGACGGCCGGATGGTCTGTCCCCGTTCATTCCTCCATGTTTTGGCACATGTTGCACATGGCAAATCACATGTAGGAAAAGGAGGGATGAATGGGATTATAAAGTCACAATGGTTTGCTCCAGGCATTACACTAGCTACACAGACCCTTGTAGATAGATGCATGATATGCCAGCAGACAAGAAGAAGAAAAGGTCCAGTTCAGCATGAACATTTACCGCCCCCCTCGGGGCCCTTTGTAAATATGCAAATTGACTTTTCGCACATGCCACCATGCCAAGGATTCAAATATATTTTGGTAATAGTGTGCCAGTTCTCCAAATGGGTAGAGGCCTACCCTACCAGAAAAGAAGACGCCAGAACAGTTGTAAAGTGTCTTCTCAAAGATGTTGTCCCTAGATTTGGTGTTCCAGCAGGGATTAACAGTGACAGAGGTCCAGCATTCATTTCTAAGATAACCCAGAGTCTAGCTACAGTGTTAGGGTTCAAATGGCAATTGCATGTTCCCTATCATCCACAGAGCTCAGGCCAGGTTGAGAGAATGAACTTGACTATAAAGGAAAAACTCACTAAAACAATGTTGACCACAGGACTAAAATGGGTAGACGCGCTGCCGCTAGTTCTGTGCTCAATCAGAAACTAACCAAATGCAACGACAGGGCTTAGCCCACACGAAGTATTGATTGGGAAGGCCAATGTTCACAGGATCTAGTCCTCCAGTAATGCCCCACTGACTCACTCTTTTGTGGACAGAGGATTACATGACTAACTATGTCAAATATCTAACTGACATGTTGAGAAAGTTTCACAGGCAGGTGGCTGACAGGCTCCCCCAGCCTGGTGAGGAGCCCACCCACCCTTTTGAGATTGGTGATAATGTACTAATCAAATCGCTTGAAAAAGATTCTTTGTCTCCCAGGTGGAAAGGTCCTTTCCAGGTATTAATAGTGACCAGAACAGCCCTGAGAGTACAAGGTAGAGCGGAGTGGATTCACGCTTCAAGATGTCGTCTCTCTCCTCTACCGGATGCGGGAGTGTGAAGGCAGTCACCATCATCGTCATTCTGGGTTTACTGTACCTGGCCAAGAACGCCCTGCTAGATGAAGCTGTGACAATCCCAACGACAGGTGGCGAGGGACCTCGCCCGTCTGAGGGAGAAAATAAGGTGCTCTTATCTAAGAGCGCAGACGACTTGACCACTCAGGGTCCAGACCCTGAGGGCAAAACAACACCAACGGGCAAAGAAGTGCCTGGCGACAAGGACAGGTTGTATCCAAACACCACACAGACACTCAGTATGGTGCAAGAGACACAAAGAGAGAGAAAAGGAGGGAGAATAAGGAGGATTGTCTCCCTCCCTGATCATAAGTCAGAGACTATTGCCGTTAACTGCCCAAGTTCAATATGTGACTCATCTAACTGTATTATTGTGTTTCCTGTGTTCTCAGTTTACTCAACATGGGAGTTATATCCAGAAAACCAGTACTCTCGGTTCAGGGTCGCACCAGAGGGGGTAAGGATGGTTCTTAACACCATCGAAGAAATGCCCCCAGAACTGTGGTGTAGCACGATAGAACAGTTCGAGGCACTGATAAGGAAGGAGGTAAAATGTACAGTGCGGAAGCCAGATTACCGCATTCCCAATCTAGGTGATACTGCATGCACAGTTACTGGACCAAATAGCAAAACAAATGTTCCATCTACTCCACTTAAACAATCAGGAGGCGAGGTAAATTCTTCAAAAAAGGCCTTAATTACTCCTTATAAACAAACTAAAACTAATTCTGCAGTAAGTTTAATGTTAGACTATGCACATGAACGTAATGTTAGCAACTGTTGGTTGTGCCAAAATATGCCAGAATCAATGCATTCTCCCATGTTTAGCCCAATTCCTTTCACAAAAGCTGATTACGGTTTAGTAAACTGGAATGACATAGCATCTAGAATTAGCGATGAGGCTGGGGATTGTTACACTCCTTCCTACCCAATAGACTCTGAAAAACCTTTACAGTACAAGGGCTTAGTCTCTCTCATTGTTGATACAGTAAATAAAGATTACCTGCCTGACGGTTTCAAACGTTTGATGTTTTTAAAACTAATATATATGAAGAAATACGTTAACCTAGCTTTTGAATATAGATTCCAGTTAGCTCTAGCTCAGACTAATTGTTCAGCTAACTTTACAAGTCCAACATGTACAATGCAACCACACACACCCGCTTTGTTAGTGGAAGCGTTGGTAACAGTTGTGCCCTGGTTCGGCTCTTGGACAGTGGACTCCGTTGAGGTTAAAATACATGACTGTACGCAGACAATACCCTTAGGCAAGCCCCCTACACGTGACTGCTCAGTATATGTCCCCCCAATTGTTGTACATGAATGGAAGAATGTGTCCATCTGTTTCCAGAATGCAGTAGGATCTCACACCTCTCCTGATGTGGGACACAGCGACTGTAATGCCATAGTGAGAGTACATATAGCCAGAATTCCCCTCCCACAGAGAGTTTACTTAGTTTGTGGGGACCGGGCCTATGGATGTGTGCCATATGATGTTTTTTATGGTACCTGTTATCTAGCCTACCTAATCCCTTTAATCCGTAAAGTAGAGGCTACTGAGATTGCAGCAATACGTCCCTCTCTACACAGGAACAGCAGGTCAATTACACAAGGACAACAGATAGCTAGCCTATTCTTGCCTTGGTACGGTATTTATGTTACTCAGCAGGAAATTGTCGCATTGTCTAAAGTGGTAGAACATCATTTAAATGTATCCAACACAGCGATGTTAGCTGAACACAAAGAATTGCAGGAAGTTAGGACAGTAGCACCACAGAATCGTATGGCGCTTGACCTCCTCTTAGCGGCCCAAGGAGGAACATGCAAGGTGATAGGAAGTGAGTGCTGTTCTTTCATATCTGATGCCACACCTGAAGTTATGGACATGGCTCATGATACTGCCAGGGGAATAAAATAATTGCATGAAACTCATGGGTTTACATTTGGGGAATTAAGTGGAACTTTTGGATCTTGGGGAGCGGGGCTGGTTAAATTTGTTGTTACTGTTTCAGTGTTTATCTTGGTTGTGCTGATCCTAGTGATCTGTTTGATCACTGTGGTTAAATTAGCCATACGAAGGGTTGCCAAGACCGCCCTCCAGGCCCCACAAAGGCTAGTTGGACATTCGACTGTACAGGACACAATATTAATGTACAATGCCGAGCTTCCGGACCCCTGGGTCTCCATCGTGATCTCCGACCCGTGGGTACCTCCATTCAACGATTGAGATGTTGTTTAAAGTTGATATTCTGAATAAAGAACAGATGTTTTGATAATTGATTACAGTTGATACACTGGATTAAAGGACAAATGTCTGATTTTTCCTTTGCAGGTTGTGATACAAATAAAATGTCTGATTTTCCTTTTCAGATTTTGAACAAGTGTATTAGAATGAAATAAATGTATTACTAAGTGCCTTACTCTTGAATAAAGCGTAATGAAGTAAACGTAAAGTAATGTTAAAGATTGAGGACACTGTAACTTTACAGTTTACAGATTGATCGATTCATCACTGCGAATTTATACCTTAAACTAGGAACCTTAGCTGGATCTCTCATGATTCTGATTTATACCTCAATTGGATTTCTCATAATCCTAAATTATACCTCAATTGATTTCTTATAATCCTAAATTCTAATTGTGTTCTTAATAAGTAATTGCCTTAAAGTACATCTTTAAGATGTAAGCTGATTTAGAATCTGTGTTTGATGAATGAGATTAACTGAGTGATAAATGATAAAAGATCTTATTTTTGAAACATATATTTTGCTATAATATTTTGTACCCCATGTGTTTATTATTGTACCTTTTGACAAAAATGCCAAGCACTGAAGAGAGATGATTTTTATTATGATTGACTGTGTTCAATCATGGTGATTGAAGTGTTTTTCAATCTTGTTCTATTTTTAATGTAATGAATGTATCTGAGCCCACCCAACTCTGAGGACGCCTATTGATTTTAAGTATTGACTGAAATATTCTTAGACTAATGTTAATTGGTCATCAATAGATTGATAAAAAGAGTGAATCTGTAAGAGAATATTTTCATCTGATCTGTTTATAGAGTCTTTTATGGTTCCTTAGAGTCTGTGATACTGCAAACATCTGCTTGTAGTCACTCAAAGACTCCTCTGTAGGTTGAAGTCACAGGTCAAACGCTTCTCCTATGTCCGTGGGGGAGGGTTGACCTGGCAGCATCTCTTTGAGACAAGCGGACCATTGTCTCGCATCGGCTATTGATTATACGCGGGCTTTCTGGAAGCCCGCCTCTCCTCGTGTTGGTTAGATGTTTTGTGTCTTTTGGTTCAGAGATCGCTGGTGAAACACGGGACGGTGTGCAACTAAGTGATCTCCCCGGCCGTATGTAATTAATGTACTGTGATCAATAAACTCTCGGTGCTTTTGGCTAACAACGGTTCCAGACTCCTTCATTCTACCTCAACATTGCAACAACAGAAGTTTACCTTCACAGGCTAAGCAAATGACAACTTTTTGCACATTGAGAAACTTTATCAATCAGCGCCTTGAGCTCAATGGAGCCTCGCTCGCTGCCAACAGATTTTGTATTCTTCCGCTCCTCATAACCTCTTTTTTCTGCCATAGTCATCCAGGCTTTCACACATTCTGTCATGTATTTCTGATCCCATGAACAATTTGAATTATCTTCCACCAGTTTAAATGCTTGCCACAACACGGCCATATCAAAACTACCTGTCAGAGGCCAATCAAATTGAATCAATCCTTTCTGATTAATCTGTTGTGAGTGTTCGCAAAGTAACGATGTAAACGGCATAACTTTAGACCAATTCAAAGTTCTTCCGACAATTCCAGACGGCATGTTTGGAGAAAACAAATGCGTGTACTGGTTTTCTGCAATTGGGTGTTTTTTAAGTGTCTTTGTGTGTGAAATGGTTTTCCTCTTACCAACTGAATCGTTTGTGGAGGCAGTATTACCCATGTTTAACGGTTAGTACAATAAAACAAACACTGCAATTAGACAAACAAACATGTACTCGCAACAAAATCAGCGCCCTGGCCAAAAATCATCCAGTTTAATTTAGTCCAAAATTACGGAAACGTCAACGGGAGCACTGAAATATCTGTTTAATATGGGCTCTTCTCAGCCATATTTACTAGTAATCTGTTGATGAGCAATAAACTACCTTATTCTCAATCAAAACCACTATGCAAATGTAGTGGTAAAACTGCTCAACCGACCGAGAGCAGAGATATGAATTAATTTAATTAATTCAGTACTTATTTAAAAAAAAAAAAAAATGTTTTAAACAACATCCAATTCAATAATCCGTTAGTTTATTAAACACAGTGTGAATGTAATATTCTGCCACCATCCTTCCCATTTAATAGCTCAATTTAGTTCTTGAGCTTATGGTGTGATTAACAGAAAATACAAGTCTGTGTTCTTAAACATTCCTCGTGTGCCGTTCACCACAGGGGGGAGGGGAATTCGCCCTCCCTCGTACAGGTTTGAGCAGACACCCGAAAACGGATTGGTCTGATTTAAACCCGTTGAAATCTGCAGAATTCGGCAATTTGTTTCCATTACAAATCCTCACATTGCTTTTTGAAACAGAGGTTCCACCCTGCTGATGCTTTCCTTAAGGTCTCTCCGAATATTTGCAGTGTGTGATTGTCCAGTAATTTAATTCTAGAAACCACACACAGCGGAAATCGTTAAAAGTCGATGTTCCGAGGTTATTTATTAGCCCCAAATATTCTTATTGTTTTATACATGAGCTGTGCTTGCTTTTGTTGGCACTTGCCCCAGCAGCAATCACAGGAAAAACCGGCCAGGATAGAATCCCCCTCAGACACCGATTCCTCAGGTTATGATTAAGCCTTCAAATGTACAGTGGAGAGACCAAAACAAATTGCACTCGCGCAGTTTCACAGATAATTTTGATACCGTCAATCACAGAGTCTGGTAAGGCAGTTGTTCAAATAGATTTGAAAAAAAGCACTTACCAGTCTTCTGAAGAAATATCGGTATCCTGTTCGTAGACGCCAAATTGTGAAGGTAAACTTCTGTTGTTGCAATGTTGAGGTAGAATGAAGGAGTCTGGAACCGTCGTTAGCCAAAGCACTGAGAGTTTTATTGATCACAGTACATTAATTACATACGGCCGGGAGATCATCTTAGTTTCACACTGTCCTGTGCTCCACCAAGATAATCTCTGAACCAAAGCCACAAAACATCGCTGCTACACGAGGAGAGGCCGGCCCACAGAAAGCCCGCGTTTACCTAATCAATAGCCGATGGGAGACAATGAACTACTTGTCCCAAGGAAACGCAGACAAGCCTGAAACCTTCCCCCACAGGATATGGGAGAAGCGTTTGACCTGTGACCTCAACTTACAGAAGAGTCTTTGACTGATACCCTAAACACATGTTTGCAGTATCACAGAATCTAAGAAACTCTATAAACAGATCAGATTAAAATATTCTCTTACATCCATTGCCCAAATATTTAATCAGCATTTCGCTAATGTATGTTCCACACTACTATCTGACTCCTATTTGACGACTGGTATTTCTAATATTAACTCATACTGCAACAGTTATTTTTCTTTTAAGAAAATTCTACCACACGAAGTTCATAATGCTATCACAGAATTAAAAGTGGATGGCAGTGCAGGACTCGATGGTATAGAAAACAGGTTCATTAAACTGGCGTCCCATATTCTCATGTACCCACTTGCTGATTTGTTCAACCTGTCTTTGTCCACCTGTGAGTTGCCGACTATTTGGAAATGTGCACGCATCATTCCACTGCATAAATGTGGTGATTTACTTGATACAAATAATTATAGACCAATCTCTATAATCTGCTCTATTTCCAAAGTTTTGGAGAAAATAATTTATAATCAACTGTCACATTATCTCAATACTTATAATATTTTATCTCCGGTTCAATCTGGTTTCAGGCCTAATCACTCCACAACAACTGCCCTACTTAAATGTACGAATGACTTGTACTCTGCTGCAGATGATGGTGAACTCACAGGTGCCATTTTTATTGACTTGACAAAAGCCTTTGATTTCGTTGATCGATATCTGCTCTTGGATAAACTTCACGGCATTGGCCTTTCTAATAATACAGTGTTATGGTTTAACTCGTACCTTCACAGTAGAAAGCAATGTGTGGTTGTTAATGGAAAACAGTCTGACCTGTTGATCCAACAAAAGGGTGTACCCCAAGGATCAACTCTGGGCCCACTTCTGTTCTCTGTTTACATAAATGATTTATCTTCTTGTCTCATTAATTGTTGTACTCACCTTTATGCTGATGACACTGTTATATATATACATCCAAATCAGATTTTTCACAAATTCAGATCTCTCTTCAATCGGATTTTAATATCTTACAGGACTGGCTATCACACAATAAACTACTGCTTAACAAATCAACATCTTATACCATGGTCTTTGGTACCAGGCAGAAGCTCAAATCCAAACCTAATGTAGTAATAACATGTAAGGATGGCACTTCTCTGCATAAAGTTGATAGCTTTAAATATCTTGGTGTATGGCTAGACTCTGAACTTTCATTTAAACTACATATAAAGCATGTAATACAAAAAGTCAATTACGGAATTGGTGTTTTACACCGCTCTCGCAATTGTTTTACGCTCAGTGTCCGAAAGAGAATTGCTTCTCAACTTATTCTTCCGATTATGGACTATTGTGATGTTGTCTACCAAAATGCACATAAATCAGATCTTGCTCCACTCAACATAGCCTACAATAGACTATGCAGATTTGTTGTTGGTTGTCCTTTTCGTACACATCACTGCACAATGTATAACCAACTTAAATGGCCTTCTTTAAATGTAAGAAGACACACGCATTGGCTTCAGCTGATATTTAAATGCATTTATCTTAACTATCCCCCTTATTTAAAGCAGTATTTTGTACCTTACTCACCAAATCATCAAGTTAGACATTCTGTTCAGATTTATTTCTCTGTCCCCTCTGCAAAAAACTGACTGGAATACTTTCAACATGATCTCACCAGAATGCGTGACTCCACCACGACTCCTTAAAACCACATTGCGTGGTGGAGTCACTAACTTTGTTACATTTATGTGTCGGCACCATGCAAACAACCCCAATGTAAAGTGAATGAGGCTCCTTTGTCCAACCTGATCTCACCAGAATGCATGACACACAATGCACTGTTTTTTGAGAACAAAAATTGGTAACTAATGCACCATAATAGGCCTACATTCTGACGAAAAATACAAATGATTATGAATACAAATAACATAAAAGAAGCCTCCCGTGAGTTACTACAAGCTATAAAGTAGATTTTAAAAACGTTTTATAGAATACAAAGCTCACTGCAGGACGTTGTAGAAATGCGTGTGTGCACCACGACCAAGGTAATTCACTTTACATTGGGGTTGTTTGCGTGGTGCCGACACGTAAATGTAACAAAGTTAGTGACTCCACCACGCAATGTGGTGTTAAGGAGTCGTGGTGGAGTCACGCAATCTGGTGAGATCAGGTTGAATACTTTACCTGCTGCCATTAGATCTCTTGCATCATTGGGTTTATTTATACATCCATTATCATCTCACTTTCAACTGGTCTGTAGCCTACTTGTTATTAATGAAACTGATATTGATGAAACTGATTTGCTTGACTGTCTCAAATTGTAATGATTGTTTGCATTGCTTGAATTTCACTTAACAGACTGTATGTGGTTTGTCTTGTGTGTCATGTTTTGCATTTTGTCTTTTTGTTTATGTATGTCTGTAAGTTGTTGCTATTGTCGGGACCCCCTTGAAAACGAGATGGTGCATCTCAAGGGGTTTATCCCAATCAATAAACATTTCTATATCTATACGTTAAATATGAGCATCGGGACGTCAACAAAGAACAGAAGACTTGAGATCTGGTGAGTCCTGCGACTGTAATGGAGTTAAACATGTATTTAGATAATCCTTAGTTTGTGAATGTTTTATTTTTTCATTAAGGTTACGTTTCTTCTTATAGTTAGCTGAGTTTCTTCCCGTTAAGTTGGTATGCATCATTAATAGGTTGTTAAATGTTAAGAAGCCCTGAGATGCTGTTTCTTGCAAGATGTTGCGCCCGGGAAACCTGGCTTAACATGTGGCTGCTAACGTTAGCTTACAGCTTATTGCAGTGCTGCCCCCCCACCCTCTCGTCTCCAACACGGGAGAATTACACATAAACATGCAGTGGGGTATCACAGTGTTGTCGCCAAGTTTAATGTAAAGTTTCACAGCTTTCTTACAGCGGAATCTAGTTTGTTAATGTTCAGTAGCCAACAGCTAGCATAGCATAAACAGCTAACCGCTAACGTTCGGCTAACTTGCTAGTTAGCTCTGCTCTATATATTACACGCTAACATGACTAGCTAATGCAGTGGTTCTCAAACTTTTTCTGTCAGGCCCCCCCTTTGGAGAAAAAAAAAAAGTCGGGCCCCCCCAACACACATAGTCAGGCTCAGTGGCGGCGCCAGAGACTTCTTTTGGGGGTGCTGTGGGGTAGCTTGACGTTTCATAGAGGGTGCTCAAACATTTAGGGTTTCCCATTAATGTACCGGTCGCTACAGTGGAATTTTCTACTGCAACACTCTCCACACGCACATACACAGTGTACCCGCAACTGTTACAACGAAGGCTCGATAATCAGCTCACGGCATATAGGTGTAAGCAGGGGTAAAGTGCTATTTTTATAGGTGGTGTGTGGACACATTGAGAGCAAAATGAAGAGATCTATGGATACCTCTCAACACCCATATGAAACAGAACTGTAAACAGATGTACTTTTTCTTTATGGATATTTTACAAATCACTCTTTTAAACTTTATTCTTTTTTTAATATCATATAGTATTTCATACCTGTTTTTCATTTATTCTCTTATTTTTGTATAACTATAATGATCATATAAACGTGTGCCTCGGAAATAATAGTTTACATTAATGGTGACCAAAACGTTTGAGACCCACTGAGATAACACTGACAGAGTCCTTTAGCTCACTGAGTCTCTCAGTCTGACAGGAGAGGACTCTCCTCCACCTTGTTGTTGAAAAAACTCCTTATATCCGTTAGCGTAGCTCGCTAGCACCAGAAACTAAGAACAACGATCTCCGGTACCGGTGCGCTCTCTCTCTCTCTCTCGCGCGCACACAAAATGGCTCGTTCCACACACACAGAGACCCAGACGTAATAGTACTGTACTGTATCATATTATTTTCGAATCAATAATTTTTCAAATTATGATTTTTTATTTTTGTATTTTATCTTTTTTTTTTTTTTTTATATAACCATTTTTCCTCCTGGTCTTTCGCGCCCCCCCTGGTATGCCTCTGCGCCCCCCAGGGGGGGCGCGCCCCACACTTTGAGAACCACTGAGCTAATGTCACACTGTGTGAACTAAAATACTTTTTGTATTCCTACATCATACATGCTTTGTCCAAATCACTGCTAAAATTCATTATTTTTTGAAAATGTATAGTAAAGAAACACTCAGCCATGCATGAAATAACATAGCAAAAGAATACAGGTAATGTTTGACCCATGTTGTGCCTTAGAAGTGTAGTGATACAAACATGATTTGTATTCAAAAAGTAAGAAAGGGAAAAATAAAAATTAGAATTGGTGTTGATCCAAAACATGTTAATTGAGGAATACCTGGAATCCTGAATGGTTCAAGTAATTTATTGCAAATATATTTACAATTAAAACTAATTCGGGTCACTTTTGACACATGTTGGTTGTATGTTGTGTAATAAAGGGTTACCATGACAGCTGTGATGTTCACTCTTTTGACAGAGCACCAGTGGACAGTGAGGACTATGGAAGAGAATATGTGATGGCTTTGTGTGGAAAGCTGCTGATGGCAGCCTGTGTCCCTCTCATCAGTCTCTCCAGGCAGCACCCAGCTATTCTTCCATCTTGCAGATGAAAATACTTTGATATGTGAGTAATAACTAACTTGTGTCTAACATAATATTGCATGTGGTTTAGTAAAGTATTTAAAAATACCCCACATTGTACAGGACAATCAGACCTTGTTCAACAAAGATCATCAGACAATTGTTTTGTCTTTGAGGTACAGCCGCAGCAGAGAGTCTGAGTTTGAAGAAAACAATAACATTTAATTTAGTGTTGTTTAATCAATCAATATTTACTGGTCTTGAATTTCCTCACTGGATTACAAAATGCTCGAATGTTATTGTACAGGGACATTATGCAGATGTCATCACCTGAAGATGAAAATATAGATTCAGCGATATGTACAATTTTAAGGAAATAGGCTGTTAGCGGTATTTACCAAAGCTCCGCAGCTGTAGCTAGGCGCTGCTAATGAAAACTCAAGTGCTCAATTTGTTGGTTTTTCTTTTTTAATAAGAATTGACCAAGCATATCTTCCTCTTCGAAATCTCAGTTGTATTTCGCTAACACGCAGTGCCTGGGAGGGTGCGTTTGATTGTTCCCACAATAGTGCGTGCATGCGCTTGTGCTTCAAAGGTCCATCATACAAGATGTAGGGGATCTATTGGCAGCTGCTGATAATAACATCCATCATTATGGTTTACTAATAGTTATCACTTCACTTCCTCCTTCAGCACATGGACACAGCAGGAACCTATGCCAGGATCCTGTTTGTGGACTTCATTACATTACATTGCATTTAGCTGACGCTTTTATCCAAAGCGACTTACAATAAGTGCGTTCGACCAACAAAATACAACTTGAAGAAAACAGAATCATATAAGTACATCAGGCTTCATAGAGCAAAAACATTTCAAGTGCTACTCAACTGGCTTTAGATAAGCCAGTCCTTTATTAGTATAAAAGTGCTTCGTTAATAGTTCTATCGCTCAAAGTGGAGTCGAAAGAGATGAGTTTTTAGTTTGCGCCGGAAGATGTGCAAGCTATCTGCCGTCCTGATGTCAATGGGGAGCTCATTCCACCATCCTGGAGCCAGGACAGCAAACCCACGTGTTTTCGCCGATGGGAACTTGGGTCCCCCTCGCAGCGAGGGCGCAGCGAGTCGTTTGGCTGATGCAGAGCGTAGTGCACGCGCTGGGGTGTACGGTTTAACCATGTCCTGGATGTACGAAGGGCCAGATCCATTCGCAGCATGGTAAGCAAGTACCAGTGTCTTGAAGTGGATTCTAGCAGTTACCGGAAGCCAGTGAAGGGAGCGGAGGAGCGGAGTAGTGTGGGAAAATTTAGGAAGGTTGAAGACCAGACGAGCCGCTGCATTCTGGATGAGCTGCAGAGGTCGGATGGCACATGCAGGTAGACCAGCCAGGAGGGAGTTGCAGTAGTCTAGGCGTGAGATGACGAGAGCCTGGACCAGAACCTGAGTCGCTTTCTGTGTCAGCTGGGGACGTATCTTCCTGATGTTGTAAAGCGTGTATCTGCAGCAACGGGTTGTAGCAGCGATGTTTGCAGTGAAGGACAGGTTGTTATCTAGGGTCACACCCAGATTCCTTGCAGTCTGAGTCGGGGAAACAACTGAGGTGCCGATGTTGATTGTTAGGTCAAGAGTGGGACAATCTTTTCCCGGAAGGAAGAGCAGCTCAGTCTTGTCAAGGTTGAGCTTGAGGTGATGAGCAGACATCCACTGAGAGATGTCAGCTAGACAAGCAGAGATGCGTGCGACGACCGACTTCAGCTCTGCCTTCAACACAACCCTCTGGCTGGAGGCTGCGCTCCATCAGGACCAACACCTCTCTCCATCAGGACCACAACCTCTCTCCATCAGGACCAACACCTCTCTCCATCAGGACCAACACCTCTCTCCATCAAGACCAAAACCTCTCTCCATCAGGACCAACACCTCTCTCCATCAGGACCAGAACCTCTCTCCATCAAGACCAGAACCTCTCTCCATCAGGACCAGAACCTCTCTCCATCAGGACCAGAACCTCTCTCCATCAGGACCAAAACCTCTCGCCACCTCAACAAGGCCCCCCCCCCCCCCCCCCCCCCCCCCCCCACACTGATACTTTACCTAAGCCACAACGCAGACTCTATGCATTACATAATGGAGATCACAGGATGGTAAATAATGCAATGTTTAAATATTGCTTACTGTACATATTTTATATTCTATAATTTATTGCATTCTATTTCGATGTAAGTTACTGCTTTATTTTATTTCTATCTTACTATATTTTTATTACAGTGTTCTTAATATAGTTCGCTATCTGTGTACTTTTTAATTTTTTTTATTTGTATGTATGCACCACGACACCTAGTGAAATTCCTCGTACGTGTGAACCTACCTGGCAATAAACCCGTTTCTGATTCTGATCTGTTTGTCCTCTAGGTTGCACTGCCACGTCTACAGTAGCGCAGAATGGACAGAGGAAACACGATTGGGCAAGGCTCGAGCTTAAGGACGTCCCGTCGTCCCGGGGCCGAAAAAAATAGTGTCGGGGAGTAGGGCTGTGCAATTAATCGTATTTTAATCGCGATTACGATTATGGCTTGCGACGATTAGGAAAACAGCATAATTGACAAAATACGATTATTTTGCTGGGTGCGCTTTCGCCCCTCCCTAAAAGCCCACTCGGCCACGTGGGAGTGACATGTGTTGTGAGTGTTCAGCGCAAGCGAAGATGTCAGAACAAGAGCAACTAGTTAAAAAGAAGGGTCGCGGGGAGATTCCCAGTCGATCGCGAGATGTGTCTAAAAATAGAACAACAATATTCTGTTTTATCGTTAATGTCCTGTAACATAATGTTCCCGTGCCAGAATAATGCACTTGAACGCATCAAAGCTTTGTGATTGGCCGGCCTCACCCCATGTGTCCGGGCGTGGCTGGTGAGCAGTGCACTAGTTCGCTGACGTTGTCCGTGTGTACAGCATGGATGGTCAACAGGAGTGACAGTCCGCACACACACAAGACCGCAATTATGGCAGAAGCAAAAAAGCCCAAAATATATAATTTTCACTCCAAGTGGGAGGATCATTATTTTTGTATCTATTCCAATTCAAAGTCCATCTGTCTCATCTGCAATGCGAGCGTGGCTTTATCGAAGAAGGGTAATTTAGGAGCGGCATTTCAAAACAGTGCACAAACGCTACGAGATGGAATTCCCTCCTAATTCTGCCCTACGCTCCAAAAGGGGAGGGGCCTGAAAGGACAGCTAAATGCACAGCAGTCCATTTTCACCAGGCCCAACAACAAGAGCAAGGCTGCTACCAGAGCATCTTATCGTGTCAGTCACGTTCTTGCGAAACACATGAAGTCTTTCGAAGACGGCGAAGTTATGAAAGAAGCTTTCCTGGAGGCTGCGACGCGCTTTTGTGGGACAGTAAAAATAACAGCAGCATTTCAACAGGTTTTTGATATAATAAAAACTCAATTTAGATACCGTTATTAATCTGCTGTAAGTTTTGGTTTGTTTGAATTTATTCATGATAATTATTGTACAAAATGGTATAAGAATGCAAACATTAAGATCTGTTCTGTTTAAATTGATTATAGTCTATCAGTTCAGAAACTAGTGTTGCTTGCATCCTATTTTAAAGGCATTTCTTTTTATACTCTAATAAAATGCAACCAAAAATGGGTTTGATTCTATTAATGTTGTCTTTTTTATTGCACTGTTGCTGCAGCAGATTACTGTGTAGCTTCAGATCTGAGTTGTCTTATTAGTAAGCCTAATTTATACTTTTGTAGCAACACTATTTTTATATAATGGCAAAGAAAGGGTTCTTCAGAGTCTTTTCTTTTTTTCCTGTGTCATATGTGGCAGCACTGCCACAAGTTCCTCTTCAGAGAGGGTCTTCAGTACAGGTGGCAATATTGTCACCTGCCTGCGCTCATCTCTGAAACCAGACCATGTAAACAAACAGGCTGGTATTTCTTGCAAAAAATCTTTAAGAGATGACATGAGCAGCCCTACCAGCATTTGCCATGGTGGCCTAAACATTTTTATTTGGTCTTAAATTGTAGTTCAATATGTATTTCCTGTTACTTCCGGACCATGACGGTTGGCCAGCCTTCAACGTTTAACTGAGTGGAATATGTTGAATATGTTTTACCAAAATGTTGGCTATATGTTAAGGAGTTTTCAGTAGGTTGTGACAGTGCACTGCAACATGTTTGATTTAATTTATTTTGGTCTAATTTATTTTTATTTATCATATTAATATATGTTTAGTATGGTTTTGGAAGTGCGCTCCAACACATTTATTGATCTTGTTTATTGGTAAAATATTATTTGTTTTAAAGTTCAATAAATGGTCAATGAATAATCGTCAAAATAATCGTGATATCAATTATTGACCAAATAATCGTGATTATGATTTTTGCCATAATCGCACAGCCCTATCGGGGAGGATGAAAAATAATTACAAATTTGCCTGTCTAGCTATGTACTGAGTGTGTGTATTTCGCGGGTTGAGTGATGTACAATGGCATCCCGTGGAGGAATTCTGAAATGTTTTACCGTTACATCACAAAAACGCACAGCAGAACCAGACCCTGGAGCGCCGGCCTCTTTATTTACTTACTCCTCTTCATCCCCTATGGGTAATAAGGCTGAGAAGAGAACCCTCCATCGTATTTAGTCCTTAGCAATATGCTGCGCCTCTCCCCATGTAGGGATGGGTACCGAGCCCCGGTATTAAACGGACCCCGGGCCGGAATTATTAAAGACAGTGGTAACGTTAAGCTCCGACGTTTTCAGACTTTTTATCGGTACTAGAGACATTTAAAAAATATGTCATATGTATTATTGCTACATACACATTATATCGCAGTTTTAGTTTCACCAACTCCGTTTCTAATATGCAATAAGACTACAACATGTGTCTATAATGTATTTTCGAGCTTTCCAATCCAGACTAGATCTCTCTCTTCCGTCTGTGTGCAAGGGGGCGGGGCAGTTTGTAAAGGTCTTCTGACTGTGTTACAGACTGTCATCCTGGTTAGTGGTTACTCTGGGTTCTGTCTTCAGGACACATTTTTGGATTTTTTTGATAATTGGATGGGACTTGATTGGATTCAATATTAGAGTAATTTTCTCGTTTGTGTGTTTGTTTAAATATATTTGGCCTTTGTTTATGTGATTGAATGATTTACTCAAATAAAAAGGTTGATGAATTATCATCTAATGATTTGTATGATGTTTTATTTATGTTAAAGGTCACTTTGAATGATTTTAACTAATGATAATGTAGAAAAACTAACATTTTTAAATTCGGGACGGTCCACATTAATTTCCGGACGGCTTAGATTGTATTTCGGGACCGTTCCGGGAGGATGGGGAAAAAAGTTAGTCGAGAGCCCTGGATTGGGCCTCAAGTTTTTTGCAGCCAATATTCATTATCCTACAAACTTGGGATAGGAGGGTGAGTGAACAAGCTA
Organism: Gymnodraco acuticeps; assembly: GCF_902827175.1. Lineage (NCBI taxonomy): Eukaryota > Metazoa > Chordata > Actinopteri > Perciformes > Bathydraconidae > Gymnodraco > Gymnodraco acuticeps. The sequence goes on along the minus strand of NW_022990567.1, from coordinate 374,498 downwards.
TCCATTGGTTGGAACCTACATCCCCATTGTTAGACGTACTAAATCCTGCACACTGCTCCTTCAAATTGACAATGTGAGCATATGTCGCCATTTTGCAATTTCTGTTATTTTCAGTTGAGAATGTTTCAAAGTAATCTTAAAAAATTCAACTTACTTTTTGTTTCTACTGTTTATAAGTATGATCTTTAAATATTAAATGCTGTATTCATTAGTTGTACTATAATTCTACAAATATTTTTATATTTTAAGGCGAGACAGCCCAGGTGAATAGGGTACTTTTTTTAACTTAAAGGTATCAGCTAGACATTTCTCCAGTTAATTACTTACAATAAGGCAATTGTTTTTTGTATTACAAGTTTTCTGAAATAACATGTTTAAATATGCAAATTATCCGTTATTTCATTAAATATGCACATATTTTAACACATTTCAGGAATCGAAATCTGAACTTTGGATAAAGCCAGGTTAACAATTATTGTTTCATTTTGTAGTCATATTAGTATCCAACCCCCAAAACACACCAGGAGCGTCTGCGTCGCGTTACGGCCGCTCCGCGGCGGTCCACTCTAGTCAATGGGTGCTATTACACCACACGCGCCGTGTTACGGCTCAGACGCGTCCCAGAAGCGGCTCGGCGCAGCGCTTTTCTAAAATTAGGATGAATCCTACTTTTGCCGCGGCGCAGCCGTAAGGTAAAGTCGGGCAGGCAGACCCCCCCTCGCAGGAAGTGGAAAGGTGAGCATCCGGGCCGATAAATATCGTCGACGACATATTTCCGCGTCGACGCGTCGCCACCATAGACTGTATATATCAGGGGTACTCAAATACAAATCTTAAAGGTCCAAAATAAATGTTTCAATAAGACAAAGGTCCGTTTATTACGGTCATTCAAACTTTTAAACAATTGCAACAAGATTCTTAACACGAGGTTGCAAAAACAAAAATAATCTGTATGCAGCCGTTTTCATTGTTATTGTGTCTGTGCTTGACCCCTCAGAGTCGCAGTGTAAGAGCTGCACAGTTATGAATAAAGGCAGCTGCACCCTCTTTCATTCAGCATTCCCATTATTGCTTTATAAATGTATTCCCCCTTGTGCGTCCACTGAGGTTCGTCAGGCCCAACACATCTTCAACAAACTCCCCCTTTGCCTCATCATAAAAACTCACAAACACCAGCAACTGAGCATTGTCAGTGGTGTCAGTAGACTCACCCACAGCTAAGGAAATGCACTGTGCATTTTTTATTCCATCACAAAGCTGATGAATCAAATCACCAGCCAGTATGTATGTTCTTCTGGTTGCTGTGGAATCTGAGAGGGGTATTTGCTTGATTTGACCTGTTATTTCCTCTTTTTGTTTGCCTTCAACATGGTCTCCATCACTTCAGTCATGCATTCTTTTATACTGCAGTTATTATCCAGTGGAAAGTCCTTACCTACTGGCTTAGTTAAATCAAAGTGGTTACTTTTTTTTGGCTGGGCAGTGTAGTTTTACACACCGTCTGATTTGACTTTCTCAGGACTTAAAACAGTTTTTTGGGGGCAGACCCCCTCAAAGAAAAAAATATATTTACACACGTAAGGTCATCATCTTAATAGTTGTGTATGCTCATCCGTGAGCAGAGCATCAAGTTGACATGTCTATTACAGCTGAATGCGGCGATTACCATCTTGTTCAGCGAAACGCCTCACAAACGTATTAAGATCAACAGCTTCAGTGCGTTTTGATTCAATGCTGAGTACAGTCAAACTGACAGTCTCTTCTCTGTCATTGTAGACCGCAAATACCTCATTCCTTCAGCGCTTGGGTCCGAATGCTTCTCGTTTTGCGCCGTCCAGTTCAAAATGAAATCGCTGCCAATCGTATGTCCACGCTCGCGCCAGGACCGGGGGAGGGGTTACATGACGTGCATCTTGTGCTGCATTCACTTGCACTCGGACATTAGAGACTTTCTCTCATAAATGTCGGATGAGCCACAACTTTTCTTTCAAAACAAAGCTGCCAACTGGGGTGGCAGCTGGGGTGGCAAGGCCTATTTTTAGGGTGTCAGTTGCCACCCCGGTAGGTGAAACTAGGCTACTAGCTACAGTACAGATGGAACTAGATGAGCTGTTAACTCTCGCTCTGAATTTTTTTTTTTAAATTCTCGCTCTGACTTAGACAGGTTGAAAGAGACACACACATTTTTCCCACCCGCAGTCCGCGAAGACCCGCCCTACTGTGCCTCTGATTCGCAGATTGTTTGGGGGGGAAAAACGCTGACTGGATGCTGAATGTGATTGGACCAAAGCGTTGACACACACAGGTGGAACACAGTGGAACAGTCACACATGCAGAGCGCTGTTTGCAGTGGACATAGCGGAGAATTTTGACTCGTTGCGAATGCGTTGTGGCGATGTCTCACATATAATACAGAGAGATAATACATATGAAAAGTATAATTTGCTCAGAGTCCGGAGACAGTGGTGGTTCGGTCCGGATCCGGACCGGAGTCCGTAGTTTGAGGATGCCTGGTATATATGGTCGCCACACACACGTGGGTCACCCAAAGCAACAAGCAGTTCGCAATCGCACTTCTAACACAATGGAGACTGAAACGGCTATCACCTCCTCCTCACAGGATTGCGCACGAAGCCCCCAAACGAAAACATCTCGCCCTAGGTCTTCAAAAGCATGGGAATATTTTAAAGTTAGTCCAAAACGCAAAGATATTTATATATTTATATCTCACTGAGACTAATGCTTGACCGGAAGCAGCAGCTAGCTGTGGTGGCAACCATTAGCAGCTAGCATTTGCTCTCCGATTTTTACATAAAAATAGAATTATGGATTATAAATTCAATAATTTGTTTATACATAGACGTTAAAAACCTATGGATTAACCGATTCAGCCGCGTTTTTTCTCATTTTAATGCCATTGAACACGTATTTTGATCAGATTGACAGCTACGGCGGTGAGACGATCTCCCTAGAAGCTCTGTGAAGGTACGTGTTGTGATGACTGTATTTGCTTCCCCTGTCGCGAGTCCGGATCACTCAGTGATGATAATATGTACCTACATAATCTGTGGAGTCTCAGCTTTAATCGGATATCTTGTATGTGCAGCTACGATAAGTAATAAGGGTACTTTTATCTTGAGTTCTGTGCCAATGTCCGTTAGCATTTTTCGCTCAGGGGTCATTTAGATAGCATTTTAGTTTGCTTCTTATGAGACTTGTGTTTTGTTTTGGTAAACATGGTTTGTATCGTCAGTTAGCTGAGATTATTTCCGTTAATCTGGTATAACACATTAATAGGTTCTTAAATATTAAGATCCCCTGAGACACAGTATCGTGAACACATTTTTTTTTACATTACGTTTTTTTTACATTACGTTTTTTATGAATTGAACAACAGAAAAATAATCGTTCGATTAGTCGACTAATCGATCAAATAATCGCCCGATTAATCGTTTTCAAAATAATCGTTTCCCCCCAGCACTAGTGTTCATAATGGAAGTGGAGAAACACACAATTTTATATGATGTAACCAATGCTTTTTACAAGGACAACATCAGAAAGGACAAGGCCTGGTTTTTAGTCGCTGCAGTTTGTGGAGTGGAAGGTAACAACTACATATTAATGTTTTAAAGTTAATTAATACTTGTAGGTACAGTACAGAGCCATTCAGTAGTTTAACATCTTGTGAAAGTCGTTAAAAAACTGTTCAGTAAACTTGCTAAACCATTTAACTATGTATAGCCTACTTACTTGTAGAAGTACAAATGTCCAGGAAATATTCCAAAATCAACAACAACTGCGAGGCTGCACACACGACGCTCCGCTTCCGCAACGTTTTGAAACGCGTCTGGTGTGTGTTGTCGCAGGAGGAGGTCGCAGCGTGGCGCAGCGTGGCGCAGCGTGGCGCAGCGTGGCGCAGCCGCAACGTAACGCGGCGCAGACGCTCCTGGTGTGTTTTGGGGGTAAGGCTTTTACAGAAGGGATATTGGATATCTCTTTTTATCACTCCATAAATCAGAAAATACTGTCAACAGCCCTAAAATATCCATTTTCGCCATGTTTTTAGATATACAATGTTGTATAATTCAGGCTATGAATGATATATGAACAAACCCTTCTGTAAAAGCCTTCATAATATTGATAGGAATATAACTGGAAGGTTTGGTGTATGTACGTGCTACTGAAGTTGACATTTCAAACTCAGAGTAGGAGAAAAAACTCATTTTGAGAAAACGACCTTTAAAGATTGCAGTGACGGCCCGTACACACAGCAGCTTTTGGCGATTTGTCCACCGCTTCCAGCGCGTCTCCGCCCATTGACTTTGAATGGGGATGACGTCACTTTCCCTCGCTTGTCGCCGAACTGCATTGTGGGGGGGCGAGGCGAAGATTTCCAGGATTTCCAGGATGTTCAGGATTCCAATGTTGAACAATGTTCAACTTTTGAGGCTGAGCTGGAAGCGACAGCCAATCAGATCCGTTTATGCAAATCTGACAGTTCAAGCGCTAGCCAATCAAACTGCGTGCAAGCTGGGAGAGCCAGACCGCAGTTCATTCTATATTCCTAACAAAAATGGAGGAGAAGTTAGTTATTGCGGTAGCAAATCACCCGGTTCTTTATGACCAGTCCCTATTTACTTACCGGGATACAAACCGGAGGAACCAGGCATGGAGGGAGGAGGCAGAGACAGTGGGTGAAACTGGTAGGTTTTCGCTTGTTTGGGGATTTTATATCCAGTTTACTTGGTTGCTAGTTTACTTTGTTGCTAGCAAGCATAGACAGTATCATTAGCCAGCATGGAATGTAGCATACAATAGCACCATAGACATTGATCTCATAAATGTTTAAAGAAATAGTGGAGAAGAACCGGGGTTTTTTGCTTTGTATGTCGGGGGCGGGAGATTCATGTGATTGGTTGTTGGTCGCGAAATCCCCAAGCTTTCAGACACGCCCAGCTCCAAGATTTTCAAGATTTTTGAAAAGCTGCTGTGTGGACGTACCGTGAGGCGCTCGCTAAACCCTCCTGTTCTTTGGATGACAGCTTGCGCATCGAAGCACTCCATGAAGATATTTCATGTTCGGGGTCATTTGTTTTTTGTATAACCTTGCTTCGTGCAAGTGTCAATTGTTGTCGTCTTCTCTGTGAACGTTTTTTTCGCCGTTCTTTTGCCATTTTGAGATTTCAATTTCTAGCGGAAAGCTAACCAGGAAGTGTTTTAGCACACCACGTGACGCATCTGAACGAATCACGTTGTCAGAAATTGACACCAGCCAATGAGATTTCGTTTCTTGGTTTAAGACCCCTTTGTGCTTTCACGATTGGTTGCTGATACAAAGGAAAAGACCATATTTGGATCTGATGCGATTGTGCAGGAGAGACACAGCTTTCCAACGATATCTCTGATGACATGGTGCACACAGCGGTCACGGTACTTTATGTTACGCTAGAATGCTAACTTTTGGTGAATTTAGGAGAAATCTACAGACGCAAATAGACAAACTATAGTAAAATAAACACTTAAATGTGTATTTTGTACGTTTTCCTTCCAAAAGCCTGAAAGAAAACATGTTATAGACTCAAAATAGCACAACATCTCAAAATTGACCAGTACTTGAAAAACGATGTTTTTGCCTGCCGTGTCTCGCCTTAAGTAGTGGTGCACGATAATTATCGGTCCGATATTAGGAATTATGACGTCATCCCGATAAACCCGATAACAGTATTAATAGCCCCGATAATATACAATATATTTTTGGGGAAAAAAAAGAAAAAAATACTGCGGTGTGGGTGGATTGGGATATGGGGCGCTTGTTTTTCACTCGGCTCCTCAGGTTTTGCCAGTACTGTGGTATTAGTGGTTTAGGAAGAGGGGAGTTTTTCACAAATCCAGCGCTCCCTAACTCATGCCTGGCTGTGACGTAAATGGTGTGTGGCCGTGAAGCCAGGACAGTAAACAAACATGTCGCCGGTAGTATGGGACTATTTCAAAGTTTCAGAGTTAGATAGTTCGCTTGCTATTTGTATTAACAAATGCAATGCAGAAGTTCCACGAGGAGGGAAAAAGGCAACAAGCTATAATACTTCCAACCTGATTTGTCACCTGAAACATTGCCATCGCTACAATGGTGTGTTAAAAGCGTATGAAGACGCCTGCGCTGCTAAACTAGCGGCAAATCCAAAGCCAGCTGCAAAGGCACCGGGGCTTTTACCTATCGACGAGGCTTTTAAAAAAGGCAAGAAGTTTGCCAGAGACGACCCCAGGGCTAAAACGATCTCTAACTTCATCATAGAAATGATGGCGCTTGACGAGAGTCAAAACCATTCTTGGCTTTGTTTTGTTCATAGTAGTAATGCTCATGTCATTTGCTCACTAGTCTTTTTTTTATCACCAGGTGTGCAAAAACTACAGGTACATTTAATATATATATATATTATATTATTATCGGTTATCGGTATCCGTATCGGTCTTGAGAAGCAGGAAGTTAGCGGTATCGGTTTCAAAAAACCAATATCGTGCATCCCTAATTTTAAGTTTTCAGAGTAATTGTTTCCTACAGAACATTTTGTGATGTCATTTTGTTGAACCTGTTTGTGTTAGGATCTGTCTGTGTTGGTGTTTTTCTTGTCTTTTTCTATCTTTGGGTTTCCTGTTTTATTTTGTAAAGTGTTCACCCCCGTTTCCTGCCTGTTTGCTTTCTGTCTGTTTCCCTCCCTGATTACCCAATTGTGTTCACCTGGTGCCTCTCTGTTTTCTCCTCCCTCCTCACCTGTCTCGTGTTTATGTGATTAGTCCTGGGTGTATTTAAGTTCTGGGTTTTCTGTCTCTCTTTGTCGGGTTGTCTTGTGTATTGACGTGGTCTTCGGTGAGTGTCCTGTTCTGTCTGTACGTATATATAGCCTTGAAATAAAGGAACTATTTTTGTCACTTAATCTGCATTTGGGTCCTGCTTCCTACACACACCGTAACATTACAACCCGACCCAAATATGGGCCCAGCAGATCCTTTTGAGCAGGAGCTATTGGAGTTTTCCTTTGCTTTGGATGACTGCTCGTATCGATGGTTGGGAGCATCCAGGGTTCAGCAGCGAGAGGCTGTTCTGGCAGAGGCACGTCGGATTACTATGGAGAAGCCAGGCTTGGTTAAATTATTATCGGGCAGGATTTTGGATTTTCTCACGGTGTGTTATCCCCTGCCTGACAGCCCCAGGCCTCCCAACTCCCGTTTTGATACCACACGCATCGGTGTGGTCCATCTGGCGTCAGCCCCTGCTTCTCACCCAGTGTTTGCTACAGTCCAGGAGCCATTTGCTGGTACTCGTCTGGCCTTTGGAGGTCCACGGAGCCTCCAAACGGCTCCTAAAGGAAGGAGTCGCAAGGCCAGGTTGGCAGCACGAGCCCAAAGGGCCAGGGTTCCAGAACCAGTTCAGCCCCCAGCAGCCATGGTTACAGCCCCAGTACAGGCCCCAGCAGCCATGGTCCCGGCCCCAGTCCCGGCCCCAGCAGCCATGGATCCAGACCCAGTCCCGGCCCCAGCTGCCATAGTCCCTTCTCTAGTCCCTTCCCTAGTCCCTCCTCAGGTCACTTTCCTAGTCCCTTCTCTAGTCCCTTCTCCAGTCCCACCTCTAGTCACTTCTCAAGTACCAACTCTAGTCCCATCTCTAGTCCCGACTCAATTCCTTTCTCAAGTCCTTTCTCAAGTCCCTCCTCTAGTCAATTCCCTAGTCCCTTCTCCAGTCCCTCCTCTGGTCCCTTCCCGAGCCCATTCTCTAGTCTCTTCTCTAGTCCCTTCTCTAGTCTCTTCTCTAGTCCCTTCCCTAGTCCCTCCTCAGGTCACTTTCCTAGTCCCTTCTCTAGTCCCTTCTGTAGTCCCTACTCAATTCCTTTCTCAAGTCCTTTCTCAAGTACCTCCTCTAGTCACTTCCCTAGTCCCTTCTCCAGTTCCCCCTTTAGTCCCTTCTCTAGTCCCTTCTCGAGTCCCCTCTCGAGTTCCCTCTCGAGTCCCCTTTCGAGATACCTCTCAAGTCACCTCTCAAGCCCTCTCTCGAGTCACCTCTCGAGTTCCATCTCTAGTCCCTTCTCAAGTCCCTCCTCTAGTCATTTCTCTAGTCCCCTCTCTGGTCCCTTCCCGAGTCCCTCCTCTAGTCCCTTCTCTAGTCCCATCTTTAGTCCCTACTCAAGTCCCTCCTCTAGTCAATTCCCTACTCCCATCTCTAGTCCCTCCTCTAGTCACTTCTCGAGTTCCCTCTCGAGTCCCCGCTCCAGTCCCCTCTCCAGTTCCCTCCTCTAGTTCTTCCTCTAGTCCCTCCTCTAGTCCCTCCTTTAGTCCCCTCTCTAGTCCCTCCTCAAGTCCCCTCTCGAGTTCCCTTCTCTAGTCCCTCCTCTAGTCTCTCCTCTAGTCCCCTCTGGAGTCCCCTTTCTAGTTCCCCTCCCGAGTCTCCTCTCGAGTCCCCTCTCGAGTTCCCCCTTGGTTCCCCTCTCGAGTCTCCTCTCGAGTCCCCTCTCGAGTCATGTCTCAAGTCCCTACCCAATGTCCTGGTCCGTTGGAGGTTCCGCTAGGGGTCCTGCCAACTCCATGTCCTGTCCCGTTGGAGGCCCCGTCGACTACTCTGCCGGGGGTCCTACCAATCGTATCTCTGTCCCGTTGGAGGTCCCGCCGTCTACTCTCCTGCCGGGGGTCCTGCCAGCTCCTTGTCCTGTCTCGTTGGAGGTCCCGCCGACTACTCTCCTGCCGTGGGTCCTGCCAACCCTTTGTCCTGTCTCGTTGGAGGTCCCGCCGTCTACTCTCCTGCCGGGGGTCCTACCAATCCTATGTCCTATGCCGTTGGAGGCCCCGCCGACTACTCTCCTGCCGGGGGTCCTGCCAACCCTGTGTCCTGTCCCGTTGGAGGCCCCGCCGACTACTCTCCTGCCGGGGGTCCTGCCAACCCCATGTCCTGTCCCGTTGGGGGCCCCGCCGACTACTCTCCTGCCGGGGGTCCTGCCAACCCTGTGTCCTGTGCCGTTGGAGGCCCGGCCGACTACTCTTCTATCGGGGGTCCTGCCAACCCCATGTCATGTCTCGTTGGTGGTCCCGACGACTACTCTCCTGCCGGGGGTCCTGCCAACCCTTTGTCCTGTGCCGTTGGAGGTCCCGCAGACTGCTCTTCTGCCGGGGGTCCTGCCAACCCCATGTCCTGTGCCGTTGAAGGTCCCGCAGACTACTCTTCTGCCGGGGGTCCTGCCAACCCCATGTCCTGTGCCGTTGGAGGTCCCGCAGACTGCTCTTCTGCCGGGGGTCCTGCCAACTCCATGCCTTGTCCCGTTGGAGGTCCCGCAGACTGCTCTTCTGCCGGGGGTCCTGCCAACCCCATGTCCTGTCCCGTTGGGGGTCCCGCCAACTGCCCTCCTGCCGGGGGTCCTGCCAACCCTATGTCCTGTCCCGTTGGAGGTCCCGCCGACTGCCCTCCTGCCGGGGGTCCTGCCAACCCTATGTCCTGTCCCGTTGGGGGTCCCGCCGACTGCGCTTCTGCCAGGGGTCCTGCCAATCCTGTGTCCTGTCCCGTTGGGGGTTCCGCCGACTGCCCTCCTGCCGAGGGTCCTGCCAACCCTATGTCCTGTCCCGTTGGGGGTCCCGCCGACTGCGCTTCTGCCAGGGGTCCTGCCAATCCTGTGTCCTGTCCTGTTGGGGGTCCCGCCGACTGCCCTCCTGCCGAGGGTCCTGCCAACTCCTGGTCCTATTCCGTGGGGAATCTTGCCGACACCTGTCCCACCGGCTCCGGATCCTGTCCGGTCGACACCGGCTCCTGCCCGGCCTCCGGAGCTGTCCGGTCCTCGCCCTCGGGCCCGGTCCCCTGACTCTTCCTGCCGTTGCCTTCGCCCTCGGGCCCGGCCCCCTGACTCTTCCTGCCGCTGCCTTCGCCCCTCCATGGTCCCCACCTTGGACTCTGTCTTGCCCCCGGGCCGTCCGCCCGAGTCCCCCTTTTTGGACTCTGCCTTGCCCCCGGGCCGTCCGCCCGAGACCCCTTCCTGGTCCTCTGCCTTGCCCCCGGGCCGTCCGCCCGAATTCCCCTTTTTGTACTCTGCCTTGCCCCCGGGCCGTCCGCCCGAGACCCCTTCCTGGTCCTCTGCCTGGCCCCCGGGCCGTCCGCCCGAGACCCCTTCCTGGTCCTCTGCCATGCCCCTGGGTGGTCAGTTCAGTCCCGTCCTCCTGACCCCCTCCACCCACCCTGGTGGCTTAGTGATGCGTCCCTCCTCCGGACCCCCTCCATCCACCCTGCTTGAGGTTTTGGATTTTTTTTTGTTTTGGGACGTCTGGGATCCGTCCCTTGAGGGGGGGTTACTGTTAGGATCTGTCTGTGTTGGTGTTTTTCTTGTCTTTTTCTATCTTTGGGTTTCCTGTTTTATTTTGTAAAGTGTTCACCCCCGTTTCCTGCCTGTTTGCTTTCTGTCTGTTTCCCTCCCTGATTACCCAATTGTGTTCACCTGGTGCCTCTGTGTTTTCTCCTCCCTCCTCACCTGTCTCGTGTTTATGTGATTAGTCCTGGGTGTATTTAAGTTCTGGGTTTTCTGTCTCTCTTTGTCGGGTTGTCTTGTGTATTGACGTGGTCTTCGGTGAGTGTCCTGTTCTGTCTGTACGTGTATATATAGCCTTGAAATAAAGGAACTATTTTTGTCACTTAATCTGCATTTGGGTCCTGCTTCCTACACACACCGTAACGGTTTGATTGGAAAATGTTAGAAAAAAGCTGTAAGATAACAGTATTCTAGCTGTAGAACTTTAGGTTCTGTATATAATTTAGTGTTTGATCATACAAATCTAATAAAAAAAATGTAAACTGTTTTTCTCATCAGAACTTTATTTAAGGTATTTTAAGGTAACATTTTAAGACAATGGATTTTGAAAAGAGAGGAAAGTTTCCTCAAATCTTTAAGGACAATTTCTGTACTAATTGCTTTTGCACTTTATTTCAGTTCATGTATTTTTAATTTTATGGTTTTTGTTTGGCAGCCAGTCATTTGACCGTTTTTTGCCCGTAGAAGTTTTAGTGCTGTACTTTTATTAAATGTTATTGACTGTAAAAAGAGAGGATAAATCTGTAAAATTACAATGTTTTCCTGTAAAATCTTTAAGGACAATTCCCATAAATTAATGGCTTATTCGCTTTATTTCAGTTAAAGTATTTTACTTTAATTTAAGGGTTTTTGTTTGGCAGCCGCTGCTGCCAGTACTTTGACCGTTTTTTTACGAGTTTTTTTTTTTTTTACAGTGCAGAACAGCTACCACAGCAAACCCCAGCTCACACCCAGTGGGTAAGTGTGAGGATACTGATATCTTATACAGCCCCAGATCCATTGAAAATGCCATAGCCATAGCTCTCCACTCTGCACTGAGCCACCTGGAGCATCGTGGGAGCTACGTCAGGTGCTCTTTATTGACTAAAGCTCAGCGTTCAACACAATCATCCCGGACATTCTAGTTTGCAAACTATCAAACCCATAGGCCTTCCCTAACCCACCTGTTCCTGGATCAAAGATGTCCTCACTAACCGCCCCCAGCGTGTGAGACTTGGCCCCCATCACTCCTCCACCCGCACTCTCAGCACCGGCTCTCCTCAGGGCTGTGTGCTGAGCCCTCTCCTGTACTCGCTCTACACCCACGACTGTAGTCCAGCCCACCCAGAGATAATCATCGTCAAGTTTGCTGACTACACCACTGTGGTGGGGCTTATCTCAGGAGGAGACGAGTCGGCCTACAGGAGTGAGGTACTGAAGCTCTCAGCGTGGTGTTCAGTGAACAACCTGGCACTGAACGGTTACCCCGCAAAAACCAAAGAGATCATCGTAGACTTCAGGAGGAATACTACCGACCTCGCTCCCCTCTACATTAACGGCGAGTGTGTGGAGAGGGTCCACACCTTCAAGTTCCTCTGCGTCCTCATCACCAACAACCTTTCCTGGAAGGACAACACCACAGCTGTCATCAAGAAGGCCCAGCAGCGTCTGCACTTCCTGAGGGTGCTCAGGAAGAGCAACTTGGCCACTAAGCTGCTGGTGACCTTCTACTGCTATACCATCTAGAGCCTATTAACATACTGCATCACATTGTGGTATGCGGGCTGCACTGAGGCAGACAGGATGAGGCTCCAGAGAGTTGTAAAAGCAGCATAGAGGATCATCGGCTGCCCTCTCCCCTCCCTGATGGACATTTACACAAATGTACACAAAGACAGTTTTTTCCCAAGAGCCATCATTGCTCTTAACACCTGAAAGTCATACCTCTTAAACATCCTGCATGTGAAATAAATGTGACTTTATATGCATATATATCATTATTATTATTATTATTATAAATATATACCTACTATTATTACATTATAGATTTTATTTGTATACCCCTGGAAATAATTACTGCACTTTATTCCTAAGTATGTATGCTGCCTGTATTTGTTTTCTTATGTTGTGATGTTTTTTGTTTTGATGGCACCTTTTGAAAGGGAGAAGCATTTATTTATTCATTGTACATGTATAATGACATTAAACGATTATATTATATTCTATGTTGATGCTTTTGGTTACAAATCAGACTCTAAAAACAATTATTTGTCCTTGTTCAGGCCTGTTTTAGGTAAAACAACCTCTGTTAAAGGGGCAATTTATGAAAACTATAAAGGTGCTGCTGAAAAGCCTTCACTGGTTCAGAGGATCTGCACAGCACTACAAACAGCGCTGTTCTGAAACCACTAAGCAATAGTCACAAGAATCTCAGCCAAGATTTTTGCTTTAAAAAAAAAAAAATCATAAAGCTGGGGAACAATGAGCAAATAACCCCCAAAACAAGATTATTTCTAATGATCCACCCTCCTCCTTTTCTGAAAATGATATACTGATCCTCGAAAAACATAAAACATGTACAGTATTTTGGCCATTTAATGACATGTCTGGCTTGTCAGGGGAAGTTCTGCTGTGATGGCTTTAGATTAGGGTATTTGGGCATCCATCCAAACGGCATGACTTTCTCAATGATGACTATTTGAAGAAAAGTTACGAATAAAATAAATACATCTTCTCAGTGCTGGGCATGCTCTCTCTCTAATAGCAAAGTGACGTATGGTAGAAGGAAGGAAGGGCCTGAAAAACGTTATAAACCAGAGAACACACAGTACAGTTTGTCCACTTGGCGACAGTTGATGATGGAGATGTATCTTATTGGTCTGATACTGTCTATAGCTTTGTGTGAGCTGAACTCAGTTCTTGTTTTGAATAGTTTTGGGGATGGTGTGAAACAAGCGGCTGGGCTTACAGGGGATAGGACTGCTGCTGTGCTTAGCACTAATGCTTCATCTGTGACATGTAAGCTACAAGGTACCACTCGTCAACCTGCATTCTCTATGGACGGTGACTATGTCATTGGGGGTGTTTTCGCCATTCACAATTACATGCACACAGTGAAGCATAACTACACCACCATGCCCGAGCCACTAAGCTGCACAGGGAGGTTAGTACAGGGAGATGTTGACTAGACTGTGGGGATATACAGTATATTGATGTGTATATTGTGAATTTGTGTTGCCATGTAGTTGTATGTAACAAAATGTGGATTTGTTTTCTCTTTCATCAAAATGTATAGTTTAACTGATTTATATACATTTCACAATTTTTAAAGAGAGATATGTGTAATTTAGGATTACATTGACCATTGAAACAATTCAGCAAAGTTATTGTGAATTTTGGATATCAAGTGTTTGGGATTTTGAAACATGTTTATTTTATGTGTATTTAATTGGTTCGCATAAAGCCTAAAGATAAGCTGTTCCTTATTATCCAGACTATATATTTTAATTGCAGTCATCTTGTAGTCTATCACGTATTATTTTAAAATCTTAAAGTTTTAACATTAACACCGATGTCTGTGTGCAGCATCGACTCCCGTGAACTGCGCTTATCACGTGCAATGGTCTTCGCCATCGAGCAGATTAACAACAGCACGGAGCTGCTTCCGGGCATCAAGCTTGGTTATGAGATCTATGACTCATGTGCCTCTGTGTCCGTGGCGGTGCATGTTGCATTTCAGCTTTCAGGGGGACTGGACCCGGTGTTTAACACCGGCGACAAATGCTCAAAGTCTGGTATGGTGATGGCCGTCGTTGGTGAGTCTGGGTCCACGCCTTCTATCAGTATGTCGCGCATCATCGGGCCCTTCAACATACCTCAAGTAAATATTAAGAATGTATTGCAAACTGTTTGAGTCCATTACTTGTTTTGCCTCTGTCCCGTTAAATAACTGTTGTTTTCTTTAGGTGAGCCACTTTGCCACGTGTGCATGCCTGTCTGATAAGCAGCAGTACCCGAGTTTCTTCAGAACAATCCCGAGTGATCAATTCCAGGCTGACGCGCTGGCCAAGCTGGTAAAACACTTTGGCTGGACTTGGATAGGTGCTGTCCGGGCGGATTCGGACTATGGCAACAATGGCATGGCGTCTTTCCTGCATGCAGCACGTAAAGAGGGGATCTGTGTGGAATACTCCGAGTCTTTCTATCGGACCCACCCACGTAGCCGGATCCAGAGAGTAGCTGATGTTATCCGCAGGTTTCTATATCACTGATTCTCCTTTAGTTCACTGTGGTGACACTGACCTTCTGCACAGAAAAAACAAAACAAGTTCTATGAGTGATGGAACATGTTTTTATTACAACAGGAAATGTGCCAATATATCTGTTGCTCATCTCTTATGTTTTGTTTTTCTTCATACTTATGACTTACATTGTTATAAAAGACAATATTAATCATATAATATAACTATTGTTTTTATGTGTCATTGAACGTCCCTCCAGGTCAACGGCTAAGGTTGTTGTGGCATTTATTTCCCCTGGAGATATGAAGATTTTGCTGGAGGAGCTGTCACGCAAGCCTTCTCCACCTCGCCAGTGGATAGGTAGTGAGGCCTGGGTAACCGACCGAGACATGCTGAGGTTCAGCTTCCTTGCTGGAGCCATCGGATTTGGCATTGAAAAATCTGTCATCCCAGGTCTGAGGGACTTCCTGCTGGATCTCTCTCCCTCTAAAGTGTCTGACTCCCCATTGCTTACCATGTTCTGGGAGGAAGCATTCAACTGCAGGCTGGTAAAAAGTGAGAAAGTTGTGCCAATATTAAACATACATGAAAACTCACGGTAGTGTCTTGATTGTGTTAGTTTTTTTTATTTTCTGTCTAAGTGTAGCTCCCTGAATGTATCAGCCTGTTAAAGACCAAACCCCAGATTTTGACTGAAAGGGAAATCTAATATTTGTAATGAAATACATGAGGCGGACATAAGGTGCATCTCAGTGATTGATCTCGCAATGTGATGTTCAGGTCATGTTTATTAACAATGCTTTCTAATATATTGTAAATAACATACATGTACATTATTCTACTTAGGCTATTATGCAGTGATTCTAGTATATTTGTTTAGATGAAAGCTATTTATTCCTCAATGCACAACAATTTAGGGAAAGTCTCCCTTCAAAAATGGTCATAAAATAAATGCTGAAAAAAAAATCACGCTCTAGAATATTTGTATTCAAAACATATAGTGCAGAGTCAAAATATATATAAAATATATATATACATAAATTGTGAAATACATTTGTTGACAGGTTACAGTTATTGTAAAATAAAGAAGATGAACTGTAAAAAGGAATGTAGTAAATGTATGCTTTATGAGAAGTAATATATACACGGTATTACATTACATTACATGTTACTTGTTAGACGCTTTTATCCAAAGCGAATTACATACGGTATGTGTACATACATAATGTAGGTGAGCTAAAGAGTAAGTACAATTATTTAAATGTAGTGGGACAGTATCAAAATCATGACTTCAAGAGTTCAGCAGTCTTATTGTGTGTTGAATCAAGCCTGTTAGTGTGTTACCAGACAGCAGTGGGCAGAATGTGTATTTCTAATGTGATAAGGGTTTCTGATGATCCTGTACTGCTGGTTCTAGTGTCCATCATGCATCATTATAACAGGGCAAGTCAGTATTAAATTAAAATAGGAAATATTTTGCCTTATATAATTGTAAGTATTTGTCTGATGACTGATTTGTGTAAATATGAGCTGCTAGAATAAACTAATAACGTAAAAAACAGATGGACATGTCCGCAAAACAGCGATTTGAAATGTGATGTAAATCCTGCAATGCATGTTTGGCAGGTTGAATAACACAATACACACATAAGTATGAATGAATGTAATCGTCATGGCTAAAAACACCTCCCTCTGTCTCTGTGTTTTTAGGTGAAGCCACAGACAGGAGTGTGTGTGATGGAACTGAAGATATAAAGACGCTCCAGAGCTCATACACTGACACATCTCAACTTCGAATCACTAACATGGCGTACAAGGCTGTCTATGCAATAGCGCATGCCATTCATAACGCAGTGTGTCAGAAAACTGATTCTACTACACAGTGTGTTAGGTTCACTAAGCTAGAGGCCAAAGAGGTCAGTACAAATAATGATGTTATTTTAAGCTGCACATCTATGTTATCAAATGAATGCTCATTTTATTTTAAATGATCTCTTTTTCCCCTTCACTGTCTTCCTTTACTTCATCCCTAGGTTCTTAATCAGCTGAAAAAAGTAAATTTTTCCCAAAATGGTTATGATGTGTCATTTGATGCCAACGGGGATCCTGTGGCCACATATGAGCTGGTAAACTGGCAAAGAAATGAGAGTGGCAGCATTGAGTTGGTGACTGTAGGGAAATACGATTCATCACTGCCGGTGGGCCAGGAGTTCCTTATCAACAGGAACCTCACCTGGGTGGAGGGTGGCACACAGGTGAGGAGCCCCAAAGCAATAGTTTAACATGCTACATTTTCATATCATCTCAAAGGGTATGATGTCTCATACCTCGGTACCTCATTAGAATTCCAAAGTTACGAATAATGAGAGAGTATTATTAACATGACATTTACGTTTTATTGTTTAAAATACATGTTTACTTACTTTTTTTGTTTTTTTTAACTAAAGAGAAATGTAAAAGACACAAAGAAAAACATTGTGAAGAAAAAAACATGAATCTATCCTTTTATAATTTTAGTTTCAGAGCACACCTGTCGACATGTGAGTTAATTTGTATATATGTGACAGGTGCCTGTGTCAGTGTGCACTGACAGCTGTCCTTCAGGAACTCGTAAAGTGCTTCAGAAAGGAAAACCCATCTGCTGTTATGACTGTACACCGTGTCCCGAGGGAGAGATTAGCAATGCTACAGGTAGTTGTTTTTCTAATGTATGTTTACAACAGAAAGTATAAATTCTAACTGCTTAAAGCTCTTTTCCTTTTTTTCAGATTCCTTTGATTGTTTCCCTTGCCCCAAGGAATTCTGGCCTAATGCAGAGAGAGATACATGTCTTCCCAAACCTGTAGAGTTTCTTTCCTTCAACGAGCCCCTTGGAATCGTCTTGGCTGCTTTTTCAATCGGTGGTGCCTGTCTCACCATTATAACAGCGGCTGTGTTCTATCGTCACAGGAGCTCACCAATTGTCAGGGCCAACAACTCTGAGCTGAGCTTCTTGCTGCTCTTCTCCCTGACTCTATGTTTCTTATGTTCATTAACGTTCATTGGAGCACCCTCGGAGTGGTCCTGCATGCTGCGCCACACAGCGTTTGGGATCACATTCGTCCTCTGCATGTCTTGTGTTCTTGGAAAAACTATAGTAGTTCTGACGGCCTTCAAAGCTACACTACCAGGTAGTAATTTGATGAAATGGTTTGGGCCTTCACAGCAAAGATTGACTGTAGTGTCTTTCACGTTTATTCAAGTTTTGATATGTACTATTTGGTTAGTTCTTAGTCCCCCCTTTCCAATGAAAAACCTCACGACATACAAGGAGAGAATCATCCTGGAATGTGCATTAGGATCAGCTTTGGGGTTCTGGGCTGTACTTGGGTATATAGGCTTACTGGCTGTCTTTTGCTTTGTGTTAGCTGTCCTAGCTCGGAAACTACCTAATAACTTTAATGAAGCCAAGCTTATCACATTCAGCATGTTGATATTCTGTGCAGTCTGGATCACATTTATCCCAGCATATGTCAGCTCTCCTGGGAAATATACTGTGGCTGTGGAGATATTTGCCATTCTGGCCTCCAGTTTTGGACTAATTACGTGTATATTCGCTCCAAAATGTTTTATTATTTTGTTTAAGCCAGAGAAAAACACCAAGAAACATTTAATGAGCAGGGGTTTGTAAAAAAAATAGATGGCTTTATAAAGCTTATACTGTGCACATTGAAATATGCTTTCCTTGTTGATTTAAATATTCATATTGGAGTTTCTTTTATGCTCAATATTTTACTAATTGTTATGTAATTTTGTGAATTTACTAATAATACCCTATTTTATAACACATTTTTATCAGTTACTGAAAATATCAAATAAAGTGAATAAATAAAGTCAACATTCAGACCGTGTGCGGTACTTGATTAACTGTCAGGGTTTTGCGAAGCAGGCAGGACCCAAATGCAGATTTCACAGAAAATACCTTTATTTCAAGGTTAAATAGTAACAAACAGAACTCATCCCCGTGAACACAGTCAAAGACAAACAAGCATCTCACAAAGAATAACAGAAAAAGACTAACCTAAATACACACAGGACTAATCAAAGAAACAAGAGACATGGGGAGTGCTTAAGTCCGGGGGCCCGGGGACTCACGGTGTGCAAGGTTATGGAAGTGCGCATGTGAGGGAGACATGCTGGAGCTCATTAGTCCGTCTTTTGGGGCTCTGTGAGCCGCCACAGAGAGGTGGTTTTCCCGGTCTCTTTCCTGGAGGTGTGAAATAACCTAAGTGCCCAAGTTATGGAGGCATGCTGGAGATCATTAGTCCGTCCTTTGATGCACTATTCCCCGCCTTTCAAACACTTTTCCTGGGTTTTAGCCTGTCATTCTGCACGATATCATTTAACATTGACCCTATCCTGAAAATGTACATATTCTGTGCATTTCCCGACCATTTAAACATTATTTCTGGCTTGTAAAGTACAGTGATGAGCCCTGGTAGTATCAGACTATTTCAAACAACTTTTCCCCGCATTGACTTATTCCTGAAAAAAGTGAAATGTTGTACTTTCACACACGTGTCTTCGCTTCAACCTCAACAAACTCTCTCCTCTACCATCTGTATGAGGCACTATTTTCAGATACTTTTTGTTCATTTTCACCCCTTTTTCCCTGGTTCTCAAAAAAATTACTCAGACAAATTTAGACTCTGGAGGAATGTAAGGGGAGTTGACAGGGGACTCTACCTGCATTATGAGGCACTATTTTCGGACACTTTTTTACATTTTCTGCACAGCCTGCTATCTGGGTTCACGGGTTCACTCTGCCTCCATTTACACCACTTTTCCCAACGTTTCAAACCCTTTTCCTGGGTAAAATTAGGTCTGTCACTTTGGGTAAACGCACCACTCTCGGACGTCTCCCGAGAGTGGACGTCAGTTGCCTCTAAATAGGGTTAGGATCTGGTGGCAGCGGGACCTCTGACTGAACAGGGCACGGAGTTGGCAGGACTCCCAGCGGAACCCCCAACGAAACAGGACAAGGAGTTGGCAGGACCCCCGGCTAGACAGGTGACGGCGGGACCCCCAACGGAACAGGACACAGAGTTGGCAGGACCCCCAGCGGAACCCACCACGGACCAGGACATGGGGTTGGCAGGACCCCCGACAAAACAGGTGTCGGCTGTGTTAAGAATGTCACGAGGCTCAGGACCCAAATGCACAACACCAGAAACAGATTAGAATTAACAAGGTCTTTTAATTAAGGTCAAATACAAAACGCTCACTTGGAGGATCAAAAACTCTAAACCAAAAAACATCTACATGACTATCAAAAATATACTTCACACGATCAAGGGATGACTGGCAGGCTTGACGAGACAAGACGAACTGACACAAGACAAAGGGAGACGCAGACTATATATACACACTAGGTAAGGGGACACAGGTGGCAACAATTAAGGGAGGGGCTGACAATCACACTGGTGGGAAAAACACACCAGGGCAGGAATGCTCTGAAACGAGAGGGAAAGGTTACTACAAATAAAACAGGAAATCACAAGACAAGGCAAAAGACAAAAGGACTGAACTAAATAAATTAACTTAACACAACTGTCTAGACACCACAGTACCCCCTCCTTTACGGACGGCTCCGGACGGCCCAGCGAGTTCAGGATGGCTTTTGTAAAAATCCTTTATCAGGTTCTGGTCCACGATGAAGCTAGACGGGATCCATTCCCGCTCTTCCGGTCCATAACCCTCCCAGTCCACTAAAAACTGCTGACCCCTTCCTCGTTTTCTGACCTTCAGCAGACGCTTGACAGTGTAGACCAGACCTCCATCAATGAGCCTGGGAGGAGGGGGGGGGGCTTGGAAGCGGGAACCATTTTGCTTTCCTTGACCGGCTTGAGTTTGCTTACGTGGAATGTTGGATGGACTCTGAGTGATCTAGGCAGGCGCAAACGAACAGACACAGGGTTAATACACTTTTCCACAGTGAATGGGCCTACAAATCTTGGTGCCAGCTTCCTAGAGACTACGTTCAGGGGCAAGTCTCTGGTGGATAGCCACACTTTCTGACCCGGTCTGTACACAGGTGCAGGACGGCGATGCCGATCAGCCGCTTTTTTCATGCGGGCCGAAGTCCTAAGGAGGACCCGACGTGCTGAAGCCCAAATGCCATGACAGCGCCTGACCAGTGCGTGTGCCGAGGGAACCATGACTTCTTTCTCTGTCTCTGAGAACATGGGAGGTTGGTAACCGTAGACGCACTGGAACGGGGTCAATCCGGTGGCAGAGGTAGGCAATGAGTTGTGGGCGTATTCTACCCACGTGAGGTGTTTACTCCAAGAAGCTGGGTTTTGGGACACCAGGCACCGGAGGCAGGTTTCCAGTTCTTGATTCAGTCTCTCCGTTTGTCCATTTGATTGGGGATGGTAACCGGAAGAGAGGCTGACAGAGGCCCCGATGAGGCTGCAAAACTCCCTCCAGAAACGGGAGACAAACTGAGGACCCCGGTCTGACACGATGTCCTTGGGAAAACCGTGGAGACGACAAACATGGTGCAACAACACTTCAGCCGTTTCTTTGGCCGATGGCAGTTTAGGCAAAGCAATAAAATGTGTCATTTTAGAGAATCTATCCACCACCGTGAGGACGGTGGTGTTACCTTTGGATTCTGGCAGTCCGGTGACAAAATCCACTGAGATGTCGGACCAGGGCCGACTGGGGATAGGCAGCGGCCTGAGCAGACCCATCTGGGGCCTGGAAGAGGTCTTATTCCTGGCGCAGATGGTGCAGGCGGCCACATACTCCTTGACATCCTTCTCCATAGATGTCCACCAGAACCGTTGCTTGATGACGTACATGGTTTTTTTTACCCCAGGATGGCAGGTGAGCAGCGAGGTGTGAGCCCATTGAATGACCTTAGGACGCACAGTTTGAGGAACAAACAACCTATTTGGGGGGCAACCCCTAGGTGTCGGGCTCTCACCGTTAGCTCGTTTCACCTCTGTTTCTATTGGCCAAGTTACCGCTCCAACCACACAGTTTAGTGGAAGGATGAGCTTTGGTTCCTTTGCCGAGGGTTCAGGATCAAAAACACGAGAGAGTGCATCTGGCTCGACATTTTGTGAACCGGGTCTAAATGACAAGGAAAAGTTAAAACGAGTGAAGAACAAAGCCCATCTTGCCTGACGTGAGTTCAGTCTCTTAGCTTTTCGGATGTACTCAAGATTTTTATGATCCGTCCAGACTATGAATGGTTGCTCTGACCCCTCCAGAAAGTGTCTCCATTCCTCAAGCGCTGTTTTGACTGCCAAAAGTTCTCTGTTGCCTACATCATAGTTGCGTTCAGCAGGTGTTAACTTACGTGACAGAAAAGCACATGGGTGAAGTTTGCTGTCCTTGGCTGAACGTTGTGACAACACAGCCCCAACTCCATCATTGGAAGCATCCACCTCCACCACAAACTGCCGTAGTGAATCAGGAGTGATGAGAACAGGAGCAGAGGTAAACCGTCTTTTCAATTCCTGGAAAGCTTTGTCGGCCTGTAGAGTCCACAAAAACTGAACATGGGTTGAGGTGAGTGAGTGGAGAGGTGCAGCTATGGAGCTAAAATGTCTTATGAAACGTCTGTAGAAGTTAGCAAAACCGAGAAATTGCTGTACCTTCTTCCTGTTGGTGGGTGTGGGCCAATTTGCGACAGCACTGACCTTGCTTGGATCCATCTTGACCTGGTCCGGAGCAATGATGAAGCCCAGGAATGAGACAGTGGTCTTGTGAAATTCACATTTCTCCGCCTTCACGAATAGTTGGTTTTCCAGAAGGCCTTGGAGGACCTGGCGGACATGCTGAACATGGGACTCTTCATCAGGAGAGAATATCAATATATCATCCAGGTAGACAAACACAAAATGATTCAAATATTGTCTGAGCACGTCATTCACAAGAGCCTGAAATACAGCAGGAGCATTAGTTAGCCCAAATGGCATTACTAAGTATTCATAGTGGCCACTGGGGGTATTGAATCCAGTCTTCCATTCGTCCCCCTCCCTTATCCTGACCAAGTGATAGGCATTCCTCAAGTCAAGTTTAGTGAAGATCTTAGCTCCTTTTAACAGTTCAAAAGCAGTGGAAATGAGGGGGAGAGGGTACCTGTTTTTTACCGTTATATCATTCAGGGGAGAGTAGTCTATGCAGGGTCGGAGGGATCCGTCTTTTTTACCCACGAAGAAAAATCCGGCGCCAGCAGGAGATGACGATGGACGAATGAGGCCCGCCTTCAGAGATGAGTCAATGTAATCTGTCATAGATTGTCTTTCAGGACCAGAAATTGAGTATAGACGTCCCTTGGGAATGGGGGCACCCGGTAGTAAGTCAATTGCACAGTCATAAGGTCGATGAGGAGGCAACGTAGAGGCCCGAGTCTTACTGAAAACCTCCCTCAGGTTGTGGTAACAGGAGGGAACATTGGGCAGGTCTGGTAAGTCAGAGGCATGGTCATGAGTTACTTCCTTCGTCTCCACCTCACTACCTGAAGTAACCCTTCCTACAGACAGCCCTTCAACTTCTCCTGGTGAAACCAAACATGTATGATTACATTCTCTTCCCCAACCCTTCACCCTACCAGAACGCCAGTCAATGTGAGGGTTATGTCTTTTCAACCATGGGAAGCCTAAAATCATAGGGTGTTGTGAGGAGTCGAATAAATGGAATGTCATGAATTCTGTGTGGTTGTGATTTATGATAACCTGGACGGGTTCTGTGTGGTGAGTGACTTGAAACAATAATCTTCCATCAAGGGCACTGGCATTTAAAGGTTGAGCTAAGGGCATGGTGACAATGTTCAAGCTTTTGGCAAAATTCCAGTCCATAAAACTTTCGTCTGCTCCTGAATCAATGAGAACATTCTGTGTTAAGGTTTTCTTACCTAATTTTACTTGTATAGGAGTCAGCGTACGAGGAGAGTAGTCAGAAGTTAGTCGGCTCACCAGCGCCCTCCTCTTGCCTGGGGAGCCCCGTCTTTTAGTGAGCAAGCGGCCATCAGGTGTCCACGATGCCCGCAGTAGAAACACAGGCCCTGGTGGAGGCGCCGTTCCCGCTCCTCCAGTGAAAGTCTTGCTCGGCCAAGTTGCATGGGTTCCTCTGATGTGGTGGATGGCGTTGTCAAAGGAGGCTTGATCCAGACCCCTGGAAACGAATCCTCCCTCATCCGGATGCCACGAGGAGGCCCCCTGGAGCTTGGTGAACGAACTGCAGGATGTTCTCTTTCTTTTTGTCTATCCCAGAGCCTATTATCTATTCGTATAGCCAGAGCAATCACAGAGTCTAAATCTTCTGGAAGATCTAATGGGACTAAGTGATCTTTGACAAGGCCTGAAAGTCCATTTACAAAGGCGTCCAGCAAGGCCAGATCATTCCAGCCACTGTCTGCTGCTATTGTCCTAAACTCTATGGCATAATCAGACACTCTTTGATTTCTTTGCTTGAGTTGAACTAGAGCTTTAGCCGCTTCTCTCCCTGGCGCTGTACGATCAAAAATCTTTTTAAGGGAATCAGTAAACAGTCCGAGTGATCTGCAAAGGGGAGAGTCTCTAGCCCATTCTGCTGTAGCCCACGCTGCTGCTCTACCAGTCAAGTGTGTTATCATGAAAGCTATTCTAGACTGGTCTGTTGGAAAAGCAGAAGGCTGATGTTGATAATGCAGGTCGCATTGGACTAAAAAAGGACGACAGTCACCTGAGTCACCGGAGAATTTCTCTGGAGATGCGAGACGAGAACATGAAGAAGAAGTAGGTCCTTGGATCACAGCCTCAGGCAGGGGTGCAGCCGCGGAAACAGTTTGAGATCCAGCTTCCAGGTGGGCAAGGACACGAACAAGCTGATCTGCCAGGTGGTTTACTTGGCTGTTCACAGATGTTTGGAAGCTTTCTTGACGACCACTCAATTCTCTCACTCCCTGGTCAATTGATTTCAGCTGATCGTCATGCTGAGACAAAAGCGTGCCTTGTGAGCGCAGAGCTGCTCTGAACCTGTCTGGGTCGGCTGGGTCCATTCTTTGGTCAGTTCGTACTGTTAAGAATGTCACAAGGCTCAGGACCCAAATGCACAACACCAGAAACAGATTAGAATTAACAAGGTCTTTTAATTAAGGTCAAATACAAAACGCTCACTTGGAGGATCAAAAACTCTAAACCAAAAAACATCTACATGACTATCAAAAATATACTTCACACGATCAAGGGATGACTGGCAGGCTTGACGAGACAAGACGAACTGACACAAGACAAAGGGAGACGCAGACTATATATACACACTAGGTAAGGGGACACAGGTGGCAACAATTAAGGGAGGGGCTGACAATCACACTGGTGGGAAAAACACACCAGGGCAGGAATGCTCTGAAACGAGAGGGAAAGGTTACTACAAAATAAAACAGGAAATCACAAGACAAGGCAAAAGACAAAAGGACTGAACTAAATAAATTAACTTAACACAACTGTCTAGACACCACAGGCTGGACCCACAACGGAACAGGACATGGGGTTGGCAGGACCCCCGGCAGAACAGTAGTCGGCGGGACCCCCAACAGGACAGGACACAGAGTTGTTAGGACCCTCAGTGGAACCCCCAACGAGGCAGGACAAGGAGTTGGCAGGACACCCGGCAAGACAGGTGACGGCGGGATCCCCAACGGAACAGGACACAGAGTTGGCAGGACCCCCAGCGTAACCCCCAGCGTAACCCCCAGCGTAACCCCCAACGGACCAGGACATTGGGTTGGCAGGACCCCCGGCAGAACAGTAGTCGGCGGGACCCCTAACGGGACAGGACACGGAGTTGGCAGGACCCTCAGCGGAACCCTCAACTAAACAGGACAAGGAGTTGGCAGGACCTCCGGCAAGACAGGTGACGACGGGACCCCCAATGGAACAGGACACAGAGTTAGAACTTGAGAAGGGACTAGAGAAGGGAAATGAGAAGGGATTTGAGAAGGGACTTGAGAGGGGACTTGAGAGGGGACTTGAGAAGGGACTTGAGAGGGGATTTGAGAAGGGACTAGAGAAGAGACTATAGAAGGGACTAGAGAAGAGACTTGAATAGGGACTTGAGTTGGGACTAGAGAAGGGACTTGAGATGGGACTTGAGATGGGACTGGAGAAGGGACTGGAGAAGGGACTGGAGAAGGGACTGGAGATGGGACCGGAGGACGGACTAGAGTAGGGACTAGAGGAGGGACCATGGCTGCTGGGGCCGGAACCAGGGCCTGAACCATGTCTTTTGGGCCGGGACCATTGCTGCTGGGGCTGGTACTGGAGCTGGAACCATGGCTGCTGGGGCCTGTACTGGAGCCCAAAGCATGGCTTCTGGGGCTCTGGCTTCTAGCCTGGACTTGCGACTCCTTCTCTTAGGAGCCTTTTGGAGGCTCCGTGGACTTCCAAAAGCCAGACGAGTACCCGAGAACGGATCCTGGATAGGAGCAGGAAATGGGGAAGAAACAGGGGCTACCTCCAGACAGAACACACCGAGACGTATGGTGTCAGGTTGGGAATTGGGAGGCAGGGGGCTAGCATGCCTGGGGCTAGCAGGCCGGGAATCACATGTCGGGAGCAAGTCCATAGTCTAGCCAGGTAAGAACTTCACTAAACATGGCTTCTCTATTGCCATCTGTTGCGCCTCTGCCAGAGCAGCCTCTTTCTGCTGAACACTGGACGCTCCCCTCCACCTACCATAGCAGAAAGCCAATGAATGGGTAAAACTATGTAACTCCACCTCAAATGGATCATCTGCTGGGTTCATCTTTGGTGAGATCCTTCTGTCAGGGTAGAGCGAAGCAGGCAGGACCCAAACGCAGATTTCACAGAAAATACCTTTATTTCAAGGTTAAATAGTAACAAACAGAACTCTTCCCCGTGAACACAGTCAAAGACAAACAAGGATCTCACAAAGACTAACAGGAAAAAACTAACCTAAATGCACACAGGACTAATCAAATAAACAAGAGACAGGTGAGGAGGGAGGAGAAAACACAGGGGCACAAGGTGAACACAATCAGGAAATCAAAGACAGATCTAGACAAGACAAAACACAACACAGACAGATCGTGACATTAACATTTCCAAAAAAAAATTAAATACTGTATAGTCGTAAGAAAAGCTGGCTGAATTGCTATAACATTATTGCCATTATTTTGAATATTCTTATTATTATATTTAAAATATAACCATTTTCAAAGATTACATATTTTGGGACACAGCATACCAACTGAAACATATACAATGCTCAGCTGTGAATCAAGCATACGCACCATTATAACATGCACATTAGCTTTACAATATGATGTAGCTACCAGTAAGTGTTGGGTCTCAGTTTGTTTGGTCTAAAATACATCTGATGTTTCTGAATCATCAGTCTTAAAAGGCAACAATTAAAAATAAAATGCAATTATTCAAATGGGATTTCATTAAGTACATTTTGTATCATCCTATAATGTAAATTCTCAAAAGTAACCTGGAATTGTTCCAGTCTTAGTAATAGACACTTAAAAACCTTTGAATACTATTGTTTGAAATGAATTTAATAATTAATCACATTATTAATAGTCAATCTCCAAACACATTTCACACGAGCCGTCCGTAGTCTTCACCTATGCAATTGTTTTTGTTGTGATTGGTTAAACCAAATATGTATGGGCCTTTATAGGGTCAGTATGTAGACTACAATTTGTCCTTGCCGGAGGTCCTGCCTGGCTGCTTATTTGTTCCTTATTTAGCCTGGTTTTTCCAGTTGTTTTGAATGTTCCCAAAAGTGTGATGGGAAGTAAAGAACTATATTAAGAGAGAGGTGTGTTGAAAGAAGAAGAGACTGTAACAGTGTAACATAGAAACAAAGGAGTTTGGGAATACAGTAGATAAAGTGAGAGGTGTTGTATCTATCTTACCTCAGTGTGTGAAACTGGCGGACAGTGAGCCTTTGGCCCTGCAGTCGGGAGGGGATGTTGTGAATCTCCATTCCTGTTCCCTCTGCATTTTGTGGCTCCTAAGCCGCAGAACAGCTATCTCGGCAAACCCCAGCTCACACCTAGTGGGTAAGTGTGAGGATACTGATGCTATCTTATACAAGCCCCTGTTGATGCTTTTGGTTACAAATCAGACTCTAAAAACAATTATTTGTCCATGTTTAGGCCTGTTTTAGGTAAAACAACCTCTGTTAAAGGGGCAACTTATGAAAACTATAAAGGTGCTGCTGAAAAGCCTTCACTGGTTCAGAGGATCAGCACAGCACAACAAACAGCGTTGTTCTAAAACCACAAAGCAATAGTCACAAGAATCTCAGCCAAGATCTTTGCTTTAAAAAAACAAAACCATAAAGCTTAAAAAGATGGGGAACAATGAGCAAATAACCCCCAAAACAAGATTATTTCTAATCATCCACCCACCTCCTTTTCTGAAAATCATATACTGATCCTAGAAAAACATAAAACAGGTAAAGCATATTGGCCATTTAAGGACTTGTCTGGCTTGTCAGGGCAAGTTCTGCTGTGATGGGTTTAGATTAGGGTATTTGGGCATCCATCCAAACAGCATGACTTTCTCAATGATGATTATTTGAAGAAAAGTTACATATAAAATATAGAATAAAATAAATACATCTTCTCAGTGCTGGGCATGGGCATGCTCTCTCTCTAATCGCAAAGTGACGTATGGTAGAAGGAGGGAAGCATCTGAAAAACATTATAAACCAGTGAGAACACAGTACAGTTTGCCCACATGGCGACAGTTGATGATGGAGATGTCTCTTATTGGTCTGATACTGTCTATAGCTTTGTGTGAGCTGAAGTCAGTTCATGTTCTGAATAGTTTTGGGGATGGTGTGAAACAAGCGGCTGGGCTTACAGGGGATAGGACTGCTGCTGTGCTTAGCACTAATGCTTCATCTGTGACATGTAAGCTACAAGGTACCACTCGTCAACCTGCATTCTCTATGGACGGTGACTATGTCATTGGGGGTGTTTTCTCCTTTCACTATTACATGCACACTGTGAAGCATAACTACACCACCATGCCTAAGCCACTAAGCTGCGCAGGGAGGTTAGTACAGGGAGATTTTGGCTAGAATGTGGGCATATACAGTATATTGATGTGTATATTGTGAATTTGTGTTGCAATGTACTGTGTTGTATGTACAAACTCTAAAAATAATAATCATTTATAAATCTTTTAGTTTCTTACATAATGTGGATTTATTTTTTCAATTACATAAAAGGCAAAAGTTTAACTGATATATACTTAACCATTTGTTGAATGGAGATATGTGAAACTTATGATGTATTGGACCATTGCATCAATTCATCAAAGTTATTGTGAATATTGGATATATAATCAAGTGTTTGGGTTTTTGACGGATGACATTCCCATAAAGCCTACAGAGATGCTATTTGTTATTATCCAGACCATATATTTGAATTTCAGTCATCTTGTAGTCTATCACGTATTATTTTAAAATCTTAAAGTTTTAATATTAACACCGATGTCTGTGTGCAGCATCAACACCCGTGGACTGCGCTTCTCACGTGCAATGGTCTTCGCCATCGAGCAGATTAACAACAGCACGGAGCTGCTTCCGGGCATCAAGCTTGGTTATGAGATCTATGACTCATGTTCCTCGGTGTCCGTGGCGGTGAATGTTGCATTTCAGCTTTCAGGGGGACTGGACCCGGTGTTTAACACCGGCGACAAATGCTCGCAGTCTGGTATGGTGATGGGCGTCGTTGGTGCGTCTGGGTCCACGCGTTCCATCAGTATGTCGCACATCATCGGGCCCTTCAACATACCTCAAGTAAATATTAAGAATTTATTGCAAACTGTGTTTGAGTCCATTACTTTTTTGCCTCTGTCCCGTTAAATAACTGTTGTTTTCTTTAGGTGAGCTACTTTGCCACGTGTGCATGCCTGTCTGATAAGCAGCAGTACCCGAGTTTCTTCAGAACAATCCCGAGTGATCAATTCCAGGCTGACGCGCTGGCCAAGCTGGTAAAGCACTTTGGCTGGACTTGGATAGGTGCTGTCCGGGCGGATTCGGACTATGGCAACAATGGCATGGCCTCTTTCCTGCATGCAGCACGTAAAGAGGGGATCTGTGTGGAATACTCCGAGTCTTTCTATCGGACCCACCCACGTAGCCGGATCCAGAGAGTAGCTGATGTTATCCGCAGGTTTCTATATCACTGATTCTCCTTTAGTTCCCTTTGCTGATACTGACCTTCTGCAAGGAAAAATCAAAACAAGTTATTTAAGTGATGGAACATGTTTTTATTACAACAGGAAATATGCCAGTATACCTGTTTATCATCTCTCATGTTTTGTTTGTCTTCATGCTTATGACAATATTGTTATAAAAGACAATATTAGTCTTATATTATAACTATTATTTGTATATGTCATTGAACGTCCCTCCAGGTCAACGGCTAAGGTTGTTGTGGCATTTATTTCCACTGCTGATATGAAGATTTTGCTGGAGGAGCTGTCACGCAAGCCTTCTCCACCTCGCCAGTGGATAGGTAGTGAGGCCTGGGTAACCGACCCAGACATGCTGAGGTTCAGCTTCTGTGCTGGAGCCATCGGATTTGGCATTGAAAAATCTGTCATCCCAGGTCTGAGGGACTTCCTGCTGGATCTCTCTCCCTCTAAAGTGGCTGACTCCCCATTGCTTACCATGTTCTGGGAGGAAGCATTCAACTGCAGGCTGGTAAAAAGTGAGAAAAGTTTTGCCAATATTAAACATACATGACACTCATGGTAGTATTTGATTGTGTTCGTTTTTTTATTTTCTGTCTAAGTGTAGCTCCTTGAATTTAGCAGCCTGTTAAAGACCAAACCCCAGATTTTGACTGAAAGGGAAATCTAATATTTGTAATGAAATACAAAGCGACTTACATACGGTATATGTACATACATAATGTTGGTGAGTTAAAGAGTAAGTACAAGTATTTCAATGTAGAGGGACAGTATCAAAATTATGAGTTCAAGAGTTCAGCAGTCTTATTGTTTGTTGAATCAAGCTGTGTAGGCCTGTTAGTACCAGACAGCAGAGGGCAGACAGTTTATTTCTAGTGTGATAAGGGTTTGTGATGATCCTTTACTGCTGGTTCTAGTGTCCATCATGCATCATTATAACAGGGCAAGTCATTATTAAATAAAAGGAATACATATTTTGCCTTATACAATAAGTATTTGTCTGATGACTGATTTGTGTAAATATGAGCTGCTAAAATAAACTAATAATGTAAAAAACAGACATGTCCGCAAAACAGTGATTTGAAATGTGATGTAAATCCTGCAATGCTTGTTTGGCAGGTTAAATAACACAATACAAACATAAGAATTAATTAATGCAATCATCATGGCTAAAAACAACTCCCTCTGTCTCTGTGTTTTTAGGTGAAGCCACAGACAGGAGTGTGTGTGATGGAACTGAAGATATAAAGACGCTCCAGAGCTCATACACTGACACATCTCAACTTCGAATCACTAACATGGCGTACAAGGCTGTCTATGCAATAGCGCATGCCATTCATAACGCAGTTTGTCAGAAAACTGATTCTACTACACAGTGTGATAAGTTCACTAAGCTAGAGGCCAAAGAGGTCAGTACAAATAATGATGTTCTTTTAAGCTGCAAGTCTATGTTATCAAATGAATGCTCATTTTATTTTTAAATGATCTCTTTATCCCCTTCACTGTCTTCATTTACTTCATCCCTAGGTTCTTAATCAGCTGAAAAAAGTTAATTTTTCCCAAAATGGTTATGATGTGTCATTTGATGCCAACGGGGATCCTGTGGCCACATATGAGCTGGTAAACTGGCAAAGAAATGAGAGTGGCAGCATTGAGTTGGTGACTGTAGGGAAATACGATTCATCACTGCCGGTGGGCCAGGAGTTCCTTATCAACAGGAACCTCACCTGGGTGGAGGGTGGCACACAGGTGAGGAGCCCCAAAGCAATAGTTTAACATGCTACATTTTCATATCATCTCAAAGGGTATGATGTCTCATACCTCGGTACCTCATTAGAATTCCGATGTTACGAATAATGAGAGAGTATTTGTAACATGAAATGTGAAGTTGTATTGTTTAAAATACACGTTTACTTACTTAAAATAAATAAATTACAAAACAGAAATGTAAAAGACACAAAGAAAAACATTGTGAAGAAAAAAACATGAATTTATCCATTTTAGCTTCAGAGCACATGTAGACAAGCTACATGTGAGTTAATTTGTATATATGTGACAGGTGCCTGTGTCAGTGTGCACTGACAGCTGTCCTTCAGGAACTCGTAAAGTGCTTCAGAAAGGAAAACCCATCTGCTGTTATGACTGTACACCGTGTCCCGAGGGAGAGATTAGCAATGCTACAGGTATTTGTTTTTCTAATGTATGTCTACAACATAAAATATAAATTCTAACTGTTTAAAGCTGTTTTCTTTTTTTCAGATTCCTTTGATTGTTTCCCTTGCCCCAAGGAATTCTGGCCTAATGCAGAGAGAGATACATGTCTTCCCAAACCTGTAGAGTTTCTTTCCTTCAACGAGCCCCTTGGAATCGTCTTGGCTGCTTTTTCAATCGGTGGTGCCTGTCTCACCATTATAACAGCGGCTGTGTTCTATCGTCACAGGAGCTCACCAATTGTCAGGGCCAACAACTCTGAGCTGAGCTTCTTGCTGCTCTTCTCCCTGACTCTATGTTTCTTATGTTCATTAACGTTCATTGGAGCACCCTCGGAGTGGTCCTGCATGCTGCGCCACACAGCGTTTGGGATCACATTCGTCCTCTGCATGTCTTGTGTTCTTGGAAAAACTATAGTAGTTCTGACGGCCTTCAAAGCTACACTACCAGGTAGTAATTTGATGAAATGGTTTGGGCCTTCACAGCAAAGATTGACTGTAGTGTCTTTCACATTTATTCAAGTTTTGATATGTACTATTTGGTTAGTTCTTAGTCCCCCCTTTCCAATGAAAAACCTCACGACATACAAAGAGAGAATCATCCTTGAGTGTGCATTAGGATCAGCTTTGGGGTTCTGGGCTGTACTTGGGTATATAGGCTTACTGGCTGTCTTTTGCTTTGTGTTAGCTGTCCTAGCTCGGAAACTACCTAATACCTTTAATGAAGCCAAGCTTATCACATTCAGCATGTTGATATTCTGTGCAGTCTGGATCACATTTATCCCAGCATATGTCAGCTCTCCTGGGAAATTTACTGTGGCTGTGGAGATATTTGCCATTCTGGCCTCCAGTTTTGGACTAATTACGTGTATATTCGCTCCAAAATGTTTTATTATTTTGTTTAAGCCAGAGAAAAACAC
The DNA here is from genome assembly GCF_902827175.1 of Gymnodraco acuticeps. NCBI lineage: Eukaryota > Metazoa > Chordata > Actinopteri > Perciformes > Bathydraconidae > Gymnodraco > Gymnodraco acuticeps. The sequence continues at coordinate 341,599 of NW_022990567.1, read as the reverse complement.
CAAGAAACATTTAATGAGCAGGGGTTTGTAAAAAATGTAGATGGCTTTATAAAGCTTATACTGTGCACATTCAAATATGCTTTCCTTGTTGATTTAAATATTTATATTGGAGTTTCTTTTATGCTCAATATTTTACTAATTGTAACGTCATTTTGTGAATTTACTAATAATACCCTATTTTACAATACATTTTGATCAATTACTGAAAATATCAAATAAAGTGAATAAATAAAGTCAACATTCAGACCGTGTGTGGTACTTGATAAACATTTCCAAAAAAATATTAAATACTGCATAATCGTAAGAAAAGCTGGCTGAATTGCTATAACATTATTGCCAAAGAGGAAAATACAACATCCCATAGTCCACAAATCTTTCAACAAGTTCATAATTTTTTTTGAATATTCTTATTATTATATTTGAAATATAACCATTTTCATAGATTGCATCTTTTGGGACACAGCACACCAACTGAAACACATACAATCTTCAGCTGTGAATCAGCCATAAGCATACACACCATTATAACATGAACATTACCTTTACAATATGATGTAGCTACCAGTAAGTGTTGGGTCTGGGTTTGTTTGGTCTAAAACACATCTGATGTTTCTGAATCATCTGAGTCTTAAAAGGCAACAATTAAAAATAAAATGCAATTGTTCAAATGAAATTTCATTAAGTATATTTTTTATCATCCTTTAATGTATATTCTCAAAAGTAACCTGGAATTGTTCCAGTCTTAGTAATAGACGTTTAAAAACCTTTAAATACTATTGTTTGAAATGAATTTAATAATTAATCCAACACAGTCTCAATCCCTAAACGTCCAGAAGCTACGCTTGGTCAGGGTCCTATGGCGTGCAGTTGTGACGCGCCGAGTCTCCTTCAGCTTCATAAACGGATGCAAAGAGCTTTCAACTGATTGCAATGTATTCCCATCGGCGGCGGTATTTGACGCTCAGGGAAGCACCGCATCGGTCCATGTCGGCGGCATTTAAAGGCAATGTGAGCGTCCATTCCCATTGCATAATGGAGGATTTTACACCCGGAAGTAAGTATTCTCTTTACTGTCGATTGATTTTACAGTCATATCTGCACTACTCATCAACTCAAAAACACCAGATTATCCTTGTTAATTACACAACATTGATTGGTTTAAATTGTGTACAATGCTTTTGTATTTTTCCCCTTCAATTCGGAGAAACAAATATTTTTTTGGAGTTTAGGATGGCAGAAGACACTACGTTTACCCAGAATCCTCAGCTATCATTTGGGACTACACCATGTGCTTTGCTTGACAAACCCCGTGATTAGTCCTCAAGCTCTGTGATTGGATGTTGGAGTGGCAGTGCGCAAAGTTTACACGGAGCATAGAACAGCACTTTGAAATGGCACACTAACTAAAACAGGAATCAAACGTGTCCTACCCTCCCCCCCCCCCCCTTAGGTCACAGGCTCCGCCAACAGTGCAACACAATAAAACAGATACACAGAAAAAATAGTAAAATAGTAAAAAGTGAAATTGTGCAATAAGTGTCACAGTCTACTTTCTCACTCACCTATTTTCTGCATTAACATTCCTTAGTCACCTGGTAGTCACACCCTGTCTCTCTTTCTCACTCTGTTACACCCATCAGCTCCATTAGTATTTAGGCCCACTTCACTTTCACCTCAGTGCCAGATCGTACTTTGCTGCATGCCAGTATTTCCCGCATTACCCTTCAAATTGCTCTCCCGGTTTCGACCCTGCCTGTCCCTGACCAGCCTGCCTCGCCTGCTCCCTGACCCGTTCTGTACCTGCGACTCCCGTCCTGCTTTCTCCTGGAACCCTCGCCTGTCCCGGACCAGCCCTTTGCCTACTATCTGGCGTTTTGTCTCCTACCAGCCTATTGCCTTCAATAAAGCTGGTTACCGACTATCCCTGGTTTCCCGTGTTCTGCATTTTGGTCCTCAGCTCGTTTGTGACAATAAGAGTCTATATACAAGTGATTGGAATATGATATATTTGACAAATAATTTCTAAGTAGCAGCCAGACGAATGTTATGGATGTTGTTTCAAAGTTCAGGTGTTTAATAGTCTTCTGGCCTGTGGGATGAAACTGTCCCTGAGTCTGGTGGTTATAGTCCTGATGCTGCGGTACCGCCTGCCAGACGGCAGCAGACAGAATAGTTTGTGGCTGGGGTGATGGGGGTCTTTTATAATCCTGAGTGCTTTCTTTAAGGTTAACCTGGTATTATTACTCCACTACATTTATTTAGTTACTTTACAGATTTGGATTAATGATGTGAAATATAAACAACCCTTAAATCAGACTTTAGTTACACCTGTGTAAAATTCAGTGAAGGTGATTGTCAAGTGCAAACAATCAGGCGAGATATTTGATAGTTGGTGCTTGAGAAGACAACAAATGTATCTGCAGATCCCTATAAAGCATATTAATTACTCGTTATTCTCTAATCGTTCATCAAAAACTGTATATAATGGCTATTTTGCACATCCCTTTCAAGATTTCCAAAGGTTTATTGACATATCATATACACAACTACGGTGTAGTTATGCAATGATGACAAACTTGGGTCCTAGGTTCCTCAACAAGACATCCATCAATATGTGTGTATACTTCCACCATATTCTGCACATTTCTTATTCTATCTACATACATCTTATAAGAGTATAATAAATATGTATAATATCGGTTAAAATAAGTGCTTCAACATAGTTAACATTGTAGGAAAGTTGATTGTCAAGTCCCAAAACAAACCATGCAACATATTAAACGTTAAATACTTTGTCAGGCTTAATATTTATCAGATCCCCCAAAGCTTTTTGCTTACATGTATTTAAAAGAAGACCTTAACCTAAAGTATTATTTAATGTTTAAATAAAGCCTAATTAGTTTGTCTGTTTTGCACATCCTCCTATTAATATCTAAACTGCTTTATTCTAGATATCATTTACAGTATCTTCTTGATATTTTCTATTCTATATTTCTATCATTGACCTTCTATTTTCCTCCTATTTTGTATGTACTCTTAATATTTAAATATTTTCATAAAATATAACACATTCAAAAGTGTTTTACAAAAATGAAAGACATTAAGAAAAAGGCATTTTAAACAGTCATTCAAAAGCAACACAATCTACCTGCATTGCAATTACTCTAAATGTGTAATAACGTGCTTTAACCAGTAGGTAGTTTGGGTTAAAAAGCTGTCAAGTTTACAGTGTTAACAAAATAAAATATACTGCTGTTTCCGGTTTAGTTTACGACGGATATGTGTTGTTATTGTTTTGATATTTGTAACACAAAAGCGATGGAAAAAACCCACAGCAACACAGAAAAGATGGTCTTAACATGACCCAGTGGTCTAGTAGTTAATAAAAAACAATGATATCAAAATATTACTACTAACTTTATCGTGAAATTAAAACAGAACGGTAAAAGAATAGTTCCCGGCTATTCTGAGGCCTGATCTCTGTAGATAAATAAAGAACTACGACAGATGTGTAATATTTAATGCAGCCGAACCATTTATTACAATGCATTCATGTGATGACTTTCAAAGAGTAAAGCAAGCACTGCTGAATAAAGTATGATGTTATCTTTTACGAAACGTTTTTTTTCATATGGAATGCAGTTGGAGGTCAACCAATCACAGAGCTTGAGGACTAATCACGGGGTTTGTCGAGCAAAGCACTTGGGACGTGTAGTCCCAAACGATAGCTGAGGATTCTGGGTAGTGTAGTGTCTTCTGCCATCCTAAACTCAGAAAAAATATTTGTTTCTCCGAATCGAAGGGGAAAAATACAAAAGCATTGTACACAATTTAAACCAATCAATGTTGTGTAATTAACAAGGATAATCTAGTGTTTTTGAGTTGATGAGTAGTGCAGATATCACTGTAAAATCAATCGACAGTAAAGATAATACTTACTTCCGGGTGTAAAATCCTCCGTTATCCAATGGGAATAGACACTCACATTGCCTTTAAATGCCGCCGACATGGACCGATGCGGTGCTTCCCTGAGCGTCAAATACCGCCGCCGATGGGAATACATTGCAATCAGTTGAAAGCTCTTTGCGTCTGTTTATGAAGCTGAAGGAGACTCTGCGCGTCAAAACTGCACGCCATAGGACCCTGACCAAGCGTAGCTCCTGGAAGTTCAGGGATTGAGACTGTGTTGATTGATCACATTATTAATAGTCAATCTCCAAACACATTTCACACGAGCCGTCCGTAGTCTTCACCTATGCAATTGTTTTTCGTTGTGATTGGTTAAACCAAATATTCATGGACCTTTATGGGGTCAGTATGTACAGTACACTACAATTTGTCCTTGCCGGAGCTCCTGCCTGGCTGCTTATTTGTTCCTTATTTAGCCTGGTTTTTCCAGTTGTTTTGAATGTTCCCAAAAGTGTGATGGGAAGTAAAGAACTATGTTTAGAGAGAGGTGTGTTGAAAGAAGAAGAGACTGTAACAGTGTAACAGAGAAACAAAGGAGTTTGGGAATACTATAGATCAAGTGAGAGGTGTTGCATCTATCTTACCTCAGTGTGTGAAACTGGCGGACAGTGAGCCTTTGGCCCTGCAGTCGGGAGGGGATGTTGTGATTGGAGGGCTGTTCCCTCTGCATTTTGTGGCTCCTAAGCAGCAGAACAGCTACCACAGCAAATCCCAGCTCACACCTAGTGGGTAAGTTTGATGATACTGATGATATCTTATACAGCCCCATGTTGATGCTTTTGGTTACAAATCAGACCATTATTTGTCCTTGCTCAGGCCTGTTTTTGTCAGGATTCTCATGATATGTCACGTTTTTAGTTTTGTATGTTCTAGGTTTGGGTTTATTTTGCTGTTCGGTTCTCCCTGTCATGTTTTCCTCCTTGTATATTGTCTGGTCCCTCTCTCTGTGTTTTTCCTCCTGTCGTTAGTTTCCCTGGTGTGTCTAATTGTCTGATTGTGTTCACCTGTGGCCCTTGTGTTTCTCCTCCCCTGCCCGGCTGTTTCTCGTCTTGTGATTACCCCTCCCTGTATTTAGTCTTGTATTTTCCTGAGTTCAGTGTTGGTTCGTCTTTTGTTTGTGAATGAGTTCACCGGTGAGAGTTCTGTTTTGTCCAAGTTATTTTTATTTTATCCTTGAAATAAAGGCTTTTTTCAGCGTCATCTGCATTTGGGTCCTGCTTGCTTCACTCACCGTAACAGTACGAACCAACCAAGGATGGACCCAGCAGATCCATTTGAGCAGGAATTATTGGATTTTTCCTTTTCTCTGGCTTACTGCTCTGATCGATGGAGGGCAGCGTGCGGAGTTCAGCAGCGAGAGGCTGCTCTGGCTGAGGCGCACCACAGGGCTATGGAGAAACTAAGTTTAGTTAAATTCTTACCTGGCTGGATTTTGGACTTCCTCTCGGTGTGTGATTCCCGGCCTGCTAGCCCCAGACATGCTAGCTCCCTGCCTCCCAATTCCCAATCTGACACCATACGCCTCGGTGTGTTCCGTCTGGAGTCAACCTCTGCTTCTTCCCCAGTTCCTGCTCCTGTCCAGGAGCCGGTCTCTGGAACTCGTCTGGCTTTTGGAGGTCTAAGGAGTCTCCAAAAGGCTCCTAAGAGAAGGAGTCGCAGGTCCAGGCTAGCAGCCCTAGCCCCAGAAGCCATGCTTTGGGCTCCAGTACAGGCCCCAGCAGCCATGGTTCCAGCCCCAGCAGCCATGGTTCCGGCCCCAGTTCTGGCCCCAGCAGCCATCTCTCCGGCACCAGTTCTGGCCCCAACAGCCATGGCTCCAGCCCCAGTTCTGGCCCCAGCAGCCATGGTTCCGGCCCCAGCAGCCATGGTTCCGGCCCCAGTTCTGGCCCCAGCAGCCATCTCTCCAGCCCCAGTTCTGGCCCCAGCAGCCATGGTTCCAGCCCCAGTTCTGGCCCCAGCAGCCATGGCTCCAGCCCCAGTTCAGGCCGCAACAGCCTTGGTTCCGGCCCCAGTTCAGGCCGCAGCAGCCATGGCTCCAGCCCCAGTTCAGGCCGCAGCAGCCATGGTTCCAGCCTCAGTCCTGGCCCCAGCAGCCATGGTTTCGACTCCAGCCCCTCGTCTCTGGCCGACGCCAGCTCCCCGTGTTCTGTCGGCGTACCGGACGACGCCAGCTCCCCGTGCCCTGTCGGCATTCCGGCCGACTCCAGCCCCCCGTGTTCTGTTTCCATCTCCGGCCCCAGTTCTGGCCCCATCTCCAGTAAACACAGCCTACATGGCAAGCATTTTTATAATATACCATAATGTAAAATAAGCACTATCGTTGAACTTACTGCCAAAAATAATATGAAATTCACCCCTGGTGTCTTTCTGTCTGTCATCCCTTGATTCTACTTGCTTTGACTGTTCAAATGAGATGTCAACCATCAAAATTGGATAAGGGGTTCCAGAGATATCACTGTGCAAAACACACCGGTCAATTTTGACCGAAAATAGCATATGACCTAACGCAAAAGAAGGGTTAAGGACATGTCTGGCTTGTCAGGGCAAGTTCTGCTGTGATGGCTTTAGATTAGGGTATTTGGGCATCCATCCAAACAGCATGACTTTCTCAATGATGATTATTTGAAGAAAAGTTACATATAAAATACATACATCTTGTCAGCACTGGGCATGGGTATGCTCTCTCTAATAGCAAAGTGACGTATGGTAGAAGGAGGGAAGCGCCTGAAAAACGTTATAAACCAGTGAGAACACGCAGTACAGTTTGCCCACTTGATGACAGTTGATGATGGAGATGTCTCTTATTGGTCTGATACTGTCTATAGCTTTGTGTGAGCTGAAGTCAGTTCTTGTTTTGAATATTTTTGGGGATGGTGTGAAACAAACTGCTGGGCTTACAGGGGACAGGACTGGTGCTGTGCTTAGCACTGATGCTTCATCTGTGACATGTAAGCTACAAGGTACAATTCGTCAACCTGCATTCTCTATGGACGGTGACTATGTCATTGGGGGTGTTTTCTCCATACACTCCAACATGCACACTGCGAAGCATAACTACACCACCATGCCCGAGCCACTAAGCTGCGCAGGGAGGTTAGTACAGGGAGATTTAGCCTAGAATGTGGGCATATACAGTATAGTGATGTGTATATTGTGAATTTGTGTTGCAATGTACTGTGTTGTATGTAAAAACTCTAAAAATAATAATCATTTATAAATCTTTTAGTTTTTTACATAATGTGGATTTATTTTCTCTATTTCATAAAAGGTAATAGTTTAACTGATGTATACATACTTAACAATGTTTTGAATGGAGAGATGTGGAAATTGTGATTTATTGGACCATTGAATCAATTCATCAAAGTTATTGTGAATATTGGATATATAATCAAGTGTTTGTGTTTTTGACAGATGCAATTCCCATAAAGCCTACAGAGATGCTATTTGTTATTATCCAGGCCATATAATTGCAGTCATCTTGTAGTCTATCACGTATTATTTTCAAATCTTTAAGGTTGAACATTAACACCGATGTCTGTGTGCAGCATCAACCCCCGTGAACTGCGCTTCTCACGTGCAATGGTCTTCGCCATCAAGCAGATTAACAACAGCACGGAGCTGCTTCCGGGGATCAAGCTTGGTTATGAGATCTACGACTCATGTGCCTCGGTGTCCGTGGCGGTGCATGTTGCATTTCAGCTTTCAGGAGGACTGGACCCGGTGTTTAACACCGGCGACAAATGCTCACAGTCTGGTATGGTGATGGCTGTCGTTGGTGAGTCTGGGTCCACGCCTTCCATCAGTGTGTCGCGCATCATCGGGCCGTTCAACATACCCCAAGTAAATATTAAGAATTTATTGCAAACTGTGTTTAAGTCCATTACTTGTTTTGCCTCTGTCCCGTTAAATAACTGTTGTTTTCTTTAGGTGAGCTACTTTGCCACGTGTGCATGCCTGTCTGATAAGCAGCAGTACCCAAGTTTCTTCAGAACAATCCCGAGTGATCAATTCCAGGCTGACGCACTGGCCAAGCTGGTAAAGCACTTTGGCTGGACTTGGATAGGTGCTGTCCGGTCGGATTCTGACTATGGCAATAATGGCATGGCATCTTTCCTGCATGCAGCACGTAAAGAGGGGATCTGTGTGGAATACTCTGAGTCTTTCTTTCGGACCCACCCACGTAGCCGGATCCAGAGAGTAGCTGACGTTATCCGCAGGTTTCTATATCACTGATTTGGTTCACTGTGCTGACACTGACCTTCTGCACAGAAAACCAAAACAAGTTCTTTAACCCTGATGTTGTGTTCGGGTGACCCGTTTCAAGTTTAAAATTATATAATAACTACCCTCTAGTTTTTTGTATCGGAACAAGGCTTCATGATATCCTCCACAACAGCTATATAAACACTACACACCTGACTTTGACAATTGTAGCCAAGTCTGAAGGTCTCTAAAAAAAAAAGTTTATAATTTGGTATTCAGGTCTGGGAAGACCCAGCAGAATTGTTTTGGGTGATTCGGGGTCAAATTTTTCACAATCAAGATACATTTTTTTGAGTGTTTTGGACTGAGATAAATCATGGGTCAACTTTGACCTGCGAACACCATGAACGGTAATAGCTTTCAAACACAACACAAGGGTTAAGTGATGGAACATGTTTTTATTACAACTGGAAATGTGCCAATATATCTGTTTATCATCATGTTTTGTTTTTCTTCATACTTATGACTTATATTGTTATAAAAGACAATATTAGTCTTATATTATAACTATTATTTGTATATGTCATTGAACGTCCCTCCAGGTCAACGGCTAAGGTTGTTGTGGCATTTATTTCCCCTGGAGATATGAGAATTCTGCTGGAGGAGCTGTCAATCAAGCCTTCTCCATCTCGCCAGTGGATAGGTAGTGAGTCCTGGGTAACCGATCGAGACATGCTGAGGTTCAGCTTCTGTGCTGGAGCAATCGGATTTGGCATTGAAAAATCTGTCATCCCAGGTCTGAGGGACTTCCTGCTGGATCTCTCTCCGTTTAAAGTGGCTGACTCCCCATTGCTTACCATGTTCTGGGAGGAAGCATTCAACTGCAGGCTGGTAAAAAGTGAGAACGTTGTGCCAATTTTAAACATACATGACACTCACAGTAGTGTCTTAATTGTGTATATTTTTTTTTTCTGTCTAAAAGTGAAGCTCCCTGAATTGATCAGCCTGTTAAAAACCCCAGATTTTGACTGAAAGGGAAATCTAATATTTGTAATGAAATACATGAGGCGGACATAAGGTGCATCTCAGTGATTGATCTCGCAATGTGATGTTCAGGTCATGTTTATTAACAATGCTTTCTAATATATTGTAAATAACATACATGTACATTATTCTACTTAGGCTATTATGCAGTGATTCTAGTATATTTGTTTAGATGAAAGCTATTTATTCCTCAATGCACAACAATTTATGGAAGTCTCTCTTCAAAAATGGTCATAAGCATATTTTTTCAGCATTTATTTTATCTAAAACATATAGTGCAGAGTTAAAATATATGTAAAAAATACATAAATTGCGGAATATACTGCTGGTTCTAGAGTCCATCATGCATCATTATAACGGGGCAAGTCAGTTTTAAGTAAAAGCAATACATATTTTGCCTTATACAATAAGTATTTGTCTGATGACTGATTTGTGTAAATATGAGCTGCTAAAATAAACTAATGTAAAAAAAAAGGCATGTCCACAAAACAGTGATTTTAAATGTGATGTAAATCCTGCAATGCTTGTTTGGCAGGTTAAATAACACAATACACACAAAGAATGAATGTAATCATCATGGCTAAAAACACCTCCCTCTGTCTCTGTGTTTTTAGGTGAATCCACAGACAGGAGTGTGTGTGATGGAACTGAAGATATAAAGACGCTCCAGAGCTCATACACTGACACATCTCAACTTCGAATCACTAATATGGCGTACAAGGCTGTCTATGCAATAGCGCATGCCATTCATAACGCAGTGTGTCAGCAAACTGATTCTACTACACAGTGTGTTAGGTTCACTAAGCTAGAGGCCAAAGAGGTCAATAAAAATAATGATGTTCTTTTAAGCTGCACATCTATGTTATCAAATGAATGCTCATTTTATTTTAAATTATCTCTTTTTTTCCCTTCACTGTCTTCCTTTACTTCATCCCTAGGTTCTTAATCAGCTGAAAAAAGTAAATTTTTCCCAAAATGGTTATGATGTGTCATTCGATGCCAACGGGGATCCTGTGGCCACATATGAGCTGGTAAACTGGCAAAGAAATGAGAGTGGCAGCATTGAGTTGGTGACTGTAGGGAAATACGATTCATCACTGCCGGTGGGCCAGGAGTTCCTTATCAACAGGAACCTCACCTGGGTGGAGGGTGGCACACAGGTGAGGAGCCCCAAAGCAATAGTTTAACATGCTACATTTTCATATCATCGCAAAGGGTATGATGTCTCATACCTCGGTACCTCATTAGAATTCCAATGTTACGAATAATGAGAGTATTTTTAACATGACATTTACGTGTTATTGATTAAAATGCATGTTTACTTTTTTTTTTTTTAAATAAACAGAAATGTAAAAGACACAAAGAAAAACATTGTGAAGAAAAAAACATGAATCTATCCTTTTATAATGTTAGCTTCAGAGCACACTTGTCTACATGTGAGTTAATTTGTATATATGTGACAGGTGCCTGTGTCAGTGTGCACTGACAGCTGTCCTTCAGGAACTCGTAAAGTGCTTCAGAAAGGAAAACCCATCTGCTGTTATGACTGTACACCGTGTCCCGAGGGAGAGATTAGCAATGCTACAGGTATTTGTTTTTCTAATGTATGTCTAAAACATAAAATATACATTCTAACTGCTTAAAGCTCTTTTCCTTTTTTTTCAGATTCCTTTGATTGTTTCCCTTGCCCCAAGGAATTCTGGCCTAATGCAGAGAGAGATTTGTGTCTTCCCAAACCTGTAGAGTTTCTTTCCTTCAACGAGGCCCTTGGAATCGTCTTGGCTGCTTTTTCAATCGGTGGTGCCTGTCTCACCATTATAACAGCGGCTGTGTTCTATCGTCACAGGAGCTCACCAATTGTCAGGGCCAACAACTCTGAGCTGAGCTTCTTGCTGCTCTTCTCCCTGACTCTATGTTTCTTATGTTCATTAACGTTCATTGGAGCACCCTCGGAGTGGTCCTGCATGCTGCGCCACACAGCGTTTGGGATCACATTCGTCCTCTGCATGTCTTGTGTTCTTGGAAAAACTATAGTAGTTCTGACGGCCTTCAGAGCTACACTACCAGGTAGTAATTTGATGAAATGGTTTGGGCCTTCACAGCAAAGATTGACTGTAGTGTCTTTCACATTTATTCAAGTTTTGATATGTACTATTTGGTTAGTTCTTAGTCCCCCCTTTCCAATGAAAAACCTCACGACATACAAGGAGAGAATCATCCTGGAGTGTGCATTAGGATCAGCTTTGGGGTTCTGGGCTGTACTTGGGTATATAGGCTTACTGGCTGTCTTTTGCTTTGTGTTAGCTGTCCTAGCTCGGAAACTACCTAATACCTTTAATGAAGCCAAGCTTATCACATTCAGCATGTTGATATTCTGTGCAGTCTGGATCACATTTATCCCAGCATATGTCAGCTCTCCTGGGAAATTTACTGTGGCTGTGGAGATATTTGCCATTCTGGCCTCCAGTTTTGGACTAATTACGTGTATATTCGCTCCAAAATGTTTTATTATTTTATTTAAGCCAGAGAAAAACACCAAGAAACATTTAATGAGCAGGGAAAAAATGTAGATGGCTTTTAAAAGCTTTAACTTTAGACATTTAACATATTCTTTCCTTGTTGGTTCAAATATTCATATTCGAGTTTATTTTATGCTCAATATTGTACACATTTTAATGTCATTTTGTGAATGTACTAATAGCCTATTATCTAAATACATTTCTATCCGTTGCATTAAATATAAAATAAAGTGAATAAATAAAGTCAACATTCAGATCATGTGTGGTACTTAATTGACATTTCAAAAACATATTAAATACAGCATGGTTGAAATGCTATAACGTTTATTGCCATAGCAGAAAATGAAACTTCCCTTACTGTAGTTCACAAATCCTTCAGCAAGTTGTTAAAATGTGTTTTGAATTCCCAAAAATCTAAAAGGTCGTTTAGTTTGAAAAATAAAACACACACAGTTACCTGATTGAATAATCAAATACATTTTTTTTTAAATAACCATTTTCATAGAGGGCTACTTTAGGGACACAGCACACTAACTGAAACACCAATGCTCGGCTGTGAATTAGCCATAAGCATACACACCATTATAACATGCACATTAGCTTTACAATATGATGTAGCCACCCGTAAGTGTTAGGTTTGGGTTTGATTAATCTAAAAAATTCTGTAATTTCTGAATCAACCATTTCTGGCAACAATTAAAATAAAATGCAATTGTTCAAATAGAATTTCATTAAGTACATTTTATATAATCCTTTAATGTATTATACATAATATGTATATATTATCAAAGGTAACCTGGAATTGTTCCAGTCTTAGTAATAGACACCTTTTAATACAATTGTTTGAAATTAAAGTTTTTAATTCATCACATCAATAATAGTCAATCCTCAAAACAAATTTCACATGAGCCATCCATAGTCCTCACCTGTGCCATTGTGTTTCATTGTGATTGGTTGGACTGAAGATGACTCATGATCTATGAAAGCATATTAGCATAACAGTTTTTATATGCTTAATTCGCCTTTCAGATACTTGTTATAGACCATTGTCTCCTGCACACATATGCAGCCTTTATGGGGTCAGTATGTACACTACAATTTGCCCTTGCCGGAGCTCCTGCCTGGCTGCTTGTTTGCTCCTTATTCAGCCTGGTTTTTCCAGTTATTTTTAATGTTCCCAAAAGTGTGATGGGAAGTAAAGAGCTATGTTTAGAGAGAGGTGTGTTGAAAGAAGAAGAGACTGTAACAGAGAAACAAAGGAGTTTGGGAATAGATCAAGTGAGAGGTGTTGCTTCTATCTTACCTCAGTGTGTGAAACTGGCGGACAGTGAGCCTTTGGCCCTGCAGTCGGGAGGGGATGTTGTGATTGGAGGGCTGTTCCCTCTGCATTTTGTGGCTCCTAAGCCACAGAACAGCTACCACAGCAAACCCCAGCTCACACCTTGCAAGGGGTAAGTGTGAGGATACTGATGATATATTATACAGCCCCATAGATGTTATACATTTTTTTTTAAAATATTTTCATCTAACTGTGGTAGCATCTCTATATTGCTGTTACACTGTATTTTCCTATGGCGTGATGAATTACATGGATTGCACCAAACTTTTAAAATTGTTGCAGCTTTGATCATAGAGCTTTCCGCTGGATGATGACCATGGTCTTTGCAGTGGAGGAAATTAATCGTAATACCAGCCTGTTACCAGGTGTTAAACTAGGCTACCGGATAATGGACAGCTGTGACCATGTACACACCAGCCTGCAAGCTCTTATGTCTTTAGTCAGTCACTCTAAAGCGTGGATGGGAGAGTTGAAACAAATGGTAAAAACTGAAAAAATATTAGATATGCCAAAGGAGACTTTGCCCTCATGTCTGGTGGATTATCCCGTACCTGCTGTGATTGGCCTTGCATCTTCTACCCCAGCAAGAGCTGTAGCTCATACACTCGGTCCTTTCAATATCCCACTGGTAAGAAAGGAAAGAAACATTCACAGTACATTAGCTGTACTGAAGTTAATACTGTTTTTTGTTTAGGTTTTCTCTTATCTTAATACATTGTATCTCAATAGGTGAGCTTTTTTGCCACTTGTACTTGTCTTACTAACAAGGACTCATACCCGTCATTCTTGCGGACTGTACCGAGTGATCTCTTTCAAGTTAGAGGTCTTGTTCAGCTGGTCACCTTCCTCAACTGGCTCTGGGTAGGCACTATTGGCACCACGGTGAGATAAAACCTTTTTTTCTCCCATTTCAGTCAATCAAAAAAACTTCAATTATTAACAAAACGTTTCTCTATATATTTCAGGATGACTACAGTCAATATGGCATCCAAGCATTTTCTAGTCAGTTTAAAAAACAGGGTGGGTGTGTGGCATTTCATCTGATTATCCCAAAATCACCCTCTGTGACTGAGTTACAAGACATTGCCAACAAGCTGCAGAGTTCAACTGCACAGGTAGTTGTGGTCTTTGCAACAGAGGGACAGCTGCTGGATCTGTTCTTAGAGGTTAGTCCTCTAAACTCCAATTATTGTATCTGCATAGGCCAATATTTATATGATGTATTTTGCAGATTTAAAATAATAAGAGTATTAGGAATATTAAAATAATGTGTATGATCATGCTCATATTTGCTTTCTTATCACATTTGTAAATGTGTTTTATTTTCCAGCTGGCTGAGAGAAATGTGACAGGGATTCAGTGGGTAGCTAGTGAAGCCTGGGTCACAGCTAGCCTGCTGACCTCTCCCCACTTCCACCCTATCCTAGAAGGCACACTGGGATTCTCCTTCCCTGGAGTCATGATACCTGACTTGGAAGAGTTCCTGTTGAATGTCCGTCCCTCTCCCAAACCGGGACATGAATTTGTCAACATGTTCTGGGAAGAGCTGTTTGGCTGCAGGCTAGAGTTTAGAGGAGAAGGCTCTAAAGAAAGGGAAGCAGACACTGTGAATAACGTGGAATTGGATGCATTTGGTTACAAATCAGATTCTCGAAACAATTCCTTGTCCTTGGCCAGGCCTGTTATAGGCAAAACAACCTCTGTTAAGGGGTCAACTTATAACAATTACAAAGGTGCTGCTGAAAAGCCTCTATGCACTGGTTCAGAGGATCTGAGGTTCACTGAAAGCAGTTATACTGATGTATCTGAGGTCAGAATATCATATAATGTATATAAAGCTGTATATGCCATCGCCCATGCTCTGCACACTTTACTGAAGTCTGATTCTGCAGGACATAGCAAGACATTTACTTCTAGTCAGGTGCGTTAAACCATTACAGAATATATTTATATCAATCATTTATTTCAATTATGTCATTCTCTAATGTATTATTTGTTTGTTTTCTCTCTCCTTTCTCTCACAGTTGCTGCAACATCTGAAGAAAGTGAATTTCACCAACCAGTTTGAGGAGAAGGTATATTTTGACTCAAATGGAGAGCCGGTACCTCTCTATGACATCATTAACTGGCAGAAAGACAGCAAGGGTAAAATAAGGTGGAATACAAATCGAGATTGAGTATATTTATATCTATATTTATATGTGTTGTGTCTATCTAAGCATATACCTGTAACTGGGTAATCATGGTGTACCATTGTTGGGACTGGTTGCATTTAAAACATTTTTCATGCTGTATTTAGATTTGTCAAAGTGGGAAGCTATGACGGTTCGGCTCTATTCAGACAACAATTGCAGATAGATCACAGCACCATTGTCTGGACCGAAGGACAGTCACAGGTGGGTCATACATCACTTAAAATGTCTTTACCGGATATACAATTTCAAGTATTACCTGATGATTCAAATGATTGTAATTTTACTTCAGTGAAAAACTCTTGGTTCTATTGAAGCATCTAGTCTGAAGCAAAGCAATTATTGGTGTGCAATTTGACACCTTTATCTGTTTAGGTTCCTATATCTCAGTGCAGTGCTCCATGCCTCCCTGGCACCAGGCAGGCCAGACGTTTAGGAGAGCCACACTGCTGTTTTGATTGTTTGCCCTGTGCAGATGGAGAGTTCAGCAACCAGACTGGTATCCCAAAAACTTACCAGGACATGTTTGATGGATGCAAAGATGTAGAATTAAGTTTTTGTGCATTTATACAGTTTCCACTTTCTGTATCTCCATAGGATCCACTGAATGCACAAAATGCCCCGAATATCATTGGCCAGACAAAGAAAAGGTGAAATGTGTGGCCGGGATTGAAGAATTCCTGTCTTTCCACGACGCCATGGGTATCATTCTGGTTGCACTTACACTGCTGGGTGTTGTCCTGACAACTATCGTCACTGTTGTCTTTCACCGTTTCCGTACCACACCGATTGTGAAGGCAAACAACTCAGAAATCAGTTTCCTGCTTCTCCTGTCACTCAAGCTCTGCTTCTTGTGTGCCTTGGTGTTTATTGGACAGCCTTCTGTTTGGACATGTAGACTCCGCCAGGCAACATTTGCGATTAGTTTTGTCCTCTGTCTGTCTTGTCTCCTTGTTAAGACCATTGTGGTTCTCTTGGCCTTCCGGGCTAATGAACATGCTTCCAGGGCTCTCAAGCTGTTTGGTCCCTGTCAACAGAGGTCTCTGATCATCTGCACTATAGCTCCTCAGGTAGGAGGGCGTTAGAACCGATGTATGACCTCAATTTGTGACTTGTTTTTTGTTTGTTTTTACAGAATTTATAATATTTTCACCTTGCCCTCAGGTTTGTCTGTGTGCTGGTTGGCTTTTGGGCGCACCTTCCTTCCCATTCAAGAACCCAAACTACCAAGCCTCAACTGGAAAAGTAAGAATTACAGTGTGCAAAAGTGATATATTTGATACTATACATTTAATAAACTATTAATGTGTCATATCCACCTAACAGGAAGAAACTCAGCTAACTGACGATACGAACCATTTTTACCGAAACAAAACACAAGTCTCACAAGAAGCGTCTAAATGAGCCCTGAGTGAAAAAATGCTAACGCACTTAGCACAGAACTCTAGGTATTAATACTTTATTACTTATCGGATCTGTAAAAAAAACAAGATATTAGCTAGCAAGCAGAGATTCCACAGATTCCAGAAATATAAGTATCATCACTGAGCGATCAGACATCACACAACATAGCTTTATGGAGCAAAATCGGGAAATTTGTCTTACCTTTTGCTGTTTCTGATCAAAAGTTGTGTTCAATGGCATTAAAACGATAAAAACGCGGCTGAAGATGAATCCATACGTTAATCCAATGTGTCTGTGTCACTTGGAAATGATTACTGATAATCCATCATTCAATTTTTATGTCAAAAACAGAGATTTCATATTAGCTGCTATGATAGCTAAGTGCAGCTTCCGGATTTGGGTATTCTGGCTACGCATCACTCTCACTCCTTATTTGGTAATGTGTAGGTGGATTTAGGAACTCCCCTCGATTCTATTGGCTCTAACGGTTAAAAAGAGATGTCAATCATTGAAATCGACCAAGGGGGGCCAGAAATATGGCAAATCCACCCAAATGAGGGGTTTTTCTTTTGCTAAACCTCTCTAAAAAGGTCAAATTGTACTTGTTTTGCTTCAATCTTGATACAGGGTATTTATTATATGTTATATTTTGGATTCCTAAAGCTTTTAGTCTACTATCCCATCATTTAAGGGTGGTTTTCACTACAGGCGCTTTCACACCACAGTACTTTTCCCACAAAGGTTCATCAGAACTTAGTTCTCATGAGAACTCTTCAGTTCTCATGAGAACTCTTCAGTTATCATGAGAACTCTTCAGTTCTCATGAACTAAGTACGGATCGCGTTCACACCGGAATAAATCCCTGGAGGAGGATTAGGCAAATGAAGCCGGTGACGTCACTTCTTCTTCTGCTTTGGGTTTACTGGCAGGCCGCAAACAACTTCATGGCGTATACTGCCACCCGAAGTCCCCTGCCGGAAGTCCCCGGAGTTGGGGACTGGCTTCAGAAGCTGCTGGGACTCCCAGCAGCCTTCCGAGTAAATCGCCAGAACGCCGACACCTTCTCATCTCCATCGCTCCCATATTTTCTTTTGTGTTGCCATAAGTTAGTCTCTCTGCGTTTCTGCGCTAGGCTAATGCTAATAATGCCATTGCTAGGATAATAAAATGGCGGCTTCACAAAAGTTTTTGGGAGTTTTACGGGGCGTGGTTTGCAATCCGCCCAGCCAATCAGAAATAGGAGCCTTTTTCTCCCACGAAAGTACCTGCTCTCTAGCAGGGACGGAAAAGGGGGTAAAAAGCTTCTCATGAACTCAAAAAGGTTCTCATGAACTCATTCCGGATTGTTTTGGTGTGACCGCAACATTTCGGAACTATATCGGAACTAAAGTGGGAAAAGTACTGCGGTGTGAAAGCGCCTATTAAGTAATGTTTTTTTTGGACGGACACTATAATTTAGATTTTTTTACTATGTTCAATCTGAATTTACTTTAAAATTTAAAAAATGTATATTGATTCTGACTTTTCTACATCCAACTCACAGGTTTATCATTGCTTTGTGAAAACATATTATTAATGTACCCCTTTTAGAAGATAAGTTATAGTCAATTGTTCTGGGAATGTCATTTTCGAGCCTGAGACCTGGAAAACAAGCTCGGGGCTTAAAGGTCACATGTCATGGCCATTTCCACTGATCATAATTCCATTGTTGAGGTATACTAGAATAGATTTACATTGTTCAATGTTCCAAAATCACATTGGTTTCTCATACAGCATCTCTGTATAGTATGTGTATTCAGCAGTATTCACTCTCACCACTAAACGGCTCGTTGCAGCTCTTGCCCCCCCCCCCCCCCCCCCCCCCCCCCCCCCTCCCCCTCCCCCTCCCTGTGAGCCCAGTGTGCTCCGATTGGTCGGGACCAGTCGGGACGTTGTGAATCGCGCTGAGCTTTTTCTTTCGTGTGATTTCCTTGTTTAGCGATACACAGCGAAACACAGCTGAGCACACACAAAGTCACAGCCGAAGTAAAAACAATAAGTGTGGCTTGATATTGAGTAAGAAAAAGGTTGATAAACGCTGTGAGAATGGGTCTGCTCTGCAGAGAGAATTTCGCCGCGATCCCAACTGTCTGTTATCAGCCTGCAGCCAGGGAGGAGAAATCAGCAGAGCTGCCTGCACTGAGGAAGTCCGTGGATTGGTCAATTTGGACCAATCAGCGGGGGCTTAACGTAACGGCTGCGCGGACGTAACGTAACGGCTACACGGATTAGTCAATTTCGTTCCGGGGACGACATGACATCATGATGTACCCGGAAGAATCAAATGGACGGTGACGTATCTCCAACGAGGCATTTTGGGGAGGTATTTTCTGTGTTAGAGTTTACTCGCTACATGGTGTACTTTGAGGGTTTTGACTCTGCACACCATTTACATGCAGAAAAACCTTCATAACACACAAGGGGACGGGTAATAACCGGAAAAGCATGACATGTCACCTTTAACAGGTTAAAACTGTTCAAATCCTACAGTTAATTTCTTCAATATTTGTAATGGAGAACAGAAAGGAACATAACCTCATAAAATGTGTCATTCCACGTAATTGAATTGTCTCCCTGTATTATTGAACATATTTAGATCATTGTGGAATGTAAGGAGCCATGGCCCCCTGGATTTTATCTGGTCCTGGGCTACATTGGTTTTCTGGCCTTCATCTGCCTTCTCCTGGCGTTCCTCGCACGCAAGCTTCCCGATAGCTTCAATGAGGCGAAGCTCATCACTTTCAGCATGCTGATCTTCTGTGCCGTTTGGATTTCTTTCATCCCAGCTTATGTCAGCTCTCCTGGGAAGCTCACTGTGGCTGTGGAAGTGTTTGCTATATTAGCGTCCAGTTTTGGACTGTTACTTTGCATTTTTTTCCCCAAATGTTATATAATTTTATTGCAGCCTCAAAGAAACACAAAAAAAGGCATGACTGGAAGAACTTAACAGTTATGTTGTAATTGGTCATTTTAAACAAACAGAAGCACAACCTTTTTAATTGAAAAATATAAAAATAAATGTGATAATAAATAAAAACTGTTTGAATAATTGAAAGTGAAATAAAAATAAATTGCCACATGTAACAAGTTTACATTTTTTTTGATAAAAAAACGGGTCATGATCATGAAGCACCACTTCACAAACTACAGACCTATCTCTTTACTTCCCCAATTTTCAAAAATACTAGAAAAAGTATTCAACAACAGACTGGACACGTTCATAGAAAAGCACAAATTAATCACGGACAGTCAATACGGATTCAGATCAAACAGATCAACATCACTGGCAATTATGGAATCAATTGAGGATATCACAGATGCCCTTGAACACAACAAATATGCAGTAGGGATTTTTATAGATATTTAAAAAGCTTTTGACACAACCAACCATGACATCCTAGTATATAAATTAGAAAGGTATGGTATCAGGGGTATATCATCATCATCATCATCATCATCATCATCATCTTTATTTAAAGAGACTCTTGGTCCATTATTACAAAACATACAAAACATAAATATAAATTAAAAAAGGCAGTTATACCAATGTTTCCACAGAGGTGACTGGTATCGTACAGCACTGAAACACGGATTTGACAGCAGCATAATGACAGAGTTATGAGAAACATTCAATCGACAGATTAATTTGTACATTAGATTTCTCAAAAGAGCATGGAACGTGTTGACTCGTGCATTACAGAACATTTCACTTGTATAGTTTTGGACTGGATTAAAAGCTATTTAAGCAATAGATAGCAGTATGTGAAGTTGGCAAATGACTATTCTTCATGTTTGGACATTGCTTGTGGTGTCCCCCAGGGGTCAGTGTTGGGTCCTAAATTGTTTATACTGTACATCAGGGGTCGGCAACAGGCGGACCGCGGTCCGGATCCGGACCCAGACGCCGACCTATACGGACCCGGACCTATAATCAATACATTAATAGGGGATTTCAATTTTGACGGGGCGATTATATTTTAACCGCCGCCGACAGGGGGCGAAAGAGACGACTGAGCGATACAGGGAGAGAAACACGGAAGAAGAGATGAGAGCGTGACAGAGAGAAGCAGAGAGGAAAGTGAGTGAAGAGAATAATTAGCGATACAGGGAGAGAAGACGGAGAGGAGAGTGAACAGGCGTGTTAGCGGCAGACAGGGAGAGACAAATAATTACACATGTCACTCTCCAAGAACAGGAAAGTGGACAGTGAGAATAGAGCTTTTAACCCTGAGTGGACGGACTCATTCATGTTCATCCTGCCCACTAGGAGCACAGAACCAGTGTGTCTCATTTGTTCAGAGACCGTGGTGCTCATTAAAAGTGCCAAAACACAAAGTGTTTGACCAAACATTCCCTCTCAAGTCAAAACTGAGGTCACAAAAAATAAGCAGTCTCAGAGCCCAATATGATCAGTCGACCAGGATCAAAATTAAAACTGAATATCGTTCCAGGGCAGGCTAACCGAGGCTAACCAATGAGCACCTGCATGTGTGTATGAGAATGGCCCTGACACAATTTCAGACCAGATTTACAAACTCCTGGCAGGACAATCTCAAGCTCAATTCTCGCACTGAATTAAAAAAAAGTGAGTGAGGGACTGCAATATAAGAGGGAAAGAAAGAGAAACTTTAAAACTGTTCAATTGTTATGATGTGTAAAGACAGATATTGTTCTATAATCGTCTGACACTGTTAAGTCATGATGTGAAATGGTTAACAAAGAAAAAGGGAAACTCAAGCTGCTGCTACACTTTATTTTATTTATCTAAAATTAAGCACTTTTAAGATGCACATATTTTCAAAAGCTATTTTATTTATTTTCTCTATTTTATTTTTAAATGCAGCCCGAGAGGAACATTACACATATCCACAGTATTTACTGTATATCTGTATAGTTCAATATTAATTGACAATAAATATTGTTGTTTTTGAACAGTCAGTTGTTGACTACATGCAGACGTTGATAAAGCTACAGGCTACTTCAATATATCCCACTAATTCATAAAGCAAGTTAAACATTTTGATGTTCCGGACCTTTGCATGGGGACATTTTCTCTAACTGGACCTCATTGAATTTTAGTTGAATACCCCTGCTGTACATCAATGACATCTGGTTTTGTTTGCTGATGATACAAATATATTCTGTTCTGGGGAGGATTCAGAACAGCTAGTGGAGAACATAGAAAATGAAATGCACAAATTAAAAACTTGGTTTGACAAAAATAAACTATCATTGAACTTGAGTAAAACAAAATTAATGCTGTTCGGTAAACATAGAACAAAAACACAAATGCAAATAAAAATAGATAGGGTTGAAATTGAAAGAGTCCATGAAATTAAATGTATTGGGGTAATAATTGATGACACAATAAGTTGAAAATTACATACAAAACATATACAATCAAAGCTGTCAAGAAGCATTTCCATACTAAACAAAGTAAAACAAGTTCTAGATCAGAAATCACTTCACATTCTCTACTGTTCACTAGTCTTACCATATCTGAATTACTGTGCTGAAATCTGGGGCAATAACTACAAAAGTTCTATACATGCAGTATCTATTCTACAAAAAAAAAGCCATACGAATCATTCACAATGCCAAATATCTTGATCACACTAACAAATTATTCCTGCATTCAAAATTGTTAAAATGTAAAGACCTGGTAGAATTCCAAATGGCAAAAATCATGTTTAAGGCAAATAATAAAGTTTTACCAGGAAACATCCAAAAAGTATTCACTCAATGAGTGGGGGGATATAGTTCAAGGAGACAATTTCAATTTGAAATTCATAGGGTCCGTACAACCAGAATAACTTGTTGTATCTCAGCCTGTGGAGTGAGACTATGGAACAGTGTGAATGTGTAGCTAAAGCGATGTCCAGACATTAACCAGTTCAAGAGGAAATACAGAGAAATTATTTTCTTGAGGTACAGGGATGGGGAAGGTGTTTGACTATGTGTATGTGTATATGTGTATATGTGTGAGTATCCCAGCTAGTGGGGAACGTTCTCACAACTTTGGCTAACGTTACCCATGGTTCTAATAAGGTTTTAAAGAAACGTTTTAATCTGATGTTCAAAGAACCTTTTTAGGATGTTTATTTTTTCAAATAATGTTCCTATAAGGTTTAAGGTTAACTAAGACATAACGTTTTAACTGCAACATTCAGAGGATGTTTTGAGGATGTTATTGAGGCCTGAGATGACAGAAAGTTTATTTATAAAACGTTCCTTTAATGTGATATGTTAACAAAGGTGGAACGTTTTGCCTGCAACATTCTAAGGATGTGTTTTGGACATTGTTGGGTAACACATTAAAGATGTTCTTTATAAAGCGTTCCCTAAATGTTACATGATAACTAGGGCTGTCAAACGATTAAACATTTTAATCAGATTAATCACAGCTTAAAAATTAATTAATCATGATTAATCACCATTCGAACTATGTCCAAAATATGCCATTTATTTATGTATATTGTTGTGGGAATGGAAAGATAAATGAAAGAAGGCGGATATATCCATTTAACATACAGTATGTATGTTTATTATAACATTTTTCTGCGTGTCAAAATGAAAGACAACCCACACACCTATCAATCATCAAACCGTGGGGTCTTAATTCATTACGTGTTGATTTCTATCAACGGGGAGTACTTCAGGAAAGTCGACAGAGGGGGGGGCAGCAGCAGCTAGTGGAGTACTTCGTGACCACAGAGTGTGAACGTTGTGATCAGCTGTTTCTCCAGTGAATGGGGGGGAGGGGAGTCTCCGTCCGCAGCCGGTTGGCGTAGTTTTGGCACAATTCCGTTGAACAGACCGACGTTAACAGCAGCCCTGTCTGTGCACACGGAGACCGACTCTGTCGTCCGGTGATCTAACCGCCTTCTGGAAAAGCTTCACAAGTACG
The DNA here is from genome assembly GCF_902827175.1 of Gymnodraco acuticeps. Taxonomy (NCBI): domain Eukaryota; kingdom Metazoa; phylum Chordata; class Actinopteri; order Perciformes; family Bathydraconidae; genus Gymnodraco; species Gymnodraco acuticeps. The sequence continues at coordinate 317,983 of NW_022990567.1, read as the reverse complement.
TCGGTACGCAAATGCGCTTTGTGACACAAGTGACGGTACGCATTTCAGAGAGATTACGCACATAACCTGCGTACCAGTTATGTGCACCCCTGTACTACAGCAAAAGTATTCTCCGTCGGGACTTCCTGCAACAACACCACGCCGTTATCAAAGATGTTCTATTGAGAAGACGATCACTACGTGACAAAAGTTTTCAAAACCGTGGCTACTGAAATCAATCTTACTAACTGCTGTCTGTGCAATTTACTCCGCGCGAGTTGGCAGACTTTATTTTGCTTCCTTTAACATCATTTTTCATGGTGGGGCTAAGCCATTTCTTGGTATGGGTGTAGCCTACCCCAGCCATACCCTGGCGTTGCCACTGGTGGCACGTATGGGGCGGGCCATTCTGCACATGCGTTAAATGCGTTAAATATTTTAACGCAATTAATTCAAAAAATGAATTACCGCCGTTAACGCGATAATTTTGACAGCACTAATGATAACAAATAAAGAACATTCTCCAAGCAACATTCTGAAAATATTTTCAGGATGTTATGAGGCCTGAGATGACAGAAAGTGTTTTATAAAATGTTCCTTTAATGTGATATGTTAACAAAGGTGGAACGTTTTGCCTCCAATATTCTAAGGATGTGATTTGGACGTTGTTGGGTAACACATTAAAGATGTTCTTTATAAAACGGTCCCTCAATGTTACATGATAACCAAAGAAGAACATTTTGAAAGCAACATTTGGATAATGTTTTCAGGAGGTTATTATTTTTTTATAAAATGTTCCTGTGATGCGAAATATTAACAGGGTCAACGTCAGATTTATTTGTAGTGCGCTTTAAAAAACAAACTTGCTGCATTTGTTTGAAAAGGATGTTTAAAATAAATCTGATGTCACCACATTTTCGTTTTTAGAAAAAAAAACAAGCACGTAATTCATGATATTGCACATTTGGGAGGCGTGTGGCGTAATGGGTTGACCGTAGGTGTTCGGATCAGGGGAGCGCAGGTTCAAACCCCGCTGCAGTCAGCATGTTGTTGTGTCCCTAGGCAAGACACTTTACCCCAAATTGCTCCTGTGGGGATTAGCCACAGTATTGAGTATGTAAGTCGCTTTGGATAAAAGCGTCTAACAAGTGACATGTAATGTTTGCGTAGGCATGTCTGAGTTCCCAGCTAGACATTGTTGGTTCTAAAAACATTCTGAGAATGTTACCATTCATTGTTCTAGGAATGGTTTCATGGAGAAGTTTTATTTTGGTTCCTAGAATGTACTTCTGAAAGGTAGGATAGCGTTCTCTAAAAACATTCTTAAAATGTTTGGTGATAACATTGTTCGAACATTATACCCCAAGTGTTTTTGTTGTTTATGCACATATCTCTATGGTCATATGGAAAACCAAAGACAGACATATAGAAGAATGGACCGACTATCACTGCCCGTCCCTGAAACCCCTGTTAGTGGGTTAGTGCCCCCCCCCCCCCACCTGCCTGCTGGTCTGCTCTACACGGCTGGGAGCAATATCCAATCAACCACACCTGCAACCTGCTCATCAGCCACACTATGAAAGCCTGCAGCACTCATTCCCTGCCGGTTTGTTGTGTGCCGCTCTACCTTTTTACCAGCATATTCTTTGACAACTTTGCCTGCTTTTGCCTCACACTCATTTTTGTGTCTCTCCCAGGAGGAATCCAAGGCCTTCCACACTCCCAAGACCAGCCAGGCCTCTCTACCCACCCTGGAACAACTGTTTCCCACTGCCGCCATGACCAACCTCCACTCCCAGCTCCCCTTTTCTAATAAACACATGTTACTTTCACCAGCTGATTCCGAGTCATCCTTTTACATTTGTTAATAGTCAAATTCCAATAGTTAAGTAAACTATCAAAATCATCCTAATGACCACAGTGGTCAGTCCACTTACCCAGGAATTTTTAGTTGAACAATTACAGGAATATTATGTCTTTATGTTCTAATAATGTAAACATATTTTAGTATATTGTTACCACAGAACATTTGCATACTTTTTTTTAACATAAACCATGTTATCCTTCTCTAAAATAATAACATTCTGGCAACATAAAAAATCGAACTTGCAGCTGAAAATGTTTTAAGAACAGTAGGGCATAATATTCTAACAATGTTAGCAAAAACATTTTAAGAATGTTTTTAGCGAACGTTATCCTACCTTTCAGAAGAACATTCTGGGAACCAAAATAAAAGCTTCTGCTGAAAATGTTTTAAGAATAGTAGGGCATAATGTTCTAACAATGTTAGCAAAAACATTTTAAGAATGTTTTTAGCGAACGTTATCCTACCTTTCAGAAGAACATTCTGGAAACCAAAATAAAACCTCCCGCTGAAAACGTTTTAATTATAGTAGGGCATAATGTTCTAACAATGTTATCAAAAACATTTGAAGAAAACCTTCCTAGAACAATGACTGTAACATTCTCAGAATGTTTTTAGAACCAAACATTTCTAGCTGGGTATGTAGGTGTGTATATGTATATGTGCATATATGAATGTGTATGTATGTATATGTGTATGTACATATGTGTATATGTATATATGTCAATCAACAGGTGAAGCAGATTAATAATAATAAAAACAATAATAATTAATAATAATGATAATTATTGCAGATTATAGATTATCAAATCAGGTTTTATTTGTATAGCACATTTTTAAAATGATTTGTTGTCGAGCCAAAGTGCTGTACATGCAAATAATAAATAACACATTACTACAATCGCAAAACAGAAGACAATAAATTACAACAGCAAATATAAAACTCAAACACAGGGAAATGTCATGAGTCGTGCTCCGCTCTGACTAGAAGGCCAGGGAGAAGAAGTGAGTTTTTAGTGTTGATTTAGTGTTGATCCTTTTTACCACTCTTAATTGTCTTTTAAATCCCTGTAACTCTCCCTGTGTTGTGCAATCACCTACTCTATGTGAAAAGTTCCTTTCATTTTTCAATGATAAAGTCTTGGCCATCAGATGTTCACCTCCTCCTCTCACCTTAGACCCAGCAGTGTCTCCTGTGTGCTCAGCTGTCTTCGAGCAGTTTTACCTTGTTTCACTGCCCGAGTTATCTGATGTGATTAAAAAATTGAAACCTTCACAATACCCTAGACAGTATTCCTCCGAGACTACTGAAAGACGTTTTTACTACTATTGGGTCATATATTTTAACTTTGATAAATATCTCTCTCACCTCAGGCTGCGTTCCAACCTTTTTTAAACATGCTGTAGTGCAGCCTCTTATAAAAAAATAGAACCTTGATCATTCTGTTCTCTCCAACTTTAGACCTATTTTTAAGCTTCCCTTCCTGTCTAAAGTCCTATAGAAAGTGGTGTTAGCGCAATTGCAGTTGCACCTTGTTTTAAACTGCATATGAGAGAAGTTTCAGTCTGGTTTTAAATCACACCATAGCACAGAAACTGCTCTCCTAAGAGTTTTGAATGATCTTCTTTTAACTGCTGATTCTGGGAATTCTGCTGTGCTTGAGCTTTTAGATTTGTCTGCAGCTTTTGACACCATTGACCACCAAATTATTTGATCACGCCTTGAACTGTGTGTTGGAGTTTAAGGTAATGTCCTAAAATGGTTTCAATCCTATCTGTCAGAAAGGACCTTTTCTGTGCATCTCGGCCAGTATTCTCCAGCTGCAGCCCCACTAGCATATGGGGTCCCTCAAGGTTCTATCCTAGGCCCCATTTTGTTAAGTCTGTATTTACTACCTCTGGGGTCAATTTTTAAAAAGCATAACATTTCTTACCATTGCTTTGCAGATGATTTGCAGGTATACCTGCCTATAAAAGCAAATAAGGAATCTAGGATTGCCTTGCTTAGCTGTCTGAAAGACATAAAATCATGGATGGAAATCAACTTCTTGACTCTCAACGAAAATAAGACAGTAAATCAATCAATGTTTATTTATATAGCCCAATATCACAAATGTTACATTTGTCTCAGTGGTCTTCACAGTTTGTACAGAATATCAGTATGACAATACGACGACCTCTGTCCTTTGACCCTCACATCGTACAAGGAAACACTTCCAGAGAAAACCCCACAGTTTAAAGGGGAAAATGGGAGAAACCTCAGGGAGAGCAACAGAGGAGGGATCCCTCTCCCAGGACGGACATACGTGCAATAGATGCCGTGTGTACATCGAAAAGATAATACATTTACAACATAGGTAGACCAAATGTTTGGAAATGCATGTGTCTATAATAAGAAGATGAATCCACGAGGATGTCAGCAATCTTGTGGGAACCATCAGGGAAGTAGTATAGTGAGAGTCAGGCAGGACCGCAGAGACAGGTTCAGCCACGACTCGAAGTCCAGGACTCAGATCAAGTACTCAGGATAGAGGATCCAGGACATACGACCACAGCAACAGGATTAGCCTCGACTCAGGATCCCGGCGTATATATGGACACAAAAAATAGATTTGGGGGAAGCTGGGTTAATCGGAACATGAGAGTACACAGGTACAAACAGACAGAAAGACGGAGTAAGGTGCCCCCCCCCCCCCCCCAACAGTCCAAGCCTATAGCAGCTAAACTAACGTGTCTACATACATGCACTCCCTTAGGATAGGTTGAGGGAAAAGGATAGCAAGTAAGAAGTAGGAAACAGAGGTGGAGAGGCACACGCAGGGAGAAAGGTCCCCACTGGAACCTGAATTGGTTAGAGGTAAGGAGTAGGTCTGTGGCTACGTTCCACACTCCCCGGCCGGGCTAGGCCTTCTCTGCAACCTGTTACCCTCTAATAGAACCTCGAGAGGTCAGAGAGGGGAAAGGTTTTGGATAAAGTTTTAAATATAAGATCTAAGTTTTTAGGATTTAAGTGAAAGAGTAAGAACTCAAATGTATAGGTGAAGAGGCACAACGTATCTACGTCAATGCACTCTTATTAGATTATTTTATTTTATCACTATAAGCTTTATCAAAAAGGAAGGTCTTAAGTGTGCTCTTAAAAGCGGATAGGCTGTCTGCCGCCCAAACACAAACTGGAAGCTGATTCCAAAAATGTGGAGCTTGATAAGGGTTACGGTTGCTGTTTGTCTGCTCATTAATCTGTCTGTGAGTGTTTTCAGCTGTTTGTGTGTTTATGTAAATGAGCTGTGTGGTTGCTCCAACATCATTGGCTGCCCATCTCCTGGTCCGCCTCTGAAGATGGTGATTGGATTGACGTCGTCCAATCGCAGCGCACAGCCGGCGCACACCTGCTGGGGAGGAGTACAAAGGCCGCGGACTATCACCACTCTGGAGGCTCTGTATTGTGGGCCTCTCGCTACTTACTTTCGTTCTGTGGTTAACTAGTGTGATCTGGTGTGTTCTGGTGTGTTAGTAGTGCCTAGAGTAGCTTAGTTAGAGGTTAGAGTAGTTTACATAGTGCTTAGAGTAGCTTAGGTTTTTGTGACTGTTGCCTTTAGTTTAGCTGTGTGTTTTGTATCAATTCCCTGTGTTAGTCTGTACCACTTTTAAAGTGAGGTTTTGTTTAGTTCCTTATTTAGCGTGAGTGTTATTTCTTTGTATGTTGTTAGAGATTTAAAGGGATATCTGAACCGCTTTTCAAATCTCCGCGCGTCCCTATCAAGCTGGTTAATACAGGAAGGAATCCAGAGCTACCAAGTAAACCGTTAAACAATAATCTATTTTAATGGTAATATGACAATACAATACAATCATTACAATACAACATAATATATTACAATTATATTGTAATGGTTAAGGAGTATTGGTGGCTCACTCCTGCCCTGGTTCGCGTGCTGCGGAGATCCTTTCGCTCGGGGCAGCATGTGAAGAGAGGCCGAACGCCAGGGATCAACCGGAGATATGGCGGAGTAAGAAGGAGGGGTTAGGGGTTAGGTCAGCTGGTCATCTTTTCAGGTCATCTCATTGGGAGATGCAAAATATGCTGTATCACAGTGCCTCAGCGCTGGCCAGCAGAAAACCAAACGGGCTCACTTTACAACAAAAGGTCTCAAGGCCTGCATACCTACACCTCCCCCACAGAGCAATAAAACCCTGTTTACTCCAACCAGCCCAGAATGTTTATAGCCATTTTTAGTCCTTACATTTATGAAAGGACAAAACAGAGAAATCAATATAAAACACAAACACAGGTATTGTTTGAACAGTATTCACTTAACTGCTACTATTGATAACCACCAGAGAAACCCAAGGGACCTCTCTTAATATCACAAACACTGTAGCTAGATCTAAGTTGAATGCAAATCAAGACATGCTCTCACCTTCCCCCATCTTCCTTTGTCCTCAAAAACACATGTCAACAGGCCCCAAATCCAGCTCACAGTTTTACCCAAATTATTCCCATTTTAAGCTTATCCATAGTTTGCTAATATGAATACATACAAATATTACACTACAATGTACACAGACTCATTTTTAAGAGTCCTCCCTTTGTTTGGTTATTTGTCAACCTGTGCCCTTTTGGCCCTTTTATTTGTTCAGGCTGCACGCCTTCCATTTTGTTTACCGCTGCATGCTACTTAAAATAAATCACTTATAATTATACCAATACCAATCTGGTTGTGTTTATTCCCTTTAGTTCCCCTAGCCTAATAGGGAACGTAACAATAAGAAAAGGCTCTGGCTCCCATTGTACTTTTAGAGACTCTAGGAACAACCAACAACCGTGCATTCTTGGAACGCAATGCCCTAGTAGGACAGTAGGGTATAATGAGTTCTTTAAGGTAAGATGGCGCCTGCCCATTAAGGGCTTTGTAGGCGAGAAGAAGAGTTGTAAATGATATCCTGTGTTCTATAGGGAGCCAGTGTAAGGCAGCCAGAACAGGAGTAATGTGGTCCCTTTTTCTAACTCTAGTTAGTACACGTGCTGCAGCATTTTGAATCAGCTGAAGCGACTTAACTGACTTCTTGGTACACCCTGATAATAAAGAGTTACAATAATCCAGCCTAGAAGTAACAAATGCATGGACTAGTTTCTCTGCATCGTTTTGAGGCAAGATATGCCTAATTTGGCAATGTTGCGTAGATGGAAGTAGGCGGTCCTTGAGATTGATTTTATGTGGGCGTTAAAGGATAAATCCTGATCAAATATAACACCAAGATTCTTTACAGTCTCACTGGAGGCCAAATTAATGCCATCCATAACTAGTATATTGTTTTGTAGATTATTTGGGCCGAGTACAATAACTTCAGTTTTAGCCGTGTTTAACATCAAAAAGTTTAAGGTCATCCACGTTTTTAAGTCCTTGAGACAGTCTTGAATTTTATTTAGGTGATTGATTTCATCAGGCTTGATGGATAAATATAGTTGAGTATCATCCGCATAACAGTGGAAATGTACAGAATGATTCCTTATAATATTGCCTAGCGGAAGCATATATAGTGTGAACAAAATAGGTCCAAGCACTGAGCCCTGCACTCCATGGCTAACTTTGGTTTGCATGGAAGATTCATCGTTGACACACACAAACTGAGAGCGTTCAGATAGATGGGACCTAAACCAGCCTAAAGCAGTTCCTTTAATGCCAACTAAGTGCTCTAGTCTTTGCAATAGGCACCAGCACTGAAATCGAGCAAAACAATAATAGAGACAAGTCCCTTGTCAGAGGCTATTAGAAGGTCATTTGTGACTTTAACCAGAGCTGTCTCTGTGCTATGATGTGTTCTAAAGCCAGACTGAAAATCTTCAAATAAATCATTGTTTTTTAAGTAATCACACAACTGTTTTGCGACCGCTTTCTCAAGAATCTTTGAGAGGAATGGGAGATTAGAAATAGGTCTATTGGCTAAAACCTATGGATCGAGGTTGTGCTTTTTAAGAAGAGGTTGTATTACTACAACTTTAACTGATTGTGGAACATAGCCTGATAATAAAGACATATTCATAATATTTAATAAAGAAGTGCTAATTAATGGAAAAACTTCCTTTAACAGCTTAGTTGGAATCGGGTCTAAGATACACGTTGATGGTTTTGAAGAAAGAATCATTGAATTTAATTGTTCAAGGTTTATGGCTGAAAAGCATTCTAGTTCTCATTCATAACACTCCGTTCGATGTCTCACTATGGGATGCGCCTCATCGCGGAGCAAACAGAAGCATCAATCTCATTACGCCAATCCTGATTGGCTGGTGATCTTGATGTCAGCGTCAGGGAATTCACCCCCTATAAAGTAGCTTGTGCCACGACGCATGCGTCATTCAAACACCTCTTCTCGCTTCAGAGCACATCTCTATAGTAGCCGGACAAGCTTAACGGTCCACAGACTGAACCCAAATATAACCATTTCGGTCGACGGGCGCTCGCCGGCTACTCCTGCTTTGCAGGAAGACGGTAATACTAACGCCAGTTAGTATTGAAATCGGCCTCGCCGTTCTCTTTCCCCGGAAAGTACGGTAGGTCGGATTTTTTCAAGCTAGCAACACACCTGTTGCTAGCTCCCTCCCTCACTATCGACACCACGGTAGCGAGGACGTTTTTCTTTTCTCTTCCCCACGGAGGAGGAAAGGATTAAAGGAGTACTGTCACACCAGTCAGTATTCTCCGGGAATAAAAGACCCACACCGTCCTTTTCTCCGAATTACGGACAGGGTGGTAACAACTTTTTTCTCCCAACTTACCTGTTGAGAGCGGGTCCTCTCCACGCCACGAGGCGAACAAGATGGACGCCTCTCTCCCTCACACCAGAGGAGTCAGGGACTCGGTGGCTTGACTCTGAGGCTGCGGGTTGAAGATCTCGGGCACAGACACACACCAGGTCTGCTCGTCCTGCCTCGGGCTGGAACACGCCCGAGGCGCTATCGACAACCCCGGCTCGTGCGGACATTGTGTCCGCTTCACGGTGAAGAGCCTCCGCCAACGGCTAGCACGCCAAGTTAGCCTGTCGGAGCAGGACCCCCCCATGTCCACTGACCTGCCGGCCGGCAGTCAAGACGCGGGGGCGTCCGCCGCAGAGAGTGAACCCCTCTCCGTGTCGGTGTGGGGCTCATTATCTGCGATGGCTGCAGAACCGGAATCCCGCGCCCTGGCAGGCCGGGACCCGGTGACGGCAAGACACGCGGGAACGGGACCCCACGCTTTACCGAGCTGGGGCTCCCGGTTAGACCTCACCATGGTCTCACCCGCGGAGGATGTCCTCGAGCTGGACTACGATGAGGACGCCTCGGTGTTCCTCCTGTCCGAGTCGGATGAACATGAAGAGGACATCTTCATGTAATCGGCTCAGGCTGCAAAGCCTGGAGCGAGGGCTGCTCTCCTGGGCGATAGCACACCAGCTTCGCCCTGTCTGAGCATGGACCTGCAGGCCGTGTGTAAACGCGCCGCGGCCAGACTCGACATCCCGTGGCCTGAAATGGCCAAGGAGACCTCCAGGTCCCGCTACGAAGGGAAACATTTTCCCCAAGCAGCGCGGACGAAGAGGCAACTCCTTCCGGTCTTCCCGGAGATGTTGGATGAGGTGTCGGTCTTGTGGAGAGACCGGCCCTTCAGCAACAAGGTTCCAATCCAGGGTGCCTCCTCCCTAGACTGGAATGGAAAAGCTCGGCCTGCTCCGCATACCGCCCACGGAACCGCTGGTAGCGGCCCACCTCCTACCGAGGATGGGCCCGTCACCAAGCAGGAACCCCACGCTGCCAGCAAAGTTGGACCGATTTCAGTCGACAATGACTGAACGGTCCTACAAAGCCGCAGCGTTGTCCGCCAGGGCCCTGAATGTGTCCTCGCTGCTAACCGCTTCCCAAGCGGAGCTCTGCGAGGACTTGTCGGGTAACCCGGGGGCAGCCACTCTGGACGAGATGGCAGCGGTCATGGACATTTGTCTCCGTGTCCAACGCTGCGCCGTCCAGGCCATGGGCAAGGCAATGGGGATCATGGTGGTGCAGGAAAGAGCGAGATGGCTCAACCTCACCAACCTCCCAGACCGGGAAAAGGAGGATGTGCTGGATATGCCCATCGTTCCCGAGGGAATTTTCAGCTCCGCTCTCGCCTCCATGCAAAGGAGGTGTGAGTCGAAAAAGAAGGAGGACGAGGCACTCCACCTCTGCCTCCCTCGAAGGGTCCAGCCGCTGCCTTCGCAGCAGCAGTCCTTCGCCCAAGCTGCCTCGAACCCTGCTCGGTTTAAAACACCGAAGACGCAGAGGTCGCAGCCCGCCCCGAGTCCCCAGCCCAGGCTAGAGACGAGGGCGAGCTGGCCTAGAAAATCTCCGGTTCCGGCTGCAGCTCAGGCGCAGCCAACCCAGAATTTCGGCCAGCAGTCGAGGAAGAAGAAGCGAGCGGCGTGACAGCCCCTCCTTCTCCCCTCTGTGACAGAGCTGGAAGTCCACGGTTCCCCAGCTCTAAATGTGTTCCCGCCGCCTCGAGAGATGCCTCAACACCATCCTCAAGTCCGCACAAACACATGTCACACATTTGTTGATTTTTCTGTCATAAAACATTTGCCGCTGACGCATCCAGGCTTTAGGCCGAGGGCGCAGCTCAAAAAAATGAAAAGAAAAACAATAAAACCAATAAATAGCCCTTCAACTGTTCCCCTTCTGAGAGCAGCTACGGCATCTCTCAAAAGGCGGATTACAGGCGGGCCTGTGAAGGTACCACCGCCACGCGCATGCGCAGTGCCGGCTGGGGCTTTAAAGGCACCACCGTCACGCGCATGCGCAGTGCCGGCTGGGGTTGTGAAGGCACCACCGTCATGCGCATGCGCAGTGTCGGTGGGGATTGTCGAAAAGGGGCACCACTGTGTTCAGACACTAGAGGGCCCTATAACACAACAAATAGAGACTCAGAGGGGAAGAGACGTGACATCTCCACTGGCTCTAAGGAGCATGCAGTGGAAGATGCTCACATCATCTGCTTGGGTTTTCAAGACAGTAACACAGGGCTACAGACTCCAATTCGCTGTCACCCCCCCCTCGCTTCTTGGGCATTCTGCATTCGCAGGCCCGAGGAGAGTCAGCCCATATTCTGGAGAGAGAAATTCTCTCACTCCTAGAAAAGAGGGCTATATCTATTGTACCCACCGAGCAGAGTCAGGGCGGCTTCTATTCCAAGTACTTCCTCGTTCCCAAACGGGGAGGGAACGGAATTCGGCCAAATTTTATTTATTTATTTTTATTTATCCTTTATTTATCCAGGAATGTCCCATTGAGATACAAGATCTCTTCTTCCAGGGAATCCTGACCAACACGGCACACAACAAGTTTCAACATAAAACAAGGGCATTAAACAAAAAACATACAATTCAAATATAAATACAGAAGGCCATTTGTGCAGTGGCAAGAAGCATAATCACATCAGCAATAGCATCAGGTAAAACAGTTACATGTTTCATGACGGGCTAATCGTAGCATACCTTTAAAAGCATTTACAGTAGGAAGTGCCTCTAGACAAAGTTTTACTTGCAGCGTATTCCATAAAAAGGGAGCATAGTGGGAGAATGCAGCTTTACCAAGCTCTGACTGCATCAAAGGAACATTTAAAAGCATCCCATTTGCTGCTCGTCTGGTATTAAAAAAGCAAGTATAAAAGGACAGAAGTCTGAAGATATATAAGGGCAGCTTACCTAGCAATGATTTAAGGATAAAAATCAACATGTGTGATTGTCTTCTTTGGTAAAGAGAGGACCATCCTAGGGACTGATACAAAGTGCAGTGGTGGGTGCGAGAGCCTGCACCCGTTACAAAACGTATAGCAGTATGGTACGCAGAATCCAGCTTTTTAAGCAGGGAGGAAGGAGCATGCATATAGATCACATCGCCATAGTCTAATACAGACAGAAAGGAACTCTGCACAATTCTCTTCCTGGCTTCAGACGGGAAACATTTCTTTAAACGGAAGAAAAAGCCCAGTTTAGGTCTAAGTTTTCTCATTAGGTTCCCAATATGAACATCAAAGGCCATCTTTTCATCAATCCATATGCCCAGATATTTGTAGGATGCTACTTTGTCAAGGCATGTCCCTTCCAGTGTCAGAATCGGAGGGACAGCTGTATTAGCTCGAGAGCGAGAGAAGGTCATGTACTTGGTCTTTTTTGCATTAAGGACCAGTCTTAGCCTTAGCAAGGAGTGTTGCAGTGTATTAAAAGCATCCTGTAGAAGCTCTATGGCCTGAGTTAAAGAGGAAGCCACTGTGTAAACAACTGTATCATCGGCGTATAAATGAAACCGTGCTGGGTTTATCCCATTTCCTAGTTCATTTATAAAGAATAAGACAGGGGCCAAAATAGAACCTTGTGGAACACCTTTGTTTACAGTAAGAGCAGCTGAGGTATAATCTTCTACTGAGACACACTGAGTTATTTCAGATAGATAGTTTTTAAACCAGCTCAAAGCCATTTTGCCAAGACCTATGCAGCCAAGCCTCTGCAGTAGCAATGCATGATCCACAGAATCAAAAGCTTTAGACAGATCAACAAACAATGCTGCATGTGTTTTTTCTTGTCTATTGCTTCAATTATGTCATTTGAGACTAGCATAGCCGCTGAAGTAGTACTATGGCCTGATCTGAAGCCTGACTGAGACTAGTTAAGAATATTATGGTCAGTTAGAAACTTTTTCAGTTGTTCGTTTACAAGAGATTCAAAGACTTTGGCCATTACAGACAGTCTGGAAATAGGGCGATAATTATAAAATTAGCCTACAGTAGAGACACTTTACAGCAAATACAACAGCACAGATTGTTCAGAATATCAGTATGAGAAAAACGACACCCTCTGTCCTCCAGGGATGTACACAGTTTAATACTGGCAACTTCTTATTATGGGAAATATGAAAACGTCTTTTAAAACTACAATTCCCAGTAGAGACGTGCCAGCATGTGTAGTTCTGGGAACGGGGTGGGGGAGGGGGGGACGCGGTGGACCCGTTCAAATCCAGTTTTGGACAGTCTGCCGTGGTCCCATCCCATTTCATGGGTATTGTTCTGCACGGACATTTTAGTGAGCCGGACTGCCGGTCTTCGCCTCCCGGGCATGAAGCTGTTTACATGTGTTTTGAGATGCTAAATAAAAGTCTAGCTAATAACTAATACGTTTGCACTGTGGACCAACACTATACATTGACGGGGAAGGGGGTAGTAATAAAGATAACACCATTTTACACAACATAACAGAAATAATATCGATAGCAGCGTCCCTAGCAACCATCTTGGTAACAATGAAAACGTTGTATAGACACAATTTCCTGAAGTAATCTTCGTAATAACTAGCAAACTAAAGATCATGTACACCCACTGCACACATAATCTTAAATAACAACTCATATTTCTCGCATGAAATGACATCAAAACGCATTTTAATGACCAAACTAACCTTAAAATAGGCATTTTACACCGAGAATAAAATGAAGGTCGGCCATGTTTTTTTTTCTGCAGGGAGAAATTTGAAGATCACGTGACATAGAAGCCAGCCATTGGAATGAATGGTGAAAAAAAACGTAGGCATCTTACAATTTCAGAGGCGTTTTTGTAGATATACTACGTCCTACGTTGTGGACCAACGTAGTTATTACACGTTTTTTTGTGAGACTGGGTTGGAATATCTCCAGGTGGAGAAACTAGACTTGAGCTCCGCCACCGCCATGATAGTCTTGTTAGTAAACAACACAAACACGCCCACAGCCCGTCTCCGCATGTGACACAGGAAGTATCTAAGTACATTTACTCAAGTACTGTACTTAAGTACAGTTCTTATCTCTGTTCGCCTGGCTGTTGACTATATAAAAAAAACTAACGCAGTAACGCACCATGTAGTAACGGTAACTGAGTTACTAAATTTAAAAAGGTAATGCGTTAGAGTACTAGTTACTGCCAAAATAACGGCGTTACAGTACCCAACACTGACAGGGACAGATCAAGGGTGCTTCGTCATAATGACCAACCCCTTGTGTCCTGGGCTAACCCTTATAAGGGCAAGCCTGTTACTAAGCAACGGCTCTCCCACTGGTTTGTGGAAGCAATTGCTTTGGGGCTCATACGAGTCAGAGTTCGCAGGCACCCTCGGGTCCGCGAGCTCTTTCGACTCAGGGTCTGGCTGCATCCTGGGCTCTGTCCAGGATGTCTCCCATCCAAGACATTGGTGCAGCGGCGAGCTGGTCCTCGCCGCTCACTTTTGTCCGCCTCTTAACAGGCTGGACGTTCTACTCCCAGTGTGACTCAAGCAGTGCTGGGCACCTGGTTGAGTCAGAGCTCTACCTGTTAAGTTCTGGTTGGTTTGGTGATTTTCGAGATAATCTCGTCTGACAATACGGGAGCTACAATTTCCCATAGTGAGACATCGAACGGAGTGTTGAACTATATGAGAACTATAGGTTACTTACGTAACCCCAGTTCTCAGAGTAACATGAAGTGAGATGTCTCACCAGACGGCCCTCCTTGCTATGGTGAAGCGAGAAGAGGTGCTTATTTTGAATGACGCATGCGTCGTGGCGCAAGCTACTTATAGGGGGTGAATTCCCTGACACTGACGTCAAGATCACCAGCCAATCAGGATTGGCGTAATGAGATTGATGCTTTTGTTTGCTCCGCGATGAGGCGCATCCCATAGTGAGACATCTCACTTCATGTTACTCTGAGAACTGGGGTTATGTAAGTAACCTATAGTTTTACGCGCTAGAATATTGACCCAAATCTGACTCCATATCAGAGCCCCCAATGAGAGGAGGAGCCAGGAATTGGATATTAGCTCGCTCCACGTAGAATCGCTCTCTCTTCTCCCTCCCCTCACGAACATGGCGCTGTGTTCCTGATTTGCTCTATTTGTTTCAAAACCACGTTACTTCATTAAATTACCCATTTGAAACTTTGAGACAACATTGTCTCTTTTTAACTTCCTCCTGGACGCGAGAACAACGATCACGATCTACAAGAATCATCAATAATAGCTTGGTTAAAAAAGATGAAGCAATCCCTGATTACGCACAAAAAAAACACACAAAATATCATGCAAATGTTAGACTTTTAGGAGCATTTTAATCAATATTTACTTAAGTATTATTGGTTTTCTTGACTTGTTTTTACAAAACTATTAAACATTGACCATGGATCTGGCAGTGTCCTTGGGCTGTTTATTTAATCTCAATTCAATTCAATTCTCAACTGTTTTACTTGACCTCTTAAAACACAGACTCCCGATTTATCCCACTCCTTTGAGGTTAGGCTCTTTCTTAATGTGTTGGACGATGATTTTAAAGACTCTAGGCCTGGATTATTTAAATATTACTTTCCATATTTTATTCTTTATTATATCCTTCTTTTTTTTGTATCAATCAGTGTGCTTCCCAGCAAGAAGAAGAAAGTAAAAACACACACTGTTACAGAATCATCAATAACAGCTTGGTATAAAAAGATGAAGCAATCCCCGATTATGCACAGAAAAAAAAACACACAATATTATGCAAATGTTAGTCTTTTGGGAGCATTTTAATACATATTTACTTAAGTATTATTGGTTTTCTTGACTGGTTTGTACAAAGCCATTAAACATTGACCATGGATCAATCTAAAACTAAAGCCCACAGGTTTAGCAAGGTACAAGATTAGTAGACAATATTTTCCCAAAAATTCAGCATACAAAATTCCAATTAATTTTCACCACTAAAGCTCTTTGCTTATTTAATAAATATATTTATTTATTCTATACATTACAGTAAATAGTACACTGCACTATGGTTGTTAAGCTGCAATATATAAGTAGTATACAAGTATCCAGTCAATACAATTGTGAAATAAATAATTAAATAATAATTATAATTGAAACAATTATAATAATAATAATAACAATGTTGCACATTGATTACAATTTCAAATACATTTCAACTTATCATAAGCTACTTTTATTTTCCCATTAGGTGCCGTCTTGTATTTGTCTCTGGCTTTAGTAAAATAATGAAACACTTTGGAGCAAACAGGCAGAACAACAAGCCAAAGCTGGAAGCCAGAATGGCAAATGACTCCACTGCATCAGCATATTTTCCAGGAGCGCTGATATAAGCAG
The DNA here is from genome assembly GCF_902827175.1 of Gymnodraco acuticeps. Taxonomy (NCBI): domain Eukaryota; kingdom Metazoa; phylum Chordata; class Actinopteri; order Perciformes; family Bathydraconidae; genus Gymnodraco; species Gymnodraco acuticeps. Next base: position 301,998 of record NW_022990567.1, on the reverse strand, counting down.
GGACGAATGATAGCCACACAGCACAAAATATCAGCATGCTAAAAGTGATGACCTTGGCCTCGTTGAAATTGCCAGGCAGTTTACGTGCTAGAAAAGCCAGTATAAAGCACAGGCAGGCCTGTAGACCAATGTATCCCAGAACGCACCAGAATGCAAGACTGGAACCTACGCTGCACTCCAGTATGATCTTCGAAATTTCGTATTGTGTATTTCGGGATGGAAAAGGGGGAGACTCAATGAGCCATGCAGCACAGATCACCACTTGAATTACAGTGCAAATGAAAATAATGGCCCTCTGCTGCTTGGGCCCCAGCCACTTCATGATGTTGTCCCCTGGTCTGGTGGCAGTGAAAGCAGCCAACACCACCAGGGTCTTCCCCAGAATACAAGATATGCAAAATGAAAAGGTTATACTAAAAATAGTGTGTCGCAGCATACAGGACCAATATGTTGGCTCTCCAATGAACACCAGGGAACACAGGAAACACAGAGTCAGAGCAAAGAGGATGAAGAAGCTGAGTACAGAGTTATTTACACGGACGATGGCTGTGTTTCTATGGTAGAAAAAGACCGCAAAGACAGCTATAGTGAGGCTGGCACCCACCACAGAGATCACTGTCAGGGCTATACCCAAGGAATCATAGGCCAAGAACTCCACTATCTTGAGGACGCAGACGGTTCTGTCAATATTTGACCAGAAGTCATCAGGACAAAATGTGCACTCTATGGAATCTAATGGGAAAATAATCAAATATAACATGTTGGTAGTGAAATACAAGAATTACATTGTGATTCTTTTATTTCAAGATTTTAAACTCACTTGTCTGATTGCTAATTTTGCCGCTGTCACATGGTACACAGTCAAAGCAGCAGACAGGCTCCCCACGACGGACAGCTTTCCGGGACCCTGGAAGACAGCTGGTGCTGCATACAGACATAGGCACCTATAGGGAGTAAACAATGGCTTTCAGCTCTGCAGTGTGCCAACATATTTAGTCAGTTCCTTGATAAGGCCTTTTAAAAAGAAAAAAGGGACAGCTTTGATAACTGCATTGTCAGTTTTTGCGGGTTCTAGCTATTTAAAATCGGAAAAAATGATTATTTTTCTAGTGAACATCAGTGAAGAGCTTTGCATTTTGTATTTTATATATATATATGGGCAGAAAACAGTGGAGGTGCAGATGTTATTTTCACATTGGGGACAGGGTTATTATCCATAAGCTATTCAATAATTTGTAACTTTAAAATAATAGTTATTTATTTTTATGTTAGAAGAATTCTACCAGAAGGAATATAATGTGTGTCATGATGTTTGTTTTGTCTGTTTAGTCATGGCTTTATTTTTAAATTCTGACTCCCTGTGTCTGGTCTTCCTTCCTTTTTGCCCTCCTGTGTCTGATTGTCTCATTGTGTTCACCTGTTGCCCTTGTGTTTCTGCCTCCCCTGCCCAGAGGCCTGTAGGCTACTACGAAGCCGGATTTTTGCTTAGCGAGCTAACTTCAGGGAAAACTCTGGGTTTCCGGGCCTACGACGCTGGTTCACTACTTAGCGGGCTAGATCTCCATGGTAACTTATACTGAACGGCTAGCCTGGTCCGGAGCAGGTTAGGTTCCAGGATAAGAGATCAACTCAGTGAAAGCACCGCCTGCTGACCAATCAGAGCTCCGTGTGCAGAGTTTAAAGCTATCAAGTCATATTACAGTATAAAGGAAATACAGAAAAACTGCCGTTGCAGGAAAGACGGCCGGCAAAAATCAACTGACTGTGTGAACGTGAAAATTAATAGAATATCACCTCCCATCTTCAGAGCAATCTGACTAATATAACATTAGCGTTAAGAAAGCTTACATAAATATCTGCCACAAGTTAACATAAGTACCAGGATCAAAGTAAAATTACGTACAGTCCGCGGCACTGTGAGTGCAGACTGTCAGGGTGCGTGGAAAGGATCGCGGAAAAAGGTAGGACCCAAATGCAGACTAAAGGAAAAAGGTTTAGAAACAAAAAGCGAGCTTTATTGCAAAGCTGATAACAAAAACATGGCATGAATCAAACGGTAGCTCAGGAAAACAATAAAATAAAAACTGACCGTGAAAAACATGGAGGAAGACCGGAGAGAAAAACATGAGACGATGAAGGGAGGACAAACAAACAATGAACCGACGGGGAACATAGGAAGAGACAAGACTAAATACAGGGAGGGGTAATCACGAGACGAGAAACAGCCGGGCAGGGGAGGCAAACACACAAGGGCAACAGGTGAACACAATTAGACAATCAGACACACCAGGGAAACTAACAACAGGAAGGAAAACACAGGGAGAAGGACCAGACAAGAAACAAAGAGGAAAACATGAGACAGGGAGAACAGAACCACAAAACACCCATAACACGACATACAAAACAAAAAATGTGACATAACATCAGAATCGTGACACAGACGTCGATGTGTGCCATTATCATTCATATCACATCATAATGTATCATATATTTCCTTATCTGAGTCAGCTTCTTTTGCCGTATCTGGCCGTGCAACACTCACAGTGTCACATACTGTATGCAGAAGTATTATTTTAAGCGACACATTAAGTTGACGAAACACTGGAGTCAAATGTAATTAAAGTCAGATCCACTCATGTCTTAGACGGGGCAGCGATATCATAAAACTGTTAATGTAAGCATTCAAACACTTTTTTTTACCAGCTGTATTCACCTTGCAGGTGCAAATGCTGCTTTTATCCTGGATAAAGTGTTTAAGTCATGGATGTTTAAAGTTTAACGTTTTAATATGTGTCTAATATTATAGTTCACTTTTCATTCAGGAAGTATGACGCTTACTTACCCCAAGTGAAGGAGTTCAAGTATCTCGGGGTCTTGTTCTCGAGTGAGGGAACAATGGAGCGTGAGATGGGCCGGAGAATCGGAGCAGCGGGAGCGGTACTGCAGTCGCTTTACTGCACCGTTGTGACGAAAAGAGAGCTGAGCCAGAAGGCAAAGCTCTCTGTCTTCCTGTCCATTTTCGTTCCTACCCTCACCTATGGTCATGAAGGATGGATCATGACCGAAAGAACGAGATTGCGGATACAAGCGGCCGAGATGAGTTTTCTCCGCAGGGTTGCTGGCGTCTCCCTTAGGGATAAGGTGAGAGGTTCAGTCATCCGGGAGGGACTCGGAGTTGAACCGCTCCTCATTCGCGTCGAAAGGAGCCAGTTGAGGTGGTTCGGTCACCTAGTAAGGATGCCACCTGGCGCCTCCCTAGGGAGGTGTTCCAGGCACGTCCAGCTGGGAGGAGACCGAGGGGTAGACCTACAACCAGGTGGAGGGATTATATCTCTTCGCTGGACTGGGAGCGCCTTCCCAGCTAGCGGGGAACGTTCTCACAACTTTGGCTAACATTACCTAGAGGTTCTAATAATGTTTTAAAGAAAGGTTTTAATCTGATGTTCAAAGAACCTTTTTAGGATGTTTATTCTTTCAAATAGGACGTATAATCAATCAATGTTTATTTATATAGCCCAATATCACAAATGTTACATTTGTCTCAGTGGACTTCACAGTTTGTACAAAATATCAGTATGACAATAGGACACCCTCTGTCCTTAGACCCTCACATCGTACAAGGAAAAACTTCCGAAGAAAACCCACAGTTTAAAGGGAAAAATGGGAGAAACCTCAGGGAGAGCAACAGAGGAGGGATCCCTCTCCCAGGACGGACAGACGTGCAATAGATGCCGTGTGTAAATTGAAAAGATAATACATTTGCAACATAGGTAGTCCAAATGTTTGGAAATGCATGTGTGTATAATAGGAAGATGAATCCACGAGGATATCCATCCAGGACCTATGATCCAGGACCACAGCCACGACTCAAGATCCAGGGCTCACGATGCAGGACACAGGACCGCAGGATCATCCATGACTCCGGATCCCAGCGTATATAGACACCAAAAAGAAATACATTTGGGGAAGCTGGGTTAATCGGAACATGAGAGTACACAGGTATAGACAGAGAGAAGGAAGAAGTAAGATGTCCCCCGACAAACTAAGCCTATATCAGAAAAACTAGGGGCTGAATCTAATCAGCCCTAACTATAAGCTTTATCAAAAAGGAAGGTCTTAAGCGCACTCTTAAAAACGGATAGGGTGTCTGCCGCCCGAACACAAACTGGAAACTGATTCCACAAATGTGGAGCTTGATAAGAAAAGGCTCTGGCTCCCATTGTACTTTTAGAGACTCTAGGAACAACCAACAACCCTGCATTCTTGGAACGCAATGCCCTAGTAGGACAGTAGGGTATAATGAGTTATTTAAGGTAAGATGGCGCCTGCCCATTAAAGGCTTTGTAGGCGAGAAGAATACTTTTAAATGATATCCTGTGTTCTATAGGGAGCCAGTGTAAGGCAGCCAGAACAGGAGTAATGTGGTCCCTTTTCATAACTCTGGTTAGTACACGAGCTGCAGCATTTTGAATCAGCTGAAGCGACTTGACTGACTTCTTGGTACACCCTGATAATAAAGAGTTACAATAATCCAGCCTTGAAGTAACAAATGCATGGACTAGTTTCTCTGCATCGTTTTGAGGCAAGATATGCCTGATTTTTGCAATTTTAAGTAGATGGAAGTAGGCGGTCCTCGAAATTGATTTTATGTGGGCGTTAAAGGATAAATCCTGATCAAATATAACACCAAGATTCCTTACAGTCTCACTGGAGGCCAAATTAATGCCATCCATAGTTAGTATATCTTTAGATAATTTGTTTCATAGATTCTTCCGGCCAAGTACAATAACTTCAGTTTTGGTCGTGTTTAACATCAAAAAGTTTAAGGTCATCCACGTTTTTAAGTCCTTGAGGCAGTCTTGAATTTTATTTAGATGATTCATTTCATCAGGCTTGATTGATAAATATAGTTGAGTATCATCCGCATAACAATGAAAATGTACAGAATGATTCCTTATAATATTGCCTAACGGAAGCATATATAATGTGAACAAAATAGGTCCGAGCACTGAGCCCTGTGGCACTCCATGGCTAACTTTGGTTTGCGTGGAAGATTCATCATTGACACGTACAAACTGAGAGCGTTCAGATAGATAGGACCTAAACCAGCCTAAAGCAGTTCCCTGTATGCCAACTAAGTGCTCTAGTCTTTGCAATAAGATATCATGATCGATAGTATCAAATGCAGCCTTGAGATCGACACAACAATAATAGAGACAAGTCCCTTGTCAGAGGCTATTAGAATGACATTTGTGATTATAACCAGAGCTGTCTCTGTGCTATGATGTGTTCTATAGCCAGACTGAAAATCTTCAAATAAATCATTGTTTTTTAAGTAATCACACAACTGTTTTGCGACCGCTTTCTCAAGAATTTTTGAGAGGAACGGAAGATTAGAAATAGGTCTATAATTGGCTAAAACCTCTGGATCGAGGTTGTGCTTTTTAAGAAGCGGTTTTATCACTGCTACTTTGAATGATTGTGGAACATAGCCTGATAATAAAGACATATTCATAATATTTAATAAAGAAGTGCTAATTAATGGAAAAACTTCCTTTAACAGCTTAGTTGGAATTGGGTCTAACATACACGTTGATGGTTTAGAAGAGAGAATCATTGAATTTAATTGTTCAAGGTTTATGGCTGAAAAGCATTCTAGTTTACTATCTAGTGTAATATTATAACTTACGTTTCCGGGAGCTGTTGATAACACTATACTGGTCAAAGGCAAGAGGTCATTAATTTTGTTTATAAGAGTAACAATTTTATCGTTAAAAAAGCACATAAAATCATTACTACTGAGTGCTATGGGAATAGAAGGCTCAATCGAGCTATGGCTCTCTGTCAGCCTGGCTACAGTGCTGAAAAGAAATCTTGCATTATTATTATTCTCATCTATTAATGAAGAGTAGTAGGCTGCTCTCGCCTTACGCAATGCTTTCTTATATTCATTGAGAGTAATATGCCAAATTAAACGAGATTCTTCAAGTTTAGTGGAACGTCATATCCTTTCAAGTTGTCTCGACTTTTGCTTTATTTTGCGGGTTTCGGCATTATGCCATGGAGCTAATCTATGTTGTTTTATTTTCTTCTTTTTCAAAGGAGCAACAGAGTCTAATTTTATTCGCAGCGCATCTGTAGCACTATCAACAACATGATCAATTTGGGGTGGTGTACATTTTGTATAAGTTTCCTCCCCTACATGCAGACATGCTATCGAGTTAAGTATTGGTGGAATCTCTTCCTTAAATTTGGCTATAGCACTAACAGATAGGTTTCTGCTGCAGGAGCTTTTGACTAATGCTTTGTAGTCTAGTAACAGTACTTCAAAAGTTACTAAGAAATGGTTGGATAAAGCAGGATTATGCGGTTCGACTAATAGTTGCTCAATTTCAATACCATAAATCAGAACAAGGTCGAGAGTGTGGTTATAGCAGTGGGTTGGTTTATTTACACTCTGACAAAAACCAACAGAATATAATATAGAGTTAAATGCAACAGTAAGGCTATTTTTATCATCGTCAACATGAATATTAAAGTCACCTACGATAATTACTTTATCTGTTTTAAGTACCAAAGTTGATAAAAACTCAGAGAATTCTGATAAGAATTCTGAATAAGGACCTGGTGCACGGTACACTGTAACAAATGAGATTGGCTACAAAGTTTTCCAGGTCAGATGCGTAAGACTAAAAACGAGACTTTCAAAGGAGGTATAATTTAATTTCGGTTTAGTATTGATAAGTAAACTTGAGTCAAAGATTGCTGCAACTCCACCTCCTCGGCCCGTGCCTCGGGCAACATGAGTATTGATATGGCTGGGTGGAGTGGCCTCATTTATGCTGACATATTATTTATGTCTCAACCAAGTTTCAGTGAGACAGCATATATCAATATTATAATCTGATATTAAATAATTTACCAATATTGCTTTAGATGCTAGAGATCTCATGTTTAAGAGACCACATTTAATATTCCTGTTTTGTTGCACTGTAGTAGTTGTTACATTTACTTTTATTAGGTTATTATGTATGACACCTCTATTAGGTTTTACCTTAAATTGTCCTAGGGCAGACACACACACCGCTAATATTGGGTATTTTATTGGGTTCGGGATTCCTATGGATGACTGCCTAGGAGAGAGCGCAGAGAAGCGTGTAAGACTGCGACTCCGCCTCCTGGTCTCAACTCCAGTTTGTCATGGATTAAGTCCACAAAGCCCTGAAATGTTTGCCGAAATGAGATTTGCACCTTCCAAAGTAGGATGAATGCCGTCTCTCTTAATCAGACCAGGTTTTCCCCAGAAGGCTGTCCAATTATTTACGAAGCCCACATTATTTGCTGGGCACCACCAAGACAACCAGCGCTGAAATGATGACATGCGGCTATACATGTCATCATTGATCAGATTGGGGAGGGGACCAGAGAAGATTACGGTGTCCGACATTGTTTTAGCATAACTACACACCGACTCCACATTAAGTTTGGTGCATTCTGATTGGCGTAAACGAACATCATTACCACCGACGTGAATAACAATCCTACTGTATTTAAGTTTATTTTTAGACAGCAGTTTAAGATGAGCCTCAACGTCGCCCGCTCTGGCCCCCGGAATGCATGTGACTGTGGAGGCTTCGGTCTCTAAATTCACGTGTCTCATAATAGAGCTACCAATAACCAGAGTTGGCTTCTCAGCGGGTGTCTCGCTGAGTGGGGAATATCTGTTAGATACGTGAACGGGTTGGTGGGGACCTGCGGGTTTCGCGTTATGCCCCTTCTGAACAGTCACCCAGTCTCCCTGCTGCTCGGGAGTTGCCGGGGGACGGCTAATAGGAGCTACCTTTTGCCGGTCCGCACCGGCTAACATGGGCTTTACTGTAGCTGAGTTACTTTCTAAGATGCGGAGCCGGGCTTCTATGGCTATGATTCCCACCTCCAACCTAACAACTATACTACATTTAACACATGTATCGGTACCAGTAAAGGAGGTAGGGAAGTAACCAAACATGAGACAGGAAGAGCAGGAAATAACACCCAAGGGTGGGGAAAGAGCCATGGCTAGCTATCAAGCTAAAGTAGCTACCGTTAACAAACCCGAAAAGAGTGTAGGCAACTGTGGAGTTACAGTTGCTAAGAGAAGGAGAGTTGTGAGTGCTTAAGCTGTAGTAACGTGTGATTACAACGTCAGATAGTTGCCGTGATCAAGAGTTTTAAAACGATCGATTAAGTTAAGATAATAAGCTATCAACAACAGAACAGGCACACGGGATACCCGGAGATGACAATGACAACAACAACCGGAAGTTACAACATGCTTACCGCAATAGTGGTCCGTGTAGAAACCGCAAATTCGTATAAAAACGAATTTGCATGCCAATATTCACTCACATGCACTTATAATCACACTAAGACACAAAAGTCCAAAAGGGTAAACCTTGCATTGTCATAAAGAGAGACACAAAACATTTTGAGGAGCAGGGTTTTGTACATGATCTGTTTGATTTTGATTGGGGAAAAATTGATTTGTGTGCTGATGTTGAAACTGCATGTTCTAATTTTTATGAAGGGACGAGACAATCCTTGGTTTTCTGCTGAACTGTATAGTCTCCTACATGAGAGAAACAAGGCCTGGGCAAAGGCTAGGAAATCAGGCTCAGAGATAGAATGGCTGCGATTTAGGCAGCTAAGGAATAGCTTCACATCACATATCAAAAGTGCTAAATCGAAGTATTATCTGTCAGTTACCACAAAAAACCTGAATATTCCTAGAAAATGTTGGAAAGCCATAAAATCGATATCCACCAGTGAGATCCGTAATAAGCTACCTCCTTGCCTTACCACAGCATCTATTACTATATTGGACAGGGCCACCATGTTAAATTGTGTTAATGAGCATTTTGTGTCCTGTGGCTCTCTGTTCGATTCTGTTACTAACTCTGCTTCTGTGATCACCACAGTCCGTGACTCTGAACAATGTGCTGCAGCGCCGTCTCTACACACTTTGAAAAAGTGCGAGGAGCCAGGGAATAACCGAACGGCAGACGGTTGTACTGGTACGATATTCCCTGGAATGAGAAACGCAGGAATTTCCTGTGTTTTGGGATGATGGGTACGTGGAAGTATGCATCCTTCAGGATACGGCCAACGTAGGGCGCCGTCCGGCGATCATGTTGGCCTGTCTTACCCCAAGAACGCCGTCAGGTTCGGCTCCATAGAAGGGCTGGCTGGGAAATCAGCATCTGTGAACCCCTCAACCTTGGTGAGGGGAACAAATGTGGCCACCGGAGCCTTCAGGGTCCTTGGGTTCGCCGCCGCCCCCTCCTGATACCTCCTGATGGCCGGGAAGCGTGGCCAGATCGGGTCACTCCTGAACGTCTGCACCTGCGAAAAAACTGGGGGAGAAGAAGGAGGGGAGAACCAAACGGGCTCTCTGCTGGAACTGCTACTTCCGCGACCCGACCGTGGATAAGCGGGAGAAGATGGATGGATGGATGGAAGTATGATGCTGCGCTGTCAGTACGCTTCTCCATGTTTGTGATTGGTCAAATGTTGCTAACCCCGCCCCTTTTATGTGAACACGCGCATAACTAGATAGGGCAAAGCTGGCTTGAGTTAACGAGTTGATAACCAGCGTCGTAGGACCGCTTAGCGAGAGCGCGTTTGTTTTGGATTAGGTAAGCCGGGTAACTCAAACATATCCAGGTTATGTTGTACCGGCTTCGTAGTACAGGCCTCGGCTGTGTCTTGTCCTATGATTACCCTTCTGTGTGTTTCGTCTTCTCTCCCCCTTTGCTCCTTGTTCGGTCATTGTCTTTTTGTCCTGGTAACCTGTCTGCCCATGCTTGTAAGTGTGTTCATGTCTGTCTTTTTCCCCGGTTTGTTAATGTTTAGTAGTTTCTTGTTTTTTTCTGTCATCTCCTTTTGTTTAATAAAGCTCGGTTTCTGTTGATACTTCTTGGTTCCCTTTTTTTACTGCGTTTGGGTCCTCGAACCACTATCCTGAGAATGTGGAGCATTTAATCACAAAACACGTCACACTGTATCGCGGGCTTTCAACTTATTTTCACTGTAATGCAAAGGGACTCACATCTTATCCAGCTTTTCCTGGCCACCTGACTTACCTCCACCTAAACTTACAGGATTTCAAAAGCTGGCATCTGATGGATGAAGGTAAAAACACAGTGTGAGCAGCTTGCCTCACTCTGATGCCCTGCCCACATGATCCTGTCCTCCTGGATTAACAGCTCCTCTCCGGCAGGCTTGGTTCCATCAAACAACCCCACGTTGACATATTCAATGTTCCCGCCCATGCCTCTCTGCCAGTTGAGAATGTCATAATAAGATATAGAGTCGCCCTTTAGGTCAAAGTTCACTTCCTCCCCGGCAATGTTAAATGTCACTTCCTGGAGGTAGTGCTGGAGCTTGAAAACCAAAAGATAATATGAAATGTGAAAACAAGTTAAAAAAGACAGTTAAAGTGAAATTACTGTAAGAAAATGTAAATATACCTGCCAGGGGTATATGTTGTTGCTTTGAGCACATGAGTTGTATTGGAAAGGGCCACTGCCCGGTTGACAGAGAAGAAGGTTGTGCAGGGAATGAGCAAATGCATACACAGCCTTATAGACGTTATAGGCCACTCTAGGGCTGGATGTATTCATGTAGGCTGAATGCTGCTCTAACAGGGTCTCCTGTCCTGAGCATGAAGGCAACAGGGATCCAGACGACAGAGAAGGGTCACAACCATACAGAGCCTCCCACAGCTCCTTAACTAGAGTATTATTACGATACATTTGAGGGTTGACTGTCCGCAGGTAGTCACTGAGTCCGGAGATTTTACCTTTTCTGATGCCAAACCCGATGGTGCCCCCTAGGTAGGGGTAATACTCACTGGCTGTAAAGACGGATGCTGTGATCAAGGCTTCACTGGCAACCCACTGGATTCCAGTGATGTTCTGTGTCATATAGTCTCTCAAGAAAGGCGTCAACTCCCCCTCAGTCGAAAATACCACCACCACTTTTGCAGTAGAGCTACGCATCACCTTCACAGATAAGACAAACAATGATGGAGGAAATCGTTTCATATGGAAAGGAAACAAATAAAGTAGGTTAAAGAATGACTAATAGGTAATGTGTGTAGAGTCATTATATGTTAAAAACAGTATATAAAAAAGATGCTTTGAAAAACAGCAGTGCGTGCTAATGAACCCTATCTACTTGTTAGTCTATTGTTATGAAATAAATAACATAAACATTCCCGATGTAGGGAATTTACTATAAAGTTATCTTTGTGTGATTAACGCTCTCTAATTCTATAAAACCTGGCATTTACCTGCAAGATCTCCAGAGTCCTCTGCCGATTGTAGAGCATAGGTATCATTTCTTGGTACGCTACACACACTTTGGTACCCTGTAATTCTCTCAGTAAACCTTGCACAGCGAAGCGCCCATATTCATGGTCTCCTCGCACCAACCCTACCCAAGTGAAGTTGAAGTGTACCAGCAGCTGAGCAATGGCTTTCACCTACATTCAACACAAAATAGTTACACTTGGCTAAAAACACATACATAAAGAACATTTTACAGACTAAATTAGAAGTTCTTTTTTTCACTGAATAATGATCAACAACCTATTAAGGCCAAACTCTCACCTGATAATCATCGTTGGGGATTACTCTGAAGAAGGTGGGATGGTTTTTTCTGTCAGTAAAACATGCACACGAAGAAAAGTAACTGATCTGTTTAAAGAAGGATACAAAATTGAGTATAGTAAAGCAATTCAATGTTTGGGTGATTACAGATAAAATAAAAAATCATTACCATTGGGATTCTGAATGGTTGCAGGATTCTTGACACCACCATAGATTGAGCAGAACCAGATTCCCCGATCACAGCGAGGAGTGGAGAGGCACCGCTGCATGTGGGAGAGTCATCCTCACTCAGCCCATTTAACACAGCCAGAGCAGCCCTCTGGCCGGTCAGTGGATATCCACATGAATCAAATATTTTGTACCCAAGTGTGTAATTGGGTAATAGCTCTGCACTCTGGTTTATCTCCTCCACTGCCAACCTCATAGTCTGAGCCCAGCGGAAAGCCCTGGGATCAAATCTGCAGCACACAAGAAATACATCACAGATGCACACAAAATACACATTCAAACTTATTGTGTGTAGAAAAGGTACAATTAAAGGCAGAGATTATGTTAATTTTAAATACTTTTAAATTGTAGCATTGCATCTTGGTTGATGTGATAAAATAACTGATCTGTTTCTTTGTCTGCATGTTCTCATTATTTTTATAATATGTTCCCAGGATATGTCTTTAATAAGTTCCCTATAATTGACATGTTGTTATTATGAAAGACCGATGTAAATTTGAACTTATTTAGAGGAAAATAGAGACATTGTTCAAATGCTGCACTTCTAAGTCATTCAAAATCTTTTATTTTTGCATTATGGAGCAAATTATCATTTTCTAATATAAAGAGTATCAAAATACATATCTTTATATGAATCTTCTTTAAATTATTTTAGAAATAATCAGGGAATTACCCACCCAAAACGATGTCAAAGTCAGTTTTTGCATGTCTTTCTCTGGATAAAAATATTTTTTAAAAGCAATTAATTCAAGCCAACACTACATACATGTTTTCCAACATGTCACGCTAAATTATTAATGAATACTAAAACCTAGTCAATACAAGTATATTCTGTTCAATCATTCAATAAAACAAGAATGCTAGTTGCATACAATGTTTCATACACAAGTTATATACTCACACTAATGTTTCCACGTCAATCAAAACTCACCCATTGCATTTTACTGGTGGCCTGTAGGTGCAGTTCAGGTCTGGCATCTCCTGGTTATAGTGAAGGGGGAAGATCCCTCCAATTATATAGTCACCTTTGGCCACAAAGCCTGGCTCAAAACTGTTTTGGAGTTTGCATACTTTGGCTGAAGATGGTGGTGAGGGGTTGCTGGATATTGGGGTATACATTAGAGTTAGGACACATTGAGAGTAAAGCAAGTGAACTAACACAAGTCGATTCATATTACACATCCCAATAAACAGAGAGAGAGAGAGAGAAAGAGAGCAAGAAATTAGGCAAGTTATAAACACTTTGTCACCTAAGTGTTACATCTTATTGGTGACAGAGTGTGACTGGATTGGACATCAGCAGCTCCGCCTGATTTACTAAAGGGAGTTAACATAGACTGAATCATGAAAAATAAATAATGTAAGAGGAAAATTATTATGGATATAGTCTCTCATTAAGACATTTTCCACTTATAGAGAAACACTGTTGTTGATTTAACTCCATGGTGACCAAAACACATTTCAAATATTCCAGTGAACAGAGCAATAGGGTTTTAATTTAAAACAATGTTTTTAATTTTTTGAATTAGGCTTGGAAATAAAACTTGAGATCGAGTATATTTATATTTATATTTATTTTGGCTATTTAAGCATGTACCTGTAACTAGGTTATAGTGTACCATTGTTGGAACTGATTGCATTTAAAACGTTTTTCATGCTGTATTTAGATTTGTCAATTGTGGGAAGCTATGACGGTTCAGCTCTATTCAGACAACAATTGCAAATAGATCACAGCACCATTGTCTGGACAGAAGGACAGTCACAGGTGGGTCATAAATCCCCTAAAATGTCTTTACCGGATATAGCATTTCAATTATTACCTGATGATTAAAATGATTGTAATTTTTCATCAGTGAAAAACTCTTGGTTCTATTGAAGCATCTAGTTGGAAGCAAAGCAATTATTTTATTACATGTTACTTGTTAGACGCTTATCCAAAGCGACTTACATACTCAACACTGTGGACAATCCCCACAGGAGCAATTTGGGGTGAAGTGTCTTGCCCAGGGACACAACGACATGCTGACTGTAGTGGGGTTTGAACCTGTGACCCGCTGATACAAACACCTACGCACAATCCACTGTGCCACACGCCGCCGCGTGGTGTGGATTTGACACCTTTATCTGTTTAGGTTCCTAAATCTCAGTGTATTTTCCCGTATATTTAATTGTAGAGTCAAAACAGCAGTGTGTAATAAAGGGATTCCTCTCTTCATACCATTTTGTGTGGCTTTGGTGTAGCTTTCCTCAGTTGTCATGGAGGACGAGATGCAGCGGGCGACAGTATAAACTGTTCCTTCACCAGATGGAGCCTTCACAACCTGGTGGACCACAGAGCTCCAGAGATCCTGGATTTTAGTTCGCCCTCTAACCCCATGGCCCCTCAGGCAAACCAACTGGCCAACTTTGAGATGTGCCTCCCAGACTCGCTGGTCATGCCACTCTTTCCGGCGGCCAGCAGAAGCCAATAACCGTTCACGAGCACCCTCGAAAACAATTCTGAGTCTGGCTTGGTGTTCGACCACTCAGTCCTGTACCTCGCCAGGTACCGGCGCCTGGACTCGACCCAGGAGAAAGTCTACAGGAAGCTGAAGTTCCTGTCCAAACATCAGGTAGAACGGTGATTCACCAGTGCCCTGATCAAATCAAATCAAATAGGGTTTTATTTATATAGCACATTTATAAACGATTTTTGGTCGAGCCAAAGTGCTGTACATAAAATAAAAATAGCCTACAGTAGAGACACTTTACAGCAAATACAACAGCACAGATTGTTCAGAATATCAGTATGAGAAAAACGACACCCTCTATCCTTAGACCCTCACTCAGAAAAACTTCCAGAGAAAACCCACAGTTTAAGGGGGAAAAATGGGAGAAACCTCAGGGAGAGCAACAGAGGAGGGATCCCTCTACCAGGACGGACAGACGTGCAATAGATGACGTGTGTAAATCGAAGAGATAATACATTTTACAGCATATAGACCGAATGTTAGGAAATGCATGTGTCTGTAATAAGAAGATGAATCCACAAGGATGTCAGCTACAATCCTGTGGAAGCAATCAGGGAAGCAGCATAACGAGACCCAAGGCAGGATCGCAGAGACAGGTTCAGCCACGACCCGAAGTCCAAGACTTAATCCAGAACTCAGGATAGAGGATCCAAGGCACAGGACTACAGCAAGAGTATCAGCCTCGACTCCGGATCCCGGCGTAGATATAGATACAAAACAAGAAAAAATGTGGCTGGGTTAATCGGAACAAGAGAATACACAGACACAGACAGAGAGGGAAAAGGTCATTGGAAAAAAGTTATTCTTGATAACCCTCTAGAAAGATCTCATGAACTTCCCCACTCAATCTATCAAGACCCGAGCAGTTCTATTAGATATAGATAAGAAACAGAGATAAGAAACAGAGAGAGGGAGCACAACAACCTATCTCTTCGTCAGATGCACTCCCCCGCTTATCTAAGCGACTCTGTACCCCGTTACCCTCTACAAGGCCATAGACCAGCAGAGGGAAAATGGAGGGTGTGTAAGGGTAAGGATTTTTAAGAATAAACCGCAAGGGTCTAAAGGGAAAAAATATGTAATATAAGGTACTATATTTTAAGTAATCCTATCTACTATTCCTATATTTGAA
Source organism: Gymnodraco acuticeps (assembly GCF_902827175.1). Classification (NCBI taxonomy): domain Eukaryota; kingdom Metazoa; phylum Chordata; class Actinopteri; order Perciformes; family Bathydraconidae; genus Gymnodraco; species Gymnodraco acuticeps. The sequence goes on along the minus strand of NW_022990567.1, from coordinate 286,477 downwards.
TAATGTATAAACTATTTTAAAAATACTTTATGAAATCTGATGAGGCGTAGTGTTGTAAAAAACAGCACCTGAGGCAAACAGGACGCCCAATCATGCTTGCGAGATGCTGGTAAGGTGTGAAGGAGATTATGGAGGGTTTTATTGAACCGTTCACATTGCCCGTTATCCGCAGGATGGTATGGGGTAGTACGGGATTTCGCAACACCGTACGAAGAACGAAGTTGCTGGATCAAAGAACTCTCGAAGCTCCTTCCTTGGTCCGAACAAAGACGTAGATCAGAACTTGGGCCACAGTGGAGGCCCGTTTATCCGGAGTAGGAACAGCTACTCTGAATTTGCTGAACACGTCAGTCATGACAAGGACTTTCTCAAGCCCGTTCCGGGAGGGGTCCAACGAGGTGAAATCTATGGCCAAGATTTCATTGGGTCGGGAGAAAGCGGCAAACTCTGGGGCAGAGCTGGGACGCCAATAAGGAAGTGCCACAAACTGCAGTTAATCTATTGGCCGATAGGCGATGACTGCAGAAAGGATCAATTTCCATTGACCCCTATGTTAAAATGCCCAACTTTACAGCAGGAATAAACATGTTTCTACCCCTGGATGCAATACAAATTATTTGGGATATAGTTAGATTCCACCTTCATGACTAGGGATGGGTATCGAGAACCGGTACTAAAGATATACCGGTACCTGATTGGACGGTATCGGTATACCGTTAAGCCGCTGGACAAACGGTGCTGCTATCTGTATATGTGTTACGTCTACTTCCTTAGTTTAACTTTAACCATTCTGGTTGGTTGGGAACCCTCATCCCGTGTGATGTATCCGGTTTGAGACCACTCTGATTGGCCACTGTAAATGCCACTCGTCATCTCTCTCAACAGCGCTCTTATTATTGTTGTGAGACTCCCGCAGGCATGGCGGACAGAGCGAAGCGATCGAAGGTCTGGGTGCACTTTAAAAAATGTAGTGGCAATAGTGCAAGGTGCAATCTATGTACTCAATTACTTGCTTGTAAAGGGGGTAACACAAGCAACTTAATGAAGCATTTGCAAACGAAACACTGATTTAATCTAAAACGGTGCAGCGTATTTGACAGCCTAAACAATGTGGCTGCTAGCGATACTGCTGCTAATAGCACTAGCGGGCTTCAGCCGCGCCGTGTGTACATCTGACATGAGTGAAGGCTCGCAGGCAGGTTAGCTGCTGCGCACGGGTAATATGTTTTGCTTACCTGAGTGAGGTCTTGCAGGCACATCGCCTTGTCTTTTTTAAGTTTATTAACACTGACAGTGTATTAATGTGAGCTCCTACACCTATAATAATGTGGCCTTTCATTGAATGCTTTATAAACCAGTTAAACTTACAGATGTCATTGTGAATTGGAAAACTGCATTTAAATGTTGTTAAAGGTCAACGTTTCAATGTATGGTTCGCAATTGTTGGTCGTTTACTAGGAATTAACATATTTTAAGCTCAAATACTTTGTTCTATGTTTAAACCTTCAGACACATTTTGACGTGTTTCAGTTCAGCACATCATTTATGTTGTGATGATTTAAAAGTACAATCCAGAATAATATATGTACTCTCCTTTATCTTTTTGCCATTTTAGCCTTTTTACCAATTTCTTCATATCACTGTTTTGCATAATGTCACTGTAGGACAATGTTTTAAGGATCTCTTGTCGAGCTAGGTTGTCAGTTTGAAATATCTGGATGAAGATGTAACTGATTTACAAATGTTAAAAAATGCCTATTTTCATCCTCTGTCTGAGGGAAAACCCCAAAAAGCATGATAGGGTGAGCCAGGCCCCTTTAAGTTATTTTATTTACTTTTGTCTGCTTCTGAGAAGCTAATGTATAAGTTATACAGTTATTTCTGCAAGAAAATGACAATAAAATGACTGTTTAATCTTCACATCTTGTATTCATGTCTATAATTTTTAGCATAAAATTATTGAAAAGTATCGATAAGAGTATCGAAAAATACCGATACCGATAAGCCGTAGCCTACCGGTATCGGTATCGGTATCGATAAAATCCTAACGATACCCATCCCTATTCATGACAATGGATCGGTGAGTGAATTGTTTTATAACATGACCCTTTTATTTATATTAGGTCTTAACGTTTTTGCTTAAATGAAGGTGTGGTCACATTGAGTGATAGCTCTGTCAAGTGACTGCTGCTGTAAGCTTCTTGTCTCTGCTAGCAGCTCTGTGAAGCTACAGGGACTCTGCCTGCTCAGTTCATCCAGGGAAGACAACTTGAACCCGGCCGTGTTAGTTTGTTCTTCCTGCTTATATCGGACTTTTGTGACTCGCCCTGGGGTTAAAACAGACGGTGCATGAATGCGGTTTTGTGGTAAGTGAAATTTGAGTACTTTATTTATGTATTTATGATTTTAATCAGCTACGTAATGAATGTTAAGGCTTGGGTTAGCGTGTAAGCGAGTGGTAGCTACATCTGTGCTAACGATGCTAATCGTAGCATCCAAGTTAAAACCATAGACTGTATATATAAAGGTTTAAACGAAATAGACAAGTGTTAAGCGTTAAGTGGGATAATATTGTAGAACAAACGGTTTCTGTTTGAGGTTGGTAAAATAAGGTAATCCTTGTAATTTAGAGAGATATTTTATTATGTAGGTAGGAACTGTATGCATCGCTAAGGTTAATTTAAATTGGCTATGCTCAAGTATGTAGACAAGCTAACGTCAAAGTAGTGTATGTGAAATCAACCAATAAGATGTGTGTATATTACAATTATTAATGTCATATTTCAAGATGATTACTATTACAATATGGTTGGTTGAGCTGGAGTTCATTATTGAGTTTACACGTTAATTTAACAGCCATATCTGAAGAACGAACCCAAACCTTGTTGTTTTTATTAGTTGTATTACCAAATTGGTATCAAATAAACAGTAAGCATTGGTAACACAACTTCCAAAGTTACAGTAAAATAAAAAGGACCCTGACTCGGACAATACACAATCCAACATGTTCAACAGAAGATAATAAGTTATATTGTTTGTACACATTGTACTTTACATATATCCGTTTGTTTAAAGTTTCCAGGTGATGCAGACAGGCTGGACCAGAGAGTGAGAGACAGAACGCCGGGTTACATATTGTAACCCTTGTTATATTAACACAGGCGGAGCCCTCTACTGTACTGGACTCTATGGGTACTACCTTATCATGCAAGCATTCTCCTACTGAGATTTCTATAGACGTAGCCGGCCCCGGGGCGGGCCTACCAGAATGCGCGCGCATCTCACTTCCGTATAAAAGGAAGCCTCGCCTCCTGACAATCATCCTACACCACTCTTCAGCGAGCGGTATAGGACAGACAGTGCCTGTCCTATACGCCACAACTGCGCCGAGCACTTGACTTTATGCAGGAAGCCAGACAGTGGGACATTGTACGAAAAGTCAGCACACTCAGCACGGATAGTGCACAACATACACACACACACACACACACACACACACACACACACACACACACACACACACACACACACACACACACACACACACACCATGTGTATTGTATTATTGTATGAGAGAGGTTCCAGGTTGAATTGAGGCGAATATTTGTAATGTTCAGAGGTTGTTGTGTTTAATATTCATGAGAATATTTGTCATTGTTCAAATGATAATAAACATTAGCATAAAGCATATTTGTCCACTCATATGTTGATAAGAGTGCCCCTCCAGTAGAGGGCTCCGCCTGTGTTAATATAACAAGGGTTACAATACGTAACCCGGCGTTATATCTCTCACAGGCTCCGTCCTCTACTGGACTCTATGGGTTGAAGATTATGTCACCTGATATATAAGAAGTGTGTTACATTTGAATGGACAAAGTACATTTTTTCCTCTTAATTATAGAGAGGTTTTTTATATATTCCTGAAACAATGTCCCCTTTTTAAGCAAAAGTAGATTAGCGCAATAGTCTTTTCTTCCACTTTTATGTATAAGCAAAAGGGTGTTTTTTTTGGCTATTTGTGAGTAGGTAATGTAAAGATTACCCGTTAAGTATTTTTCAGAAAGTCTTGTTGCAGTTTCCAGATATCAAGAGAGGCCCCTGAGTCTCTTTGTTAATCATCAATGGTTTTTGCAATTAGCAGGGGAACTCCAAGAGGGATCTATCTCAGATATAATGCAGTTAAAGTCTTGTTAGTTAATGATTCATTTCCTGCAAGGCTCATAAAGAGGCCTGGAGACAATAGTCGGCCTGGATTATCAATAAACGTATTCATTTGTGAGGGGCTGCATGATGAAATGAGTGTGCGTGACACATGCTAAGGGACATGAGTGTGTGCTACTATTTCACTGCTTGAGAGCAGAGGTAATGTTTTCCTCGTTATTATTGATATTAAAGTAACTTACATGTATTACTTGTATTAGTCAACTATAAACAACTATATCTTAGACATATCTTTAAAATGCCAAGGGTATGTGGAGCTGTGTGTATTGAACTGATGGGGGAGGGGGCCGGAGAGAGGGAAATCTATGCAGAAAATGTGTGTGTGTCCAAACTGCAAGAATGTGAGACAGCGAACACCAGATGTGTTTGTTTTGCCCTCAAACTGAAGAGACTCTTTCTCCTGGCTGGCTCACGCTGATTTGCTGCGACAGGCTGTCGTTTTTATATCGCCCAATAGATGACCCCTCTGGGAGGAGCATCCACACAACTCCTTCTGTTGTTCTTACATATCTTCTGTTGTGTGTTTTGTTCATCCTCTGTTCCTCCTGCCGTCAAGATGATGGGATCTCCCGGCAATAGGACCAGAGCAGGGGTGGGCCTACCCCTTTTAAAGTGTATTGTTGTTGTTTACCATTAAAGCAGATTATTGTTTAACCCTTTTGCTGGTGCAAAAAAAGAATTCCTTCTTTTATAAATCTGAGATGCTCATCAAAGAACACGCGGAGCCGAGGTGGGTTTCAGACCACTACTTGCTCCAACAGGGTACAGTGGGCGGAGCCCCGATGTATGCACGCACTTTCGTCCAGCACACTGTCCCTGACCGGCTTTAGCAGCCGCTGCGCCCCACTCACCTCTCCCACGGTTGTGACTGTGGAGAAGTCTGGGTTTCGGCTGACCAAGCACACTCTGCCGCGCTTACCTCGCAAAAAGTGTGCGCAAAAAACAGTGCTGAGGATCCGCCTATAGGCAGACAGAGAAAGTCATTTTGTTGTAGTTAGCTCCCGAGCCAGCGCGTCTTGTTTGAATGATGCGAGTAAACACAGCTGGCAAACGCGGTGAAACTCGAGCGATTCGAGCGAAGCGAATATTCGCATTGCGTCCGATGTGAACGTAGCATTATGGTATTGAAATTGATCAACTATTAGTCGAACCGCATAATCCTGCTTTATCCGACTATTTCTTAGTAACTTTTGAAGTACTGTTACTAGACTACAAAGCATTAGTCAAAAGCTCTTGCAGCAGAAACCTATCTGTTAGTGCTATAGCCAAATTTAAGGAAGAGATTCCACCAATACTTAACTCGATAGCATGTCTGCATGTAGGGGAGGAAACTTATACAAAATGTACACCATCCCAAAATGTTGTTGATAGTGCTACAGATGCGCTGCGAATAAAATTAGACTCTGTTGCTCCTTTGAAAAAGAAGAAAATAAAACAACATAGATTAGCTCCATGGCATAATGCCGAAACCCGCAAAATAAAGAAAAAGTCGAGACAACTTAAAAGGATATGGCGTTCCACTAAACTTGAAGAATCTTGTTTAATTTGGCATATTACTCTCAATGAATATAAGAAAGCACTGCGTAAAGCGAGAGCAGCCTACTACTCTTCATGAATAGATGAGAATAAGAATAATGCAAGATTTCTTTTCAGCACTGTAGCCAGGATGACCAGCCTTCTATTGCCATAGCACTCAGTAGTAATGATTTTATGTGCTTTTTTAACGATAACATTGTTACTCTCAAAATTGATGACCTCTTGCCTTTGACCAGTATAGTGTTATCAACAGCTCCCGGAAACGTAAGTTATAATATTACACTAGATAGTAAACTAGAATGCTTTTCAGCCATAAACTTTGAACAATTACATTCAATGATTCTCTCTTCTAAACCATCAACGTGTATGTTAGACCCAATTCCAACTAAGCTGTTGAAGGAAGTTTTTCCATTAACCTGTTAAACCCCGAGCCTGTTTTTCAGGTTTCAGGCTTGAAAATGACATTCCCAGAACAAATGACCATATCTTCCCTTCTAAAAGGGTTAAATTAATAATATTTTTCCTCAAAGTAATGATAAACCTGTGAGTTGGATGTGGAGGAGTCAGATTCAATATAGATGTTTTTTATTTTAAGAAGCGGTTTTATCACTGCTACTTTGAATGATTGTGGAACATAGCCTGATAATAAAGACATATTCATAATATTTAATAAAGAAGTGCTAATTAACCTGTTAAACCCCAAGGTTTTTTTTTTCACGACACTGTGTCTCAGGGGATCTTAATATTTAAGAACCTATTAATGTGTTATACCAGATTAACGGAAATAATCTCAGCTAATTGACGATACAAACCATTTTTACCAAAACAAAACACAAGTCTCATAAGAAGCATCTAAATGACCTCTTAGCGAAAAATGCTAACGGACATTGGCACAGAACTCAAGATAAAAGTACCCTTATTACTTATCGTAGCTGTACATACAAGATATCCGATTAGAACTGAGGTTCCACAGATTATTTAGGTATATAGTATCATCACTGAGTCATCCGAACTCGCGACAGGGGAAGCAAACACAGACATCACAACACGTACCTTTACGGAGCTTCTAGGGAGATCGTCTCACCGTAGCTGTCAATCTGATCAAAAGACTTGTTCAATGGCATTAAAACGAGAAAAAACGCGGCTGAATCGGTTAATCCATAGGTTTTTAACGTCTCTGTATACAACAATTATTTCATTTATAATCCATAATTCCATTTTTATATAAAAATCGGAGAGCAAAAGTTAGTTGCTAATGGTAGCCACCAGAGTGGCTGCTGTTTCCGGTCTAGGCTATGCGGTAGTCTCACACACACATATTACCAAATAAGGACTATGTGGGAGTTCCCCTCGATTCCATTGGCTCTGACGGTCAGAAAGAGATGTCACATGTCAAAATCCAGCAAGGGGGCCCAGAGATATGGAAAATCCACCCAATTTTTTTTGCTAAATCTGTCTAAAAAAGTCAAATATCACTTGTTTTGCATCAATCTTGATACAGGGTACTTAGTATATGTTGTACTTTGGATTCCTAAAGCTTTTAGTCTACTAACCCATCATCCAAGGTTAGTTTTCACTATAAGTACAAAATACTTTTTGGACGGACACTATAATTTCCAGTTTTTTACCATGTTCAATCTGAATTGTATTTAAGGTGTCCAGGTGATGCAGACAGGCTGTACCAGAGAGTGAGAGACAGAACTGGACTCCTCACAGCAGTGAACTTCAGCACAGGTACAAAGACTATTTTCTTACTTTACAAAGAATCAAGAAAGATATTGGTTTAAATAAATGAAGTATTGACTTGAATACACTGATATACATTCCATTAAACAATACTAAATACTAGATCACCTACACATCAGTTAAGTTGAGGGTTTTTTCCATGCAAAATGTTACATTTAGATATTTAGCAATATGATTTTGTCAGCTTTCTAATTTAATGTACTGAAGGCAAAGTTATTTAACACATAGTGAGAACTGCTACTATTTATCTCTCAATATTGTCTGAAAAAACGTGGTAAAAGTTATTCTTTCAGTGAGACAGAGTTTTGATAACAGTTAAATATTATTTTGATAATAACATATATTTCAATGTTGATGAACTTCATACTGTTCATTCATAATCTGATTGTCTTTATAGCTCACTGTTGAAATAAAACAAAAAACATTACAATTGCAAAATAATTATATCTACAGCCCCTAAACACACAAACACACCGCTTTCATAAATAACACTCTTGTTCTGCAATAATATGTTATGTTTCCTGTAATTTTTGTTAGGAAAGGACATGCCTGAAAGACACAACATTTTCTCCTTCTCTGAGGGTCAAGAAGAACATCCAAGAGGAACATTAAAAGCTAATGTTATGAGATTGTAAGACCAGTACAGGACATTCACTCAGAAACTACTTTTATTGTGAAAACACAGTCAGCTGATCGAATGCACCTATTTCCACATCTACACTCCATCAGCTGATTATTTCTATTTGCCTCACTTTATGAGCTTCACATCACCTGTGCCTTGTACCGCAGAGTTTGCAACGTCACAAATAAATGGGGCCAATCTTCAGTCAGATGTGAATGTGTAATCTAACATTTTTAGTAAGAATAATGGACGAAAGGAGTGCAAATACAAATCCAATTTATTGAAATGTGAACCAAAACTTCATCAAACATGTTTTAAATAAAAAGCACATATGGACAGAAGGTGTAAATATGACGGTGTGTGTGTAGGAAGCAGGACCCAAATGCAGATTAAAGTGACAAAAAACTCCTTTATTTCAAGGCTATACTATTAAATAAAGACTAAACAGAACACTCACCGAGGAACAAGCCATATCACAAGACGAACCGACAAAGACAGACAGAAAAACCAGAACTTAAATACACACAAGACTAATCATACAAACAAGACACAGGTGAGGAGTGAGGAGAAAACACAGGGACACCAGGTGAACACAATCGGGTAATAAGACACACCAGGGAAATTAACGACAGGGAACCACAGACAGATCTAAACAAGACAAAACACAACGCAGACAGAAAACCAAAGACAGATCTAGACAAGACACAACGCAGACAGAAAACCAAAAACAGATCTAGACAAGACAAAACACAACACAGACAGAAACAGGCAAGACAGGAGGTGAATACCTTTCAAAATAAAACATGAAACAAAAGACAGAAAAAGACAAGACAAAATACAATAAAGACAGATCGTGACAGTAAACCTATTAAATGTATAAGTGAACACATTTAGTCAAATAAAGTGACAGACTAGGCCTGTGCAGTTGGCATCAGCTTTGCCCAGCATGGGCTCCTCCATCAGGCCTGGTCCTCCTCGCAGAGGAAAGAGCCTCAGTCCTCTCCAAACCAACAGACAGGACGTCCATCACACGGAGGTTTCTCCCTGAAGTCTCTGCAGCTCTCTGGACACCACGCTGTCTCAATCCGCCCACACTGAATATGAGAGGGGAAAAATGAAAATAATAAATGCTTTAGAGCAGACAATAAGAAATATAAAGTTGACTGTTGAGTTGCTCAGTTTTTTTAGATTGTCAATACTATTACTGTATAACTAATATCTCAGGTTAAGAGGCACATTCAAATAAAGATTGGTCTTTAAATTAGGGCTGTCAAGTTTTGCGTTAACGCGTTAATAACGCGTTAATGCAAAAAAAATTAACGCCACTAATTATTTTAACGCGATTAACGCCCCGTAGTTTCAGAGCGCATCGAGTTTAAAATACCATCTACAAGCTGATGCTGACAGCCCCGCTCCTGCCGCCCGCTTGTGGCAGACCACACTTCCACGTTCACCGGCAGGCACCGACTGGCTGTTGGGAGGACCGGGAGGGTGTGTGTATGTGTGGCCCGAGCGAGCGAGAGAGAGACCTTACGTGCATTGTTGTTGTTAGCATCTGGTGCTAGCTAGCTGCGCTAACGTATATGGAGCTGTTTAAATGAAAACAGAGGAGCGACATTTCGCCACAACTGCGCCGAGCACTTGACTTTATGCAGGAAGCCAGACAGTGGGACATTGTACGAAAAGTCAGCACACTCAGCACGGATAGTGCGCAACATGATTGTAGCGTCCAGGCAGCTCCCGTTCGAGCATATGCCTTGAGTTGCACATAGCTCCAACGATCCATCACACACACACACACACACACACACACACACACACACACAACACACACACACACACACACACACACACACACCATGTGTATTATTATATTATATTTGTCATTGTTCAAATGATAATAAACATTAGCATAAAGCATATTTGTCCACTCATATGTTGATAAGAGTATTACAAACTTGAAAAATATTCCTCTAAGGTACATTTAGAACAGATAAAAAATGCGCGATTAATTTGCGATTAATCGCGATTAACTATGGACAATCATGCGATTAATCGCGATTAAATATTTGAATCGACTGACAGCCCTACTTTAAATACATTTTGTCTTTTGAATTGTTTGTCTAAAGTCAAGGATCTATAACTGGTACTTAGTTTTAATGATACAGTCTGGTTATTATGCTGTTTGGAGGAGGCATCACAGGTAAGAGCACTAACTAGCTACCATCACATGTAACTTAGCTTGACTTAAATGTATTAAACGTATAATTAAGTGATATCAAAATATAAATAACTAATGTCATGCAAACATATTAATATTTGCTTGATTCCAGTGTTGAATTTAGCGCAATTGCATACAAACGTTAAGGGATTTTAAGATTCTGAAGTATTATGAAATTAGAAATTATAAAAACTCAATAACTTAGATTATTATGTATAGGTTTGCTGAATAGTTTCATGTCCGCTTACCTTAGAAACGTAAAATGCGACGGCAGTGTGCAGATGGGGAGCATGTTAGCTTAGCTTGGTAGCTTCAGCTAGCTCTGGAACTTCCAGCTTGGTGGCAGCAGGTCCCGCCTCGGCTCCGCCTCTTTGCCCTTATAGAGAGGCGAAGTCCCTCCCCTTCCGGGAGCCTCCATGGGACCCCGGAAGCGGAAAATTATACATTGAAGTCAATGGAGAGAGAAAAGTTATCTTTTGATCCCGTTTGAATTGTGCCACGAATCACACATATGATGTTTATCAATTTAAAAGAACATTTTGCAAGTAAAAAAAATAAAAATGTGTCGTAAAACTGTGAAGTTACACATTTTTTTGTATGAAACCGCTCAGTGAACAACAGATCTCTGGTCTCGCACAATACGCGTCACCATCACAAAGACGGCCGTCACGTTAGCAAATTTCACCTGTTTCGTTCAGAATGAGAATAAAAGTATACAACGAGGTGAACATCACTACAAGTCTGGGCATGTTGAGAGCTGTACATACACGAAAGGGGAGTTAGTCGGTTCTGTAAGAGCAGCGGGACCAGCTTTACAAGGTTTTGGTGAGTAATATGAGTGCAATGTGTAACGTTAATGTCAGCTAGCTAACAAGGTACACTAACGTGTTTTGTTTTAGCAACTAGTTTTCTCCTTAAGAACTTCGTGGTCTCTGTGTATGCTGTGGATAACATTAGTGTTCACAAGAACAAGATACACTCCCGTGTTTTGTTTTAGTTGCTCTTCAGATTGAAGCGGCCAGTTTTATATCGACTATACTGTATGTGTGATCTCCTTTTACACCTCGTTGTGTCATTTGAGTTTATTTGCTGTGTGTAGATTCAAGGATTTTGGTTATCTTGTCAATTTGTTTGGTTATCTAGGCACAGCTGTATGTGACTCCCTCTTGTATGTGTTTTCCTAATGTAGAGAGCATTGATTAATTAATAAACTACACACTGAGTCTAGATCCTGACCAAATCCTTTTTTTTGTTGATCAAATGTTTTTCAAAAATGTATTCATACACATTTAGAAAAATACAATGTACAATCACAACCAATACAACACAAATTACAAAAAATACAGAAAAAACAAACAATAACAACAATCAGACAAGAGGACAAAACTATGGAAAAATAAACCCTCCCACCCCCAGATCCGGACCATCCTTGTCTTGTATTATTGCTCATTCAATCTATTATAGCATGCTAACAAATGGTACTTACTTTATTTTTACAGATCTGCATGGGAGACGATGGCGCGATGCAGAGCGCTGTCTGTGATTGTGCACGGGGGATGTACACATGCAGCCACGCTGCAGCATTGGCAATATTTGCCATGTGGCAGATCAGTGCCTGGCACTTAAAAATTAGTCCAGCCGGTGTCTCAACTTTACCAACAGCGAGAGGAGACATACAACCCACTGGCCAGAGACTGCTGGCCACTGAGGGGCGCACAGTGTGGCATGGCATGGCTTTTGTCACCTGAGCCAGAGCTGCAGCCTCAACATCAGGCCATTGTCACCGTGCCGGAGCTGGTGAAGGGGCATGGGGGTCGGGGGCTTGAGGCAATTCTTGCCTCAATGCGACTGAGCAGAGACCAGTAAGCTGCCATCCAGACAGCCACCGTAGGACAACGGACAAATCCTCAGTGGCAGTTACACAGGCAGGGCAGGTTGACAGCCAGCAATTTTGGTCCTGTGCTGCGGTCGGGACTTTCATCCACTCCATGCGCGTCCCTCATGAAGAGGGTGCTTGGGGGGTATAACTTGGACGAAGTCATGGCTGTCAACTGGGGGGTTGTAAACGAGGCCGAACGGGTGAAGGCTTTTGTGCAGGCCTATCAGGTGACAGTGTTCGAGTCTGGTCTCTTTGTGAGTGAGTCGGGTGTTTTGGGAGCATCACCCGATGGACTTGTGCAGCCATCTGCCCTGCTGGAGGTGAAGTGTCCACACAGCCAGAGGAACATGACCATTGCGGAGGCAGTCCAGTTACCATCCTTCTGTCTCCGTGAGGAGGGTGGGTCTTACATTCTCAAGGAGAATCACCCATACTGGCACCAGGTCCAAGGGCAGCTGCACATCACAGACCGGAGTCTCTGCTACTTTGTTGTGTGGACCACGAAGGAGGCGATCATCATCCCCATCCCCAAAGACCCTGCATGGAATGCAAATCTCCTCCTCCTGGAACAATTCTACACCCAGCATATGCTCCCTGTGTTGGCCAGTAGAGAGGAGGATATTTAAATAAACATACTCTTAACACCCTCGGACTCTGCGTTGTGTTTCGTATGTGTGATGGGGTGTTATGCAGAGGGGAGGAAAACAGGACACAGCAGATTGGGATTGTGGTGGAGATGCTGAGCAGTTATTTAATTGTTGCATGTAATTATTATTATTATACTGCGTGCTTCTTAGTTATTCCATCTTTTGCTGTAACATGGATCTGTATGTAACTCTATTTACTTGTTATCTACCACACTTCCTTCTACATCATACACCATCATTATACATGATGGTGTATATAGGATATATATATTTGTATACATATCTGTAAATTGTATAATTTAGTTTTTCGTATTTGGGATTGTTGGAAACGTCTTTTTGATCTCTCTGTCTTTAAACACAAACTGAGTAAGATTGACAATAAAGTTGACTTTGAATTTGAAAAATTTATATAGTCTTTATGAAAATAGTCGACTGTTGGAGAAATGAATCCAAATGAAACGTTGGACTGAACTACAACTACGCCTTTAAATCTCTACGGACTGTTTTTCAGTGGGATGGCAAGTTCCTATCTTTAAACATGTATTAGTTTTTTCTCAGAACAGATTTGATTTTCTGAAGTTAATTTAACTTTGCCGACCATGTAAGGTCATTATTAAAAGGTACAATCAATTTGTTTAGGGTTGACTAAAATAATGAAAAACATTTCATTTGGATAATTTACTGACAGAATAAGAAACTCAATGATGCTCTACTCACCTGTTCCTTTTTTATAAAGTGAAACAGTTGAAACGATAGATTTTAGTAAACTTAAAAACAACCTTCTCCAAAAGCTATCAAGGAATATACCGAATACTTGTTTTAGAACTTTATTACATATTTGTATATAGTTTGAATGATCCATAATTGACAGAAGCTTGTGTTTACACTGACCTGTTACTCATATATTAATGTCTTTGTAACTTCAGTAAACCACTACCTCACTCATTTCTTTCATTCATCACGGTTCAGTAAACTAAGTGATACATGAACCAGTTTGAAATCAGCTAAGCTCCCTTTCTCTTTTGTCCATACACTTGGCCCTTTCTCTTTTCCATGTGGAAAATGGCAGCTGCATATTCTGCTTTTCTCATCTGGCTCCCTGTCTGCTCGTCTACAATGAGAAAATTATATAATTAATTACTAATAATCATTTAAACCTGTTATTACCAATATTTCACAAATTCTTCATGTAAACTTAAGAGCACAGCTGTATGTTGAGTATGTCAACTTTGCTTGGTTCATCTTACTGGGGGGCAGCTACATGGATGTCGGTGCAGTCCACAATCATTGTGCAGTTGAAGGTAGAATGAATTTATTATTGACTCAGAATGAAGCAAAACTTCATGTCATACAATACATTGACTTTATTTGTAATTGTGTAAAAACATATGAGCATTGATTAGCAAGCAGGACCTGCAGGAACAGAGAATGGTGATGGATGGAGCTGGGAAGAGAGAAGAATAAAGAAAACAGATCAACTTTATTATCGGATATTACAAATTCAATTTCAAAACAAGTTGCCGCTCCTACAGTTTTCTAGTATGTACAGATGATTTCAGATGACCTATGCAAAATATCACACTCAATACATGTGTGTCTCTGGGGGGTGCATTGTGCCTTTGATGTATATAAATAATATACCATCACCAAATACTATTACGTACAGTGGAAATCAGGTTGCCAGAGCAGGTCAGTCCAGTGTGCATGTTCCTCAGGGTCTCAGCAGTTACAGGTGAGGTAAATAAAATAAAAGAGAAAAAGGTCAGTAACAACACTTTAAAGTAACAACACTTTGAATAATTATCTCTTTTAATAATTTTCTCTCAGTAATCACTCAACTACTGTCTTTCCAACAAACAGATTGACTCACCCTCACTATCATCACAATGAAATACGTCCAGAAGAATGTCATGCAAAGCTGCCTGCCTGCCTGCCTTCGACTCTCCCTGAACTGCCTGATCTTTTAATGTTCAATGTTAACCATTTGTGCAGATAGCATTAAGTAGAAAAGATCACCGATGCTAATGTGCCGTTAGCCTACCTCCCGCCCCCTTAGCACCTGATGGAGGGGGCGATAGGCTACTCTTCAAATGTTTCACAAAATACTTACCATCATGACTACTCTTACTGTTTAACATTTGGGTTTACTTCATGTTAAGGCTAATACAAATGACAAGGCTAAGTAATGTAATGTAATGCTAACTAACGTGCTCGCTACTAGCTAGGTAGCTAACTTGACTATGTTCCATGCAAAACATGTATATTACCTGATGTGTTTGGTCCAACGACTCCTGGTCCTTTCATCAGACGGGAAGCGATAGAACGAGCAAGTGGTATGATCACTTTTGTGATTCCAACCTGGTACAAAGCACACAGGCATCTTATAAAAGGGCATTTATTGGAGCAATCTCTTATATTTATTGGAGGGAATAAATCAGTTATGAGATCTTCTTCTTCTTCTTTGCTTTAATTGCGAGTCGCAACCAGTCTTGGAGCATTATCGCCTATGACATCACTTACGCGACCCAGAATGGGATTTGTAGTCTTTCTAGTTGCGTATTTTTCATAGTCTTATATTTCAACAGTTTTACGACAAACTGTGACTTTTTTTACATGGAAATGATTGTTTAAGATTGACAAACATCATATGTGTAGTTCGTGGCACAATTCAAACGGGATCAAAAGATAAGTTTTCTCTCTCCATTGAATTCAGTAGGCTTGTTTGAGACAAGCAAGACCTGCGCAGACCTGCGCAGTTGCGATCAACGTCTTGCTAGTGCGTTGCATGATGGTTAGTCATTTTGTCCGACTTGCTCTGGAGGCCCGCCCACATGAGACTTTGAAATTTCGCGGGACAAAGACGCCCGCAGCCTTGAGAGCGAGGCGAGGCGAGTTGGCGCAGTTGCTCTCCACGGGCTGCGGAAGCGAAATGCTTGATGGGAAACGACTCGCTGGTATCTCGAGCTGAGTGCTCATTGGTGGTTTTTACCACGTGCTGGTGATGAAACTCTCCAATTGGCTGGCAAAATGTTGTTGTTGTTTTGTGTCAGTTTTACGTCGCCACTTCCATTCACATTTTTCATCATTGTTCCACAATATTTATCATCATGAAATGAATATCTATATATTTTATACTATACTTGCACTGCTTACCGTTTTCATACTTTATATATCTTAGCATATTCATACACACTGTTCATACTGCTCACAGGCTGCTGTGTATATCTAGTGTATTCATACACACTGTTCATACTGCTCTCAGGCTGCTGTGTATATCTAGTGTATTCATAGCCCTCACTGTTTATTCATCATTCAATTCATTCTATATGTTATTCTGTAGATTGTGTACATTACTTTTCACTTTACTGCTTGTTGCACCTGGTTAGAAGCTAAACTGCATTTCGTTGTCTCAGTACCTGTAATCTGTGCAATAACAATAAAGTTGAATCTAATCTGGAGCAGGAACAAATGTATTTACTTAGTACATATCTGACATTAACGATTAAACACATGTGTGCATTCTTTATAAATGCAAACCGAGTCAAGCCGACTCCGGAGGTGGCGGTATGCACCTTAAAGTTGTTTGCAATCCGCCAAAAAACCGAGAGAAGAAGAAGAAGAAGACGAAGCCGACTCCGAGCATGGACTCCGAGCTGTCCGACTTCAGGCGAGCTTTTTGAGACCTCCCCGGCTGCGATCGGCTATTCTCGTCTACTTTCGAGGCGACCCGCAACGCGTCTCAAACAAGCCTAATGTATAATTTTTCGCTTCCGGGGTCCCATGGACCGGAAGTAGATGGGCGTGACTTCGCCTCTCTATTTGGAGCAGGCGGGAGTTGAACTCTGAAGTCACTAGGCTTGTTTGAGACCCGTTGCGGCTCGCCTCGAAAGTAGACGAGAGTAGCCGATCGCAGCCGGGGGAGGTCTCAAAAAGCTCGCCTGAAGTCGGACAGCTACGAGTCGGCTTCTTCTTCTTCATCTTCTTCTTCGCCTTCTTCTTCTTCTTCTCTCGGTTATTTGGCGGATTGCAAACAACTTTAAGGTGCATACCGCCACCTCCGGAGTCGGCTTGACTCGGTTTGCATTTATAAAGAATGCACACATGTGTTTAATCGTTAATGTCAGAGATATGTACTAAGTAAATACATTTGTTCCTGCTCAAGATTAGATTCAACTTTATTGTTATTGCACATATTACAGGTACTGAGACAACGAAATGCAGTTTAGCTTCTAACCAGGAGTGCAACAAGCAGTAAAGTGAAAAGTAATGTACACAATAGACAGAATAAAATATAGAATGAATTGAATGATGAATAAACAGTGAGGGGTATGAATACACTAGGTATCAGCCTGTGAGCAGTATGAACAGTGTGTATGAATATGCTAAGATATATAAAGTATGAAAACGGTAAGCAGTGCAAGCAGGGTCGGCGTCATGGGGGGTCATTCGAGGGCCATGCCCCCCCAAATGAGTCACTGTGCCCCCCCAACGCAGGGTGGGCAAGCCTTGCCACTTTGCCGGTTTTTTTTTTTTTAAATCATAGAAGTGAAAACGTTTCCACTAAAGGTTTTCTGTGTGAAATACATCAGAAATAAAGAATACAAATATAAAACACAGCCTGAGGTGTGCTCACTGCTGCTCTCTGATTGGTGTGTTGCTTGACCAATGACCCCCGACTTTTGTTTTGTTATCATTACGTGGCTGTGTGTTTAGATGAAAGCCCAGTGGCGATCTGTTCATCTGTTACACTGATTAGTAAAGCCATCGAAAATAATATGATATACAGTACAGTACAAGTAGCCTACTTCTGGGTCTCTGTGTTTCATTCAAGCTCGGCTCTCTGTGTGTGTGGCACGATCGCATTTTGTGAGTGCGCAAGCGGTAACATGGAATGTTGTTGTTAGCATCCGGTTAGCTAGCTATGCTAACAGATATAAAGAGCTGTTTCTACACCAAGGTGGAGGAGAGTCCTCTCCTGTCAGACTGAGAGGATCGTATAACCTCAGCTCAGTGAGGTAAGGACTCTCTCAGTGTTTAGATAGTTCACTTTAGTGTAAGTTTTCTCAGTGGGTCTCAAACGGTTTGGTCACCATTTATGTAAACAAGTATTTGCGAGGAACACATGTATATGATCATTAGCCTATAGCCTAGTTATTTAAAAAATAAGAGAATAAATGAAAAACGGGTATGAAATACTATTGGACAGTAACACAAGAATACAGTTTAAAAGGGGAGTGATTAGTAAAATATCCATAAAGAAAAAGTTAATCTGTGTACAGTTCTGTTTCATATGAATGCTGAGAGATGTAGGCTATCCATAGATCTCTTCATGTTGCTCTCAAAGTGCACCAGATTGATGCATTTAACTTCAATATTTTAAAAATAATCTTCCCGGGGGAGCATGCCCCCAGACCCTCCTAGAGGAGGTTAGGTCCACCCCCACCTAAAACATGTTCACATGGATAGGATACAAAATACATTTGCACACTTTTCATATGGTGGCCTATGTCCATATGTTTCTGTTTTGGTGGTTGTGCCACAACCGTGCATATATGCACAAGTCATAGGTGCGCTATACAATAGCACTACACCCTGCAATGTGTGTGAAAGACAATAGACTTTACAGCATGTTTTTTTAAATTGAAGTTGCGTTGGTGTTTGTGTGTTGGTTGTTGACGGCAGTGTGTGCCCCCCCTTGGTAAATGATTGCCCCCCCCATTCGATTTGTTCTAGAGCCGACCCTGAGTGCAAGTATAGTATAAAATATATGGATATTAATTTCATTATGATAAACATTGTGGAACAATGATGAAAAATGGGAATGGATGTGGCGACGTAAAACTGACACAAAACAACAACAAACTTTTGCCGAGCCAATTGGAGAGTTTCATCACCAGCACGTGGTAAAAACCACCAATGAGCGCTCAGCTCGAGATACCAGCGAGTCGTTTCCCATCAAGCATTTCGCTTCCGCAGCCCGTGGAGACGAACTGCGCCGCCTCGCCTCGCTCTCAAGGCTGCGGGCGTCTTTGTCCCGCGAGATTTCAACGTCTCATGTAGGCGGGCCTCCAGAGCAAGTCGGACAAAATGACTAACCATCATGCAACGCACTAGCAAGACGTTGATCGCAACTGCGCAGGTCTGCGCAGGTCTCGCTTGTCTTAAACAAGCCTACTGTCGAGCCGTTAGTGGCCGACTCCGCCTACTAAGGGCTTCTCGGCAACTCTGCAGAATCCTACGGGTGACGTCACGGACCCTACGTCCATTTATATATACAGTCTATGGTTTGAGCACAACCACGGCGGAATATTACTGCCAAAAGTCACGTGAGTGGCAGTAATATTCCGCCGTGAGAAGAAAAAGTTTTGTACTTGTAAAAAGCAGTGTCCCTGGGCTATTTATTTAATTTCAATTCAATTATCTTATGAGCGGCATCAGGAGCCACCTTTTAAAGACTGCAACTGTTTTACTTGTCCTCTTAAAACACAGACTCCCGATTTATCCTGCTCCTTTGAGGTTAGGCTCTTTCTTAATGTGTTGGCAAGGCCGGATTAACCATGGGCAACCTGGGAAAGTGCCCAGGGGCCCTTGAGCAAAGAGGGCCCTCAGTGACAAGATAACAAAAAAAAAAATGTTTTTCTTTTTTCGGGCACAACCTCACTCATCATACATTGTTTTAAATGACACTCACTCTTCACCATAAATAACACAGCTTTTCTATAGGGTCAAATTCATATATTTTCTAAACCGTCTCTGTACTGTAGGTCTCACTATGCATGCGCTCAAGGCTGCATTAAATAATTTCCCGACAATAAATTGCTTTTTCAAAAAAGAAAAAAGTGACAAAATAGGCTAGCAACCACAAGGAACAGTGGCGGCGGTCACAGAGCTAGTGAGTAATGTTAGCCTTGAGCCTTGGATTTTGATGACCTAATCACAGAAATGTCAAAGAGAAAGGCAAGGAAGAAACACTTCTAAAAGGTAAGATCCACTGACACACACACACACACACCACTTAGTTGAGCAACCACACAATTTCCCTACATATTTTACTTTTGTAACTCTCAATGTTTGTGACTAATATAACTCCTTGTGTACTTGTAAAGCCAGCCAGTCATATTTTTGGCATTACGTGGGGTGCTGCTCTGAGGTTTTGAGTGATATTACCTAGGTCTTCTTGAGTCATACACTGTCTTGAGATCTTATCCATTGTATCTTTGTCTTGTGATTTTTGACCAAAAGGGCAAAAGGCTAGACATAATATGGTGGAAATATGTGGTTGCGTCCCTGCTTTTGACAAATAGGTGTGCGATTTGACATGCCAGATTGACTGAAAATTCAAAAATATTGGTCATGTTGGTAGGATTGGGTAGGCGTGGTGTTACTTGTTGGTACGTGGGTTGTGGGGGGCCCATGAGCGCTCAGTGCCCAGGGGCCCCTCGAGGTACTAATCCAGCCTTGTGTGTTGGACGATGATTTTAAAGACTCTAGGCCTGGATTATTTAAATATTACTTTCCATGTTTTATTCTTTATTATTCCCTTCTTTTTTTTTATCAATCAGTGTGCTTCCCAGCAAGAAGAAGAAAGTCAAAACACACACTGTTGCAGAATCACCAATAATAGTAATAATAGTTTGGTATAAAAAGATGAGGCAATCCCCGATTATGCACAGATAAAAAAACACACAATATTATAATAATAATAATAGATTTATTTGGTTAGCGCTTTTACAGGTGCTCAAAGACGCTTTACAGATATAGTGAAAAGAAAAGAAAAGAACAACAAATAAATATAAATAGTTGAAGTTAAAGTCAAATAATACAAAAACAATCACACATTAAAAGCCAGATTGAAGAGGTGAGTTTTTGTGAGTTTTTTGAAGGTGGTGAGGTCAGTGCAGTCTCTGATGGGTTGGGGGAGTGAGTTCCAGAGGGAGGGGGAAGCAGCGGAGAAGGCTCTGTCCCCCCAGGTCCGGTGATTGATGCGGGTGGGAATGGATAGGAGGTTGGCTTCTGATGAGCGGAGGCAGCGGGAAGGGGTGTGGTGGTGCAGCAGGTCTGTGAGGTAGGGGGGGCCTGATTGTTGAGGGCTTTGTAAGTAATCAGGAGGATTTTGAAGTTGATTCTTTGACGGACGGGGAGCCAGTGGAGGTTCTGGAGGACGGGAGTGATGTGGTCTCGGGAGCAGGTGTGGGTGAGGAGGCGGGCAGCAGAGTTCTGGATATGTTGGAGTTTATTGAGGAGGTTGGATGGTATGCCGTAGTAGAGGATGCTATTGCAGTAGTCGAGTCGTGATGTGATGAATGCATGAATCAGGGTTTCAGCAGCAGAGGAGGAGAGTGATGGGCGGAGACGGCCAATATTTTTGAGGTGGAAAAAGGCGGTCCTGGTGATATGATTGATGTGGTGGTTGAATTTGAGCTGACTGTCGAAGATGACTGCGGATGTTAGGGGGGAGATAGAGTGTGGCTGTCAATGGTGAAGTTGAAATTCTGGATGGCTTTGGTACGGGATGGGGGGCCGATGATGATGATGTCTGATTTGGCACTGTTCAGTTGGAGATAGTTTGTTTGCATCCATGCTTTTATTTCTGAGAGACAGTTGGTGAGAGTGTGTTGTGGGGGTGATAGTTTTTGTTGAGATATAAAGTTGGATGTCATCGGCGTAGCAGTGTAATTGAAGGTTGTGGCGACAAATTATTTTGCCAAGGGGGAGCATGTAGAGGATGAAGAGGAGGGGGCCAAGCATCGAACCCTGGGGGACGCCTTGGGACAGAGGAGCAGTGGAGGAGGTGCAGTTGTTGATGTTGATAAACTGTCGTGAGGTAGGATTTCAGCCAGGAGAGTGCAGTGTCGGTGATGTTGAGTGATGATTCGAGGAGGGACTGCAGGATGGTGTGGTTGATGGTGTCGAATGCTGCGGTGAGGTCGAGGAGGATGAGGATGTTCAGGTTGCCGGAGTCAGAGGAGAGGAGGAGGTCGTTTGTGATTTTCAGAAGAGCTGTTTCGGTGCTGTGTTTTGATCGGAAACCGGATTGAAATGGCTCAAAGAGGTCATTGGAGCTGAGGTGGGATTTAAGTTGTGAGGCAATGACACGTTCAAGTATTTTTGACAGAAAGGGGAGATTTGAGATGGACCGGAAGTTGGACATGATGTCAGGTGTGAGTCCAGGTCTTTTGAGAATGGGTGTGACAGCAGCCAGTTTGAGAGAGGGGGGAACTGATCCAGATCTGAGGGAGGAGTTAATGATGGTGGTGATGAGTTGGGAGATGGCAGGGAGACTCTCTTTAACACATTTGGAGGGCATTGGGTCAAGTGTGCAGGTGGAGTTAATTCCAGTCATGAAGTCAGACAGTTGCATGGGGGTCACAGGGGAGAAGTGGGACAGGGGCTGTGAGGTGAAGGGGGGGAGCAAGGAGGGGAGGTGGGGGGTGCTCTTGAGGATGTCAGATTGCTGTAAATGTTGCTGATTTTGGTTTGGAAAAATGAGAGGAAGGAGTTGCACTGTTCGGTGGTGAAGGATGAGGTGGCGTTATTATGCAAATGTTAGTCTTTTGGGAGCATTTTAATACATATTTACTTAAGTATTATTGGTTTTCTTGACTGGTTTGTACAAAACCATTAAACATTGACCATGGATCAATCTAAAACTAAAGCTCACAGGTTTAGCAAGGTACAAGATCAGTAGACAATATTTGCCCAAGAAATTCAGCCTAAACAATTCCAATGAATATTCACCACTAAAGCTCTTTGCTTATTTAATAAATATCTTTATTTATTCTATACATTACAGTAAATAGTACACTGCACTATGGTTGTTAAGCTGCAATATATAAGTATTATATATATATCCAGTCAATAATAATGTGAAGTAAATCATTAAATATAATAATAATAATTATTATAATAATAATTATAATAACAATGTCATACATTGAATATGATTTCAAATACATTTCAACTTATGATAAGCTTATTTCCCCATTAGGTGCTGTCTTGTATTTTTCTCTGGCTTTAGTAAAATAATGAAACACTTTGGAGCAAACAGGCAGAACAACAAGCCAAAGCTGGAAGCCAGAATGGCAAATGACTCCACTGTATCAGCATATTTCCCAGGAGAGCTGATATAAGCAGGGACGAATGATAGCCACACAGCACAAAATATCAGCATGCTAAAAGTGATGACCTTGGCCTCGTTGAAATTGCCAGGCAGTTTACGTGCTAGAAAAGCCAGTATAAAGCACAGGCAGGCCTGTAGACCAATGTATCCCAGAACGCACCAGAATGCAAGACTGGAACCTACGCTGCACTCCAGTATGATCTTCGAAATTTCGTATTGTGTATTTCGGGATGGAAAAGGGGGAGACTCAATGAGCCATGCAGCACAGATCACCACTTGAATTACAGTGCAAATGAAAATAATGGCCCTCTGCTGCTTGGGCCCCAGCCACTTCATGATGTTGTCCCCTGGTCTGGTGGCAGTGAAAGCAGCCAACACCACCAGGGTCTTCCCCAGAATACAGGATATGCAAAATGAAAAGGTTATACTAAAAATAGTGTGTCGCAGCATACAGGACCAATATGTTGGCTCTCCAATGAACACCAGGGAACACAGGAAACACAGAGTCAGAGCAAAGAGGATGAAGAAGCTGAGTACAGAGTTATTTACACGGACGATGGCTGTGTTTCTATGGTAGAAAAAGACCGCAAAGACAGCTATAGTGAGGCTGGCACCCACCACAGAGATCACTGTCAGGGCTATACCCAAGGAATCATAGGCCAAGAACTCCACTATCTTGAGGACGCAGACGGTTCTGTCAATATTTGACCAGAAGTCATCAGGACAAAATGTGCACTCTATGGAATCTAAAGGGAAAATAATCAAATATAACATGTTGGTAGTGAAATACAAGAATTACCTTGTGATTCTTTTATTTCAAGATTTTAAACTCACTTGTCTGATTGCTAATTTTGCCGCTGTCACATGGTACACAGTCAAAGCAGCAGACAGGCTCCCCACGACGGACAGCTTTCCGGGACCCTGGAAGACAGCTGGTGCTGCATACAGACATAGGCACCTATAGGGAGTAAACAATGGCTTTCAGCTCTGCAGTGTGCCAACATATTTAGTCAGTTCCTTGATAAGGCCTTTTAAAAACAAAATAAAGACAGCTTTGATAACTGAATTGTCAGATTTAGCTGGTTCTAGCTATTTCAATCAGAAAAAAAGTTCTTATTTTTCTATTGAACATCACTGCATAGTGAAGAGTTTTGCATTATGTTTGTTGCTTAGACTTTACAAGCAACTAGCTGATGCAGAAATTAAAACTCTTGAAAATTGTGATGCGCATTTTTCATATTGTGGTATTTTATATAAGTGTGGAAAACAGTGCTTTTCACACTGGGGACAGGGTTATTATCCATAAGCTAAACAAGAATGTGTAGCTTTGAATACTATTTATTTTTATTTTAGAAGAATTCTACCAGAGGGATTATACTGTGAAGCATTTAATCACAAAACACATCACACTGTATGGCGGGCTTTCAATACATTTTTACTGTAATGCAAAGGGACTCACATCTGATCCAGCTTGTCCTGGTCACCTGACTTACCTCCACCTAAACCTACAGAACTTCAAAAGCTGGGATCTGATGAAGGTAAAAACACAGTGTGAGCAGCTTGCCTCACTCTGATGCCCTGCCCACATGATCCTGTCCTCCTGGATTAACAGCTCCTCTCCGGCAGGCTTGGTTCCATCAAACAACCCCACGTTGACAAATTCAATGTTCCCGGCCATGCCTCTCTGCCAGTTGAGAATGTCATAATAAGGTATAGAGTCACCCTTTAGGTCAAAGTTCACTTCCTCCCCGGCAATGTTAAATGTCACTTCCTGGAGGTAGTGCTGGAGCTTGAAAACCAAAAGATAATATGAAATATGAATTATGAAAAAAAAACAGTTAAAGTGAAATTACTGTAAGAACATATATACCTGCCAGGGGTATATGTTGTTGCTTTGAGCACATGAGTTGTTTTGGAAAGGGCCACTGCCCGGTTGACAGAGAAGAAGGTTGTGCAGGGAATGAGCGATTGCATACACAGCCTTATAGACGTTATAGGCCACTCTAGGGCTGGATGTATTAATGTAGGCTGAATGCTGCTCTAACAGGGTCTCCTGTCCTGAGCATGAAGGCAACAGGGAGCCAGACGACAGAGAAGGGTCACAACCATACAGGGCCTCCCACAGCTCCTTAACTAGAGTATTATTACGATACATTTGAGGGTTGACTGTCCGCAGGTAGTCACTGAGTCCGGAGATTTTACCTTTTCTGATGCCAAACCCGATGGTGCCCCCTAGGTAGGGGTAATACTCACTGGCTGTAAAGACGGATGCTGTGACCCACGCTTCACTGGCAACCCACTGGATTCCAGTGATGTTCTGTGTCATATAGTCTCTCAAGAAAGGCGTCATCTCCCCCTCAGCTGAAAATACCACCACCACTTTTGCAGTAGAGCTACGCATCACCTTCACAGATAAGGCAAACAATGATGGATGACATTTATTTCACAAGGAAAGGACAAGAAAAAAGTAAGTAGGCTAAAGAAAGACTCATTATATATTTGACAAAAGTATAACAACAAATATGCTTTGAAAAGAACAGCAGTGCCTGCTAATAAACCCTATCTACTTGTTTGTCTCTTTGTTATGAAAAAAACAATGTTGTTTTCAATGTAGGGACTGGCATTGATGTGTAATCAGAATGTAAAGTTATCTGTGTGTGATTAGAGCTCTCTAATACTATACAATCTGGCATCTACCTGCAAGATCTCCAGAGCCCTCTTGCGATTGTAGAGCAGAGGTATCATTTCTTGGTACGCAACACACACTTTGGTACCCTGTAATTCTCTCAGCAAACCTTGCACAGCGAAGCGCCCGTATTCATGGTCTCCTCGCACCAACCCCACCCAAGTGAAGTTGAAGCGTACCAGC
The DNA here is from genome assembly GCF_902827175.1 of Gymnodraco acuticeps. Taxonomy (NCBI): domain Eukaryota; kingdom Metazoa; phylum Chordata; class Actinopteri; order Perciformes; family Bathydraconidae; genus Gymnodraco; species Gymnodraco acuticeps. The sequence continues at coordinate 260,616 of NW_022990567.1, read as the reverse complement.
AGCTGAGCAATGGCTTTCACCTACATTCAACACAAAATAGTTACACTTGGCTAAAAACACACACATAAAGAACATTTTACAGACTACATTTGGATAATATTCTTCTTTTTTTTTCACTGAATAATGATCAACAACCTATTAAGGCCAAACTCTCACCTGATAATCATCGTTGGGGATTACTCTGAAGAAGGTGGGATAGTTTTTTCTGTCAGTAAAACATGCACATGAAGAAAAGTAACTGATCTGTTTGAAGAAGGATAAAAAAGAGTATAGTATAAAAACAAAACTGTTGGTGGGATTTCAGATAAAAGAAAAAATCATTACCATTGGGATTCTGAATGGTTGCAGGATTCTTGACACCACAATAGATTGAGCAGAACCAGATTCCCCGATCACAGCGAGGAGTGGGGAGGCACCGCTGCACGTGGGAGAGTCATCCTCACTCTGCCCATTCAACACAGCCATAGCAGCCCTCTGGCCGGTCAGTGGATATGCACATGAATCAAATATTTTGTACCCAAGTGTGTAATTGGGCAATAATGCACTCTGGTTTATCTCCTCCACTGCCAACCTCATAGTCTGAGCCCAGCGGAAAGCCCTGGGATCAAATCTGCAGACAAACAGACACAGGTGCACACAAGAAACACATCACAGATGCACACAAAATACACATTCAAACTTATTGTGTGTAAAAAAAAAGGTACAATTAAAGGCAGAGATTATGTTAATTTTAAGTTATTTTAAATGTTTACTTTGCATCTTGGTTCTTGTGATAAAATAACTGATCAGTTTATTTTTGCTTTGTCCGCATGTTCTCATTATTTTTCTAATATATTACCAGGATATGTCGGGCCAAGCTTCTTTAATAAGTTCCCTATAATTTACACTATGTTATTATGAAAGACCAATGTACATTTTAACCTATTTAGGGGAAAATAGAGACATTGTTCAAATGCTGCACTACATTAGCAAATTATAATTTTCGAAATATAAAAAGTATCAAAATACATATCTTTCTATGATTCTTCTTTAAATCATTGCATAGATGATTAGGTAATTACCCACCCTCAAAAATAAAGAAATAAAAAATGTGAAAGTCAGTTTTTGCGTGTCTCTATTGATAAAAATATGTTTTTTTAAATCTAACTTAAACTAAAAGTGCATTTAATTCAAGCTACTGTAACACCATATCAATGTTTTCTAACATGTCACGCTCAATTATCAATGCATACTAAAACCTGTTCAATACAAGTATATTCTGCTTAATCATTCAATAAAACAAGAATGCAAGTTGCATACAATGTTTCATACACAAGTTATATACTCACACTAAGGTTTCCACATCAATCAAAACTCACCCATTGCATTTTATTGGTGGTGGCCTGTAGGTGCAGTTCAGGTCTGGCATCTCCTGGTTATAGTGAAGGGGGAAGATCCCTCCAATTATATAGTCACCTTTGGCCACAAAGCATGGCTCAAAACTGTTTTGGAGTTTGCATACTTTGGCTGAAAATGGTGGCGATGGGTTGCTGCATATTGGGGTATACATTAGAGTTAGGACACATTGAGAGTAAAGCAAGTGAACTAACACAAGTCGATTCATATTACACATCCCAATAGACAGAGAGAGAGAGAGAGAGAGAGAGAGAGAGAGAGAGAGAGAGAGAGAGAGAAAGAGAGCAATACATGAGACAAGTTATAAACACTTCACTGTCACCTACTGTAAGTGTTACATCTTATTGATGACAGAGTGTGACTGGATTGGACATCAGCAGCTCCGCCTGATTTACTAAAGGGAGTTAACAAAGACTGAAAAATAAATGATGTAAGAGGAAAATTATAATGTATTTAAGCTCTCATTAAGACATTTTCCACAGATGTCGATTTAACTCCATGGTGTCCATGGTGACCCAAAAACATTTAAAATGTTCCAGTGAACAGAGAAATGGGGTTTTAATTTAAAACAATGTTTTAAACATGTATTTATTAGAAATAAAACTCAAACACAATGAGAGGATTAAGACTATTTGAATAATTTGTCAATTACAATAATTCAATAGACATGTATTAGATATCAAAAACATTTAATTTCTAAACTCATCCAATACTGGTCAATTATGCATTCATTCATAATGAATCAACACAAAAGGAGTTTTTATCTAATGCCTCAAACACTCAAATAGAAAGACTTTTGGAGTATTCATAAATGTACGGCGTTAACTGTAATGACACTTTGATTACTTTATTTGGGCGGTACCCTCAGATTCATGTGTTCGCTGCAGTTTATAAATCAGCTGAGTCCTGAAACATCATACTCCTAACGTTACCAGAAAGGGAAACTATTCCTTGTATATTTAGCAATGGCAATGCTAGCTGCAAAGCTTCTTATGTTTCTTTTTCTATCTCAGGGCCAACATTGTTTAGCTGCTGACCTGGATAACTGTGTTTTCTTGGGGGAAGAGCGGAAAAACAGTCTGTACGAAGAAGGAGATGTCGTTATAGGGGGTTTATTCCCTTTGCACTACAGCCCTGTGTCTTCCCTTCCAAAATACAAAACAAAACCGACGCCTTTTACGTATAAGTAGTGAGTGAATATTTGATTGTTTGTTGACTTGTGCAGTACAGATTATTATTATTGTATGTGCATATGTGTATATTTTAATGTATATACTTGTGCTGCGTGATTAACTGCTTTTATTCCTGTACAGTTTCAGCTCTCGTGCCTTGCGCTGGATGCTGACTATGACTTTTGCAATCAAAGAGATCAACCATCGCAGCGACCTCCTGCCACACCTGAAGCTGGGGTTCCACATCCGTGACAGCTGTGATGACATACCTGTGTCTCTGAGTGCAGCCCTGCTGTTGGTGAATGGACAGCCAGACATCGGCACCAGAGCTGAGAGTTTGAACAGGGACAAAGTTCTAGAAAGAAACAGTCATTATAATGTAAGCTGTGCTGCGGCACAAACTGTCTCCCCGGTAATCATAGGAGATGCTGCCTCTGGAGTGTCTATGGCTCTGCTAAAAACCTTGGGTTCTTTCCATATCCCACTGGTGAGATTGACTTAAAGTCACTTTTATTGTGCTAATATGTGTTTTTGCCATGTTAAATCTATATTTTATGGCTTCTTTTACGGTTATGCTTTTCCAAATGTCAACTTTTAAGAGTAAATCCCTTTTTTCCTTTTCTCTTTTTGAGAATGGTTAATTTTTTTCAATCCACAGGAAGTAACCTAATCATTCAACATGTTTTTTATTCAACAAAATGTGGTGGTACATGCACAAGGATTTTTGCTGTTAACATTCAAGTTTTAAATACTTAATTTTTGATTCTACTAATATTATGATTTTAGTGTTAATAAATTGCGTTTGTATTTTTTTTAAAGTACAACATTCAGAAGTCTCCCTCAATTGTGAAGTTAGGCCCCTTGTTCTGGAAAATGTTGTCCCATTGAATACTTTTAAAGACGATGGTATTGTTTGTTGAAATGTGATTCTTATTGAACAGATGGTCGGTGAGTATGCAGAACGTAATTCATGTTTTCTATACCAGGTGAGCTATTTTGCATCTTGCAGCTGTCTGAGTAACCAAAAGGAGTTTCCCACTTTCATGCGCACCATGCCCAGTGATGCCTTCCAGATCAGAGCCCTGGCCCGGCTGGTTAGCTATTTTGGCTGGACCTGGGTTGGGGTCATTGGTGTGGAATCTGATTATGCTCGCTTTGCCATTCAACTTTTCCTGAAGGAGTCTGTGAAGTACGGTGTGTGTGCTTCCTACACTCACTTCTACCCTGTGGGCCTGAGTCAGCAGGCTCTAAATGAGCTTCTGGATGTTATTCAGGTAATTTTTGGTAAAAGCATAGTTTTCATTCATATAGACAAAATAGCTTGATCACCTGCAAGAAATACTTTTTTAATGTCAAGTCAGTTATATTACCTTCCAAAACCAACATTGTAGTTAAATTGCACTCTGTGTTATACAAAAACAATTTATTTTGGCTTTTTTGTATACATATTCGACGCAGCCTTTAAATAATATGTCCATTCATAGATCAGTGCTTTTCTGTACCTTGAACTATTTTGGTGTAGGAGATCCAAGACACCATTACTTACAATAATGAAATGACATTTCATTATTGTATTAAACATTCACTTTCACCTGGATGTTTTTTACTGCAGATGTCATCCTCAAAGGTCATCATTAACTTCAGTAGTGAGTCAGAGATGCAGGGCATTCTGAGAGAAGTCCGATATCGGAATATCACCAGCCTGCAGTGGATCGCAAGTGAAGCTTGGGCCACTGCTAAATCACTCTGGGAAAAGTTTGGAGATCTGCTAACAGGAACACTAGGATTTGCCATCCGGAGAGCAGATGTAATTCCAGGTCTGAAACAACACCTCACCAGTGTCAGACCATCCAATATTAATGAATCAGCTTTCTTGGCAGAATTTTGGGAGGAATTGTTTAACTGCAGATTGAACGGATCAGTGAACAACCACTCTCATGGTGGTGTCGCCCACCTCAACAGATTGCTATGTAAAGGGACAGAGGATTTAAAAAATGTTTACTCTCCTTATTCAGATGTTACACAGCTAAGAGTGTCATATAATGTTTACAAGTCTGTGTATTTGGTAGCCCATGCTTTGGAAGATATGAGTAACTGCAAAGTCGGACAGGGGCCTTTCCTTAATCGCACTTGCGCAGACTTAAAGAATGTTAAACCTTGGCAGGTGAGACTAATTGTAGCCTAAGCATTTATTTGAAAAGTCAAAAGTCAAATGCACTATAGTTTGTGTTTAGATAACCTATTTCCATTCCTCCCTCAGCTCATTCACTACATGAAGCGTGCAAATTTCTCTGCACTTGGGGAGAAAGTCAATTTTGATGAAAATGGTGACCCCCATTGCTTATTATGATCTCATGAACTGGCAAAGGAGGCCTGATGGTTCTCTACATTTGGTAAAGTAGGTTTCTATGATGCCTCCACGCCTGATGGACGCAGCCTGGTCATAAATGAGTCAGTGATTCAATGGCCTGTTGGAAAGCAGGTGTGTTCTCTAAAAACAGGCTTGAGACCATGTTCACCTCTTAGGTTGTTGTATGTCGTTTTGATTAACACAACAGCTAATGTGTTCTTATTTGTGTGCAATATACTTTATTGTTAATCAAGAAGGAGAAAAGGTCACCTTCAAGTTGAAACTGACATCAATTGCAAATGAATGTTGTAGACATTAACACCATCAATGACCCGATTTTGACTGATATGTTATTGTAATCTGATATTTTGTAGCTGAAGTGATACACCTTTTAGTCTGTATCATAATTGGATCCTTGCATAACAACTGTTAGACCCTGCTGAATATGTTTTAAAATGTGTGTCTTTCTGAGCTTTGCCTTTCAGGCTTTCCAGTCTGTGTGCAGTGTCAGTTGTCCTCCAGGTTCCCGCATCGCCAGGAGAAAGGGGGAACCCATCTGCTGTTTTGACTGTGTCCCCTGTGCTGAGGGAGAAGTCAGTAATAATACTGGTGTGTTGGTGTTCTGGCTGTTATCACCTTTTCTCCTTTCTTGATGCTTGTTTCTGAAAGTGACTTATTTAAACTAAAAAAGTGTTTTTTTCTACCGCCTACAGATTCTTTAGAGTGCTCACGCTGCTCAGAGGACACATGGCCCAATAAAGCCAGAGATATTTGCATCCCAAAGACTATTGAGTACTTGTCTTACCATGAGTTAATGGGTATTGTGCTGTGTGTTGTATCTGTACTCGGAGCGTGTGTTTCCCTCTCCATCCTTGCCATATTCTTCAAGTACAAAGAAACACCATTGGTTCGTGCCAACAATATGGAACTAAGCTTCCTTCTCTTGGTGTTTCTTGCTGTGTGCTTCCTTGTTGGCCTGTTGTTTATTGGTGAGCCTTCAGACTGGCTTTGCCGTATCAGGTACCCAGCGTTTGGGATCAGTTTTGCCCTCTGCATTTCATGCCTCCTGGCCAAGACAGTAGTGGTCCTCATGGCTTTCAGGTCTACACTGCCAATAAGTAATGCCATGAAGTGGTTTGGACCCACGCAACAGAGAGCCAGTGTGCTTTTAGGAACAGTTGTTCAGGTACAAACACTTTCCATAAGTCAATTTTGAAAATGTAAATGTCGAATTCAAATCAACATCCTCTTTTTCCCTCCACTCAGGTTATAATCTGTCTTATCTGGTTGCTCACCAGTCCACCTCATGCCTACAACAACACAGATCACAGTGCTGTCATCATCATTGAGTGTGTGACTGGCTCAGAGATTGGCTTTTGGTGTGTTCTTGGATACATCAGCATCTTGGCCTGCATGTGCCTCCTAATGGCATTTTTTGCTCGAAAGCTGCCTGACAATTTCAATGAGGCAAAGTTCATCACCTTCAGCATGTTGATATTCTTCGCAGTGTGGATTACATTTATTCCAGTTTATGTGAGCACAGCTGGGAAATATACTGTGGCCGTCCATATTTTTGCTATTTTAGCCTCAGCTTTTGGTGTCCTTTTTTGCATTTTTGCTCCAAAGTGCTATATAATAGTACTGGAACCAGAAAAAAACAGCAAGACGAATATGATGCAAAGATAAATATTAACTGTACGTGTATGTGTTGCTAAAATTGTACATGTATGAGTAACCGATTTCAAACAAATATATCTCTGTTGTCAGGGAACTTAAGATTCATGCTGGAAATAAAATAAGGCAAACCCTGCTTAAGCACTTTTGATTAATGGTTAACATCTGATATCATAATGATCCAAATATTGACAGTTTTTGAAGTTATTGTTGCGTATATTTGAACTGCAATTTGATTTATAATTTAAATGTTATAATTGATTAGATTGTTAGAATAAGGGGAGCACATCTCATCCATGGTTAAGAGTCATATGTATGTATTGTAATTTTCATTGAACCAAATACAATAAATTATTTAAGTGAGGAGAAAAGTACATTTTTATTTATTTTGCGAATGTTCAAATAGAAAATATTTAATTTTAATTATGATTGGAAATAAAACACAACTACTAACAGAGCCAGATGTCTGATTTGTGTTTATTGACAAATATACTTAAAGGGACCTATCATGCAAAATGCAATTTGTTATGTCTTTTATACATAAATATGTGTCCCCGGTGTGTCAGGGAACTCACGCAGTATCAGAAAATAAAACCCTCTCTCTTTTCCTCCGTACCCAAATCTCTAAAAACGGGGCTACAACGGAGCTGATCCAGATTTGCCATCCGTTATGACGTTATTTACGTCATAGCGGATGGCACTCACGTGGTGGACCCACGGCCCTATCAGAAAGCAATGCCCGACGTGTTGTGGACGCAGTGGCGGCGGGTCATTAGGGGCAGGTGGGGCACAGCCCCACCTAGTGTCAGAAGAAAGTATTACAAATAATGATTACAAAAAAATACTAAAAAATAAATAAAAAAACATATAAAATATATTTTAAGGTCATGTTTAATAATCTGATTCGTCTGTACATTTCTGTTTTAGTCTGTGTTCTTCTAATTAGTGTCTAGAGTGCCGTTTTTAGCTGTTTAGAGCCATGTGGGACAAAACCCGATCCTGCCCCTACCTCTCACAGTCTAAGTGAACGGTGATTGTAAAAACTACACTGCGCATGCTCAGAGTATTTTTCTATTTAATGTGTGTGGCAAAAAAATAATGACCGTAGGGGCATAGTGCTCCCATCCCCACCATACGTCATCTCACATAATTCAGAATTGATTGGCTGTAAGTACTCACGTGTGCAGTGCTGCGAAACGTCACGTGTAGTTTGAAGAGGAGACGAGAGAGCAGCATATAGCTAACATCACCAGCGATTAAAAGAAGTAAAAAACTGAAAGAAAATGAATGAAGTTGACCATTTACTGGAGCACACATTTGAGACACTTAGTCTCGGAGAGAAACTGGAGGTAAAGCGCCTCGGTGCCCACCATCCACCGGATTTCCAAATGGTCCAGACTGCGGGCAAAGTTAAACGTGGGTTTAACGCTGAGTGGTTTGCTAAAAATAAATGGCTAACGGCGAGCATCCAGAAGAATTCCCTCTTTTGCTTTCCTTGCCTGCTTTTGGTGAAGATCAAGGTACTTGGTCGAGGACAGGTTACAAGGACTTAAAGCATCTTTCGGAGAGGACAATGAAGCATGAGAGCAGCAACAGTCATTTGGAAAATGCCGTAAAATTGGGATTACTTGGAAGGGTGAATGTTGCAGCTCAGATTGACAGCGCCTACAGACGCGGCATTGATTCTCATAATAGGAAGGTGGAAGAAAACAGGTACGTGCTTGGTCGGATCATCACCTGTATTAAACTGTGTGGGAAATGTGAGACAGCACTGCGGGGCCACAACGAGTCGGCGGACTCTCTGAATCCAGGGATATTCAGGTAAATTTTCGAGACAATGTGTGAGGGCGATTCCAGGCTTCAACGGCACTACGAAGCTCAGCTTGTTTTCAAAGGGACATCAAGCACCATACAGAATGAACTCTTGGACTGCATGTATGATGTGTACAGGGAGGAAATAGCCAAGCAAGTGGACAACACATCATTTGTTGCCGTTCAGGCCGACGAGACAACCGATGTCTCCTGTAAATCGCAAATGGTGATTGTGCTGCGATACATTATGCCTGACCTCACAGTTACAGAGCGTTTTTTGGAGTTTGTGGAAGTAAAGGACAAAACTGGTGTAGGTCTCTCTAACAGCATCAAGGCTGTTCTGGAACCCCTGAAGCTGAAAGAAAAGCTAATCGCTCAGACCTATGACGGGGCGGCCGTCATGAGCGGTAACGTGCGCGGGGTACAGACGGTGATGAAGGAGACGTACCCAAACGCTCAGTTTGTTCACTGCTACGCCCACCAACTGAACCTGACCCTGCAGCAACTGTGTTCAGCAAGGATGAGCATCCTGAAGGTGTTTTTTGCAGATCTAACTGCTTTTTCCACTTTTTTCTCCGGTGCTCCAAAACGTGTTGCAGCTCTTGCAGAGGCAACACAGAGACGCATCCCACGGCCACCGGCTGTGAGATGGAACTTTAAAAGCAGAACTGTGAACGCGGTTTGGGAGACCCGAGATGCACTACTTCAGTGTATGAAGCATATACGCGCACAACCAGGATGGGATGCGGTCACCATAAGTGAGGCATACGGCCTGTCAAAGAAACTGCGGGACCGAGCATTTATGCAGCTCCTGGAGTTTTTTTCGTTGCTTATGCCAGAAGTGGATGTTCTATACAACACTCTGCAAAAACGAAGCATCGATGCACCTGAGATCAACAGCGCGCTCTGCCGTTTCAAGGAAAATGTTCAGAAAATGAGGCAGAAAACTGATGCATTGGCCGCCACTGCTCATGATGGAACAGACGAGCCAGGCCGACGAGTCAGCAGCACAGCGCCGGTGATGAAGGAGGCTTGTGACACAGTCATCTCACAGGTGGAACAGAGGTTCTCACAGAGTGACCATTTGATCGCTGCAAAGCTTGTTGACAGCTCATTCTTCCCACAGCATGTCCTGTCATTTCCTACACCTGAGCTTGACTGCGCCGTGAAACTGTGGCCTGCGTTGGGAAACAAGGAGAAGTTGAAGTCTGAGCTGACCACGCTCTACCGCCACAGTGAGCTTCACACTGGAAACACTGCCCTGTCTCTGTTGAAATCCATTCACGAGAACAACTTGGAGGAAACGTTTGCTGAGACTGTTATTTTGGTCAAAATAATAGTGACAACTCCGATGACGACATCCGAGTCAGAGAGGAACTTTTCCACCCTCAAAAGGATAAAGACTTTCACTCGCAACACCATGGGACAGCCGCGACTTAACGCATTGGCCATGCTTTCAATTGAAAGCCAGTTGATCCAGCAACTACAGGACTTCATCCCCAAAGTGATAGACACATTCTGTCAGAGGAAGGACCGCCGTGCCGCTTTTCTTTTCAAGTGAGCCTTCAGCTTTGGTAAGTTCATTTATGTCATATATTTTGTTGATCTTCTGTGTTTTGCCTCTGCTGGATCGATTGATATTGTGACATCGATGATGAGTGTCTGTGTTTTCCTTATATTTACAGTCTATGGTGTTTTAATGCTAAAGCATTACGGTTGTTGTTATTGTTAAGAATTACTTTGTGATGGTGACCTTTACTCCATGTATGAAGGTGCATTACTATGACATCCCCACGCTGTGTACGTAAATGTATGCGCTCACAGTGTTGCTCCTGTGGTCTTCAGTATGTAATTTGACACTCCCCCTCTCTCTCTCCTCCCCCCCTCTCTCTGTCCCCCCCCTCTCATCTCTCCTCCCTCTCTCTGTCCCCCCCCTCTCTCTCTCTCTCTCTCCCCCGACCTCTTTCTGCCCCCCCAGTTTTGTACACCTAGAAACGCCACTGTGTGGACGTAATATGGCCTTTGTTTACATTAGCAAGCATCGCTAACACTCAGAGCTAACCTGTACTGCACAAAGCATGTGTGTGAAGAAGCAGGAAATAAAAAGGAACTCACCTTGTGGTAAACCAGCAAGAGAGAAAGCCTTTGAGCTCCATACTGTTTCAGAAATAATCCTTGATAATCCATGATATGGCGTTTCATCACCGCAGTATTTAGTTTAGACAGTAGCTGCCCGTCCCGCATTTTTTTTTAAAGCTTTATACCCGGTGTCAGTATGTGTTCGGTCTACCAGATGTGTTCGGGGTCCGTTACTCTTACCAATGATGTCACGCATTGGTTGTACGGCAACCCAAGAGGACATTTGACACGGCCAAATGCCGAATGCATTGAAACTCCAGACTCAACGTAAGAGTTTGAGCCTCTTCGGGGGTGCTAACATTTAAACATACACTTAATTCTTTACTTTGTCCATTATTGTAGAAGATATTACCTTGAAATATATTCTTAGAATAAGCGAGACATTTATTTAACTCCTGTTTGACAATAACTGTACATTTATTTTCTTTTATTTAAAATTAGAAATCAAATTTGATCATACACCAATAGGGCGGGTCATACTCAGGTGCTGACATGAATCTGAAGGAAATCCTAACATGGGGGTGTCTAAATTGTGTGTTTTTTTATGGGGAATTCCAACCCAGTCTCATAAAAAAACTAGTGGTGCACGATAATTATCGGCCCGATAATTATCGGTCCGATATTAGGAATTATGACGTCATCCCGATAAACCCGATAAAAGTATTAATAGCCCCGATAATATACAATATATTTTTTGGGTAAAAAAAAAGAAAAAAATACTGCGGTGTGGGTGGATTGGGATGAGGGGCGCTTGTTTTTCACTCGGCTCCTCCCGTTTTGCCAGTACCGTGGTATTAGTGGTTTAGGAAGAGGGGAGTTTTTCACAAATCCAGCGCTCCCTAACTCATGCCTGGCTGTGACGTAAATGGTGTGCGGCCGTGAAGCCAGGACAGTAAACAAACATGTCGCCGGTAGTATGGGACTATTTCAAAGTTTCAGAGTTAGATAGTTCGCTTGCTATTTGTATTAACAAATGCAATGCAGAAGTTCCACGAGGAGGGAAAAAGGCAACGAGCTATAATACTTCCAACCTGATTAGTCACCTGAAACATTGCCATCGCTACGATGGTGTGTTAAAAGCGTACGAAGACGCCTGCGCTGCTAAACTAGCGGCGAATCCAAAGCCAGCTGCAAAGGCACCGGGGCTTTTACCTATCGACTAGGCTTTTGAAAAAGGCAAGAAGTTTGCCAGAGACGACCCCAGGGCTAAAACGATCTCTAACTTCATCATATAAATGATGGCGCTTGACGAGAGTCAAAACTGTTCTTGGCTTTGTTTTATTCATAGTAGTAATGCTCATGTAATTTGCTCACTACTAGTCTTTTTTTACCACCAGGTGTGCAAAAACTACAGGTACATTTAATATATATATATATTATATTATTATCGGTTATCGGTATCGGTATCGGTCTTGAGAAGCAGGAAGTTATCGGTATCGGTATCGGTTTCAAAAAACCAATATCGTGCATCCCTAAAAAAAACGTGTAATAACTACGTTGGTCCACAACTTGGGACGTAGTATTTCTACAAAAACGCCTCTGAAATGGTAAGATCCCTACGTTTTTTTTCACCATTCATTCCAATGTCACGTGATCTTCAAATTTCTCCCTGCATAAAAAAAAAACATGGCCGAACTTCGTTTTATTCTCGGTGGAAAATGCCTATTTTATGGTTAGTTTGGCCATTAAAATGCGTTTTGATGTCATTTGATGCAAGAAATATGAGTTGTTATTTCAGATTATGTGTGCAGTGGATGTACATGATCTTTACTTTGAGTTATTACGAAGATTACTCCAGGAAATGGTGTATATACAAGGTTTTCATTGTTACCAAGGTGGTTGCTAGGGACGCTGCTATCAATATTATTTCTGTTATGTTGTGTAACTGTTTAATGGTGTTATCTTTATTGCTACCCCCTTCCCCGTCAATTTATATTGTAAAACTATTTATAGCGCAAATGTATTAGTTTAACAAAATCCGCATCTAAAATTGTGGCATACGTTATTTTCCCCTGTGCAATTCTCCATTTACTCAACAATAACACATAATTATCCTTGTGTTTATTTATTTGTTTGATTAATAAACACAAGTTGGATTCCGTCAGGACCGAGGGTCGGAGCAGCTCATTTGCTTTAGAGAATATTACACCCGGAAGTAAGTATTCTCTCTGCTTCGCTTGACAAACCCTGTGATAGTCCTCAAGCTCTGTGATTGGAGAGTGTGCTCCGAGGGTTACGCCGAGCGTCGAACAGCACTTGAAATGGGATGGAAACACGGCAGACTGTCCAAAACTGGATTTGAACGGGTCCACCGCGTCCCCCCCTCCCCCACCCCGTCCCAAGAACTACACATGCTGGCTATTGTGTTTCGCAACATGTTCTCTATCTATGGCACGTCTCTACTGGGAGTTGTAGTTTTAAAAGACGTTTTCGTATTTCCCATAATAAGAAGTTGCCAGTATTAAACTGTGTACATCCCTGGAGGTTTAGGGGATAGGAAACACTCACATTTAAAACATATAATTAATAAATGGGTGAAAATTGCTTGTGCCCATAATGGGCAGCATTAATATACCCACATGCCAGCTAAGGTCAGAAGAGCTTTATTTAACAGCTGGTCTTATGTCTGTGACCCCTCCTGTTGTTAATTGATAAGACTGAAACATGCACTTGTCAAGGTTCAGAGGCAAATTTTGCAAATATGGCAGTAGCCATCGATCATCTTAAGATAAGATATACTTTATTGATCCCAAGTTGGAAACATTTGCGTTACATCAGCATGTGTAACAGTTGTAAATATGCAGTGGTGTTTATTTGTAAATCATTTAGTATAATCACACAAATTCTGTGTTTTATATTTAATAATTCTGTGTTCTTTATGTATTGATTGTTCAATACCTGACAAGGCCAGAGATGAAATATCTACATACATCTTATAAGAGTGTAACCCAAATGTCCCGTAGCCTCTCTGAACACCATGGAACTCTGCATTGTGTTTGTTATTGGTGATGGGATGTTATGCAGAGGGGTGGAAAACAGGACACAGCAGATCGGATTGCGGTGGAGATGCTGAGATTCAATCGATGCCGCCTGGGCATAGCGGGAAAAGTGGTCTGTAACCACAAGCACATTTTCTATGCCACCTTTGGACTTCTCCAGAGTCAGAAAGTCCACACACACCAGCTCCATTGGGGCACTGCTATGGATACTGACCAGGGGAGCCCTGGAGCCTGCAGTAGAGTCCGGAGACAGCACCTTTCACACTGCTCACACCAAGCCTTGATTTCTTGAAACATTCTTGGCCAGTAGAATCTCTCCCTTATCATTTGCAACGTCCTCTCAAATCCTAAATGCCCTGAATCATCATGGAGAGCAGTCTTTACTGCTGTATGCAGTTTCTCTGGCAATACTAGCTGCTCCACTACTCCCCTTTGGCCGTCCTGGATGTGGCGGTACATGATACCATCCCTCACCATTAACCTCCTCCACTCTTTTAAAAGAAGGCACACCTGCCCACCACCACTGACCCTCTCGCTGCGGCTTGGTTTCCGGTTCAAACTTTTGTAGTGCAAGCCGGGGCCAATGACAGAGTCCTCCTTCTGCCCCACACGGATCTCCTGTTTTGTCATGGCAGGCAGGGATTCCGTCCCCACCTCCCTGTAGGGCTCACTTGACATTTCCGGCCCAAGGTCTTGTGAGTCAGGGTTCTCTGCGGCAGTGTTCTCATCAGGGGGCCCTCCTGGTTCTAGTGTGGGCTGTGTCTCCCCATGCACTCTCACATTGATCCCCACCCGCTGAGGACAGGTTTGTAGGACCTGTGTGACCTCCTGGTTTGACATACGGGAGAGGGCATCTGCATTTGCGTTACATTGTCCCCTCCGATACTGGATGTCAAAGTGGAATGTAGACAGCCGAGACACCCATCGCTGACCGGTAGCATCCAGCTTTGCAGAGGACATCACATATTTGAGGTGGTTGTTATCCGTCTGGACAGAGAATTGACGCCCATAGAGATGGTCGTAAAACTTGTCTGTCACTGCCCACTTCAGAGCAAGGAACTCCAGTTTGTGTGCAGGCTACCTCGACTCGGCCGGGCTCAAGCCTCTGCTCGCATAGGCTATGACTCTCTCAGCTCCATCCTGGACTTGAACCAAGACAGCACCAAGCCCCTGTCCCGACGCATCGGTCTGAAGCACAAAAGGTAGGCTGTAATCCGGGTAACCCAGTACTGGAGCAGTCGTCAACTTTTGCTTCAGGGACTAAAAGGCTTCTTCACACTCTGTTAAAATAAGTGCTTCAACATAGTTAACATTGCTGGAGGTATGCACAAATATTGATAGATGTCTTGTAATACACTATTGAGGAACCTGCGACCCAAGTTTTTAATTCATTGCATAACTACACCGTTTGTGTATATGATATGTCAATAAACCTTAGAAAATCTTGAAATCTTGAAAGGGATGTGCAAAATAGTAATTATATACAGTCTTTAATTAACTATTAGTAGAGAATAACGAGTAATGAATATACTTTATAGGGATCCTATTAATATCTAATAATAAAAATAATGAAATTCAATAACATGCTTTAACCACTAGGTGTCCCTTTATATCAGCTGTGCACCTTTATGGTGTAAATACAGCCTATCTACCAATTGGATTAAATATAAAAGTCAGCTGAATTAGTGTTGATACTGCAAGGAGACGTATTGTGTGAAAAGAAATGTAAGATGTTGTTTAATTGCTGATATATTTATGATCCACGTCACGTTTTCAGTGTTGGCGGCAGTTCCTCATGTTTGTCTAGAAGTCTTCTCATCAGGGCTCTATAAATAGAGAACTACGGCAGATATGTAATATTTAATGCAACCGAACCGTGTATTACAATGCCGTTATGTGATGACTTTCAAAGAGAAAAGCAAGCACACTCGGAATAAAGTATTGTTTTATTTTCAAAAAATGTTTTCGGTCTGTTTCCGGTATTTGTTTATGACGATGTGATGTGAGATGTGAGACTGGAATTGCACAGGGGAAAATAACGTATCTATGCCACAATTTTAGATGCGGATTTTGTTAAACTAATACGTTTGCGCTGTGGACCAAAACTATACATTGACGGGGAAGGAGGTAGCAATAAAGATAACACCATTAAACAGTTACACAACATAACAGAAATAATATCGATAGCAGCGTCCCTAGCAACCACCTTGGTAACAATGAAAAATGTGTATGGACACAATTTCCTGAAGTAATCTTCGCAATAACTAGCAAACTGAAGATCATGTACATCCACTGCACACATAATCTGAAATAACAACTCATATTTCTTGCATCAAATGACATCAAAACGCATTTTAATGGCCAAACTAACCTTAAAATAGGCATTTTCCACCGAGAATAAAACGAAGTTCGGCCATGTTTTTTTTTTCTGCAGGGAGAAATTTGAAGATCACGTGGAATGAATGGTGAAAAAAAACATAGGGATCTTACAATTTCAGAGGCGTTTTTTTAGAAATACTACATCCTAATTTGTGGACCAACGTAGTTATTACACGTTTTTTTATGAGACTGGGTTGGAATTCCCCATAAAAAAACACACAATTTAGACACCGCATGTTAGGATTTCCTTCAGATTCATGTCAGCACCTGAGTATGACCCACCCTATTGGTTTATGATCAAATTTGATTTCTAATTTTAAATAAAAGGAAAGAAATTCACAGTTGTTGTCAAACAGGAGTTAAATCAATTTCTCGCTTGTTCTAAGAATGTATTTCACCATATTCATATTTAAATTATCGGGAAATTACGTTGTAATGATAATAAATCACCTCCCTCGTTCAGATTAATGTCGATTGTTATTTTTTATTATTTAGATGCTTTTATTTTGAAGTTATTGCTATGTTGAAAAAAGTAATATCTTCTACATATAATAACGGACAAAGTAAATAATTAAGTGTATGTTTAAATGTTAGCACCCCCCGGAGAGGCTGAAGCTCTTACGTTGAGTCTGGAGTTTCAATATATTCGGAATTCCGAACACATCTGGTAGGCCGAACACATATGGTACTGACACCGGAATCAGCACTTTTGAAACCGGAAGTGAAATAGAGGGATATGAGGCATGGCTAGAATGGGTGATCTGTTTGGTATTTTTGAGCAAAAAACTTCATAGACATGTTTTTTATATATTTTTATTAGTGCTGTCAAAATTATCGCGTTAACGGCGGTAATTAATTTTTTGAATTAATTGCGTTAAAATATTTAACGCATTTAACGCATGTGCAGAATGGCCCGCCCCGTGTGCCACCAGTGGCAGCGCTGGGGTAGGCTACTACACCCATACCAATAAATGGCTTAGCCCCACCATGAAAAATGATGTTAAAGTAAGCAAAATAAAGTCTGCCAACTCGCGGAGTAAATTGCACAGACAGCAGTTAGTAAGATTGATTTCAGTAGCCACGGTTTTGAAAACGTTTGTCACGTAGCGATCGTCTTCTCAATAGAACATCTTTGATAACGGCGTGGTGTTGTTGCAGGAAGTCCCGACGGAGAATACTTTTGCTGTAGTATAGGGGTGCACATAACTGGTACGCAGGTTATGTGCGTAATCTGAAATGCGTACCGTCACTTGTGTCACAAAGCGCATTTGCGTACCGACGTACTTGTGAAGCTTTTCCAGAAGGCAGTTAGATCACCGGACGACAGAGTCGGTCTCCGTGTGTACAGACAGGGCTGCTGTTAACGTCGGTCTGTACAACGGAATTGTGCCAAAACTACACCACCCGGCTGCGGAGGGAGACTCCCCCCCCCTTCACTGGAGAACTGCGCTAAAACAGCTGATCACAACGTTCACACTCTGTGGTCACGAAGTAGTCCACTAGCCGCCCCCCCCCCCCTCTGTCGACTTTCCTGAAGTACTCCCCCGTTGATAGAAATCAACACGTAATGAAATAAGACCCCACGGTGTGATGATTGATAGGTGTGTGGGTTGTCTTTCATTTTGACACGCAGAAATGTTTTATAATAAACATAGATACTGTATGTTAAATGGATATATCCGCCTTCTTTCATTTATCTTTCCATTCCCACAACAATATACATAAATAAATGGCTTATTTTGGACATAGTTCGAATGGTGATTAATCATGATTAATTAATTTTTAAGCTGTGATTAATCTGATTACATTTTTTAATCGTTTGACAGCCCTAATTTTTATATATCTGAGACCTATGCTATTGCCTAAAAATAGCATGATAGGTCCACTTTAAGAAAAAAAAACAAGAAATACATGTACTACCATATAGTACAACAAACAATTATTTATATTTATGTTACATGCATATGTTCAAATCATATTCTTATCACACAAAGCACAATTACAATTGTAATACTTTGGCCTATACAAACAGTGAAAATCATCTGTTGGGAAATAAAAATACACTTGTTAGAAAATGATAATGTATCAATAACTGATATAATATACATTCAGTGATAATCATTCAACATATTTTCTATCCTTGGTTTTTCTCCTATTGTACAGTACAGGTTGTGCATAGGTAAATTCACATGTGTATTGATTGATTACATATCAGACCTATTGATGAAAACTCAGTATAATGTAACAATGCTTATCTGGTGTTGCTACTACTACTCCTACTATACATTATACACAAGCTAAGAGTTCAAAATAAAAGATTATATATTTTATCTCACATTTTTTCCCATGATATGTTTCTTGGTATTTCTTTCTGGCTTGATAAAAAGTATGTAACATTTAGGAGCAAAAATGCTAATCAACAGGCCAAATGCTGAGGATAAAATTGCAAATATTTCAACAGCTACGGTGAACTTCCCCGGAGAGCTGACATATGCTGGGATAAAGGTGATCCAGACAGCACAGAATATCAGCATGCTGAAGGTGATATACTTAGCTTCATTAAAATTATCTGGCAATTTTCTTGCTAGAAATGCCAGGACCAAACAAATCATTGCAAGGATCCCTATGTACCCAATCACTGCATAGAAAGCAGCCTCAGAGCCTGTGTTACATTCTAAAACTATCTTTTTATTGCTGTATCTGAAAACCATGTCTGGGAAAGGTGGTTTTAACTTAAGCCACAACACACATATTACAATCTGAATCAAAGTGCAGGAAAAAACTATGATCCTTTGCTGTACAGGACCAAACTTTCCTGCTAATTTGTTGCCAGGAAATGTGGCTTTAAAAGCTGTTACAACAACAATAGTTTTTCCCATGACACAGGACATACAAAGTGCAAATGTCACACCAAAAGCTGTGTGGCGCAGCATGCATGTCCAGACTGTAGGTCTGCCGATGAAAGTGAGGGGACAGAGAAAACACAAAAAGAGAGAAAACAACAGGAAACAGCTCAGCTCAGAGTTGCTGGCCTTTATCACAGGAGTCTCTCTGAAGCGGATAAAGACCGTCATGGAAGCCAGCGACAGGGAGGCCCCAAGCAGGGATAAAACTGTTAAAGCCATTCCCATCGGCTCTTGGTATGTAAGGAACTCAATTATTTTAGGAATGCACTCATCTTTCCTCTCATTGGACCAGTATTCCTGTGTACAGGGTGTGCAGTCAGCTCTACCTGTTGATCACGAACAGAAATAATCAGTTATGTGTTTGGATGTTACATTTCTCAAAAATGGTATACTCATTTTATAAAAAATGCAAATGTTTTATATGTAACAGCAACTTCATTCAAAGTGATGCAGTGACTCTTACAATGATATAGGATACTCTAAACATTAATTATGCGTCTGATACCTGTTGAGTTGGCTATAGTTCCATCAGCACATGGAATGCAGTCAAAGCAGCAGCGGGGTTTTCCTTTTATTTGAGCTTTTCTTGTTCCGGCTGGACAAACATTAGAGCACACAGACGTCGGAACCTGAGGGAAGAAAACATTTGAAAATGTATTATGGACTTGATCTCAAATACAATCGCTAAGCCTGTTGCCATAAGATACAATTATTTTACCATTTTCCCTTTCCTCCACACAATTCTTTCCTCCTGAATGCTGAGCTCCTTATCAGCAGCAGAGGAAAAATGACCCACTGTGACATGTTGCACCTGCCCATTTTTCAGCTGCCAGTTAATCAGGTCATAAGAAGCAGGAGGATCACCATTCTTATCAAAAAACACATTATCCCCAAACTGATTGATAACATTCACCCTTTGAAGGTGATCCGTGACCTTAGAGAGGGAACAGAATCATTTATAAATATGTATCATTCTTATTGACAACATCATTTCTATGCAGATACAGTATAATGATTGTATATCTGCAAGAGGGTGGCTGTCTTTTGTTCTCACCTCTTTGGGCTGAATTTCTGATGTATTCAAACATGGCCTCACTGATCTTTCTCGGACAGATTGGCAGAATACCAACTGATGTAGCGCATGTGCAACGGCATAAACTGCTTTATACACATTATAGGACACTCTTAGCTGTGTGACATTGAAGAACAAATTCTTGGAATTCAATAATGTCTCATAGCCTGTGCAAATTTCATTTGTTGAATCAGTTACTGCGTCTTCCCCGGGTAAAACAGGTCGACAGCCCACAATAGTCTCCCAGAAATCCTTTACAAAGGCGTCACTTGGATCATCATAAGGGTTAATGCCTGTAAGGAATTGTCGTAGGTTTGGAATAGCCATCTTGTTCACAACAAATCCTAGGGCTCCACCAAACACTTGGTAGATTTCATGGGTGGATGGTCGACTTGCTGTTATCCAGGCCTCGCTGGCAATCCACTGTATTCCTGTAATGTTCTGTTTTACAACCTCTTTCATCAGAGGGTAAAAGTCACCCTCTGGAACAAAAGCAAGAATGACTTTGACAGTCGACTGCTTGATCATTTCCACAACCTCCAGAATTTTATCCATACTGTATGTACGTTTAATTTTCCCAACAAATGCAATACAAACCCCAAGCTTTTTAACCTCTTCAGTAAAAGCCAGGATTCCATTTAGGCCGTAGTCATTGTCTGACTGTATGGCACCAATCCACTGCCAGCCAAAGTGTTTCACCAGTGCTGCCAAAGCCTTTGCCTGGAAGTAGTCGCTGGGGATTGTCCGAAAGAAAGTTGGGTATTTAGCTCTGTCACTCAGACAGGCACATGTTGAGAAGTAACTCACCTAAAAAGAACACCAACAGTCTGAACAAAATGCCAAAAGACAAGCACTACACAAACATTAATTATCACAGAATACTAACATTGTAAACATATAATTTATTCTCTTACTATTGGTACATGAAATGGCCCAAGAGCTCCAGCTATAGCTAAAGACTGAGATGATCCTGACTCTGCTATGAGTGCAGATATAGCTGGAGGACATGATGAATTCATTTCTGTGTCCTCTGTTCCACTAGCCAGTGTTAGTGCAGCACGTAAAGTATTTGTGGGAGATGCACAAGAGTTAAGGATCCTATAGCCGAGAGATATGTTTGGCAGGAGAGCAGGATCTTTGTTTATTTCTTCAATCGCAAATATCATTACTTGAGTCCATCGAAAAGCTCGCAGGTCAAATCTAAAAAGATTTTAGAGATTTAAATAGATTGTGAAAATCCAGAGCTGCAGCTGTACATGTGCAAAGACATTTGTAAGATAAAAGTAGAAAGCTAGCAGGATGAAATAAATCAGAATGTATTACAACTTACCCTGCACACTTTGCTCCAGGTGGCTCGCTCGTGAACATTGAAGTGCTTATTATTTCTTTGTTGAATACTGGGAAAATACCCCCAATCATTATGTCTCCCTGCTTAAACAAACCGGGCATGTCAAACCTGTTGAAACGTTCACAGCCAGAAACCCTGTTCAGGTAAAAAAAATACAGAGCTAAAATCCTAGCTATCAACATCTTATGCATGTTTGCTTGAAATCATTTGATGGAGATAAAGACATGCTCCTATAACAACTGCGTCTGATAAAGGCGACTCTGCATGCTCTCTTTTCATAAAAGGTTCATTTATTTCCCACAGGGCTCAGCAATCATAACTGGTTAAGATTAGAACAACAGGGAACGGTGATGGCTATATTCAGGACACACACTATGCAAGCTACAGTATCATGCACATACCAAACAATATAGCATACCCCAATTCCAATAAGATTTACATTTTGTTTCATGTTACAGGCTAGTCAAATGCCAGCAAACTGCTCAGCACTCAAACAGGGTGGTGAAGTGTTGGGACATATAGCTCTATATGACACACACACACACACACACACACACACACACACACACACACACACACACACACACACACACACACACACACACACACACAGGTCATTATGTTCCCCAGAGAAAGGGTTCTTGCTAAAATGTATAACATGTATTTTAATAATTGTTGTACTTGTACTAACCCTGTTCAGTGAACCGATTGTTTAGTAAATAGCAGTAAAGTTCCAAAGTAGTTGTGAATGGTCTGATCAGCAGTAACATATCATTGAATTCTCAGGAGTTGAACATACGACTACTGTGGCTGATTCACTTTTTTTTCCAACCCAAGGGACAATAGGTGATTGATTCAGTTGCCTGTATGTGTATTCAGCAGTGATGGTTTAATAACGTTTTACAGATTACCGAACTGTTTTAAATAAACAGTACAGAACCAGGTCCATCCGTTTTATGTCCTTAATCAACACATCCTCACTCCCAGGTCGGCCTATGTTGACGTTATGTCAAGTCCCCTGTCGACTTTTTCCAACGCAAGGGGGGGCCCTTAGCGTCCATTTTCAGCTTTCCGGGATGTCCATATGCTTCTATGGACGCTCATGGAAGCACGGCATTCGTTTGTGTCGGCTGCCCTTAAAGGCAATGTGAGCGTCCATTCTCATTGGATAACGGATAATTGTACACCCGGAAGTAAGTATTTCCCTTACTGTCGATTGATTTTACAGTGATATCTGCACTACTCATCGACTAAAAAACACCAGATTATCCTTGTTAATTACACAACATTGATTGGTTTAAATTGTGTGCAATGCTTTTGTATTTTTCCCCTTCGATTCGGAGAAACAAATATGTTTTCGGAGTAAAGGATGGCAGAAGACACTACACTACCCAGAATCCCCAGCTATCGTTTGGACTACACCATGTGCTCTGTTTGACGTCACGTGATCTTCAAATTTCTCCCTGCAGAAAAAAAAAACATGGCCGAACTTCGTTTTATTCTCGATGGAAAATGCCTATTTTAAAGTTAGTTTGGCCATTAAAATGCGTTTTGATGTCATTTGATGCGAGAAATATGAGTTGTTGTTTCAGATTATGTGTGCAGTGGATGTACATGATCTTTAGTTTGCTAGTTATTACGAAGATTACTTCAGGAAATTGTGTCCATAACGTTTTCATTGTTACCAGGGTGGTTGCTAGGGACGCTGCTATCGATATTATTTCTGTTATGTTGTGTAACTGTTTAATGGTGTTATCTTTATTGCTACCCCCTTCCCCGTCAATGTATAGTGTTGGTCCACAGCGCAAACATATTAGTTTAACAAAATCCGCATCTAAAGATAGCCTACGTTATTTTCCCCTGTGCAATTCCAGTCTCACATCTCACAGCACATCGTCATTAACAAATACCGGAAACAAACCGAAAACATTTAAAAAAAATACAATAATACCTTATTCCGAGTGTGCTTGCTTTTCTCTTTGGAAGTCATCACATAACGGCATTGTAATACACGGTTCGGCTGCATTAAATATTACATATCTGCCGTAGTTCTGTATTTATATAGCCCTGATGAGAAGACTTCTAGACAAACATGAGGAACTGAAAACGTGACGTGGATCATAAATATATCAGCCATTAAACAACATCTTACATTTATTTTCACACAATACGTCTCCTTGCAGTATCAACACTAATTCGGCTGACTTTTATATTTGATCCAATTGGTAGATAGGCTGTATTTGCACCATAAAGGTGCACAGCTGATATGGGGCACCTAGTGGTTAAAGCATGTTATTGAATTTCATTATTTTTATTATTAGATATTAATAGGATCCCTATAAAGTATATTAATTACTCGTTATTCTCTACTAATAGTTAATTAAAGACTGTATATAATGACTATTTTGCACATCCCTTTCAAGATTTCAAGATTTTCTAAAGTTTATTGACATATCATATAGGCCTACACAACTATGGTGTAGTTATGCATTGAATGAAAAACTTGGGTCGCAGGATCCTCAATAGTGCATTACAAGACATCTATCAATATTTGTGCATACCTCCAGCAATGTTAACTATGTTGAAGCACTTATTTTAACTGATATTATACATAATGTATTATACTCTTATAAGATGTATGTAGATATTTAATCTCCGACCTTGTCAGGTATTGAACAATCAATAAATAAAGAACACAGAATTGTTGAATATAAAACACAGAATTTGTGTGATTATACTAAATGATTTACAAATAAACACCACTGCATATTTAACTGTTACACATGCTGATGTAACGCAAATGTTCCAACTTGAGATCAATATAGTATATCTTATCTTAAGCTGATCGATGGCTACTGCCATATTTGCAAAATGTGCCTCTGAACCTTAACAAGTGCATGTTTCAGGCTTATCAATTAATGTAATGTAATGTAATGTTATCAATTAACAACAGGGGTCACAAACATAAGACCAGCTGTTAAATAAAGCTCTTCTGACCTTAGCTGGCATGTGTGTATATATATATATTAATGCTGCCCATTATGGGCACAAGCAATTTTCACCCATTTATTAATTATATGTTTTAAATGTGAGTGTTTCCTATCCCCTAAACCTCCAGGGATGTACACAGTTTAATACTGGCAACTTCTTATTATGGGAAATACGAAAACGTCTTTTAAAACTACAACTCTAGAGACGTGCCATAGATACAGAACATGTTGCGAAACAGAATAGCCAGCATTTGTAGTTCTGGGGACAGGGTGGGGGAGGGGGGACGCGGTGGACCCGTTGAAATCCAGTTTTGGACAGTCTGCCGTGATTCCATCCCATTTCAAGTGCTGTTCGAGGCTCGGTGTAACCCTCGGAGCACACTCTCCAATCACAGAGCTTGAGGACTATCACGGGGTTTATCAAACAGAGCACATGGTGTAGTCCAAACGATAGCTGGGGATTCTGGGTAGTGTAGTGTCTTCTGCCATCCTTTACTCCGAAAAAACATTTGTTTCTCCGAATCGAAGGGGAAAAATACAAAAGCATTGCACACAATTTAAACCAATCAATGTTGTGTAATTAACAAGGATAATCCGGTGTTTTTTAGTCGATGAGTAGTGCAGATATCACTGTAAAATCAATCGACAGTAAGGGGAATACTTACTTCCGGGTGTACAATTCTCCGTTATCCAATGAGAATGGACGCTCACATTGCCTTTAAGGGCAGCCGACACAAACGAATGCCGTGCTTCCATGAGCGTCCATAGAAGCATATGGACATCCCGGAAAGCTGAAAATGGACTCTAAGGGCCCCCCCCTTGCGTTGAAAATGGACGCTAAGCCCCCCCCCCCCTTGCGTTGGAAAAAGCCGACAGGGGACTTGACATAACGTCAACATAGGCCGACCTGGGAGTGAGGATGTGTTGCCTTAATACAGTCACAACAGTGGCTGGGAAACACTGGATCCTATGTCTGGGATCAAATTAAAACAGACACCTTGTTAAATCATTTCACAACTGTCATCTTTAATATTTAACTCAATAGCTTGAATATTTCATGTTTGGATCCATTTGCTTTTAGTTTCCCATAGCGTTAATATTTAAAATATTATTAACCCAACTGAACCATTGTAAATAAAACAGTTTGATTGAATGTAGAGTAATATAATGCTGTTATAAATGTCATTTAATATTGTGTATACTATACAGCAGGGGTGCACACACTTTTTTGGCTGGTGAGCTACTTTTGAAATGACCAGCTCACCGAGGTCTACCAACCAAAAATAAAATCCCAAATTGCAAGGGTTGCTGAATAACACGTTTTATTTATACATGGGATAACTACAATAGGGCTGCAACAAACAATTAATTTGATAATCGATTAATCTATCGATTAATGAAACGATTAATCGACTATTCGGACTATTACTGTACGCCTTGCACAATTTCTCAAACGCTCTTATTTAGCCATCAACTTTTAGATTTAGCTTGAGGTTGTTTTAGGCATGTGGAAACTAACAATGAAGACAATAAAGATGAATACTTGATTCAAAAATACATATATTATTAAATTAACTAAACACATTTTGAACAAAATTAACATTGCTTTTTATTTAAATTAAATAGGCTACATAATATTTCACATCAAAAGAAACAAAAGTTTTAAATAATGTGATGACAGAACTTTAAACAGAATAGCTGAAACTTTAACAAAATAAAGAGTAACTCAGTTACCTCTAATCATTAACCCATGTATGTATAATTGAGTTAACTCCGTGTGTTGCTGCTAGCATACATAACACCTGACGTGGAAACCAGCGCCAAATAGACTGAGAGTTATG
The DNA here is from genome assembly GCF_902827175.1 of Gymnodraco acuticeps. Lineage (NCBI taxonomy): Eukaryota > Metazoa > Chordata > Actinopteri > Perciformes > Bathydraconidae > Gymnodraco > Gymnodraco acuticeps. The sequence goes on along the minus strand of NW_022990567.1, from coordinate 234,539 downwards.
TCATCTCCGTTCACTCCAATGGACCACTTTTTTACAGCAATGGCGGATCGTGGAGCCTCTCAATCATTCCCCGGAAGTTAGCGCCAAGGCTAGCAGAGCTATAGATTTGCAGCATAATAGACCGTTCGTGACGGACTTTTAAAGGTAAGAAGAAGTTTAAAGATTTATATTGCGGATATTATCAGTACATCTGATTCAAATTAACATGTGTATTAAAGGATGTCAGTGGATTATCCCTAAATTAGTAGATTTAGGGAACGTTTACAGATAACAGATTAAGCTAGGATACCGAAGCAAGTTAGCAACACACGTTGAACAGCCTTTTAATTGTAAATTCCGTTCTCTTAATGTCATTTCGTCCAACGTTGTTGAATTAGAGAAGAGGGGCTTCTAAACGGGATTGTATGCGGGGGTGGAGGGAGTTAAATATTAGATACATTTAACTTTGGTGCGTGTAAGAGTGAGTGTTTTTAGCAGAGCCATATTGTGTCCTTGTGATTATGTTGATTATTACCTGTCTGTATAATGTTGCAGCTCAGCTGATTTTGGATTGATGGCAAAGGGAGAGGGACTTAAGTGAGAGTGAAAACACAAGGTAAGTTTAATACTACTGTAAAGGTAAGTTTAATACTACTGTTAGACACCTTATCTCCCCAAGGCAATTTCCCATCCAATAGGTGTGCTATAGGTGTGTATAACCAGGGCTGCACATAACTGGTGCGCAGGTGCGCATGCGCACCTCCGCCAAAAAAAGAGCAGCGGGTCATTTGAAAAAAGGCGCATTTGCGTACCAACATTGAGAGAGAGAGAGAGAGAGAGAGAGAGAGAGAGAGAGAGAGAGAGAGAGAGAGAGAGAGAGAGAGAGAGAGAGAGAGAGAGAGAGAGAGAGAGAGAGAGAGAGAAGGGAGAAGAGAAAAGAGAGGAGAGAGGAGAGAGAGGAGAGAGAGAAAAATATATTTGCGAGTTGCATATGAACTCAGGGTCGGCACGTAGCACTGGCGTTATAGATGTTCGCCTAGGGCGCCAGATCTGTGGAGGCGCTGCACTGGCAGTTCTGGGAGGGAAAAAAACATTTTTGACCGTTGGGGCTCATCCTAATTTTCGGTCTTGATGTAACAACATTCATAATTAAGTAAAAGTAACACCCTTTTCACCCCGGTTACACATTTCATTTGCCCTGTACGATGGGCGCTGTAAGTGATGAAAATGGGGGATGTTGGCTTATCTGGTGCCCGCAGCTCACAGCCAACGTGCGAGTGAGCGTGGGAGAGAGAGAAGGGCGCACCGCCCGGTACCGGCGCTGTTGTTATTAGAATCTGGTGCTAGCTGCTTTAACGGATATAAGAAGAAGATGTTTCTACAATAATGTGGAGGGAGAGTCCTCTCCAGTCAGACTGAGAGGCTGATACTACAGCTCAGTGAGGTAAAGGACTGTGAGTGTTTAGATAGTTCACTTTAGTCTAAGTTCAAACAGTTTGATCACAATTTATGTAAACACATATTTCCAAGGCACTCCTTTATAATTATTGGGATAAACAGGTGTGAAATCATTCCAATGTATACTATAGGACAGTAACCAAAAATATCCTTTAAAACTGGAGAGATAAAAAAAAATGCATAAATAAATGTTAAGGTAAAATAAGATATGAATGAACAACATAAATAAAATAAGTTACATTCATTTGTTATTGGCTATGGTAGGTTATTGGTTATGTTCACATAGTTATTTGATTACATCTACTTGTCTAAGATGACAACAGAGACTTTCGACCCAAAAGCAGCTGTTGACTTGTGGAATCAAGCATCTAATCGCAGACTCAACCAGAGAGAAAGTAGTAGACCTACATCATCAGCTACCATGTCTGACAGAGAGGAAGACAGTGAGGAGAACAGTCAGGAGGGTAGTGATGACAGCTTGTAGGATTACTGGTCGTGCTAATGTTGTCTTGTGTTCACCTCTGCATGTGTGTTCAGTGTTCATCTCTGCATGTGTGTTCAGTGCCGTGTGTCATAAAGTCAAGACCTACTCAAAAGTTACGGTTTATTTCATTTTAAGGATGAGCACCAAGCAACATCTCCAGGTGCTCCTTTGAGAACCAGGGCAAAAAAGTTATGTGCACCCCTGTGTATAACCCTTTCTCCTGTCTGTTACTCCCTCTTTCAGCACAAGAACCAGAGGGGGATTCAATGGAGCCTGAATACCTGCACTGAGACCCTCACCCTGCACCCTGAGTCTCAACTCTGTGTTTTTCAAGGCGTGAAGCCAGGACAGTAAACAAACATGTCGTCGGTGGTATGGGCGTTGGAGCTATGTGCAACTCAAGGCATATGCTCGAACCGGAGCTGCCTGGACGCTGCAATCATGTTGCGCACTATCCGTGCTGAGTGTGCTGACTTTTCGTACAATATCCCACTGTCTGGCTTCCTGCATAAAGTCAAGTGCTCGGCGCAGTTGTGGCGAAATGTCGCTCCTCTGTTTTCATTTAAACAGCTCCGTATATCCGTTAGCGCAGCTAGCTAGCACCAGATGCTAACAACAACAATGCACGTAATGTCTCTCTCTCGCTCGCTCGGGCCACACATACACACACCCTCCCGGTCCTCCAGATGGCCAGTCGGTGCCTGCCGGTGAGCGAGGAAGTGTGGTCTGCCACAAGCGGGCGACAGGAGCGGGGCTGTCAGCATCAGCTTGTAGATGGTATTTTAAACTCGATGCGCTCTGAAACTACGGGGCGGCCGAGGAAAAAAAATACACATGCGTTAATCGCGTTAAAATAATTAGTGGCATTAAAAAAATGTGTTATCGGTATCGGTCTTGAGAAGCAGGAAGTTATCGGTATCGGTATCGGTTTCAAAAAAACAATATCGTGCATCCCTACATTTAATATCATCATCATCATCATCATGCTGCTGCTGCTGCTGCTGCTAGTCCTTTGATAGTCACCTGTCGGTCTCCTGTCCTTTCTGAAAGCCATAAAGATGACATTAGTCATTTAGATAACTTGTGTCCTCAATTACCATGGGATTACTGAAACTACCATGAATTTAAGAAAATGGTAGCAATTAATCTAATCTGAATTTTAAAGCATTACTTTAGATCCCCTCCATCTAAATATATCAATAAACATTAGAAAGTGATGCTCCTCCTGACTACCATACAGGTTTAAGAAGATAATATTGGTTTTAAAGAATTCAAAGCTATAAATAAACAGCAACAGGCTCTTTAACCAAGGCACTGTTAGCCTAACATGTAAACTCCTTCCATCCATCCATCCATCTTCTCCCGCTTATCCGTGGTCGGGTCGCGGGGGTAGCAGTTCCAGCAGAGAGCCCCAAACTTTATTTTCCCTGGCGACATCAACCAGCTCTGACTGGGGGATCCCAAGGCGCTCCCAGGCCAGCGAAGAGATATAATCCCTCCACCTGGTCCTAGGTCTACCCCTTGGTCTCTTCCCAGCTGGACGTGCCTGGAACACCTCCCTAGGGAGGCGCCCAGGTGGCATCCTAACTAGGTGCCCGAACCACCTCAACTGGCTCCTTTCGACGCGAAGGAGGAGCGGCTCAACTCCGAGTCCCTCCCTGATGACCGAACTTCTCACCTTATCCCTAAGGGAGACACCAGCCACCCTGCGGAGAAAACCCATCTCGGCCGCTTGTATCCGCGATCTCGTTCTTTCGGTCATGACGCATCCTTCATCACCATAGGTGAGGGTAGGATCGAAAATGGCCCGGAAGACCGAGAGCTTTGCCTTCTGGCTCAGCTCCCTTTTCGTCACAACGGTGCGGTAAAGCGACTGCAGTACCGCTCCCGCTGCTCCGATTCTCCGGCCCATCTCACGCTCCATTGTTCCCTCACTCGAGAACAAGACCCCGAGATACTTGAACTCCTTCACTTGGGGTAAGGACTCATTCCCTACTTGGAACTCCTTGTTCACACTAATCCTAATATTATCACTTAATATTAGCAAATTCTATTTTATTTTTTAAAACATATTGATATACATACACATATCGATTTGTTGTATAAATATTGCAAATCAAAACCTTTATTCACTAATAATTACCAAAAATCGTAGTTCTATCTCCTGTTATCAATGCATTCACATTGCCCGCCATGAACTTCCGGAGAACGATCCTCGTCTACATGAACCACGTGACGATAACCCATTTTGGACTTCCGTTGTCGTAACTCTTCTATCTATATGGCGCTGGTGGAAACGTTACTCGTGGATGGGGCTACAGAGCTACTAGAAAGACAGTGGAACCCGGTGCATTTGAATGTGGTGCACTTTTGCAAAATGTTTAGACAAATCGCTCGTGTTACCGCCCTTACATGCTAAACACTCTTGGCAACGAGCATTGTCCACCTCAAGACGGGTAACATTTAACCACACCTTGGAGCACTTCTCTCCGCAATCCCCGCCGTGTGTTGCTGCATGTAGCAGCTACGTGTGTGTAAAACTGCCCCGCCCCCTCGCACACGGGGGAGAGAGATCGGTCTGGATCGGAAAGGTCGAAAATACACCGACCATAGACTCATTTTTGTTGTCTTTTTGCATGTTAGAAAACTAGTTGGCGACACTAAGACTGCGAGATAATGTTTTTGTAGCAATAATACATGACCTTTCTCTTTCTCAACTCGCTACTCGGAGGGAAGTCGCTGTCATATGCCTTGTGAACACTCCGATAATGCCTCTCCTTTCTTTGGCAGAGCGAGGCTTGCTTTACAAATAAGGCAAATAACCTTTGAATGTGACATCACAACAAAATATTCTTCCTCCATTTCTGTGTGGAAGTGGTATGTTTTTAGCTTTTTGCTCGGTGCCGCACTCATTTTGTTGTTTGTCTCTTGTTTGTCTCTTTAACTTAATTTGAGTTTTCCCGGCACTTGACTGATTTTGTATCGCTTTGCATTCTGGGTTAACAGACTAGAAAGCGATAGGTCGCTTTTTCTGTCAATCAAGTAAACTCCTGAATTAAGCATGGGATTAAGTCATGGATGTATAATAAAAACTGCATACAGCGTGGGAGGCGGGGTCTCACTCATTCCTATGAGAGTTGCTCAATGGCGCATGATGACAAATGGCCCAATTTTTGAGAGAGCGAAACTTCACAGATTACCCGGCATGCCTGATAAGTACCCGTATGTGCACTCATAGAGCATGCGCAACTTTAACCAAGCCACCCAAATGGCTCGTTCACATTAAGCACGTGAATTTCGTACACATAACAGCACCGCGCGTTCATGACAGCATGGTACTGGATTTATATTAACGAGGCGGCAGTTAGCAGCTAGCGGCTAGCTAGTAAATTATGCTAAATTACACATCAATCGTTATGTACTTTTATATTACGCTGACATCAGGATCTAGTGATATCCAAGCAACAGAGCTTCATTTAGCATGATACTTGTGTGGGTTGTACATGAAACCACTTGGTAATATATACAAATGTATATGTTGAAGCCTGTTATGATCAATTGTGAGTTAAAACTTTATCTAAAAAGTAAAGCTGATGATGGATTACTGTGGTGGAGTTAAAATAACAATAGCCTATTTATTTTTTAAATGTGATGGAGTAAAAGGATAGTAACTGTGATTATTCATGTTAAGTAGCCCACAAGTAACTAAAACAATTGCAAGTGCAATAAGAAGCTACAGGAACGTTAATCTACATCGGTGATATTAACTTTATTTAATACAACATTTACGGTACAAGATTTACATCATACAGCCCATGTAGTATAATATTTTACAAATGATTAATTACAGCAAACATGTGCAATATATCCATTATTACAGCTCCGTGGGATGGCAGTAAGGCGATATGGTCCGTTGTTATTGTGCATCCATGGGTAAAGAGAAACTCATGTAGTACTGAACACGTAACATGAAGGTGCCGGGCGGCGCGGTCCCGTGGGTTAGATGCGCGTTCATAATGCCGAGAGAAATAACTCTCAGAATAAGGTTATTAGCACATTTTTACAACTTGAGGAACGAATGTTTTTAATAAGGGCTATACAAACGTTCATACTGGGTAGTTTATTTAGTTTTAAAAAAAGTATCCAACGAGTTACAGACCACTCTTTCCCCATGTAAGTCAATGGGAAAAAGTGTTTCCGGGACCAGCACGAATATTCTCATCAGACTCCGGCGCACTTCCTGGGGGCTTGGATTAAATGGCAGGGAGGCCAAGGGAGGAGAGATCAAAACCTGTTTTGTCTATTTTAACGGAGCTGGGTTTTTTTTATTTTTATGAATGACTCGCGATCTAGCATTGCCCCCGAGGTCGACTATGGCGTTATATTTGTGCCTCTATCCTGAGCACGCAATGAAACATGTTGAGCATAGAAAATGCTATTGAGCGCGCACTTGAACATTTTTGAGCACAGATAAATATATTTTCTCTCATAAAACTCCTGCTCCGTGCACAAGCAGACCGCTGCACGCGCTCTCTCTCCCCCGCTCGCTCGACCTCTCCAGCCTGTGCGCGCTCAGCTTTGCCTGCGCTCGCTCAAGTTGTCACAGCGTTACAAATGTGCCACAAAACCAACCAATCGGAGAACTCGAGAAGGTCAATTCTGATTGGCTGGTCGTCTCCAATCATATCTTCTATCTGAGATGAGAGAGGGATTTTCGGTTGCCATCAGACTGTTGACGTTCTTATTACACATCTATAGTCAGTGCTTGAATTGGAATGAAAAAGGTGCCAGTACTCTAAAATCAGCAACTTTTTCAAGTCAATTTTATATATACAGCCCACAAACAAGAATTTGGCTACTATAATGCTGGTGGGTTTGTCTCTTTACTACTGTATATTTTAGAAAGGTTCACTGTACTTAACATTTTTTATGATAGGCAGCGGATATGGCTAAAGCTCAGTAAGGTCAATATTAACTGAAAATATAGCAATCAAAGTCTAGATCTTCTGCTGAAGACACATGAAGCAGAGACCTTTCAGGTGAGAGCCCCTCTGGTGGTGTTCAACATTAATGACAAGGAAACAAAGCTCTGGTCAGAAGCATTTTTTATAAAAAGCTTTAACAAAATTAAGTATTTCTGTACATTTTGAATGCAATCTAACTTTCCAACTCAGAAAACGAAAAACGAAAAAGTGCCAAAAGTCTTCTCACATGGCTGAGCTGCTTTGCAATATACTTCACCACTGAAGAATACAAATATGTATAAAGTAAACTATGATGCAATCTAACTTTCCAACTCAGAAAAATGATAAAGAGCATGAACAAAGAACATGTAAAAACAAATGCAAAATTTGCACAATCTAAAATGAGAAACTGTAACTGCAAGTAACAAAGTCTGAGCCATGGTAAAGAGTTACATTGAACACCAAGCTGATCAGATAACTCCCTGGTTGGTCTGAAGTCCTTCTATCTCCAGGATCTGTACAAATCGGCACATTATGCCAAAAGTCTTCTCACTGGGTGAGCTGCTTTGCAATATACTTCACATTGTTAGAAAAGGCTCCAGAAGGCCTTGGGGACATCAGTATCAGGGGCTGGAGCTGGACAGGCTCATTCATCAGCACTTCTCCTTCCCTTTGCCAGCCAGGACCTCACATACTGTTCCGGATTGAACTGTCCTAGTGATGGTCCATTACATTTAATGAAAACCAGGCTGGACAGAGAGAGCATTCCTTTTTGCAGTAAGGATATCGTTCATGCAGCTGAATGCCCGCTCACACTCACTAGTGGAGACAGCGATGGTTCGGACTGCTTTCAGTAGAGGCTCCATGGCAGCAGGTGTACGGGATGCCCTGGTTTCCTTGTATTCGCGAAAGCCCTGAACAGTCTCTCTTCTGTCCACTTTCAGCACTTCGCACAAACGTAGCATCTCTACGTCCCCATACTGTACGTCTAACTCCTCTTCAGGCCAACTTCCAGGATGGATAACTTTCATGTCCTGGATTAGCTGATTGTCCCGGGCCTCCCAGCCATGTAATGGGATTTCTCTTGTGCTGACATGAGAGGAGGTTGTGGAAGTCATTCTGTGTCTCAGATTCTCTACCATACTGCGGAAAAACTGACCTGCATGAATCTGTACAAGCCTGCCATTCTCACGCAGGGCAACACCCTTGAAGGACTTCTCAGCTAGAGCTGTATGAACTGTAGTCATGTGTGGGCCAGGCATGGTGACCATGGATTCAAAAACTCGTATTTCTCGAGTTAAGAGCCTATCTGCTGTAGGCAGTGTCATCTCTCTTTTTTGGAGTTGCCGAGAGAGGTCGCTGAGCTCTGTGAGCGCATCGTACATCAGTCCCAGATTGCTGACAAACGTTGCAGATGTGAGCACATCATCCAGGCCCTTGTACTTTGCTCTGTCTCTGGAATCCCTGCTCGTGTCGTTTGCAGCATTTGTGAAGTGATCATGAAGCACTCGGTAGTTTTCCCAGACTGCTCTGACGCTCCTTTCACTTGAAGCCACCCAGCGGATGGACAAAACACGCCCTATCACCAGGAGACGCTGTCCGACTGCTTGCGCACACTGCGCTAACTGCCTCTGATTTTTGGGGGAGGCAAGGAATAGAGTTTGTCAAAAAAGATCTGGAAATGATTGAGCCCTGAGACCTCCTTGACCACATCCCCAACTGCCAGCTCTAGACGATGATTGGAGCAGTGCCACACAAACAGGCTTGGGAATTTACTACACAACTGGGTAGCAACGCCTGTTCTCTTCCCTAGCATGACTGAAGCCCCATCACATGCAAAAGAAACGAAACACTGACCTAAAAAGTCCTCGTTAAAATCTCTTCCAAGACACTCCATTAACGCCTTTGTGATGTCATCAGCCGTTGTTCCATCCAACTCGATCAGCTCCCAAAAAAACGTTTCGGGCTCAGCATCAGCTAATGCTGAGCGTAGACACACAACAAGCACCGTTTTACCACTAATAGTGGTAGATTCATCGACCAAAACACAGAGTTTTCTTTGGTTTTCTGTAATGTCTTTTGCCATTTTTTTCTTCAGCTCATGAGCTATGTGGTCGATGATTTCGCCACAGGTTTTATTGGAGTGCAAAACCCTGCCCACGTTCAGCCCATTCAGTTTCTGTACATTCAAATCAATTGGCATGTCTGTGAATGGCCGGCTATGTTTGCCAATTTTATATGCCGTTCGAAAAACTCTGATAGTGGTGTCTAATTCAGATTTATGCATAGACTGCACTTGATGTTGAATAGTTTCACGTGAAGCAGATGTAAGGATGTCAGCAGCTTTTACATGGGCTTGTGATTCTTTATGTTCTTTGATTTTTTTTCTCAGGCTAGCTTGTTGTTTGCCCTTGTCAACACCGAAATGAGACACTGCACACTCACCCCATTCAGTTGACAGTTTCAGTCCTTGTCCAGTGTGTATTCCCAAAGATTTGACATCTCTGCATATCCGACATCCTAGCTTCTTATCTTTAAGAAGGAGCCATGCATTGGTCTTGCAAACATATTGCACCTGGTCCGTTGTCCAGCAGTCAGGTGCATCGCTTTGCCCGGTGTTGGTGGTGGCAGTTGCGCCAGCAGCAGCTAACTTTAGAGGCTCTGGAGGAGGCGGCGGAGCTAGTGCTAATGCTAATGCACTAGAACTTGGAGCAGGAGGATCAACCAAAGAAAGCTCCCCACCAGACACAATTTCCAACACAGGCACAGCATTCTCTGTATTTGAAGTTTCTTCCGGCGACAACCGCTGTCTTTTTGCACTTTTATTAATCCACGCTAACATTTTAGAAATGCTAATTTGTGACGTGACTTGCTTTCCTTCTCTCGGGGGCGTGCCTGCTCTGTTCTATCACTCTACATAGCCACCCACTGGGTGGGAGTTGCACTGCATAAACACAACACACGTGCATCTAGGTATGTAAATTGTAAAGCATTAAAACATGGTTTTACTAACAGTTTTCAGTATGTTGTTACTTCGGCATTATTATTATTATTATTTTGAAACGTGTATTACTATTAAATCACGGTCAAATAGGTTAATTTTGACATAGTCGTTTCCACCACAGTATTTACATGGAGAAGATAAGCCCCGCCCCCTCTCCAGCACGTTCTGTTTGAATGACAGGAGTAAACAGCTGACAGCCGCTGTGAAACTCCAGCGGTTAGAGCGATGAGAATGTCAGTTCGGCACCTCATGACGCATCTACTGAGTACCGTGCGGCTGTATATATATATATGGATGTATAATAAGAACGGCGGGAGAGTGTTGAGTACTGGCACGGTGCATGAGTACCGGAGTACCGCCAGCATGCCGGTACTGAGCAAGAAGTGCCGGTACTCCATGGGTCAGAACCAGAAGTGCCGGTACTGCGTACCGGTGAGTATCGGCCCAATTCCAGCACTGTCTATAGTTGACATTTACAGGACAGACTCGAATGAAGAGAATAGCACGCCACTAGTGCTGCGTACCGGTACGCAGAACCGGTACTGGACTTGTAAAAAGTTTCGGTTCAAGTCCGGTTAAAACCGGAACGTCGGGAACCGGTACTTGGACTTGCAAAAAAACTAGCACTTACGTATATTCTGGTGTCTGTGGTTATTTAAACATTCACTGATAAACGTTATTCAGCGTCAATAAATGAGTGCTAATCCCAGTGTGCTCAGTGTACAACATCACATGTCATTTCACCTTCGATTCACGGTTTGAAAACGTAGCATTTCGCCACATGCTAATGCTAACCGGAAGTGAAGAATTTTCAGAATAAAAGTATTAAGTTAATAGTGTGAACTTCCGTTTTTTTCAGAATAAAACTGATTTAAATTAAATAGTGTATTTAATTCAAAATTACGCCATATCAACATTGATTTTAATTTCTAACAGTATGCATGTACATCACTATGTATGTAGTATGTACTGTATAATGTACAAATGTAGAGTTGTAGAAAATACATGGTGTACAGACAGTACAGTACACTCTGACTGTACAGTCACTACAGTGTAGCCTATACTGTATAGTAGTTGTGTAACAGTGTAATGCGTATAGTCTACTCTACCTTTCAGCAACGTTTTAGGGATTTAGGCTCAGTCAGCTCAGGGACTGTTTGGTTACTTTAGTTTGGTAAATGAAATAAATGTTTGAACTTTGTAGTAGTTCACTGTAGTTGCTGTCATAAGTCATAAGTGGCAAACTTTTTTTTGTTTACATTTGTACTTTGTAGAGAAATGTAGACACAAGTTGGAAGGGAGCACAATAAACCTGACGAGTTTGAATTTGAGTTGATTATGAGTTAATTTTCAATTGATAATTAGCTCACAATAAGTTCACTTTAGTTACTCACACAACTTGACACAAGCCATGGGTTCAGGTCCGGACTTATAAGTCCGGACCTGAACCTGAACCTCTGGACTTGAGTCCGGACCTGAACCTGAATGTGAGTCCAGGTACGCAGCACTACACGCCACAGTGACAGGTGAGTTATACATTTCTAGTTTTCTGATATCACGTTATTGTTTGCAATGCCTGAGTTTGCTAGCCGGCAACATAGCTATAGGGGTAGTTTAAGCAAACCGCTAACAAACCGTAGCCTACATGTACATGAACCCTTCTGAGGTATTGATTACTTGCTGTAAGCATTAGAGGTGGCAGAATGACAAATCATGTTTCTCTCTCTATCGCAATTTTGGGTTGACCAGAACCTGGACCAACTTCTGTTTCCTGTTCTACAATGGGCATAGAGCTTGCGTTAATTGTCAACCGGACAGATGAGGCTAGGATACCGGATAAAGTTAGCAACATATGTTAACCATGAACAGCCTATTAATCCGTTCTCTTAATGTTATTTCTTCCAACGTTGTGGAATTAGAGAAAAGGGGCTTCTTAACGTGCTTTTATCCGGGGTGGAGGGAGTTACATATTAGTTAAATATAACATTGGGGCGTGTGATTGTAGTGGGTGGAGGTGGTGAAATGAGGATATCCATTTTGGAGTTCAAGCTAGTATAATATAGTTAACGAACGTTACACAATAATAAGGAAGAGAGCTATTTGTGTGATACATCGCTATTGATATGGATTTAGAGTGGATATTTGAGACTTCTAAACTGTAAACAAAAACGTAACTTATGGGTGAGTGTTTTTAGCAGAGCCATATAATGTCCTTGTGATTCTGTTGATTATTACCTGTCTGTATTATGTTGCAGCTCAGCTGATTTTGGATTGATGGCAAAGGGAGAGGGACTTAAGTGAGAGTGAAAACACAAGGTAAGTTTAAAATAGCTCAGCAATTTCCCATCCTATAGGTTGCCGTATCTAACCCTTTCTCCTGTCTTTTTCTCCCTCTTTCAGCACAAGAACCCCACGGGGATTCAATGGAGCCTGAAGACCTGCAATGAGACCCTCACCCTGAGCCTGAGTCTCAACTCCCAGAGTTTAGCAAGCCTCTCCCTGTTCTTTATTTTGATTAAACAAACGTTAAGCTTCCCAATGGTGTGGTCTTCGTGTTGTGAAAAATATGATTACCTCACATGCTTTGTTGCTGTTGTTGTCTTTTGTGATAGTTAAATTGCTTCTGCTGACTTGAGCCAGCCATTCTTTCCTCCTCTCTGTGTCAGTGGGGAAACTTTGCATGTGTACTCCTTTCTCTGAGCACTTGGAGCATCCCCCGGCAGCAAAGCAAACCATGGGGGAGACTATATGCCAGGACAACACAGAGGAAAAGGCACAGACAAACGGCATGATATGCTATTCAATGTTTATTGAATTCCATTTATTTACAATGGATGTTCCTAAAACAACACATTTAACATCATCATCATGCTGCTGCTGCTAGTGCTTTGACTCATTGTGCTGTCAGTTAACAATCATTGATAGGCACCTGTGGGTCTCCTGTCCTTTCTGAAAGTCATAAAGATTACATTAGTACTTTAGATTACTTGTGTCCTCAATTACCATGGGATTACTGAACCCTCCATGAATTAAAGAAATGGTAGAAATGTATCTAATCAGAATTTTGAAACCTTCCTTCCCTCCCTCTAAATGTATCAATAAACATTAGGATGTGATGCTCCTGACTACCATACAGGTTTAAGAAGATAATATTTGTTTTAAACAATTCAAAGCAATACACAACAGCAACAGGCTCTAACCAAGGCAATGTTAGCCTAACATGTATATGTTAACAGGTAAAATAGCTGTTCACACTACTCTACTTTCTACGTTGTAATGCTATGTTATTTCTATTTAAGATGTTTACATTTTCGATTGTTTAATTCTAGTCTTTTAACTGTCTAATGTACAATGCCTCCTTGTCTTTTGCTGCTGTAGCGTAAACATTTCCCCAATTGGTATCAATAAAGTACTTTTTATTTTATCTTAATCCTCAAATATTAGCACATTTTACTTAAAAAAAACAAACACATTGTAACTACATACACATATCGATATGTTGTATACATATTGCAAATCAAAACCTTTATTGACCACTAATTACCAAAAATTGCATTTCTATCCTGTTATTAATGCATTCAAATCGTGATTCAAATGGCCCGCCACGAACTTCCGGGAACTTTCTGAGTCAATGAACCACGTGATGATCAAGCATTTTGGACTTCCGCTATCGCAACTCATGGCGCTGGACCAACCAATCATAATTGACCTTCTCGAGTTCTCCGATTGGTTGGTTTTGTGGCACATTTGTAACGCTGTGACAACTTGAGCGAGCGCAGGCAAAGCTGAGCGCGCACAGGCTGGAGAGGTCGAGCGAGGGAGAGAGAGCGCGTGCAGCGGTCTGCTTGTGCAGTGCGCACGGAGCAGGAGTTTTATGAGAGAAAATATATTTCTCTGTGCTCAAAAATGTTCAAGTGCGCGCTCAATGGCATTTTCTATGCTCAACATGTTTCATTGCGTGCTCAGGATAGAGGCACAAATATAACGCCATAGTCGACCGATCGATCGCGGTCGACGTACTGGGCACCTCTGCTCTACAGTATTTATGATCTAATGAAAATGTTAAAAAAAACCTAGTCAGTGTATTCAATGTATTGACACAAGAAATAAGGACATACATTACAATGTTTTCCTACAATATGTGACTCAACACTAACGTTGGATTATAAGGAATAACTCTAAGGCTGTTTGTTTTGGAGTATACATTTGAATATAGTTTAAAGTGTTCGTGGTGGTATTTTCCCCAGCAAATGTTTTTTTGAGTTTTGTTCTGGCCTGAAGATAATAATATAACATTTTGGGAAGAAAATACAGAATAGCAAACTGAAACTGGAGGCCAAAATAGCAAATATCTCCACAGCCACAGTGAACTTCCCAGGAGAGCTGACATAAGCTGGGATAAAAGTGATCCAGACGGCACAGAATATCAACATGCTGAATGTTATCAGTTTGGCTTCATTAAAGCTGTCTGGTAGCTTTCTAGCAAAAAAAGCAAGTACAAAACACAAGAGAGCAAGTAGTCCGATATAACTTAACACAGCCCAGAATCCAACAGCTGAACCCAAAGCACACTCGAGAATAATCTTTTCTTTATAGTACTTCATGTTCTTATTTGGGAATGGAGGATTCATTATCAGCCAAATAATACAAATCACAACTTGAATGAGAGTGAAACTCAGAACACTGAGTCTCTGCTGGGCAGGCCCAAACCACTTCATCATATTACTGCCTGGAAGTGTAGCCCTGAAGGCCATTAGTACCACTATTGTTTTCCCCAGAACACAAGAGATACAGAGGACAAAGGTGATGCCGAATGCTGTGTGTCGCAGCATGCAGGACCACTGAGAGGGCCGACCGATGAAGGTCAGAGAACACAGGAAACACAGAGTCAAGGAGAAGAGCAGCAGGAAGCTCAGCTCAGAGTTGTTGGCCCTCACAATAGGAGTCTCTTTGTGAGTCAAAAATATGACTGATGTCAGAAGAGATAGAAAAACGCCAACACAGCCAAATCCAGTTAAAAGTGCACCCATGATTTCTTTGTAAGACAGGTATTCAGTCAATTTCGGAAGACACTTGTCTTTATTTTCATTTGGCCAAAACTCAGGTGAACAGATCAAACAATCAGGGGAATCTGTGAAAGAGAAATGCAATCATTACACTAAAATAATAAATACTCAAAAAATGTACACATATTATATTATGTTAAAAAATATAAATGTATTGTTACTCTTTCATATATCCCACTACAAAACACATGAAATATTCCATTTTAAGTTATTTACTCACTTGTCTCATTACTTATTGTTCCCTCAGGGCACTCAAAACAGTCAAAGCAACACACAGGCTTCAATTTATTCATGGCCTTACGAGTCCCTGGTGGGCATGGTTCTCTGCAGACAGACCTTACGACCTGAAAAAGTTAAATCCGGCATGTAAAACCCACAAATGAAACAAAATGTTTTTGTATATCATGGACATATAGTTCATTAAGTTCTTATAAAGTATAAGGAACACAATTAAATTAGCTTTTTTAAAGTACTTTTTAAATTACATTTCAATTTTTACTTTTATGATCAGTATTATAAGAAATGTTGTCTGTTATCTTGTGTGTATTAGGACGTAATGTCTGCATTACAATGATATATGTGTTTTTAATCATCAAACATCAATTAGTTTTCTATCAAGTAAAGACCTTCTATCCATCTCACAGTTTGCATATACAGTATGTGGGGATTGACACTCTGTTGACTTTACCTTATTCTTGTTTCCTCCCCAAACAATTGTGGTGTTCTTTTTTAGTTTGAACTTTTCCCCCTCTGGAAAAGAGGTATCATATTGACCGATATTTGCAATATCCACAGAGCCGTCTTCTTTCATCTGCCAGTTAACTAATTCATACTGAGCAACTGAGTCTCCATTTTCATCAAAGAAAACCTTCGCTCCATTCTCTGTTGTGAAGTTCACGTACTTAATGTGTTCCAACACCTATAGAGGAACAATGATACATTTTTAGCAATCATAGACTTAACATTCAAATGGTATTCTAATTCCTTATATGTATAATATGATATTTATGTATTTTTTGCATTTACCGCAAAACCAATAATCACTCAATAATAAATAAGTTATATTCAAATAAAAACCGAACTTACAAGCTTAGGCTCAACTTCATTCTTGTTTACACAGGGCTTTCCTGTGGTGGGATTTGAGCCATTTGTACATTGCAATAGTGCATGAAGAGCATATGCCACCAAGTACACAGCTTTGTACACGTTATTCTCAGCCCTGAATTGTGTCACGTCTGTGTAGTCATTGGAGACAGTCCTGAGATTTTCTGTGCCAGTGCACATAGTAGAGATATTTGATGATGAGAAGGTGCAGTCAAAAAACATCTCCCACATTGCTTTAACCATAGCACTTTCTGGTTCATCTGCAGGTTTAAAGTTGAGCAAGAATTCAGCAAGACCTGGTATAGATGACTGAGGCAGGGCAAAGCCCATTGCCCCCTGCAAAATGTTTTTTCTCTTGACAGAAGCTAGGTCTACCTGTGTGATCCAAGATTCACTACCTAGCCACTGCTTTCCAGTTATGTTATATCCATCCATTTTTGACAGTAACGATTTGGTAAGAGACAAAGACATAAACAACAGGACCACATTTGACGAGGATTCCCTTATTGTCTTCGCCAAATCATACACCTGCCTTCTTGAGTGACGTAATGTGTATTCAACACATATCCCCTCTTTTTTTGCTTCCCTAATGAGATGAGCGGTTCCTTGTTCTGAGTACAAAGAGTTAGCGTAAATAATCCCAAACCAGCGCCAGTCGAAATATTTCATGAGCTGCACAATACCGATGATTTGGAAGTGGTCACTTGGCACAGTTCTGAAGAACGAGGGGTACCGTCTTCTGTCACTCAAACAAGCACAGGTTGAAAGATGGCTTACCTTCAAAGCAAAAACAACAACAACAACAACAACATGCAAAATACAGCAAATAAGAATACAAATATTTTAAAGATGGAAATATATATATAAAGCAACAAATTGGACACTACAGTTGTATCTACTCACCTGTGGAATGGATAGTGGGCTTAGTATGCTGTTTATGTCTTCACTCACTCCAGAAGATGAATGGCCTAAGAGAGCCTGGATGTGACTTCTGCAGCCTTTTGAGTCGTCTCCATTTACAGCTTCGACAGCTGCTTGTACCAGGTTTGCACTCCCACAGCCATTGAACAGCCTATAACCCAGACTAACTCCAGGAAGAAGCTTAGTATCTCTATTTATCTCTTCCACAGTGAAAATTACTGTTCTGGCAAATTTCAATTCCCTGGTATTCCACCTGAAATGTTTTAAGTATTGGAACTTTACTAATAAAGAAGTTATTAAAGCTGAAACACACCAGACACACACATAACACTTGCGATTTTCATAAATTGCATTCCATTTCTATAGATTATAATTTAAGCACTTACCGTGTGCAGTATGCATTTGGCAAAGCCTGGTAGCCATTATCCTTCAGTTTGCGAGTACTGGTTATAGAAAATACTCCTCCTATAATAAGATCACCTTCTTTTGAAAACTCCATAAACCCTGTCTGCCCAATCAAATTGCATGTTTGGTTTTCCGACATTGTCCTTGCCAGCAGAGTGAATAAGATGATAGTGATCCAACCCATCATGAACCACCCTCCTCTTCACAAAAGCACGTCTAACCTGAAAGCTGACCTTTATAGTTTTTCTTTACCACATGAGAAACATCAGCAGCCAATGCGAGCACAGTCTCAATTCTCAAAAGATTATTTTTGTTTTTCACTGCACTTCAGAACCTAGTCTTGCTGATTGACAGCTGATTGACAGTTACCTTTTTTAAGAAATAAACATTTTAACTATTAAATGTACTTTCTCTTTAGCACACTGTTGTGATGAAGAGTAAAAGAGAAGTAGCCAGAAGGCAAAGCTCCCAATTTACCGGTCCATCTTCATTCCTACTCTCACCTAAGGTCATGAAGGGTGGGTCATGACCAAAATAACGAGATTGTGGATACAAGGGTCCAGTATGGGTTTCCCCTGGAGGGGCTGGCATCTCCCTTGGGAATAAGGGGAGGAGTTCAGTTGTAGAACGAAGCAAGTTGTGGTTATTCCGGCACCTAAGGATGCCACCTGGCCGCCTGCCTGAAGTAGGGTAGGGGGGAGACCAAGGGTCTGACCCAGGATCAGGTGGAGGGATTTTTTTTTTTTTTCATATACCCATAATCGGCCCACAGAGGGGACATTTACATTCTGCAATTGACCCATCCTATAGGAGCAAGCGGCAAACTCTGGGGCAGAGCCGGGAGGCCAATAAGGAAGTACCACAAACTGTAGGCCTAGGTCATCTATTGGCCGATAGGCAATGACTGCAGAAAGGATCAATTTCCATTGACCCCTATGTTAAAATACCACGTGCCCCTTTAAGACACACCCCCCCCTTCTTTAGTCAGCTGGCCTTTCCATATAAGGAAAACGCCGCAGCTGTACGTAGTTCAGCATCTCCACACTTTAAATGCCCACTGACACCTCACCGAAATCAGCTGTGACTATTACGAGTGTGTTCTTGTTCCGGTCATCGTTGCCTGGCTGATAGGCATGTATTCCCCCTATACGAGATATGTGAAGCTGCTGTTAGGACTTGTAACATTCAGTGTACCACTAAAATGTTAACATGTGGCCTGTAAACGCCAGGCTTCTTGACAGCCCCAGCAGAGACTGTGTAGAGAATCACCGCTGCGGAGGTGTCGAGTGAGGTGATATTTGAGTGGATACGTATGCATCAGGGGTAGGGCCAACTTGGGGCCCCAAGCGACATTGAGCCCCCCCTCCCCCCAACCGACAGGAGTGAAAACAATTTTTTTGAAAACAAAGTAGGCTACTTTGCAAATTATTAATTATTAATTAGGGTCTGAGACCTAGGTCGGCGAAGACCCTATAGAAATCGGTCGCACAGCGACCGATAAACCTGCGAAACACACCCAAAACAAGGAAAACGACCGGCAAAATCACAGAAAAGGTTCATAAATCATGACGGCTGATAGGAACTCGCATAACTTATATCGTTACGATCAATTTAGTCGCTCGCGAAACGAGCGATAACCATGCAAAACCCACAAAAAACAGGGGAAACGAGGGGCAAAAGCCCATTAAAAGTGGCCTAAATCATGGCAGTACGTAGCCCATGCGACTACAGTGAGGTGGGCGTAACTCACCAAATTGTACACGCTCGTCAAAAGTTGACAAAATTGCAATGTGTAATTGGTTCCGGAACTTTGCGTCGAAAATTGCGTAGGCCACTCCCACTTCCGTTTTTAACGTTAACTCCCCCTACTTTAACTTTCACTTAAACGAACGAAACTCGCAACGCATATCTAGGGTGCGGAGACGAACAAAAAAGCCTCTTGGAGGGGTATAAAAGAACGTACAGGAAGTCAGCCATTTTGAATTTGGTGTCGGAAAAACGCGATTTATCGCGTTTTTCGTCCTCCGCGCAAAATCTATCTTCTCCTAGGACTTTATCCGTACGACTCGAAATTCGTCGGGTAGCTTCTCGAGACATGGGCAATTTAAAGTTATCACGGAAACTTTTTTCTTTCGCACGGCGTAGCCGTAATTTGGCGCCAAAGTTCGCGTTCGCTCGATGCTAGGCGGTCCCTCGCCATGGAACACGATGATGTCATAACTCAAACAGATATTCTCAGAACGCCACCAAACTTCACATGATGGTTAACACTACGGACAGCCCTGAACAGCTCTAGGTCAAATCTGATGTTACTTAATTTGGCGTTACCATGGCAACGGATCCTTCGCCAAAAACGACGGTGTCACTGTAACTCCAATGGACACGGTCCCATCGTCCCCCAATCTTCACTTTTATATCACCGGTCCATGCCTCAACAGCTCTACATGAAATCTGTGATCTCACCGTATGCCGTTTCCATGGCAACACATCCTTCGCCAAAAAATACAATGTTGTTGTAATTCAATGGAAAATGGCCCAAACAGCACCAGACTTCAGACTATCATTAATGGTCCGGCCCTCAACAGCTCTATGTCAATTAGGAGATATCATCATATGCCGTTGCCATGGCGACAGCTCCGTCGCCAAAAAAACTGGTGTTGTCGTAATTCAATGGAAAATCGTCCAAACGGCGCCAGACTTCATATGATGGCTAATGGTCCGGCCCTCAACAGCTCTCCGCCAATTATGGGATGTCACCATATGCTGTTTCCATGGCAATGCATCCCTCGCCAATAAACCTGGTGTTGGCGTAATTCAATGGAAAATCGTCCAAACGGCCCCAAACTTCCGATGATGGCTAATGGTCCGGCCCTGAACAGCTCTATGTCAATTAGGGGATGTCATCATATGCCGTTGCCATGGCGACAGATCGCTCGCCATGAAACATGGTGTTGTCGTAATTCAATGGAAAATCTTCCAAAAGGCGCCAGATTTCAGACTATCATTAATGGTCCGGCCCTCAACAGCTCTATGTAAATTAGGGGATGTCATCATATGCCGTTGCCATGGCGACAGATCCCTCGCCATGAAACATGGTGTTGTCATAATTCAATGGAAATCGTCCAAACGGCACCAGACTTCATATGATGGCTAATGGTCCGGCCGTCAACAGCTCTCCGCCAATTATGGGATGTCATCATATGCCGTTTCCATGGCAACGCGTCCCTCGCCAAAAAACCTGGTGTTGTCGTAATTCAATGGAAAATCGTCCAAACGGCACCAGACTTCCGATGATGGCTAATGGTCCGGCCCTCAACACCTCAATATGACAATAGTGAGTTTTCTTCAAAAGCTGTTGCCATGGCAACGCTTCCCTCGCCGTTAAGCACGATATTGCTATAACTCCTGTGTAAATGATGAAAAAGTGTTCAAATGTCACATGTGTGCTAACCGTTAAGCCCTCGAGACATATATGTGTCAGTTTTGAGATTTCTTCAAATGTCGTTGCTATGGTAACAAAATGGTCGCGTGAAACACGTTTTTCTCATAACTCCAGTTAATATGCTCCAAACAGCACAACACTTCACAGGTTTGATAAAGATGCGGCCCTCAACACATCTAGGCGTATCATGGGGTGTCATCAAATTACGTTGCCATGGCGACAGATCACTCGCCATCAAACACAATGTATATGATACTGCTGTAACTCCCTAGTACGTTGCCCGATCGGCCTGACACTTCCCACGTTTCACAACGGCCGAGTCCTCGAGACACCTACTCGACACGTCGACGTGCGGACAACAACCTGCGGAGCGTCGAAGACCCGCTCAATGCTGCTTGCAGCTTTAATTCCTGTTTATTATTATTATCAACACAGTTACTTTTTTATACAGTGAGGTAAATGGTAAATGTGCATGTATGCGTTTACAGGTGAATACGTCTGCATTTCCTGCCAAATACTAGCCTCAAAAAGATTAAAATATAATGAATGCAAATAAACTACTTCTACTAATAATAATAATCATAATCAATTCAATAATATAAATACTATATTATGTATAATACACGTTTCTAAATGATGCCGACGTAACAACATACTGATACCGGTTAGTAAAAACCATTAATTAATGCTTTGACAAGTCTGCAGACAGACGGCAGACTTGAATGCTTGTTTTCTGAATGGAGATTGGGTCGACCAGGCTAAGCTAACGTTGTATATGCTCACTCCACACTCATAACAACGCCCTACAGACATAAATAAACCAGCAACTGTATTCGCCATGACACAGACAGTGCCGAGCCGTGCGGGGCCCGTTTTTGGTTGCGTTTCCACTTGGCCTAGTACCAGCTAGCGGGTCCTAATTAACAGATTTTCTGGCACCATAAAATCGTGGTTCTAGGGCCAGGAACAACCAGGCTGAGTCGGGCTGAGCATGCTAAACTAGAGAGAGAATCGCTGGCAAGGGGGCTACAACTACAACAAGATGAACATATTTTACCGTGATTTAATTGTAATACACGTTTCAAAATGATGCTGAATTAACAACATACTGATACCGGTTAGTAAAAACCATGAATTAATGCTTTGACAAGTCTGCAGACAGACGGCAGGCGAAAAACCCTTTTAAAATGCGTGTTTTCTAAATGGAGCTTGGCTAAGCTAACGTTATATATGCTCCGACCGTCCACACTCACAACAACGGCCTATACAGACATAAATAAACCAGCGACTGTATTCTCCATGACACAGACAGTCTGTGGTTTGTACTTGTTTAACTTTTGTCTAGTTTCTGAACAGATCGTATCTGTACCCGGCTGTTTGAAGAGCAAGCATGGGAAACAAAAGACAGCATTTACCTGTTTGCATCAAGCTAGCCATGCCTTTCTGGTGTACCAGCTACGTGAGAAGCCTCGTTGATACGTTTTGTCTTTTTCACGAGCTTGCTGCGATATATACAAATCGGGTTGGTCTGGTCCAAGGTCTTTAAGTATCAATTTATCTCCCAAACTTCTCCTTTCGAAAGGATTGGAGAGTAGCTCTTGCACGGAATTGGGTGCGGACCGAGGTCCGGCGACTCCACCTACACACGAAGCCATTCTCATCCAACTACTGCGTCACCTTGGTCACTCACGAGTCTAAAAAACAACTCACGTCAACGCACATAAGCAACGTGGGTGCCAACGTGAGCGCCCTCGTGACCAAAATATTTGACGGCGCTGATTGGCTGAAATTATGTTTCGGCGGCACAGTTTACTATTGAGACTTTTGCAACAAGCTGGTTGCTGCTGTTTAGCTCGGGGGCTCCTTGCACGGTGCCCGGTAATGATAAACTAATGCCACGGGCAAGGCCAGGTAGGAAACATGTGACTTATCAGTAACTTTAGACATCGTAACACAATTTTAAACGAGATTTTATTGTAGATTATACATTTTACTGATACCAATTGTATGATATATACCTTGTTCATTAAAAATAAAAATATAAAATATATATATTTTTTAAATATTCCTTTTCAAATATTTGTTTTTTAATTTAATATTTTTTTTAATATTTTGTTTTGTATGTGGGAAGAGGTGGGGCGGCGCCCCTAGCGCCCCTATGGGCCGGCCGCCACTGCAGTATAGTTCTGTTTTATCAAAACCAAAGTGCCACGCAGTAACTTGGTATGCATGTATTTCATGTTAGCTTAGCTTCTTAGCTTGAGCTAGCTCTGGAACTTCCAGTTCTGTGGCAGCAGGTCCCTGCTCGGCTCCGCCTCTTTGCCCTTATTTGGATCAGGCTGGAGCTGGCGGGAGTTAGACTCTGACGTCACTGTTGAGACGTTAGTGCCCAACTCCGCCTACTAAGGGCATCTCGGCAACTCTGCAGAATTCTATGGGTGAGGTTACGGACCTATAATTACGTTTTAAAGTTGTCGGCCTCTAGTGCTCCCGTTGAATGCAAACGTTACAGATGGTCGTTTATTCACAAATAACCCTCTCTGTAAAATCCTAAATTGTAGGATAGTTTGGCCATTAAAACGCTTTATGATTAGATTTCTAGCGAGAAGTATATATTGTACTTTTAGAATCCACGTCCAGTCGTTATGTAGGATCTATAGTTTGATAGATATTACGAAGATGATTTGAGGTTTCGTCAGGAGAACGTGTATATGCGGCAAGCTTCCATGTAAAGTTACGGGTTGAAAACAATATTTCCGGTCTCGACGTTTTCATAATAAAACCAATGATCAAATGATTTAACAGTGATATCTGCAGTACTCATCCACTAAAAAACATCAGTTTATCCTAGTTAATTATATGACATTAATTGGTTTAAATTGTGTACAATGCTTTTGTGTTTTTCCCATAGGGTTTTCTCTTTCGATTCTGAGAGACACATTTCTTTTTTCAGAGGTTTTGATAGGCTAAAATCACGCCGCAATGCACGTCGGGATATGGTGTTTATGTGATATGAAATCGGAAAACATTTTTAAAAAATAAAATAATACTTTATTCCGAGAGTTCTTGCTTTTCTCTTTGAAAGTCATCACATAACGGCATTGTAATACACGGTTCGGCTGTATTAAATATTACATATCTGCCGTAGATATGTATTTATAGAGCCCTGATCAGAAGACCTTTTGACAAACTGGAAGAGATGCCGCCAAAACTGAATACGTAAAATATCAACAATTAAACAACATCTTCCATTTCTTTTCACACAATACGTCTCCTTGCAGTATCAACACTAATTCGGCTGACTTTTATATTTGATCCAATAAGTAGATAGTCTGTATTTACACCATAACGGTGCACAGCTGATAGAAAGGGATTTTTTTGTAGTTTTTAAAGATATTACTGATTTTCTGAACTACCTTTCCAACTCCTCATGCAGTTGACTGTTACAGGTCTATAAAAGTTTATGGTACAATGCATAAGCTTCACATTGAGAGACTGAAACTGTATTTTCCTTTACCGTTCTGTTTTAATTTCACAATAAAGTGAATAGTCATATTATGTTTGATATTATTATGTTTTATTAACTAGACCACTGGTCTAAACCGTACCTCCTAGTGGTTAAAGCACGTCATTGAATTTAGTTGTTGAATAAGTTTAATTTGTATGAAAACATTTCAATATTAAGAGTAGCCTACATACAAAATAGGGGTCAATGATAGAAATATAGAATAGAAAATATCAAGAAGATACTGTGATCTCTACAATAAAACAGTTTAGTGCAGGACGTCCAAAGATATTAACAGGAGGATGTGCAAAACAGACAAACTGATAAGGCTGCATTTTACTCAGGTATAACGAAAGTCTGATTTAAGGGTTGTTTATATTTCACATCATTAATCAGAATCTGCAAAGTAACAAAAATAAATGTAGTAGAGTAAAAATACCAGGTTGACCTCTGAATTGTAGTGGAGTAGAACTAAGTAGTACATGCTGCTGTAACACAAACATTTCCCAACTTGGGATCAATAAAGTATCTTATCTTAAGATGATCGATGGCTACTGCCATATTTGCTAAATGTGCATCTGAACCTTGACAAGTGCATGTTTCAGGCTTATCAATTAACAACAGGAGGGGTCACAGACATAAGACCAGCTGTTAAATAAAGCTCTTCTGACCTTAGCTGTCATGTGGGTATATTAATGCTGCCCATTATGGGCACAAGCAATTTTCACCCATGTATTAATGATATGTTTTAAATTTGATAACACCAATGTGTTTCGTATCCCCTAAACCTCCAGGGATGTATACAGTTTAATACTGGCAACTTCTAATTGTGGGAAATACGAAAACGTCTTATAAAACTACAATTCCCAGTAGAGACGTGCCATAGAACATATTGCGAAACACACAATAGCCAGCATGTGTAATTCTGGGGGGGAGGGCTGGGCTGGACGCTGGACCCGTCCAAGTCCAGTTTTGGATAGTCTGGCGTGGTTCCATTCCATTTCAAAGAGCTGTTTGACATTTGGCGTAACCTTGTCGCACTGCCACTCCAAAATCCAATCACAGATTTTGAGGGCTAATCACAGGGTTTGTAAAGCAAGGCGGATGTTGTAGTCCCAAACGATAGCTGGGGATTCTGGGTAGTGTAGTGTCTTCGGAAACTCTGTTGTGTCTAAAGTCTAAACTCCGAAAAAACTATTTGTTTTTCCGAATCGAAGGTTAAAAACACAAAAGCATTGTACACAATTTAAACCAATCAATATTGTGTAATTAACAAGGATAAACTGATGTTTTTTAGTGGATGAGTAATGGAGATATCACTGTGTAATCATTTGACAGTGTGGGGAATACTTCCGGTTTTATTATGAAAACTTCGAGACCGGAAATACTGTTTTCACCCATGCTAACTTTACATGGAAGCTGCCCCATATACAGTACACGTTCTCCTGGCGAGACCTCAAATTATCTTCGTATATCTATCAAACTGTAGATCCTACACATCCACTGGACGTAGATTATAAAAGTACAATATACACTTCTCGCTAGAAATCTAATAAAAAAGCATTTTAATGGCCAAACTATTCCACAATTTAGGATTTTCCAGAGGGTAATTTGTGAATAAACGACCCTCCGGAGCGTTTGCAATCGACAGGAGCATGTTGTTTCTTACACGGCCACTAGAGGTGCTACACTTTAAAACGTGACTCTGGGTCGTATTTAGCTGCTGAACAATCGACCTATATGGTCGTTTTTTGTAGGAGGACAGGCTGGAAGAAAAGCAATGTGGCACCTCCCCGCTGATTTTCCTTCTGGCAGAATCTACACAACACATCAGCCCCATTGAACAGCCTATCATGCAGCCTATACAGCACATGAGGGCCAGAGTTTTACTCTGTGTGTTGTAACTTGCATATATAGTTACTCCACTTGACGCACACACACGCATGGCGTAATCTCCATGGGGACAGGGGGGGGGGACATGTCCCCCGCACTTTTCGAAATCCCGTTTGTGTCCCCCCACTTTACAAATATGTTTATTATTTTTTAACGCAAGCCGTCCTCGCCACGGAGGAGCACACAGTCTCTGTGAGCGAGTGATACAGAGGGAGAGAGAGAGAGAGAGTGAGGGAGGGAGGGAGGGAGGGAGAGAGAGAGAGAGCGAGAGAGCTAAGGAGAGCACACTTTTATCTATGTAATATAGATAAAGTAAGAAATCATTCCAATGTGTACTATAGGACAGTACAACAGACAGTTTAAAGGGGAATGATTAGTAAAATATACATAAATAAAAAGAAAGAATGCTAACTACTAGGTAACATAAGATAATAATAAACAAATTTAAATGATGTGTTATTGGTTGTGATCATATTCTAAAGATGATTGGATTATTGAAAAATACATCTCCCTTTCATCTGAGAGTTGAGAGCTGTATCCATAAATTCATTTTGTGCTCAAAGTGCACCAGATTGATGCATTTAAAAAAACATCTTCCCGGGGGTGCATGCCCCCGGACCCCCCTAGAGGAGGTGAGAACCCCCCTAGAGGAGGTGAGGACCCCCCTAGAGGATGTGAGGACCCCCCCCCCCCCAATAAAGCAGGTTAAAATAATTAAATTGCATACATTTTCTTTTAGTAAACACTGGAAACGGGTCCCACAGAGCCAAACAGCACACAGTTAAACAGTTAAACACACAGTTAACACAGTTAAAGGTAAGCATATAATAATGTTAAAATGTGATAAATATATACACTGCAAAAAACAAAAAAAGAGGAGTAAAAGTAGCCCCCGACTTGTTTTATTTTTTGAAAGTAGCCCTCATCCTAAAAAAGTTTGGTGACCCCTGCTTTAAAGTATAACACACTGATTTTCAGAATTTAAAACACATTTATTTCAAAACTATGGGATTTACCTGCTTAGCATTCCATTTTGTAACTACCGAAACGATCATGTCAATTACCGAAACGTAACCATATGTTTCGGTAGTGACTGTTTCGGTAGTGACGATTCTAGCTAAAGTTGAGCATAACTAAAGAATGCTAGCAACTACATGGCTAGCATACACATTTTTGAAGAGGTTTACACACATAAAAACCTATTACTTTGCATAAAACTCAGAAAAAGTTTACTTAATTGAAGATAATATTTGTTCGGTAGTGACAATTCTTAAGGTTACACGCCAATTTTCAGATTTTGGAAGAGATTTATATTAAAAGTATGGGATATTACGGAGCCCCCGAGGGGACATGGAGAAGAAGAAAACAATTATTTGAAAAAATAAAAATGTTTTTCTCGCAAAACCTTTGCGAGATATAGCAAAACATTTGCGATATCCCCGTTGCAGTTTGTAGATGGTCCCTAAGCACTCCTCTCCCTCCTCCAGCTGCAGATTGTGACCAATTATTGATGTTTAGCTCGGATGACGGCGCGTATCGAACTGTTCTGATAAAAACGACTCTGTAGCTCGTTGTCTACCTTGCTATGATTGTAAAGTCATGTTGTTTGTATTTTTACAACGTTATGTTCATGAGTTATTGATCCGCGAAAATCGAATCTGTCAATAACTCAGCTCAGAGGGACGTGCATGTCCCCTCGCTCTGAGTGTTCTCTTGAGGTGTCTTAACTTATGTGAAACCCTTTATATATACAGTCTATGTGTGAAACCCGTGCCTATTGCCAAGCACTGATGTTATATCTTTATATTTAAGGCCAAGCTCAAAGTAAAATCGATGTTCAAATTATGTATTTGTTTCCTCCATGTCCCCTAGGGGGCTCCGTAGGATATAGCTACTTGCCATCCAGCCATGAGGGACAGGGATGCAGTGTCACTGCCTAGTCAAAAGTGCAGGGGTGTGGCTAAAAACCAGGCTCAGCCATTGGACTAAAACGTTGGGTTACGTATTGTAACTCTTGTTATATTAGCACAGGCGGAGCCCTCTACTGGACTCTATGGGTACTACTTTACACTGCGAGCATTCTCCCACTGAGACTTCTATAGACGTAGCCGGCCTTGGGCGGGCCTACCTGAATGCGCGCGCATCACACCGTATAAACGGAGGCCTCGCCTCCTGACTATCATCCTACACCTCTCTTCAGCGAGCGGAATAGGACAGACAGTGCACTGAGTAAAGGGTTCCGCCTGTGCTAATATAACAAGGGTTACAATACGTAACCCAACGTTATATCTCTCACAGGCTCCGCCCTCTACTGGACTCTATGGGTACAGTGGGTGGAGCCCCGATGTATACGCGCACTGTCATCCAACAACAACATTCCACCCTACTGCCCCTGACTGGCTTTTCTGGTCAGCAGCTGCTGCCCCACATTCTCCTTTAACCCGGTTGTGACCGAGGAGAAATATGGGCTGTGGCTGACAGAGCACACCCTGCTGCGCTTACCTCGCAGAAAGTGTGCTAAAAAAACAGTGCCGGGGGACCCCCCCCCACCCATAGACAGATGGGGAGAGCCCCCTCGGCCCCGAATGGGCTTACTACACGCCTGCCTCCCTGAATCCCTAAGGATCGCAGGGAGAGCGCCAGTGCCCATGCCCCACACTCAGACACCGACCCCGTGCAGAGTGTGTGTGGACTAAAGTGTGGAGGGCTACCCCCCTCCTGCCTCTCGACAGGAGGAGAGCAGCCCTCCAGCCCTGTAAGGGCCCAGCGCGCCCTTCGCCCATCCCGGGACCCCCAGAGGGCCCGGGAAAGGCGACGGCGCATCACGTCCGGGGAGGGGTCAGATGCCAACTGACCCACAACCCCCCCCCCCCCCCCTTACAAATCCTGTGTTGCCCCAGCAAGCACAGATGAGGAGAAAGAGCCAGACATGTCCAAGAGATAAAACCTTATGAAGGGGCCTGGCGTCGACCAAGACACCGCTGTGCATATATCCTCCACACTCACACCTTTGAAAAAGGCTGTCGACACAGCCACAGCCCGTGTGGAGTGTGCACGAGCCCCCCGTGGGGCAGGCTCTCCCTGCCTGTCCGTAGGCATGTGCAATGCGTTCGCAGAGCCAGCCTGCCAGGCGTTTCTTGGACAGAACTTTCCCGATCACCCCGCCCCCGAAGCATACGAACAGCTGTTCGGTGCGTCTAAGGGCAGCCGTGCGCTCCACATAACATGCTAGCACACGCACCGGGCAGAGGAGGTGCAGATTAGCTTCCCTGTTCCCACCCTGGGGGGGAAGACTAAAACTCCCTAACTGAATAGCCCTCGACCTGAATGCACTCCTTAGGCCAGTGGTTCTCAAACTTTTTCTGTCAGGCCCCCCCTTTGGAGAAAAAAAAAAGTCGGGCCCCCCCAACACAAATAGTCAGGCTCAGTAGCTCAGGTAGCTTGACGTTTCATAGAGGGTGCTCAAACATTTAGGGTTTCCCATTAATGTACTGGTCGCTACAGTGGAATTTTCTACTGCAACATTCCCCACGCATATACACAGAGTACCCGCGACTGTTACAATGAAGGCTCGATAATCAGCTTAGCAGGGGTAAAGTGCTATTTTTATAGGTGGTGTGCGGACCTCACATAGGGGGGTCCGGGGGCAAGCTCCCCCGGGAAGATTTCATTTTTAAATATTGAAGTTAAATGCATCAATCTGGTGCACTTTGAGAGCAAAATGAAGAGATCTATGGATACATCTCTCAACACGTAATAATACTGTACTGCATCATATTATTTTCGAATCAATAATTTTTAAAATTATGATTATTTTTTTTTTTTTTAATCTTTTTTTTTTTTAACCATTTTTCCTCCTGGTCTCTCGCGCCCCCCCTGGCATGCCTCTGCGCCCCCCTGGGGTGGCGCGCCCCCCACTTTGAGAACCACTGCCTTAGGCTCTTGGGCACAAAGGAGGGGTTCGGTCTGAGTGTTGCGCCGCTCCGGTCACCCCGAATCAGTAAACAGCTCAGGTGCAGCGACAGAGCGGTTAACTCGGACACATTTTTTGGCTGACGTTAAGGCAAGAAGCAAAGCTGTCTTCCACGACAGTGCTTTTAGGGAGGAGAGCTCCAGAGGCTCACATGGTTCTAAGACCAGAGCTTCGAGCACTAGGGGCAGGTCCCACTGCGGGGTGGAGGAGTGCACTACTGGGCGCAGCCTCCTGACCCACTGTAAAAACCGCGACATCAGTGGTTGACTAAAGGCTGACCTGCCACCAAATCCCTCATGGCAGGACGAGATGGCTGCTGCATACACATTCACTGTGTATTGCGCAAGCCCTCTGTCCACCAGTAACTGTAAGAAGGAAAAACAGAGCCTAACTCACAAGATAGGGGCTCTATTCTCCGCTCCTCACACCATCGTTGGAATCCTAGCCACTTTGGCCTGTAACAGGCTGTGGTGGATCCAGCTCTAGCTGCCTGGATAGACTGAATAACACTGTCAGACAATCCACCCTGTCTCAGCCTGTACCTCTCAGGAGCCACTGGAGAGGTTGGCCGAGAGTGGGTAACGCCCCGATTGCACCTGCCTCTTGATACATCACCCCCCAGAACTGGGGAACCGCCCAGGGCTGGCCCACCTTCATCTGTGTCATCTCTGAGTACCATGGCGCCCCAACGCGGTCCGGAGCCACTAGGATGACTGACTGACGTTCTCGTCTCACTCTCCCCAGGAGAGGGAGAATGAAATGCAGTGGTGGAAAGGCGTATAGCAGCTTCCTTGGCCATGGCTCGTGTGCAAACGTTTCCACCCCCAAGGGCGGGTCGTCACTCAGGGCCATGGAGAACCACAGGGCACAGTGGTTGTTGCTCCGGCTGGCGAACAGATCCACTTCCGCTCTCCCCAACTGGGCCCAGATCTGCTTCACCACCTCAGGGTGAAGCGTCCATTCACCTGGCAGGAGGCCGCCTCTCGACATGAGGTCGGCCCCCCTGTTCTCCAGTCCCGGGATATGGAGGGCTCTCAGAGATACTACCACCTCCGCACACTGAGCTCTGATTGGTCAGCAGGCAGTGCTTTCACTGAGTTGAGCTCTTAGCCTGCAACCTAACCTAGTCCCGACCAGGTTAGCCGCTAAGCATAAGTTACCATGGATATCTAGCCTGCTAAAAAGAGAACCAGCTTCGTAGGACCGGAAAGCCGGAGTTTTCCCTGAATTTAGCTGGCTAAGCGAAAATCCTGCTTCGTAGTATACCCCCCAGTCCACCTCATGCCAACAACAACAACACAGATCACACTGCTGTCATCATCATTGAGTATGTGACTGGCTCAGAGATTGGCTTTTGGTGTGTTCTTGGATACATCAGCATCTTGGCCTGCATGTGTCTCCTAATGGCATTTTTTGCTCGAAAGCTGCCTGACAATTTCAATTAGGCAAAGTTCATCAACTTCAGCATGTTGATATTCTTCACAGTGTGGATTACATGTATTCCAGTTTATGTGAGCACAGCTGGGAAATATACTGTGGCCGTCCATATTTTTGCTATTTTAGCCTCAGCTTTTATTGTCCTTTTTTTGCATTTTTGCTCCAAAGTGCTATATCATAGTACTGGAACCAGAACAAAACCGCAAGAAAAATATGATGCAAAGATACATTTTAACTGTATGTGTTGCTAAAATTGTACATATATAAGTAACCGATTTCAAACAAATATATCTCTATATATAAAATGTTGTCAGAGAACTTAAGATTCATGCTGGAAATAAAATAAGGCAAAACCTGCTTAAGTACTTTTGCCCCAATGGTTAACATCTGATATCATAATGTTCCAAATATTGACAGTTTTTGAAGTTATTGTCGCGCATATTTGAACTGCAATTTGATTTATAATTTAAATGTAATAATTGATTAGATTGTTAGAATAATGGGAGCACATCTCATCCATGGTTACGAGTCATATTTATGTATTGTAATTTTCATTGAACCAAATACAGTAAATTATTGCAAAATGCACTCTTGTACGTCTTTTATACATGAATATGTGTCCCCGGTGTGTCAGGGAACTCACCAAGCGTCAGAAAATACAACCCTCTCTCTTTTCCTCTATACCCAAATCTCTAAAAAAGGGGCTGTAACGGATCTGATACAGACTGATCCAGATTTGAATTATTTTCTACGTCACAAAAGGGATGCTCCGCTTAGTGGTCAATTATCCACCTATTAGGGGAATGAGAGGTTGGGCCACGGCCGGCCATTGCCGCTCGAAAGCGCTGGAGACGCATGTAGTACATATGCCAGGCCTGTAAGTGGCGCTGTAGTCTGCCACAAAAGCAGCGAAGAAGACTTCCTGCACATGGTTGCTATGGTTGCCATGGTTGCCCTTAGAGTCATTATTCACAAATGAATAATGACTCTATATAATCACATGTAAGGGATAATGTGCAGCGACACGGTCATTATGGGGAAAAGAACACCGACAGGCTGATCAGGAGCCCGACGTGAAGCGGAGGGATCTAGATCGGCATGAAGGTGTTATTTTCCCCGTAATTACCAAGTCGCTGCACATTATCCGCTTATTACATGACCACATTCTCAACAAAGTAACGATATGACTCCCAATATTTATTGAAATGCTTTTATGGATTTAGAAAATGATTTTATCGATTTAAAAAATAGTTGTATTGATTTAAATTGACATGCATCCGCTAAGAAAAATAGTCCGTTGTTACTGTTTATACAGTATATGGTTTGAACTAACGTAGCAACGGCAGGAACTGCTTCGATAGCGTTTTTGAGGAGCTTTTTGATTCTCTTCTTACTTCTATAAGAATAAAACACGGAGGACGGAGATTTCTTTTTCTCCCCCACTTCTGACAGCCCAGCAGCTGATCTCAGAGCACGCTCCCCTCTCCTGCAGGGGGGCGTGGTCAGCTGCAGCTCACAGAATCAGCCCCCTGCAAAAACAGCACTGGAAAGAGCAAATAGAGCGAAATGAGGCATGGCTAAAATGCAGTATCTGTTTGGTATTTTGAAAAAAAACTATATTTATATACTTTATATAGGTATGGCCCTACAATATATTGTTCAAATATAGCATGATATGTCCCCTTTAAGGGAGGAGAGGTGTACATTTTTATTTATTTTACCAATGTTCAAATAGAAAATATGTTTATTTTAATTATGATTGGAAATAAAACACAAATACTACCAGAGCCAGATGTCTGATTTTTGTTTATTGACCAATATACTTAAGAAAAGAAAACATGAAATACATGTACTACCATATAGTACTACAAATGAACAATTATTTATATTTATGTTACATGCATATGTTCAAATCATATTCTTATCACACAAAGCACAATTACAATCGTATATTGATACAATACTTTGGCCTATACAAACAGTGAAAACCATCTGTTGGGAAATAAACATACACTTGTGATAATTTATCAATAACTGATATAATATACATGCAGTGATAATCATAGTGATAACATATTTTCTATCATTGGTTTTTCTCCTATTGTACAGTACAGGTTGTGCATATGTAATTTCACATTATGTGTATTGATTGATTAAATATCAGACCTATTGATGAAAACTCAGTATAATGAAACAATGCTTATCTGGTGTTGCTACTACTACTCCTACTATACATTATATACAAACTAAGAGTTCAAAATAAAAGATTATATATTTTATCTCACATTTTTTCCCATGATATGTTTCTTGGTATTTCTTTCTGGCTTGATAAAAAGTATGTAACATTTAGGAGCAAAAATGCTAATCAACAGGCCAAATGCTGAGGATAAAATTGCAAATATTTCAACAGCTACGGTGAACTTCCCCGGAGAGCTGACATATGCTGGGA
Organism: Gymnodraco acuticeps; assembly: GCF_902827175.1. Lineage (NCBI taxonomy): Eukaryota > Metazoa > Chordata > Actinopteri > Perciformes > Bathydraconidae > Gymnodraco > Gymnodraco acuticeps. The sequence goes on along the minus strand of NW_022990567.1, from coordinate 200,455 downwards.
TAAAGGTGATCCAGACAGCACAGAATATCAGCATGCTGAAGGTGATATACTTAGCTTCATTAAAATTATCTGGCAATTTTCTTGCTAGAAATGCCAGGACCAAACAAATGATTGCAAGGATCCCTATGTACCCAATCACTGCATAGAAAGCAGCTTCAGAGCCTGTGTTACATTCTAAAACTATCTTTTTATTGTTGTATCTGAAAACCATGTCTGGGAAAGGTGGTTTTAACTTAAGCCACAACACACATATTACAATCTGAATCAAAGTGCAGGAAAAAACTATGATCCTTTGCTGTACAGGACCAAACTTTCCTGCTAATTTGTTGCCAGGAAATGTGGCTTTAAAAGCTGTTACAACAACAATAGTTTTTCCCATGACACAGGACATACAAAGTGCAAACGTCACACCAAAAGCTGTGTGGCGCAGCATGCATGTCCAGACTGTAGGTCTGCCGATGAAAGTGAGGGGACAGAGAAAACACAAAAAGAGAGAAAACAACAGGAAACAGCTCAGCTCAGAGTTGCTGGCCTTTATCACAGGAGTCTCTCTGAAGCGGATAAAGACCGTCATGGAAGCCAGCGACAGGGAGGCCCCAAGCAGGGATACAACTGTTAAAGCCATTCCCATCGGCTCTTGGTATGTAAGGAACTCAATTATTTTAGGAATGCACTCATCTTTCCTCTCATTGGACCAGTATTCCTGTGTACAGGGTGTGCAGTCAGCTCTACCTGTTGATCACGAACATAAATAATCAGTTATGTGTTTGGATGTTACATTTCTCAAAAATGGTATATTTGTAGAGGAAACTTCTGTGTAGCTATGCAGTGGGAGTCACCGACTAAGGAAGGAGACACGGGAAGAGCAGTAGCTTTGATGTCAAACACATGATGGTTTATTTGGAGTTAACGGCCGGAGGATTCACATCACAAGTCCAAGAGTCAGAGGTTCTGACTTCACGGTAGAGTTGCCACATCAATTCTGAAGAACTCTACCCCAGACCCATGTATTTAGCTAGTTCAGAGAGAATCATCAACATGCTGCATAACAAGATAGAATGATAACACCTCTATCAGCTGACGCCAACAGGCAGGAACAGGGAGACAAAACACTGAGAGCACAGCAGCCAAGGTTACAGGTGCCTGTGCTCAGTCAGGACAGTTTGAACTGATACACTGGGTCAAAGTTAAGGGCCTTGGAAAATATTCCACAACAATACTCATTTTATAAAAAATGCAAATGTTTTATATGTAAAAGCAACTTAATTCAAAGTGATGCAGTGACTCTTACAATGATATAGGATACTCTAAACATTAATTATGCGTCTGATACCTGTTGAGTTGGCTATAGTTCCATCAGCACATGGAATGCAGTCAAAGCAGCAGCGGGGTTTTCCTTTTATTTGAGCTTTTCTTGTTCCGGCTGGACAAACATTAGAGCACACAGACGTCGGAACCTGAGGGAAGAAAACATTTGAAAATATATTATGGACTTGATCTCAAACACAATCGCTAAGCCTGTTGCCATAAGATACAATTATTTTACCATTTTCCCTTTCCTCCACACAATTCTTTCCTCCTGAATGCTGAGCTCCTTATCAGCAGCAGAGGAAAAATGACCCACTGTGACATGTTGCACCTGCCCATTTTTCAGCTGCCAGTTAATCAGGTCATAAGAAGCAGGAGGATCACCATTCTTATCAAAAAACACATTATCCCCAAACTGATTGATAACATTCACCCTTTGAAGGTGATCCGTGACCTTAGAGAGGGAACAGAATCATTTATAAATATGTATCATTCTTATTGACAACAGCATTTCTATGCAGATACAGTATAATGATTGTATATTTGCAAGAGGGTGGCGGCGCTCTTGTTCTCACCTCTTTGGGCTGAATTTCTGATGTATTCAAACATGGCTTCACTGATCTTTCTCGGACAGATTTACAGAATACCAACTGATGTAGCGCATGTGCAACGGCATAAACTGCTTTATACACATTATAGGACACTCTTAGCTGTGTGACATTGAAGAACAAATTCTTGGAATTCAATAATGTCTCATAGCCTGTGCAAATTTCATTTGTTGAATCAGTTACTGCGTCTTCCCCGGGTAAAACAGGTCGACAGCCCACAATAGTCTCCCAGAAATCCTTTACAAAGGCGTCACTTGGATCATCATAAGGGTTAATGCCTGTAAGGAATTGTCGTAGTTTTGGAATAGCCATCTTGTTCACAACAAATCCTAGGGCTCCACCAAACGCTTGGTAGATTTCATGGGTGGAGGGTTGACTTGCTGTTATCCAGGCCTCGCTGCCAATCCACTGTATTCCTGTAATGTTCTGTTTTACAACCTCTTTCATCAGAGGGTAAAAGTCACTCTCTGGAACAAAAGCAAGAATGACTTTGACAGTCGACTGCTTGATCATTTCCACAACCTCCAGAATTTTATCCATACTGTATGTACGTTTAATTTTCCCAACAAATGCAATACAAACCCCAAGCTTTTTAACCTCTTCAGTAAAAGCCAGGATTCCATTTAGGCCGTAGTCATTGTCTGACTGTATGGCACCAATCCACTGCCAGCCAAAGTGTTTCACCAGTGCTGCCAAAGCCTTTGCCTGGAAGTAGTCGCTGGGGATTGTCCGAAAGAAAGTTGGATATTTAGCTCTGTCACTCAGACAGGCACATGTTGAGAAGTAACTCACCTAAAAAGAACACCAACAGTCTGAACAAAATGCCAAAAGACAAGCACTACACAAACATTAATTATCACAGAATACTAACATAGTAAACATATAATGTATTTGCTTACTATTGGTACTTGAAATGGCCCAAGAGCTCCAGCTATAGCTAAAGACTGAGACGATCCTGCCTCTGCTATGAGGGCAGATATAGCTGGAGGACATGATGAATTCATGTCTGTGTCCTCTGTTCCACTAGCCAGTGTTAGTGCAGCACGTAAAGTATTTGTGGGAGATGAACAAGAGTTAAGGATCCTATAGCCAAGAGATATCTTTGGCAGGAGAGCAGGATCTTTGTTTATTTCTTCAATCGCAAATATCATTACTTGAGTCCATCGAAAAGCTCGCAGGTCAAATCTAAAAAGATTTTAGAGATTTAAATAGATTGTGAAAATCCAGAGCTGCATCTGTACATGTGCAAAGACATTTGTAAGATAAAAGTAGAAAGCTAGCAGGATGAAATAAATCAGAATGTATTACAACTTACCCTGCACACTTCGCTCCAGGTGGCTCGCTCGTGAACATTGAAGTGCTTATTATTTCTTTGTTGAATATTGGGAAAATACCCCCAATCATTATGTCTCCCTGCTTAAACAAACCAGGCATGTCAAACCTGTTGAAACGTTCACAGCCAGAAACCCTGTTCAGGTAAAAAAAATACAGAGCTAAAATCCTAGCTATCAACATCTTATGCATGTTTGCTTGAAATCATTTGATGGAGATAAAGACATGCTCCTATAACAACTGCGTCTGATAAAGGCGACTCTGCATGCTCTCTTTTCATAAAAGGTTAATTTATTTCCCACAGGGCTCAGCAATCATAACTGGTTAAGATTAGAACAACAGGGAAAGGTGACGGCTATATTCAGGACACACACTATGCAAGCTACAGTATCATGCACATACCAAACAATATAGCATACCCCAATTCCAATAAGATTTACATTTTGTTTCATGTTACAGGCTAGTCAAATGCCAGCAAACTGCTCAGCACTCAAACAGGGTGGTGAAGTGTTGGGACATATAGCTCTATATGACACACACACACACACACACACACACACACACACACACACACACACACACACACACACAGGTCATTATGTTCCCCAGAGAAAGGGTTCTTGCCAAAATGTATAACATGTATTTTAATAATTGTTGTACTTGTACTAACCCTGTTCAGTGAACCGATTGTTTAGTAAATAGCAGTAAAGTTCCAGTGTTCCATTGTTAGGTCCCAGGATGAACAGAGCTTGTCATTTTTGTCTTGACCCAGGTCATATGATAGCAGACTGTGCAGCTTGGAAGAGAAAGCAGACAGTGGATGGCAAGCGCCCAGAAGGGGTGGGTTTGGTTACAACAGTGTGTCCTATTGGACGGGCCACTGGTAACAAAGGACCTGATGAGTGTTTGAAACCGTTCATCTCTACTGCCTTTGTCTCTCTGTCAGGAAAGGTGGAGGACCAGCGGCAGGTCACGGTGTTGCGAGACAGTGGTGGCTCACAGTCATTCATCCTTGCCGGTGCCCTGCCCCTGAGTGCTGAGTCTGCCTGTGATGCGGATATGGTGGTGAGAGGTATTGGGATGGGTTCTGTGCCCGCACATCTTCACAATGTCCATGTCCAGTCTGAACTGGCTACTGGTTTCTTTCCAGTTGCTGTGCTCCCCAAATTTCCTGTCGACGGTGTGGATGTCATAATGGGTAATGATATAGCCGGGGGTAAAGTGTATCCTCAGGGCAGTTATCCTCACTGTAGGGCTCGTAACAGACGTGTCACACGTGCTCAGTTTGTTTCTCTCCCAGGTCCCGACATTAAGAGATTGTGTTTCTTTTGTCTTGACCCTGGTCATTTGGCGGCGGAGTGTGATGCTTGGAAGCAGCAGGTGGCAGCTTCCAAGCATCCAATGGTATGCTGGTGAACTGGGTGGTGGGTGTTGTTGGTAACGGTGACCAAACACTTGTTTGGTTTTATGGGGGGAAGTGTTACGTGCCGTGGTGTGTGTGTGTTTCTCTCTCTCCCTCTATATTGTCTCCAGGTGCAGCTTCTCCTCAGGTGCTCCCAATCACTAATCAGGGCCTCCATAAAGGACCTGGGAAAAGCTGCAGTCTCTCTCTCCCTTCTCCCCGGGCTGGATGTGTGCAGCGTGGTGTCCATGTCTCCAATATATATATATTTGTAGCAAGAGTTGTTTTGCAAGTTGGCTGGTGAGCCGTGTTCCTGATTGATCATTAAACGACTGGATCGTTACTCAGAGATCGGTTTTCTCTCCCTTTTTGTCGCGCTTGGTCATCCTGGTGTGTTGTTACTTCCCTTTGTACCCCCTAGATCTAGAAGGGAACGTAACATATCATTGAATTCTCAGGAGTTGAACATACGACTACTGTGGCTGATTTCACTTTTTTTTCCAACCCAAGGGACAATAGGTGATTGATTCGGTTGCCTGTATGTGTATTCAGCAGTGATGGTTTAATAACGTTTTACAGATTACCGAACTGTTTTAAATAAACAGTACAGAACCAGGTCCATCCGTTTTATGTCCTTAATACAGTCACAACAGTGGCTGGGAAACACTGGATCCTATGTCTGGGATCAAATTAAAACAGACACCTTGTTAAATCATTTCACAACTGTCATCTTTAATATTTAACTCAATAGCTTGAATATTTCATGTTTGGATCCATTTGCTTTTAGTTTCCCATAGCGTTAATATTTAAAATATTATTAACCCAACTGAACCATTGTAAATACAACAGTTTGATTGAACGTAGCGTAATATAATGCTGTTATAAATGTCATTTAATATTGTGTATACTCTACAGCAGGGGTGCCCACACTTTTTTGGCTGGTGAGCTACTTTTGAAATGACCAGCTCACCGAGGTCTACCAACCAAAAATAAAATCCCAAATTGCAAGGGTTGCTGAATAACACGTTTTATTTATACATGGGATAACTACAATAGGGCTGCAACAAACAATTAATTTGATAATCGATTAATCTATCGATTAATGAAACGATTGATCGACTATTCGGACTATTACTGTACGCCTTGCACAATTTCTCAAACGCTCTTATTTAGCCATCAACTTTTAGATTTAGCTTGAGGTTGTTTTAAGCATGTGGAAACTAACAATGAAGACAATAAAGATGAATACTTGATTCAAAAATACATACATTATTAAATTAACTAAACACATTTTGAACAAAATTAACATTGCTTTTTATTTAAATTAAATAGGCTACATAATATTTCACATCAAAAGAAACAACAGTTTTAAATAATGTGATGACAGAACTTTAAACAGAATAGCTGAAACTTGAACAAAATAAAGAGTAACTCAGTTACCTCTAATCATTAACCCATGTTTGTATAATTGAGTTAACTCCGTGTGTTGCTGCTAGCATACATACTGTAACACCTGACGTGGAAACCAGCGCCATATAGACTGAGAGTTATGTCATCTCCGTTCACTCCAATGGACCACTTTTTCACAGCAATGGTGGATCGTGGAGCCTCTCAATCATTCCCCGGAAATTAGCGACAAGGCTAGCAGAGCTGTAGAGTTGCAGCATAATAGACCGTTCGTGACGGACTTTTAAAGGTAAGAAGAAGTTTAAAGATTTATATTGCGGATATTATCAGTACATCTGATTCAAATTAACATGTGTATTAAAGGATGTCAGTGGATTATCCCTAAATTAGTAGATTTAGGGAACGTTTACAGATAACAGATTAAGCTAGGATACCGAAGCAAGTTAGCAACACACGTTGAACAGCCTTTTAATTGTAAATTCCGTTCTCTTAATGTCATTTCGTCCAACGTTGTTGAATTAGAAAAGAGGGGCTTCTAAACGGGATTGTATGCGGGGGTGGAGGGAGTTAAATATTAGATAGATTTAACTTTGGTGCGTGTAAGAGTGAGTGTTTTTAGCAGAGCCATATTGTGTCCTTGTGATTATGTTGAGTATTACCTGTCTGTATAATGTTGCAGCTCAGCTGATTTTGGATTGATGGCAAAGGGAGAGGGACTTAAGTGAGAGTGAAAACACAAGGTAAGTTTAATACTACTGTTTTATATAAGTAAACACCTTATCTCCCCAAGGCAATTTCCCATCCAATAGGTGTGCTATATAGGTCTGTATAACCAGGGCTGCACATAACTGGTGCACAGGCAAATTCAAAACAACAACAACATGCAAAATACAGCAAATAAGAATACAAATATTTTAAAGATGGAAATATATATATAAAGCAACAAATTGGACACTACAGTTGTATCTACTCACCTGTGGAATGGATAGTGGGCTTAGTATGCTGTTTATGTCTTCACTCACTCCAGAAGATGAATGGCCTAAGAGAGGCTGGATGTGACTTCTGCAGCCTTTTGAGTCGTCTCCATTTACAGCTTCGACAGCTGCTTGTACCAGGTTTTCACTCCCACAGCCATTGAACAGCCTATAACCCAGACTAACTCCAAGAAGAAGCTTAGTATCTCTATTTATCTCTTCCACAGTAAAAATTACTGTTCTGGCAAATTTCAATTCCCTGGTATTCCACCTGAAATGTTTTAAGTATTGGAACTTTACTAATAAAGAAGTTATTAAAGCTGAAACACACCAGACACACACATAACACTTGCGATTTTCATAAATTGCATTCCATTTCTATAGATTATATTTTAAGCTCTTACCGTGTGCAGTATGCATTTGGCAAAGCCTGGTAGCCATTATCCTTCAGTTTGCGAGTACTGGTTATAGAAAATACTCCTATAATAAGATCACCTTCTTTTGAAAACTCCATAAACCCTGTCTGCCCAATCAAATTGCATGTTTGGTTTTCCGACATTGTCCTTGCCAGCAGAGTGAATAAGATGATAGTGATCCAACCCATCATGAACCACCCTCCTCTTCACAAAAGCACGTCTGACCTGAAAGCTGACCTTTATAGTTTGTCTTTACCACATGAGAAACATCAGCAGCCAATGCGAGCACAGTCTCAATTCTCAAAAGATTATTTTTGTTTTTCACTGCACTTCAGAAACTAGTCTTGCTGATTGACAGCTGATTGACAGTTACCTTTTTTAAGAAATAAAAATTGTAACTATTAAATGCACTTTCTCTTTAGCACACTGTTGTGATGAAGAGTGAAAGAGAAGTAGCCAGAAGGCAAAGCTCCCAATTTACCGGTCCATCTTCATTCCTACTCTCACCTAAGGTCATGAAGGGTGGGTCATGACCAAAATAACGAGATTGTGGATACAAGGGTCCAGTATGGGTTTCCCCTGGAGGGGCTGGCATCTCCCTTGGGAATAAGGGGAGGAGTTCATTGTAGAACGAAGCAAGTTGTGGTTATTCCGGCACCTAAGGATGCCACCTGGCCGCCTGCCTGAAGTAGGGTAGGGGGGAGACCAACGGTACATCCACACAGCAGCTTTGACCAAATCTTGAAAATCCTGGAGCTGGGCGTGTCTGACAGCTTGGGGATTTCGCAACCAACAACCAATCACATGAATATCCCGCCCCCGACATACAAAGCAAAAAAACCCGGTTCTTCTACACTATTGTCAAAATGGATGCCGGTTATGTAGCAAGGGTAGCAAGTGTAGTAGCAAGGGTGAATTTAGTGGATGCAATGTCTCGCTGGAGGCCATGTAGTTTTCGTCGCTGTTGGGTACATCCAATACTCCGAAAACGTCTGCAACGGGGGGAATACCACGTTCTGGTCCAAGAACTCCGTATGGATGACCTGCTGTTTCAGCAGTACTTTCGGATGAGCAAACACGTTTTTCGACGAGTTGCTACAGAAAGTGGGTCCACTGATTACAAAGGCTGACACCCATATGCGTTTTTCAATTGGACCCGCCGAGCGACTCGCCATCTGCCTACGGTACGTTTTGTGTATTTCTACTTCTTTAATATGACTCTGTATATAAAGAGAGAGAATGCATGCCATGGATGAATGATGACTGAAGTCTTTGATTTAGTTCAGATGGATGACATTAATTTAGATAGCTAGGTAAACACAGTCTTGCTCCCCTGTGTACATGGCGTGTGTGGTCTGTGTGTGTGGGGGGGGGATCTCTGTGTGTGTGTGTCTGGTCTGTGTGTGGGGGATCTCTGTGTGTGTGTCTGTGGTCTGTGTGTGGGGGGGATCTCTGTGTGTGTCTGTGGTATGTGTGTGGGGGATCTCTGTGTGTGTGTCTGTGTGTGGGGGATCTCTGTGTGTGTGTCTGTGGTCTGTGTGTGGGGGGATCTGTGTGTGTGTATGTGGGGTCTGAGATATTTATTTTAATCATGTATATTTTTTTTTTCTCAGGTACCTGGCAACCGGTGACTCATACAGGACAATAGCATTCAGCTATCGGGTCGGGCATTCAACAGTGGCTGTCATCGTCAGGGAGGTTGCGGGTGCCATCTGGACCGCCCTGGTTGAGGAGACCATGCCGGTACCACAGACCGAGGACTGGAGAGCTATCGCTGCTGGGTTCTAGGAGCGCTGGAACTTTCCGAATTGCGTTGGTGCCATTGATGGGAAGCACGTGGTGATCCAGGCTCCGGCAAATTCTGGGTCCCTGTTTTTTAACTACAAGTCCACCCACTTCTTGGTACTGCTGGCTGTCGTGGATGCCCAGTACCTCTTCAGGGTAGTGGATGTCGGAGGTTTTGGAAGGAGCAGCGACGGTGGGAGCCTGCGGAATTCCGCTTTTGGAGAGAGCCTCCGAGATGGCAGTCTGCAGCTACCACCTGACACCGTCATCCCAGGAGCAGAGCGGCTCGGCCTTCTTCCCCATGTGTTTGTAGGAGATGAGGCTTTTCCGCTGCTGGACAACCTGCTGTGTCCGTTCCTTGGACGCCAGATCACACGCGAGAGGAGGATGTACAACTACCGCCTCAGCCGTGCCAGGTTGGTGGTTGAATGTGCGTTTGGCATCCTCTCATCCCAGTGGAGAATGTTCAGGCGTGTCATCACCACCAGCCCGGAGGTAGTAGAGTTGTGTGTGAAGGCCACCTGTGTGTTGCACGACTTCCTCCGCAGGAAGACGATGGGAAGGCCATCATGCACACCTATTGCAGAGTCCACAGATGAAGCTCCAGCTCCTTCAACCCTGCGTGATGCACCGAGGATGGGCTCCAACAATGCCACACGCAGATCCATCCAACTCAGGGAGACCTTCAACTCCTACTTCAATGAGGAGGGTGCAGTGCGATGGCAGAAGAATGTGGTGTAGGGTGAGGGTCACCATTGTCTACAAACCAAAAGCTCTTTTAAGATAAGATATACTTTATTGATCCCAAGTTGGAAACATTTGCGTTACATCAGCATGTGTATAGTTGTACATATGCAGTGGTGTTTATTTGTAAATAATTTAGTATAATGACACAAATTCTGTGTTTTATATTTAATAATTCTCTGTTCTTTATTTATTGATTGTTCAATACCTGACAAGGCCGGAGATGAAAAACTTGGGTCACAGGTTCCTCAACAGTGCATCACAAGACATCTTTCAATATTTGTGTACCTCCACCATTAAATTGTCATATTCTGCACATTTCTTATACTATCTACATCTTATAAGAGTATAATACATATGTATAATATCAGTTAAAATAAGTGCTTCAACATAGTTAACATTCCTGGAGGTATACACAAAGTTTACATGCATTGCATAACTACACCATTTGTGAATATGTCAATAAACCTTAGAAAATCTTGAAAGGGATGTGCAAAATAGTCATTATATACAGTCTTTAATTAACTATTAGTAGAGAATAACAAGTAATGAACATACTTTATAGGGATTCTATTAATGTCTAATAATAAAAATAATGAAATTCAATAACATGCTTTAACCACTAGGTGTCCCTTTATATCAGGTGTGCACGTTTATGGTGTAAATACAACCTATCTACCAATTGGATCAAATATAAAAGTCAGCCGAATTAGTGTTGATACTGCAAGGAGACGTATTGTGTGAAAAGAAATGTAAGATGTTGTTTAATTACTGATATATTTATGATCCATGTCACGTTTCCAGTTCATCATGTTTGTCTCATCAAGGCTCTATAAATAGAGAACTACAGCAGATATGTAACATTTAATGCAGCCGAACCGTGTATTACAATGCCGTTATGTGATGACTTTCAAAGAGAAAAGCAGTGGACCAACACTAATAACGGTGTTGGTATCGGAAAATAACGTATCTATTGTGGTGATTGACATTATTCACCCACGGATCTATGGGTTAGGCCAGGGTATTGTTCTGCACGGACATTTTAGTGAGCCGGACTTCCTGTCTCCGCCGGTCCGATGTGTTTTGAGATGCTAAATAAAAGTCTAGCTTGTACCTTTGATTTTGTTAAACTAATAGGCCTACGTTTGCACTGTGGACCAACACTATACATTGACGGGGAAGGGGGTAGGAATAACGATAACACCATTTTACACAACATAACAGAAATAATATCGATAGCAGCGTCCCTAGCAACCATCTTGGTAACAATGAAAACGTTGAATGGACACAATATCCTGAAGTAATCTTCGTAATAACTAGCAAACTAAAGATCATGTACACCCACTGCACACATCATCTTAAATAACAATTCATATTTCTCGCATGAAATGACATCAAAACGCATTTTAATGACCAAACTAACCTTAAAATAGGCATTTTACACCGAGAATAAAACGAAGGTCGGCCATGTTTTTTTTTCTGCAGGGAGAAATTTGAAGATCACGTGACATAGAAGCCAGCCATTGGAATGAATGGTGAAAAAAAACGTAGGCATCTTACAATTTCAGAGGCGTTTTTGTAGATATACTACGTCCTACGTTGTGGACCAACGTAGTTATTACACGTTTTTTTGTGAGACTGGGTTGGGGCATCAGCTACCAGATTAGTCCCATCGGCGTTGATTATTTTGATCCTGAGATGCATCAAGGTGTCATTCATATCTAGGTATTTATCCCCGTCCCCGGGAATAAAAAATTCAATGGGTCCGTCCTCCGTAATGGCAGACAACGGAAGGACCTCTGTGTAGTGTTTTTCATCGATAGAAAGCTAGAAAGCGTAGAAATAGAAAGCGTCATGGGGGCAGAAAATAAATCCAGCTCTGCCATGCTGCATTCAGCAGATTTGTGATGTAAAAGAGCCATATTTAACACTCTAAAATATATCTCTCCCCAATACGTTCCTTCTCCGAGGGTGTTTTTTCCCTAATGATTTTCTTTTGACTGAGTGCTTTCCTTTTTTAACACCTACCAGAACCCGTTTGCCTGGAGGTCTCTTCCTGGCCCTTCTTGCCAGAACCATCAGACCACCTGCTCCTTCTTGAGATCCGGGGTCTGACTGGCGGCCAAATTTATGGACAGCCTTACTGATAACATCTGATGCAATATTTTTGGCCGCCGATTTCAGATGAGGTTTAGCTATGGCGAACCCTTTTCTCACCAGGGGTGCGACAAAACAAAATAATCTCGAAAATATAGAGCCAATGCCTCGCCCGTACATCACTGGGGCACCATAAAAACCCAGCAGGGATCCTCCCGCTTGATTTTCATAGTAACTCACAAAACGTTGGGGGTCGTGATGAATCATCGTTTTGTAAAAGATTGCCCTGCTTTTGAAGGTCTGAAATGAAGTTTCACTACACTCTTCCCGTAGGTGAACTTTACTGGTTTGTTCTGATCGTTTTTTATCTCTATCTGTATATTCTCGATGTGCGTTTTTGTTACCGGTAAGTAATACGCAGGATTAAAATACTGAGTTACGGTATCGCCGAATGTTCCTCTTATATCTACGGTTCTCAAGAGAGGAGCAAAAGCGTCACCTACCCGCTGGTGACTGACCACATTACTATAGCAGTATAGATGAGTTGCGCCTGCATTTATATCCGGGTAGACTGTTGATTTATCATCAAATTTGAGCCACTGGTCTGGTTTTATTCCAAGCATATAAACGACGGGTTTTGGAAAGCGGAAACGATATTGGCCCCCTCCTAGAAATTCAATTTTCCTGTGAATTGGACTATAGTACAAACTGACATCAGAGTCAATTTTTCTGAAGCAGGACTCTAGTTCCTCCATGAGCTGAGTTATGCTACTATAGTAACCAGCTCTAAACATATGAAGCTTTAACTTGTTAGATATGTCGGGGAGTTTTGCTTTCTTTATCCATTCAAAGCAGGCTACTTCCAAAGGTATATTGTACCAGGTGTGCGGGTATGACATTTCTGTCATGGCGACTTGCCACGAACCATCCAAGTGTAAAGGCTGGGCCAGGTTCACCTGATAACTAGAGCTTGTATTGTTTTGAAATACATCAAGGCTGGCATTGGACGGCAGCGTAATGTAGAACCCTTCATTTATCTCCATGGCTGTAATGAAGGACTGAGCGTTGATTCTGTTTGCTTTTATACATCTTTGATTTCGCCTGCATCAACCCAGCTGTTGAATTTTTCGGACCAATTATGCCAAGATACAAACATTTGTTTTTTCCCTCTCACCACCCGCCTTTTTAGAATTATCTCGACTTGAAAAGCCTTGTCCTTGGATATCTTCACTTTTTGTAACTCTTTCTCATAAAAAGTCCCCTTGATCTCTTCTCCATCATAATCTTTGAGTTTGTATACAGGTGGCTGTCGAGGTACGCCTTCAGACACCGTAAATAACTCGTCCGTATAACTCTGCTCATATTTTTTATCAAATACCCCTCTCAATTTGGATATCCTTACAAGCTCCCCCTCCTTAAAGTTCATTTTGGCAACAGCTTTTTTACGAAGGCTGGAAGGGTTATACAGGTTCCGGAACACTTGAGCCGCATTTTCCTTAGTCACTTGCAATGGTGTCATCTTAATACTTCGGTGATAACTATTATTGTAACTTTCAATTAGTTCAGGTAAGACGTCTATATATCTATGAGTGTTTTTAGCTGTAAAATACCTCCACATTCAGCGTACGGTTAAATCTCTCTACCACACATGCCTTCATATCACTGGCGGTTGCATAATGTGCTATACCTCGTTTCTTCAATACGTTTTGAAAAACTTTGTTAAAGAATTCTTTCCCCGCGTCTGTTTGTATCTTTTTAGGAATCTCACTGTGTGTTAAAATTGTATCAAAGGCTTTGGTAACCTAAATACCCGTCTTCTTCTTTAATGCTTGAGCATAGGCTTTTTTCGAAAATACATCTACGACTGTTAACAAATAATTGAAATCATCATTATATTCGGACAGCGACTGCATATCGCAGAGATCTGCTTGAAATTGTTGTAGCGGTCTGCGTACGAAAACTCTGTTTCTTACAAAATGCACCCGAGCCGGCTTATGTAAAGTATATGCATCCTGCTCAGATAAATATTCTCTGACTTTCTCTACATTTACTTGTTTACCCATTTCATTCTGTACAGCTCTATGGAGTTTATCCACACCTCCTAAACTCCCTGGATTAGAAGGAGTGTAATACACCTTATGCATAACACGTTTCTCAGACATGTTCCCTGTTACAGCCCGATGAGGTAATGAGTATAACAGTTTTTCTTACAAAGCGTTTTATTGATATGTCACACATGTATAAAAAAAACATGTTAAAAAGAAGTAAAATAAAATAAAAACAGATAAAAATAAAACATACTTTAATGAAAAAGTATCAAAAAAATAAAAAAACTCTTCCTAATGCTGCCAAAAGGCCCAAGCTGCTCTTATAATCTTCAGATGGGTCTCGTCGTTCTCCATAAGCTGTTCGTAAAGCTTCTTCATTTTAGCCTCAAAGAGTCTGGTGTTTCTGAGATTGTGCAGAATCGCCTCAGTAGCTCCAAAGACTCTCCTCTCCGACACATGAAGGTGGCCCTGGTGTAGAGCGTCCCGAATGGCTGGAATGAAACGAATGGTCAACAGTCTCTTTACCACTTCATCATAGTTTCGATCCAGATAGTATTCTTCGGTCGGAAATAAACACTCGTGCTGCATCTGACTTGGGTGATCGACTTGACATCCGTAACATTTTTCCTTTCTGTAAAGGTACACGACTCTGTCCAACAGATGAACTACAACTGCTTTTACCGTATTCAGGAATGACGATGTCCGAGCACGTTCTTTAGCATCACCCTCGGGAGCACAAGGAAAGCATGGCGCATCAATGCCTACTGCTGTTGATTCCCCTGGAGACTCGGATGGAGTAGATGGAGGTTGATGCATATCCAGCCACCCCGTAATATCAATACCAGCCATATAGCTGTCGAGATCTGGTGTCCAGATTGTTGGAGAGGATGGAGGTCCTACAGGCCTTTGCTCCAGGCTGCAGCTCGCGGTGAGAGAGTTGTTTTTCCCCTGATCCATGGTTGCTGCTCACAAAATGTCCTTGAGGTGTTCTCATTTTTAAATGATCTGGTGAGGAAAGGCGGGGCTTGTTATGTTGAGTGGTAGGCGGAGCCCTCTGTAAAAAGTGAGAGTCTTTTGCAGTCAAACCGGGGGGAAAATCTGCCACTTCCTCACAGAGCCCCTCCTCCAACACACATGAACGCGCACATGACCAAAAGAGGGCACGAGATAAGTTTGTGCACAGACTGTAGGCGTCTGACCCCCGCACTGTTGCATTTGTTTCTTGACTGACGCTACGGACGGATGGCGGTAAGTTGTCACAGGCTGATTAAACCCCATTTGAGGCATCTCTTGCCATTTTTCTTTTTTGAAAGGTGACTTGGTAAATGGAAATGACTGTCTTTTATTTAGTTTTGAGCATATTTCTACCTAATTCCACCCCCCACTATTTGTTGCGTCATAGCCCCAGGAAGGGGGTAGAAAAGGGGGGGGGGGGGAGGCTGGGAGGGGGGCTGGGTAGACAGTCTCACACATAACTTCAAAGAGACACCTAGATTAACATCAAAGGTTTATAGCACACCAGTGTGAAGTCACACCGGCCTGTTATAACACCTCACATCAAAGGGCAAACACCAAAGGCTAATTAGATTAGACATCATAATTAGATTAGACATCATAACTTCAAAGAGTCTGCCTTAATCAACACATCAAATAATTAGACTACAAAGGGCTCTGAGGGGGGGCCATACAATACAACTTCAAAGAGACTTAATCAACACATCAAAGAATTAGACAACAAAGGTGCTACCCAGGGGGCTTTTCACATAACACACATCAAAAGGATCTCGAACAAAGGCGCTACACAGGGGGGCATTTCACCCCTACGTGTGATGACTCCTCACCCCCACATCAAAGCATCTCGAACAATGGGAGGCGGGACTTAGCTCATTTGCATAATTGGGGGCGTGTCCACCTGTCACTTGTTATGCATACTAATGAGACGAAAGCGGCATCATTACTACTTAGGTGTGAATTTGGTTAATACTGGCTTGTATGTAAAAGCACTTTGAAGGGTCTCAAAGGCTGGAAAAGCACTGTATTAAATGGGGTCCATTTATTATTTAAAGCAGGCCAAAGACAGTGAATTAGGAGGTATAATGCAATCTAAATAAAAAAATATTATTATTGTTGTAGTCGTTAACATGCAAATAGTCAAATTGCAAATTCACTCCAGTTTACACCATTTCCTTTTCAAAAAATCATATATCTCAATGTTGCATAGTTCATATGTTTTCAAAGTCAAGTGGGCTAACATTATTTATTGCATAGATATAACATGGATATATGAACATTTTAAAGTAATTTAAAATGTTAACAAAAGACGTAATGTAAAACATGTTATAATGTATTAACCCCACAGTGTGCTTACTGTAAAGTTTTAAATCTCTATGCCATGATAAGTCATTACTATACATGAACACACAGGAGACATTTCCATTTAAAAGCAATCTTTATAAATAAAAACAAAGAGCCCAGGATTTGTCTAAAATGTATAGCCGAGCTTAATAAAATGCACATATATAACATTCAACTGCCATTGATTTGATTTGATTGACTGCCAGTGTCTGGACAGATATTGTCAAGACAGATATTTTTAAAATGGTGTTTACCAAGAGCAGCTGTTCCTCAGCTGTTAATGGACATTAACTTCCGATATAAATATTATTTTTTCAAATTAACCCGGTGATCTTAATAAACAGTTCATATTTAGTTGCTACCCTTGAATTATGTACACAGGTTACCAGTTGCACATGTACGAGAACACTCAGGAATGTTAATCTTGTCAGGATGGATTTGAGCAAACTGGGAAGAGAGAGGAACACCAAGTACAAAGCCGTCAGTAGCTCTATCTGCCCCAACACAGCCCATGAACCCACACTTCCCTCAACAAGCATGTCCTCAGACCAGTGTTTTATGTTCATATTTGGGAAAGGAGAGCTCAAAGTCAACCAGATAATAAACACAGTAACAGGCAGAACCCTAAATTGTTGCTGTATGGGACAAAACAATCTTATGACACTATGAGCTGCCCTGCAGGCAATTAACACATGTACAGTTCTTTCCAGAGCACAAAAGAGGCACACCATGAGAGAGATCCGGACAGCTAACCTGTCAGAAGGCTGACTGGTGTTACCTGATGGTACAAAACAGTGAAATGTCACAGTAAAAAGCATCATCATGGTTGAGTTACTGCCATGAGCAGGACTGACTCTGTTTGGTATTATTTGTATTCTCGCCAGGTAGATTCCAAGTAGCACCACAGCAGCCAGAGCATATCTTGCAACCCATCTGTTGGTGTCTGAAGGCCGCACAATCGCCATCCTGCCTGAGTAAACAGTACATTTCATGCAATCTGAGGCAGAACAAAACTCAAGTTATTCATTTTTAAGGAAATAAAAGCAGGAAACAAATTACATTTTTGTTTTTTACCATTACCTGCTTGTGGCAGAAGTGCTCGGTATTGTGCAGAAAGCATCTGTTGACAAGATGACAGTAAGTTACTGCACACATTACAAATACAGTTGGGCAGTATTACAATGCATACTATACTGTGAGGAGATTCATTTGGTATTAGTGTCGTCGTTATTTTGGATATATAAAATTGAGTATATCAATCATTGCATATACATTTCAAATAATTGATGTGTATATTTGTATCTGGATAATGTCTCGAATTAGCAAAACATTTCCATCACATTATATTCTATATCACAATACACACGTACTACGCAAGAATATGAGTATCAAGAATGCCCACACTTAAAATATTATTCTTCTATACATGTCAGTCTCATTTCATATTCCTCTCCAAACTTAATCTCTGACAGAAAGGTTAAATCTGCACCTGCACAAAGTAGATCCTGACATACGGCCTCCTCAACTTTTCTGAGGACATCAGGCTCACTTGGCTTTCACACAGAATGAAGATAGGAAATTATTGATATGCAGGTCCGATTTCTCTGTTTAAAAAAACTTGCCAGATTTTGACATCAAGGTTGCATGCCTTACAGATGCAAATATAATCCAATGTGTGTTCCGCTTTAACAAAGGTAATGATGTGGTAGCAGTGAGCCACATAACTCAGGAGAACAGATGAGGGACACAAACTGCTGTTATTTGAATGTGTGCTCTGATTACCAGTCTTTATCTGTATAAAGAACATTTGCAAAAAAAACAACACGATAATGAAAACAGTTATTGATAAATTGGTGTAGTACACTCTCTGTAACTCTGGTGCTCACCTTCTCTTTAAGTAGCAGGAAATTGCTCTTAGACAGGGAATAGACCAACAACTGTTGCAATTTACTCTTGCAGACATGCCTGTTTTGCTTCACAGGTTCCTTTACTTTTTGCAACAGGTCTACACAGCCATTTAAGACAATGCTGTTCAAAGCACCAGGAATAAGGGCACTCTTTTTGAACCTGTCGTCTGTTAAAATCCTCTCAGAGGCAACACTCTTTTCAGTAGATCTAAAAAATAAAGAAAACATCAGTATGTGATACAACTATGTAGCAAATGTTACCCTTATCTACAGTCAAACATTGCATTAATCACTGAACTGTTCAACATGTGTAGCCAAGCATAAGCTCAACTGCCATTTGACAAACAAAAGCAATTTAAAACAACATATTTAACATTGTATTATTTCATTAGAGTGACTTCAAATTGTAATTGATTCGTCAAAACTCCTCTAGAGATTGTCTCATTATCTATTGAGGGTTCTCTCAATATGGTGTTTAGGCCCCTGTAATTGTAATAAATGGAAACCACACTGGGGTATACACATCATTGACAAAACAAAAAGCTAGTTAATGAGCAAGATATAAGTGAAGGGAATAACAGAAAACACTGCAATTTGGCAAAAATGTACTCACCTCTCCCAAGTAAGTATCAGTTTTGTTTTATCATGAACGACAGCCGTTTTGTATGATGCATTCGAGCTGCAGCCCTTTTTCTCTTCATCACGACCATACTGACTGCACTCTGCAAACGGATGTAGTCTGAGCCATGTGCCAGATGACACTATCCAAGTGAACAGCGTTAAGTAGACAAATGTGACTGTTGTCATCTCAGAGCCTCGCCTTTGGCACAGCAAAGATTGTTGCTTCATGTGTTTTATAGCTTCTTGTCTGCTTCTCAGGTGTAGGTGGCAACTTATTGGTCAATTATCAGCGGTACAAGCAAATCCTACGACATAAAGGATGTCAGGCATGAAGATTAAATCTGACAGGACTACACAAGGGGCCTTTGTCCTCTAATAACAATCAATCAGTGTTTACTGAGACGGACTTAAACCTCTGACACAGTGTTCCTTAACTGTCCTTAAGACGCTTTATCAAGGTTAACTTTGAAGTTAGAATAAAGGTACTGATATAATTCTAAACAAAGAAATAAGAAATCCATTGATATGACGATCAATATTATTATTACATGTTAGACGCTTTTATCCAAAGCAACTTACATACTCAATACTGTGGGCCATCCCCACAGGAGCAATTTGGGGTGGAGTGTCTTGCCCAGGGACACAACGATATGACTGCAGTGGGGTTTGAACCTGTGACCCCCAGATCCAAACACCAACGCACAATCCACTGTGCCACACGCCTCCGTATAAACAAATACATTTCCAAAGTAAAGCAACATTTTGGTGCAGAGTGTCTGAATTGGCAATATATTCACAGGGGACCTGCGACCTTTAACCTCAAGCTATCCTAATGAAAATGGGTTCTATGGATACAAACAACTTTCCCCTTAGCAGCCATGGCAACGTTATGCTAATCGAATGCAGTTTTGGACAAAGGCCTGCAGTGATTGGTGTAGATTCATGTGTTATTTTGCTCAATTAGCTTAATTCTCCTATGTTTATTGTCCATAAAGGGGGTTTTTGAGCAGTTTCCTCAACAGAAGCGCTAAAAAACAATTTAGCGAAATTTATTTTATTCTTGAAGAAACCAACAAATGTCTTAGTATTGCAGTTTTTTTTTAACATTTTTATTAATTCTGGTCAAAAATGTTTACATTTGCCACCAAAACAGTGTAACAAATGGTATGGATCCAAATGTTCCAAGGACTTATACAGAAATGCTTGGAAATTCGAATAGGAGGCAGAAATACAATGTTTATTATAGATTTATCCCAAAAAAATCTTGACAGCACTAAATAGCTAATGCATGTGATGGTTAAATACCTGCAAACACTGAGTACATTCAAATAAATGATGTATTTACTATCATATGAGCCATGTAGGATGTTTCATAGTGGTTACACTTAGGAAAGGTTTGTATTATTGTCCGTCACAACCACATGCACCAGGCTCTGCACTCGTGTCTCAATCATGTTTTATTTACTTGATTTTGTGAAGTAAAATACATAAAAATTGTAATTTTCTATTAAGGTATGATCATATCCCTTAATCACACTTCAACAATGTATCACTAAACTTTCTGGGCTATGGATGGCAGCAGAAATTTGACGATTTAAGGTATTTAAAAGATACAGATTTCATGGCAGTTTGGAGTCAAATTCAACAATTTTTCAAATAATGTATTTGTATTTGCTTAACAAACATGTTCTAATACAAATAAACATGTACACGTGCAATGGTGTTATTAAGTTGGGAGACTCAAAAAAGAAAGTAATTGGTTGAGAAATAAATATTTCATTGAGTCATTAATTAACAATCCAAAACATGGTTTAAATGGAAGTCGTCACAACATTGTACAATTAATGGTGGATATCTTTTGTTTTGCCAATTACATGCTTTTTGGTATTTTGTTCTGGCCTGAGTAAAATAACAACACATTTAGGGATAAAAATACAGAATAGTAGCCCATAACTGGAGGTCAGAATAGCAAATATCTCCACAGCCACAGTGAACTTCCCAGGAGAGCTGGCATATGCTGGGATAAAGGTGATCCAGACAGCACAGAATATCAACATGCTGAATGTGATAAATTTAGCTTCATTAAAATTATCAGGCAGCTTTCTAGCCAAGAAAGCAAGCAGAAAACATAACACAGCTAAGAGCCCTATGTATCCTAACACAGCCCAGAACCCTACAGATGACCCCAGGGCACACTCAAGAATAATCTTATCCTTATAGTGGTTCATATTTTTAAAAGGGAATGGAGGGCTTATTGTCAGCCAAAGTATGCAAATTATAACCTGTATTAGAGTAAAACCCAGAACATTGAATCTCTGCTGGGCAGGCCCGAACCACTTCATCATATTACTGCCTGGAAGAGTAGCCCTGAATGCCATTAACACCACTATAGTTTTCCCCAGAACACAAGAGATACAGAGGACAAAGGTGATGCCGAATGCTGTATGTCGCAGCATGCAGGACCACTGAGAGGGCCGGCCGATGAAGGTCAGAGAACACAGGAAACACAGAGTCAAGGAGAAGAGCAGCAGGAAGCTCAGCTCAGAGTTGTTAGCCCTGACAATGGGAGTTTCCCGGAAGTGAAAAAAAACTGATGCTATAAGAGTTGTAAAAATCGCCCCCATCAAACAAAATAATGTTAAAATGATCCCCATGATCTCTTCAAAAGACAGAAATTCTATTTCCTTCAGGATGCATGTGTCCCCTCTGGTATTTGGCCAATAATCAATGGGACATTTGAAGCACTCCATAGAGTCTGTTTGAAAGAGACAAACAATTAGGTCATAATCTGATCATGGAAAGGGAAAAGCACAAATCCTGATACAGTATTTTTCTAGATCAAACCTGTGATGTTGCTTATTTCTCCATCTGCACACGGTATACAGTCATAACAGCAAACAGGTTTTCCTTTCTGAAAGACTTTGCGTTTCCCCAGGTTGCAGCTCTCACTGCATACTGACACAGGCACCTGGCACATGAATATGTGGAGGAATTGTATGTGACTTACAGTGTGTACACTTTTTTATTTTGTTGTTGTTTACATGTAATTTGAATTTGGAAACATTATAATATGTATCAATCTAGTTATGCTTAGCTTCATTTATGTGGAACATTAAATGTTATGCAGTATTGCATTATGACTAACAATCCAGAAATGTGAGTATAAAATAATATGAATTTGTACCGTGTGACTTCCTCCTTCCCACACTATCTTCATGCCATTCATTATAAATTGACGATCATGGGGCAGAGAGGCATCAAAAACCCCAACTGTGTCAAAATGTATGGTCCCTGAGGTCACATGTTGTAAATTAATGAGCTCATATTTTGCAGGCGAATCTCCATTCTGGTCAAAGGTCACTCTTTCCCCCTGACTTGTTGTAAAGTTTACATTCTGTAAGTAATGTAGCACCTGCAAAGAAAAGAGGGGACTTTGGGTTATTTCAAATTCCATCTTAGTTTTTTGGGATACAAATAAATAATTTCAAAAGATCAATTCAAGTTTTCTTTCCTCACCTGCCATGGTTGAATGTTTTTAGTATCAGCACAGCTCCCGTTGTAGAAGGGGCCCCTCCCCTCTTCACATGTGACAAGGTTGTGTATAGCATGAGCCACTGCGTAAACGGACTTGTATACATTATAAGTGAATCTAAGCTCTGAAACATCTGTAAAATACGATTCAACATTCTGCAAGCTCTCAAAGCCACTGCATGGCTTTTTTTGTGTGTTTGAAGAGTCATTCAGGGCACAGTTGAACACATCTTCCCAGAGATCTCTTACAAAATGACTGTCAGGAAACTGTGAGGGATGGATCTGCCTCAGGTGTTCCTCCAGCCCGGGGATCTGAGCTTTGCTCACAACGAAGCCCAGTGAGCCCACAAGGATGCTGCGACCCTCGCTGTCAGTCAGAGAGTGATCTGTGATCCAGGCGTCACTGCCAACCAGCTGCAGTGCTGTAATGTTCTGTCTGTACAACTCAGTCACCAGCACATTAACTTCTCTGTGGGACATAAATGCCACAATAACCTTAGAGGTGGAGTGCTTCACAGTTTCAACTACTTTGTTTAAGTCATGGAGAGGACCTGTTTGATCAAATGCCTCGTAATACTCAATGCACACCCCCTCTTCTTGTGCAGCTTGTATAAAAGAGGCCATACCGTCGACACCATAGTCATTTTTGTTACTAATTGCCCCCACCCAGGTCCAGCCGAAGTGCTTGACCAGCTTTGCCAGGGCTCTGCTCTGGTGGAGGTCACTGGGAATAGTTCGGAAAAAGGATGGAAACTCCTCTCTGTTGCTGAGACATGCACAGGTTGCAAAATGACTGATCTGTGCGAAGGAAAGTTAGACAGAACAGAATAATGTTGATTACAAATTCATCATATAACATTCTCATATAATGAAAAATATTAAGGATCTATATTATAAGACAAGTTAATCGAGAAGCCCTCTACAATACAGAATTAAATATATTTCCAAAACAACCTCTTAATCGAATCACATTGAGTGTGTTTTAGAATTATTTATATGCAGACAATAAAAGTAAAATATTTACCACTGGTATCTGGAACCTTCCCATAATCCGAGCAAATCCCACTGTAGGTGCAGAGGCAGAGTGGCCTAGTATAGCCAGAGCAGTGTCAGCCTTTGTACAGTTCCTCTCATCTATGATTTCCCTCTGCCCGTTGGCTAAATCTAGCGCAGACTTCATCATATTTGTCATTCCACAGGAATTGTATATCTTGTAGCCCAGGTTGGGAAGAAAAGCAGGGTTTTGGTTTATTTCCTCAATTGCAAAGATCATAGTCTGGGCAAATTTGAATTCTCTTACATTGATGCTAGAAAAACAAGACATTTATTTAAATTATTTTATTTGCACAAAAATGTATTGAACAAGAAAACGCGTAAAATAAGAAAGACATACTCACTTCAGGCATTTTGGAGGATCAGGTAAGGTTTGAAAGCTGGGTATGCTGCCTCTGTATCCAGTTTTAAAGGTGAAGATGCCACCTAAGACAAAGTCTCCAGCCTTGGACAGCTCGGGGGGTTGTGCCCTCCCCTGCAGCCGGCACACAGGCATCACCCTCCTGGTAAGAAGAACCAGGAATAACAGCTTCAGTAGAGGCATTGCTTCGCTCTGCAGACTGGCCTCAATGCCTTTATGAGACTTTTTATATTCAAACCTAAACCTTTTCAATGTGTCAATGCTCTTATTCTAGACAGCTTTAGGGTATGAAGCACATGACACAGAGTAGAGGGCCCCAGGGATTGAAGTCAAGGTTTTGGCGTGTAAAGCAAATCAAAGATAATACAACATGCAAAATTAAGTATCCATATCTTCTATCCAAGTTTTTCTTTCTGTATTACAAGTCATAGTTCCTGACACAATTATTTGTTTGTCTGTTTCTTAGCCCTTTATCCTTATTTTGGCAGAGTGGCAAGTCATGACTCAAAGTAAAACTGTAATATGTACAGGCATAACATCTTCACAATTTTCACATGTAATGCGAACGATAAATAAATACTGCATCTGATTTCCAAGATGAAAGAAATTAACATGGGGCAATAATTCACTTTTACCAGGTCCATACAGTCATTAGTTATACAAGTAAACTACTAAAGTGTCAGGATTGGCAGGAATACACAAAATATGACCAAATTGGAGAAACTCTGAGAGTCGTTTGGCGTTGGCCTATAATTTGCATTAACCATGTTTGTGTCCGCTGTACTTCTAACCTGGGGCTGTACGGTCAGTTTCCATTTTGATCCATCCACTTGACTAAATCCAAAGTGTCAGAAACAAGAAAACGGAAAACATGTCCTATCTTCTCGCCGCCAGGACTCACCATGCTGGGTGGACAGATCATACCATTTGTATTGGTTTTGTGTATGTTGGCAGTGGTTGTGCGATCTAACTAACTTGTATTACTTCAGAAATATATGAACTGGTTAGTTGATCATATTTTCACTTTAACACAAAAACAACTTGTTCCCAATTACTACAGGAACATTGTAGGGTGTAATTATGAGGGAAACATAATATTGAATGGCCCTTTGACTTATTATTTACATTTTTTTCAATTTCAGGAAAACTCAAAATAAAACTTGAATGAATGAAAAGGGATGAAATAGCAAGCCAATTAGTATTACATTATGTAAAATGCCATAATGCTCCTAATGTGGTTTCAAACAGGCCTGGTGTTGTGTGTCCACACAGCAGCTTTGACCAAATATTGAAAATCCTGGAGCTGGGCGTGTCTGACAGCTTGGGGATTTCGCGACCAACAACCAATCACATGAATATCACATGAATATCCCGCCCCCAACATACAAAGCAAAAAAACCCGGTTCTTCTACACTATTGTCAAATAGGAAGGGCTATGATGAACATTTATTTTTTTAACATTTTGAACATTTATGAGATTAATGTTTATGGTGCTATTTTATGCTACATTCCATGCTGACTAATGATACTGTCTATGCTTGCTAGCAACAAAGTAAACTAGCAACGAAGTAAACTGGATATAAAATCCCCAAACAAGCGAAAACCTACCAGTTTCACCCACTGCCTATGCCACCTCCCTCCATGCCTGGTTCCTCCGGTTTGTATCCCGGTAAGTAAATAGGGACTGGTCATAAAGAACCGGGTGATTTGCTACCGCAATAACTAAGTTCTCCTCCATTTTTGTGGAATATAGAAATGAACTGCGGGTCTGGTTCTCCCAGCTTGCACGCGATTTGATTGGCTAGCGCTTGAACTGTCAGATTTGCATAAACGGATCTGATTGGCTGTCGCTTCCAGCTCAGCCTCAAAAGTTGAACATTGTTCAACTTTGGAATCCTGAACATCCTGGAAATCCTGGAAATCTTCGCCTCGCCCCCCCACAATGCAGTTCGGCGACAAACGAGGGAAAGTGACGTCATCCCCATTCAAAGTCAATGGGCGGAGACGCGCTGGAAGCGGTGGACAAATCGCCAAAAGCTGCTGTGTGTACGGGCCGTAGAATAAACAGGACCTATTGTTTTCTTTAACCCTCCTGTTATCCTCAGATTTACTTTACACCCTTTATCCTCTGGGGTAAATTTGACCCCAGTAGTTTAAAAATCAAGACAATGATCATATTCCAAATGTTTGACTCCAAAGTCTCTGGTGCTTTAGGTCAGAGGTTCTCAATTGTTTTTCAGCCAAGGACCCCTTACAAGATAGAGAATACACCAAGGACCCCCTCATTCTGATTTGTGATTTTGGGCTATATAAATAAAAATGTACTTGATTTGACTTGTATGTCCCTTGGAATAATCTGACGTAGCCTATTTTTTACACTTCTATAGTCTTAGTTATGTGAAAGAACAACACAAGAGAAATGTATTAGAAAGATATTGGATATGTATTAAAAATATTTGCACCATCTCAACACAGAATACCCATAAAACAATCAATCAATTAGCTGCAAGTAACACTGTACCTAAAGAAAATATCAAAGGGAAATCAAGAGAAAAGTGATCATTTGAAGTGCATTTCAGAACATACACACACACACACCACACACACACACACACACACACACATACACATACACACACATACCACACACACACACAGGGGTTAAAGTGGGCCGGAACGATCCAGAACAGCGTTCCGGCACCTTCGATTAATAAGTAAATAAATCTGATTGGCAGTTTCATACATAATAATGTCAAGCGAGTTCACAGGGCTGCCAACTCTCACACAATTAACATTTTTCACACGCTCTCAGCCACAAGTCCGTTTTCTCAAGCAGTGAAAAACAAATTCATAACTGATAATGTCATGGTGCGAAAAGAAGACACTTCTGCACATTGCGCAACAGCAGCACCATGACCATCTGAATAGCGAGAAATATACACAAATGTATTATATTGTAACTTATTCCCATGCATGTTGCTCAAAGTAATCAGTCTCACTTCTGCGTCCTCTCCCTCTCCTCTCGCGCCATGCGCACCAGGCAGGAGTGAGAGTGAGTTACCATGGTTACGGGGACGCTCTGTGTCTCTGGTCGCTCTGAAACTTCTCGCGATTCCCAATAATACGTTTTTAGTAATATACATAATTTTACAGTTTTGGTTAACATTATACAGGGTTAATGTTTCTTGATTAAATCCAAAGAGGGCAAGGTGGTGTAGACATGTAGGAAATGTGTTTTAAATGACAATTTGTTCACACACACACACACAGAGAGAGAGAGAGAGAGAGAGAGAGAGAGAGAGAGAGAGAGAGAGAGAGAGAGAGAGAGAGAGAGAGAGAGAGAGAGAGAAAACTGTCTGCTTAGTTGCAATACTGTAGCTTATGCAATTTAGGCCTCGAAATTGTTTATGTAACTTATGTGCCAGTGTGTCCATGGTTTTGAGTCTGTCTGTGTGTTGAGCGCAGCGCCGTCTGCTTTTTGCAGTACAGTAACTAAAGTAAGTTAGGACTAAGCATACCGGTAGTTTTCTGTGGACCTGTCTGTTTTTCATTTACTTCATTTGTAGCCGTAACCGGTCGTTTTAAAAATCTGTCCATCTTCGTAGTATGCTAGCCGTGTTATATATCTATGATGCTTGCAGCGGCGCTCTTTTGACTGACGTAACAGTTATTGTTGTTTCCACGGTAACGCGCTTGATTTTTAAATGTATCTATTTGTTAGATTTGAACGTAATCTATGAAATATTTTAGATTAAAAAAAAAAAAGATTATTTGTTGAAAAAAAAAAAATGGAAAAAAATGATATCATGATAATTTAAATTAATGAATCTGAAAACTTTTCACGGACCCCCTGGTAGAGTGCCACGGACCCCCGGGGGGTCGCGGACCCCACTTTGAGAACCACTGCTTTAGGTATCTTAGTTGACTACCTAAATGACCATTTAAATAAAACATTACCCCAACCTTCCCCCCTACAGACCCCTTTATACATCCAGAATTCCTATTATGTAACTATCGAAATATATATAAATCACCATTAAATCTCACCGACTGAAATAAAATGTTAAAGTAAGATATTTTTGATGTTGTTAAAGGCCCAATAACTAAAGCAGAGGGTAGTTTTGTTTTACAATGATACATTTGCATGTAATGGTCACCTCGATATCATCCTACACAATCAACACAAATATGTGTAAAATATTGACATTTTTTTATGTTTTATACTACTAAAAGAGCCTCGGGTCAAATTGACCCCAAGGAACACCGATGCGTACAAACTGCGTACAGGACATTTAAAAAATATCTTCATGTTCATTTTATGTTTACCCATTAGTCCTCACTAAATTGGGAAAAGTCATGAAATACTAAGCAAAAAAAAATAATGTGAACCATTTTTTTAGATAGGTTAAACATTGAATGGGGTCAAATTGACCCCAAGGATAACAGGAGAGTTAAAAAAAAAGGAAGGAAGGGAAGGAAGGATCAAAACAAACCCTTAATTGATTTAACATGTCACATTTACATGTTGTGACACGATTGTCAATCCTTTTAGACCCTATTTTTCAGCTTGAAGCGATATGCCACCTGTTGTTCCTGTTGTTGTGTAAAAGGATGAAGCAATCTGCAATGTTTACCCTCCAGTGTCCATGTCCATGCAGGAGTTTCCCCACTGGAGTCAAGCCGCTGGGTGATAAAGTATTGCTTTAAACAGATGGGGACTCATTTATCTTTCATTGTTGTTCTTCTGTGTTGTTTTTAATTATGTACAAGTATTACCCTTATTTCTGGTGTATTGCATCATTGTATTTTTGAACTTGAGAGCTTCACGTTTGAAGGGGACACGAATTAATGTAATATCCCTTCATCTCTCCTGCATCCACTGCTGTTGCATTGAACTGTTATTTATTTGATTTAAATATTTGTTAATGAAAACTTTAACCTTCTTGAAAGAAATCAGAGAATAAATATAGTAATGGATGTTATGCAGGTGCAACTTGAATTTACTGTGAGATCTGAGGATATCAAACATTGGCCACCAAACACAGGAATATGAATAAATACAATTTAGTTTGTGTAGTGGTGAGCCGTATTATTTCAAATTGTGTCATGTAATATTTAAAATGTTTAACCCTTACAATTTAATTTGTTATCTTTTGATTGAGGATCTTACGCATCATGTTCATTGTTCATTATATTTGTCAATAGGTAATGGACATAAACCATAATCTCTCGCCGGGCGAATTATATTTATATACGCATTTTGCATGTGCTTTTTTAATGATACAATTGTTACTTTTAGAAACAAAATCAATGACCTCTTGCTTTTGACCAATAGGCCTATATATATATATATATATATATATATATATATATATATATATATCTATAGTGTTATCAACAGCACCCGGAAATGTAAGCTCTAATGAATGAAAACTTTATTACAGACTCAGGGTCCAGATAAAAGACAATACATTACATAGATCAAAGACAAGGCATTACATATAATAAATTACATACACAGCATAAAAAGAATTCATAATATTACACTAGATTAGAGATGTTAAGATTCACCGATTCCCATCGGTGCACCAGCATAAACATTCAAGATGCAAGTGCACCGGTTGAAAGAGTGCACATCGGCTACAGTTTGGGTTGAACTCGCGATGCATCGATTGCGTAGCGTCTTTGCATCGGTAAAAAACGATTCATTCATATAATATCCCCTCATCCTGTCAGCACTCAGCAGAGACGATCTTTGATCATTGCTTCGCACTACAGAGGCCGAGATTCTCAGTTATCAACACACATGGAAGTCGACGAGAAACAGAAACACAGCGCACCGAAAATATGCCTACAAATCAAACGTTTGGCAAGACTTCGGATTTTTCAAGAAAGACTGTCAACTTAAAAAATCGCTCGCAAATTGTAAACGATGCCGTGCCGCTTTAAAGTACACAAGTAGTACGAGGAACTTAGCGGCGCACATAAAGAGGCGACATGTGGTCTGCGGCTGAAAAGAGAAACCTGAAAGTTAGACATGAGTTAAATCACTCAGTGAGGTGTTATGTCAGAGAGAGTGGTGTTTAGTTTACAGAAGCCTGTGACTGCCAATAATAGTTTGAATGTCTTCCTTACTGTAAGAAGTTATGATAGAGCTGTTTGTGAAAGGTTATTTGTATTTTGTATTGTTCATATGGACACCACTGCGTTCTGCTCACTGGTGAGTTAGCCTATGAATGAGTGTTAAGCACATCAGGCTGGCAGTTGTATGGGCATTGCACTATGGTAGTTGTTATTTGCACATTGTTAATCATGGGCAATGCATCCTTAAATTGTTTAACTGTGAGGTATTATACAATTGTACTGCACTCTGGAGAGTTTTTTAACGTAAAAAAGGTACAAAATAAACAGCATGATGGAATGTGCAGTACCAAATCTGTAAAGCACTTTTTTTGTTAATTTATGATTTGCTGCATATGAGGAATACTGTAAAACAAAAATCCTCTATCGTACCATATTGAAGTATCATTATTTTGCATCGTGTTGAATCGTATCGCCCCGAATCGCATAATGTTGAATCAAATCGTATCGAACTGTATCGCAACAGGGGTGAATCGTATCGTATCGCCTGGTGTTTCAAATGTATCGTTAATGTATCGTATCATGGCAACGTATCGAGATGCGCATCACATCGGCCTCAGTGATGGAGATGCACATCCCTACACTAGATAGTAAACTAGAATGCTTTTCAGCCATAAACCTTGAACAATTCAATTCAATGATTCTCTCTTCTAAACCATCAACGTGTATCTTAGACCCGATTCCAACTAAGCTGTTAAAGGAAGTTTTCCATTAATTAGCGCTTCTTTATTAAATATTATGAATATGTCTTTATTATCAGGCTATGTTCCACAATCATTTTAAGTTGCACTAATAAAACCTCTTCT
This sequence comes from Gymnodraco acuticeps, assembly GCF_902827175.1. Lineage (NCBI taxonomy): Eukaryota > Metazoa > Chordata > Actinopteri > Perciformes > Bathydraconidae > Gymnodraco > Gymnodraco acuticeps. The sequence goes on along the minus strand of NW_022990567.1, from coordinate 169,559 downwards.
TAAAAAGCACAACCTCGATCCAGAGGTTTTAGCCAATTATAGACCTATTTCTAATCTCCCATTCCTCTCAAAAATTCTTGAGAAAGCGGTCGCAAAACAGTTGTGTGATTACTTAAAAAACAATGATTTATTTGAAGATTTTCAGTCTGGCTTTAGAACACATCATAGCACAGAGACAGCTATGGTTAAAGTCACAAATGACCTTCTAATAGCCTCTGACAAGGGACTTGTCTCTATTCTTGTTTTGCTCGATCTCAGTGCTGCATTTGATACTATCGACCATGATATCCTATTGCAAAGACTAGAGCACTTATGGTGCGTTTCCACTGCAGCGGGTAGCCCCGTTTAAGAGTCCTTAACCGTCCTCAAGCGGCCAGGCCGGTTTTTGGTGGCGTTTCCATATAGCCTAGTACCGGCCAGCGGGTACCTTTTCCCTCTTTTTCCGGCCTCATAAAATCGTGGTTCCCTCAGACCAGGGCCAGGGCTGAACTAGTGACGTCAACACTCTCGACTGCTGATTGGTCAGAGAGAATCGTCACAATATTGCGCGCGAGTTCATCCCTAGCGTTGCATATATATCTAGAAGCAAGCTTGCAGCATTTTTATACACAGCATTTTGTAAACGGAGGAGCTACAAAAATGGCTACTTCTAAGAAAAGCACACAGTGGTCGACCGAGGAGGTGACGACGTTCCTACATCTCATTGGGGATGATCAAATCCAGCGGGAGCTCGACGGAACAACTCGAAATGTGAACAAAAACAAAGCCGATCGCCCCGCCTACACTGCGTTGCTAGCCCAGGTCCTAAACTGTAATGGGAATGCGCCACGGCCTGGGCCGGCCAGCGAGGCAGCCCGAGGCCAGAGCGAGGACGCTTAGGGACGCTTAAACGGGGCTACCCCGCTGCAGTGGAAACGCGCCTTTAGTTGGCATACAGGGAACTGCTTTAGGCTGGTTTAGGTCCTATCTATCTGAACGCTCTCAGTTTGTACGTGTCAACGATTAATCTTCCATGCAAACCAAAGTTAGCCATGGAGTGCAGGGCTCAGTGCTTGGACCTATTTTGTTCACACTATATATGCTTCCGCTAGGAAATATTATAAGAAATCATTCTGTAAATTTCCACTGTTATGCGGATGATACTCAACTATATTTAACCATCAAGCCTGATGAAACCAATCACCTAAATAAAATTCAAGACTGCCTCAAGGACTTAAAAACGTGGATGACCTTAAACTTTTTGATGTTAAACACGACCAAAAAGTTATTGTACTCGGCCCAAAGAATCTACGAAACAAACTATCTAAAGATATACTAACTATGAATGGCATTAATTTGGCCTCCAGTGAGACTGTAAGGAATCTTGGTGTTATATTTGATCAGGATTTATCCTTTAACGCCCACATAAAATCAATCTCAAGGACCGCCTACTTCCATCTACGCAACATTGCCAAAATTAGGCATATCTTGCCTCAAAACGATGCAGAGAAACTAGCCCATGAATTTTTTACTTCCAGGCTGGATTATTGTAACTGTTTATTATCAGGGTGTACCAAGAAGTCAGTTAAGTTGCTTCAGCTGATTCAAAATGCTGCAGCACGTGTACTAACTAGAGTTAGGAAAAGGGACCACATTACTCCTGTTCTGGTTGCCTTACACTGGCTCCCTATAGAACACAGGATAGAATTTCAAATTCTTCTTCTCGCCTACAAAGCCCTTAATGGGCAGGCGCCATCTTCTATCCATCCAACTTCTCCCGCTTATCCGTGGTCGGGTTGCGGGGGTAGCAGTTCCAGCAGAGAGCCCCAAACTTTCCTTTCCCTGGCCACATCAACCAGCTCTGACTGGGGGATCCCAAGGCGCTCCCAGGCCAGCGAAGAGATATAATCCCTCCACCTGGTCCTAGGTCTACCCCTTGGTCTCTTCCCAGCTGGACGTGCCTGGAACACCTCCCTAGGGAGGCGCCCAGGTGGCATCCTAACTGGGTGCCCGAACCACCTCAACTGGCTCCTTTCGACGCGAAGGAGGAGCGGTTCTACTCCGAGTCCCTCCCGGATGACCGAACTTCTCACCTTATCCCTAAGGGAGACACCAGCCTCCCTGCGGAGAAAACCCATCTCGGCCGCTTGTATCCGCGATCTCGTTCTTTCGGTCATGACCCATCCTTCATGACCAGAGGTGAGGGTAGGAACAAAAATGGCCCGGTAGACAGAGAGCTTTGCCTTCTGGCTCAGCTCCCTTTTCATCACAACGGACTGCAGTACCGCTCCCGTTGCTCCGATTCTCCGGCCCATCTCACGCTCCATTGTTCCCTCACTCGAGAACAAGACCCAGAGATACTTGAACTCCTTCACTTGGGGTAAGGACTTATTCCCTACTTGGAGTGGACTGTCCATCGGTTTCCTGCTGAGAACCATGGCCTCAGATTTGGAGGTGCTGATCCTCATCCCAGCCGCTTCACACTCGGTTGCGAACCGATCCAGTGAGTGCTGAAGGTTGCAGACCGATGAAGCCATTATAACCACATCATCTGCAAAAAGCAGTGGTGCAATCCTTAGTCCACCGAACTGCAGACCCCCTCCCCGACGACTACGCCTCGAAATCCGATCCATGTATATTACAAACAGGATTGGTGACAAAGCGCAGACCTGGCGGAGGCCAACCCTCACCGGAAATGGGTCTGACTTACTGCCGAGGACCCGGACACAGCTCTCGCTTTGGGAGTACAGAGATTGGATGGCCCTGAGTAGAGACCCCCTCACCCCATACTCCTGCAGCACCTCCCACAGTAACTCCCTGGGAACTCGGTCATACGCCTTCTCCAAGTCTACAAAACACATGTAGACCGGATAAGCGTACTCCCAGGCCCCCTCCAGGATCCTTGCGAGAGTAAAAAGCTGATCCGTCGTTCCACGACCAGGACGGAATCCGCATTGTTCCTCCTCAATCTGAGGTTCGACAATCGGCCTGACCCTCCTTTCGAGTACCTTAGAGTAAACTTTCCCGGGGAGGCTGAGTAGTGTGATGCCTCTGTAATTGGCACACACCCTCTGATCCCTCTTTTTGAAAAGGGGAACCACCACCCCGGTCTGCCACTCCTTCGGTACTGTTTCCGACTTCCACGCAACGTTGATGAGATGTGTCAACCATGACAGTCCCTCAACACCCAGAGCCTTCAGCATTTCTGGGCGGATCTCATCCACCCCCGGGGCTTTGCCACTGTGGAGTTGTTTGACGACCTCAGTGACCTCCCCCCGGGAGATTGGTGTTGATCCCCCGTCATCCCCCGTCCAGCTCTGCCTCTAACATAGAGGGCGGAGTTGTCGGGTTCAGGAGTTCCTCAAAGTGTTCCTTCCAACGCCCTAACACTCCATCAGTTGAGGTCAACAACGTCCCATCCTTACTGTACACAGCTTGGATGGTTCCCTGCTTCCCCCTCCTGAGGTGTCGGACAGTTTTCCAGAACAACTTTGGTGCCACCCGAAAGTCCTTTTCCATGTCTTCTCCGAACTTCTCCCACACCCGCTGCTTTGCCTCGGCCACGGCTGAGGCTGCTGTCCTTCGGGCCTGTCGGTACCTTGCAACTGCCTCGGGATTCCCCCAAGATAACAAATTCCTGAAGGCCTCCTTCTTCAGTCGGACGGCTTCCCTGACCACAGGTGTCCACCAGGAGGTTCGAGGGTTACCGCCCCTTGAGGCACCTAAGACCTTGAGACCACAGCTCCCCGCCGCGGCTTCGGCAATAGAGGCTTTGAACACCGACCACTCTGGTCCCCAACCTCCACAGGAATGCCCGAAAAGCTCCGCCGGAGGTGTGAGTTGAAGGCCTCCTGAACTTGGGCCTCCTCCAGGCATTCCAAGTTCACCCAAACTACACGTTTGGGCTTACCAGGTCTATCCAGAGGCTTCCCCCGCCACTCGACCCAACTCACCACCAGATGGTGATCAGTTGACAACTCCGCCCCTCTCTTTACCCGAGTGTCCAAAACATACGGCCTCAGGTACGATGATACGATAACGAAATCTATCATGGACCTTCTGCCTAGGGTGCTCTGGTACCACGTACACTTATGAGCATCCTTATGTTCGAACATGGTGTTTGTTATGGCCAATCCATGACTAGCACAGAAGTCCAGTAACAAACCACCACTCCGGTTCAGATCAGGGGGCCGTTCCTCCCAATCACACCCCTCCAAGTGTCTCCATCATTGCCCACATGTGCGTTGAAGTCTCCCAGTAAGATTAAAGAGTCCCCTTCAGGAGCCCCATACAGGACTCTTTCCAGGGTCTCCAAGAAGGATGTATACTCTGAACTGCTGTTTGGTGCATAAGCACACACAACAGTCAGAGTTTTCCCCCCCCATAACCCGCAGGCGTAGGGAGGCGACCCTCTCGTCCACTGGGCTAAACTCCAACAACGAAGCACCCAACCGGGGACTTGTGAGTATCCCCACACCCGCCCGGCGCCTCGCACCTTGAGCAACTCCGGAGAAGAATAGAGTCCAACCCCTATCCAGAAGTAAGGTTCCAGAGCCGACGCTGTGCGTAGAGGTGAGCCCAACCAGATCCAACTGGTAATGCTCCACCTCCCGCACAAGCTCCGGCTCCTTCCCCCCAAGAGAGGTTCCACGTCCCCAAAGCCAGCTTCTGTCGCCCGGGTCAGGTCCGTCGAGACCCTCTGCTTCCACCCTTCTGGCAGCGCACCCGACCCCATCGCTGTTTCCCGTAGGTGGTGGGCCCGCGGGACGGAGAAGCGGAGATGTTGCCCACGTTGCCTTTTCGGGCTGTGCCCTGCCGGGCTCCGTGGCAAGCCCGGCCACCAGACGCTCGCCAACGAGTCCTCCTTCTGGGCCTGGCTCCAGAAGAGGACCCCGGGCTTCCTCCGGGCCGGGTATCCTCACTTCTTTGTTGTTCTTTCATGAGGTCTTTTGACCATCTTACCTTAAATAACTCATTATACCCTACTGTCCTACTAGGGCATTGCGTTCCAAGAATGCAGGGTTGTTGGTTGTTCCTAGAGTCTCTAAAAGTACAATGGGAGCCAGAGCCTTTTCTTATCAAGCTCCACATTTGTGGAATCAGCTTCCAGTTTGTGTTCAGGTGGCAGAAAGCCTATCCGTTTTTAAGAGTACGCTTAAGACCTTCCTTTTTGATAAAGCTTATAGTGATAAAATAAAATAATCTAATAAGAGTGCATTGACGTAGATACGTTGTGCCTCTTCACCTATACATTTGAGTTCTTACTCTTTCACTGAAATCCTAAAAACTTAGATCTTATATTTAAAACTTTATCCAAAACCTTTCCCCTCTCTGACCTCTCGAGGTTCTATTAGAGGGTAACAGGTTGCAGAGAAGGCCTAGCCCGGCCCGGGAGTGTGGAACGTAGCCACATACCTACTCCTTACCTCTAACCAATTCAGGTTCCAGTGGGGACCTCTCTCCCTGCGTGTGCCTCTCCACCTCTGTTTCCTACTTCTTACTTGCTACCCTTTTCGCTCAACCTATCCTAGGGAGTGCATGTATGTAGACACGTTAGTTTAGCTGCTATAGGCTTGGACTGTTGGGGGGGGGCACCTTACCCCGTCTTTCTGGCTGTTTGTACCTGTGTACTCTTATGTTCCGATTAACCCAGCTTCCCCCAAATCTATTTTTTGTGTCCATATATACGCCGGGATCCTGAGTCGAGGCTAATCCTGCTGCTGTGGTCGTGTGTCCTGGATCCTCTATCCTGAGTACTGGATCTGAGTCCTGGACTTCGAGTCGTGGCTGAACCTGTCTCTGCGGTGTTAGAGATTTGGAGGGATAACTGGTCCGCTTTTCAAATCTCCGCGCGTTCCTATGAAGCTGGTTATAATACAGGAAGGAATCCATATCTACAAAGTAACCGTTCTACTTTAATGGCAATATGACAATGCAATACAATCATTACAATACAACATGATATATTACAGTTATATTGTAATGCTTAAGGAGTAATGCCGGCTTACTCCTGCCCTGGTTCGCATACTGCAGAGCTACTTTCACCCGAGGGCAGCATGTGAAGAAGAGGCCGAACGCCAGGGATCCACCGGATATATACCAGAGTAAGAAGGAGGGGTTTGGTGTTAGGTCAGCTGGTCATCTTTTCAGGTCATCTCATTGGGAGACGCAACGCAGCAGGAAACGCAGCAGCAAACCAAACAGGCTCACTTTCCAACAAAAGGTCTCAAGGCCTGCATACCTACACCTCCCCCACAGAGCAATAAAACCCTGTTTACTCCAACCAGCCCAGAATGTTTATAGCCATTTGTAGTCCTTACATTTATGAAAGGATAAAACAGAGAAATCAATATAAAACACAAACACAGGTATTGTTTGAACAGTATTCACTTAACTGCTACTGTTGATAACCACCAGAGAAACCCAAGGGACCTCTCTTAACATCACAACCACTGTAGCTCGTTCTAAGTTGAATGCAAATCAGGACATGCTCTCACCTTCCCCCATCTTCCTTTGTCCTCAAAAACACATGTCAACAGGCCCCAAATCCAGCTCACAGTTTTACCCAAATTATTCCCATTTTAAGCTTATCCATAGTTTGCTAACATGAATAAATACAAATATAACTCTACAGCGGTCCTGCCAGACTCTCACCATACTACTTCCCTGATGGCTCCCACAAGATTGCTGACATCCTCGTGGATTCATCTTTTTATTATAGACACATGCATTTCCAAACATTTGGTCTACCTATGTTGCAAATGTATTATCTTTTCGATTTACACACGGCATCTATTGCACCTGTCCATCCTGGGAGAGGGATCCCTCCTCTGTTGCTCTCCCTGAGGTTTCTCCCATTTTCCCCTTTAAACTGTGGGGTTTTCTCTGGAAGTTTTTCCTTGTACGATGTGAGGGTCAAAGGACAGAGGGTGTCGTATTGTCATACTGATATTCTGTACAAACTATGAAGACCACTGAGACAAATGTAACATTTGTGATATTGGGCTATATAAATAAACATTGATTGATTGATTGATATTTCAATGATTAATGGCATAATTTGTATCATACCTATGACAAACTTAAATTAAAAGTCAAGCTTTGTTATCATGAATACACTATTACTAAATAAAAACATTTGTATACATCTGTAATTGTTATTATTGAATGAATGTGTAAAAACAACACGCGTGTACAAAATCGTATTTGATTAAATATGTATTAATAGAAACAAATAGTACATTGCATTAGAAAAACACTATGATACAAAAAGAAGAAGCACATTTTTCCTTTTAGTTGTTTGAGATAAAAACGACATTACAACTGATTTGGGCAATGGTTAATAACGTACATCATTACTAGCTGTCCTTGCCATTAGGTGTTTTTTAGTGTTCTGCTCAGGCCTGAACAAAATGATGTAACATTTTGGCATAACAATGCAAAACAGCATTCCATAACTGGAGGCCAGAATAGCAAATATCTCCACAGCCACAGTGAACTTCCCAGGAGAGCTGGCATATGCTGGGATAAAGGTGATCCAAACCGCACAGAATATCAACATTCTGAATGTGACAAATTTAGCTTCATTAAAATTATCAGGCAGCTTTCTAGCCCAAAAAGCAAGAACAAAACACAACACAGCTAAGAGCCCTATTTATCCTAACACAGCCCAGAACCCTACAGGTGATCCCAGGGCACACTCAAGAATAATCTTATCCTCATAGTGTTTCATATTTTAAAAGGGGAATGGAGGGCTTATTGTCAGCCAAAGTATGCAAATTATAACCTGTATTAGAGTGAAACCCAGAACACTGAGTCTCTGCTGGGCAGGCCCAAACCACTTCATCATATTACTGCCTGGAAGTGTAGCCCTGAAGGCCATTGCACCACTTTTGTTTTCCCCAGAACACAGAATACAGGACATACAGAGGTCAAGGAGAAGAGCAGCAGGAAGCTCAGCTCAGAGTTGTTGGTTTCTTTGTGGCAGTAGAAGACTAGTGTTATGATCATAGTAAGAAAAACTCCTAGCAAGGAAAATAAAACTAACAATGATCCCAGGATTTCATCATATGCTAAACATTGTATTTATTTTAGTATGCAAGCATCTCCCTGCTTGTTGGACCAGTGGTGGGCATTTCGTACAGTGTATTGAATCTGCAAAACAAAAAAGGACAAAGAGGAATTAAGTGTTCAATTGATGTCAGGGTTTCAGAGGCACAAAATGTTTTTTTATATTATTTAAAATCCCGTTTAGTCATGAAATACTGATATATGTTGTATTTACCTGTTGTTTTACTGATCTCTCCTGCTGGACAGTGTATGCAATTATAACAACAGACTGGCTTTCCTTTTTGGAGGACCTTACGAGTTCCAGGACGACAGCTCTCACTGCAGACTGACACAGGAACCTCCTACACACATAAACACAATTTGTCAACACAATTTTGTTGAAATCTTAAACATACCTGGCAAGGTTTTTCAGTAAATCAGTGAGTTAGTAAACAGGAGCGTCTGCTCTACCTTGGTCTGTGGATTTCCCCATACAACTGGGATGTTTTTCTTGATAAACTGATGACTTTCTGGAAGAGAAGCATCATAATTGCCAACTGTTATTCCTTCCATGGTTCCCTTGTTTGTCATTTGTAAGTTAACAAGTTCATATCGTGCTGGAGAGTCTCCATTACTGTCAAAATAAACGTTTTCCCTTTCCTCGGTGGTGAAATTCACAGTGTTCAGATATTGCAAGACCTATTAAAGAAATTGTGCGGAGATTAAATGGCAAATTAAATAAAGGTGCATTGTCATATCCAAAGGAGTATTCCTCACCTTCTATGGTTGAATGCGTTCGGTATTAGCACAAGTCCCATTAAAAAAATACCCTTTACCCTCCTCACATTTAATCAGGTTGTCAAGAGCATGAGCCACTGCATAAACTGATTTGTATACATAATAAGTGAATCTAAGCACAGAAGCATCTGTAAATTAAAACTGCGGTCACAGAAGTGCGCGCAGTGATGAGCGGGCCCTCGCGTCCGTGCGCCTGTTGGGGAGGGCAGCCGGTAGTCCCGGCGTCAAGCAGACGCGCGCGAGTCCTCCGAAATGAGCCGTTTGTGATTTCTATCATTTTCGCGTCCCAAACTCCCAGGTCCTCCGGCAGCGACCCGGAAACGGATGTTGGCGCGCCGTCTCGAAGGAAAACAAATTTCTCTAAAGGCTCGTCGAGGATCGATTATCGAGGAGGCTGTCTGGAGGAGCCGTAACTGAGGATACCCTGATTTAGAGGAGAGAGGAGAGAGGAGTCTCTCTGGAGGAATTATAACCGAGGGTACAAAGACGTGGAGGAGAGAGGAGTCTTTCTGGAGGGGCTATAACCGAGGGTACACTGAAGTATTCTTCGGAGACGAATTCAGCCAACAGTGATGTTTAAAAGAGGTGTGACGCATGGCTGGACTTCTGTCAACGAAGCACAGCTCTGCAAACTGTTCCCGTTGTGATTATAAGTTATTTAAGATGATCAAATGTGCATCAGACTTTCTGCCCTTTACCGTTTGTTTACTCATTAATCACATCTCCCCTGAATGTTAGGCTATCTATTATACAACTGCTTTCATTGTAACGCGATGTTTACAGTGAGAACAGCTGCTGAGGTCAGTGCAGAAAGCAGAACAGTGTGTATAATATATATTGCTCAATAATATGTGTAACAGGCCTACATTTCACACTTTATTTGTAGGCTTTAGGAGATATCTACAAATAAACAGTAGGGTTAGGGAGTGTATAGGTGTCTGTTGCAATGAATATGCCGCCAGCAAAGGGCGTTGTTGGACTAACAGAAGTTGAGTGTGTGTGTGTGTGTGTGTGTGTGTGTGTGTGTGTGTGTGTGTGTGTGTGTGTGTGTGTGTGTGTGTGTGTGTGTGTGTGTGTGTGTGTGTGTGTGTGTGGTGTGTGTGTGTGTGTGTGTGTGTGGTGTGTGTGTGTGTGTGTGTGTGTGTGTGTGTGTGTGTGTGTGTGAGAGTTGATGTGCCAGGCAGACAGGCAGGTCTCAGTAGCTTATCTGACATATAATTGGTCAAAAATTGTAAATTATCCGTTAGCCTACGAGCTCCCCGTTTGAGTGAAGGACTATTCCTTCTCAATGTAGCATGACATTAAATAATTGGAGAGCTATTATTCTCTATCTATATTAATAGTTTAGGTGAAAATGTTGAAGGAGCAACCTTACATTTTTATGCGGACGATACCGTTATGTACTGTGCAGGCTGTTGTTAAATTATAGGCTGTTTTTAACATTATTCAGGCTCAGCTCTCTGAGCTTAAGCTTCTTTTAAATGTGGATAAAACCAAGGTAATGCTCTTTTCTAAAGCTAAAAATACACCGGAGACTGCTTTGGATATTGTAACTACGCAAGGAATACAACTTGAAGTGGTTACCTGTTACAAATACCTGGATATCTGGCTTGATGGTTGTCTCACTTTTAAATTTCATGTAAATAACCTGCTTAAAAAGCTGAGGGTTAGGCTAGGTTTCTTTTACAGAAATAAGTCCTGTTTCTCGCTTGAGGCCAGGAAAGGGCTAGTCACTGTGACCTTTTTACCTGTGCTGGACTATGGTGATTTATTATATGAATGCACCTGCCAATTACCTGAGCAAATTAGATGCTGCGTATCACACTGATCTCTCTGCAAATTGAAAGTACTTATTGCCTGAGATTGCATGCTGTGGTTTTATTAAATGTGCCAAGTGCTAGGACTGTTTTAGGGAAGAAAGCTTTTAGATGTGCAGCTCCACTAACATGAAACAGTCTGCAAAAATAATGGAAAATTACCAAGCTAGTACCACTACATGTTTTTAAAGCTCGGTTGGATGCTACAAAATCAGATGCTGTTGGTACCTGTACATGTGGTTAAATATGTAAATTGTAATCCCTGTACATTTTGCTGTATGATGTCCTTTTGTTGTTCTGTTGTTTATGTTTTTATGTCTTCTTGTGGAACCTACTGCTGCAGGTCTCCCTTGAAAAAGAGATCATTGATCTCAATGGGATTTTACCTGGATAAATAAAGGTTTTGAATTGAATTGAATTGTAATTTGTGACATGTAAATCGTCAAAAATGGAAAATTCTCTGTTCGCTTACGAGCTCATCGTTTGAGCGATCGACTATTCAATCGCAATTTAGCATCACATTGGATATGGGCTGAACTTGTCCTGGATTGGAATTTTTCCGATCATTCCCCTAGGAGGAGTTTGCAGAAATGTCCTTAAAATGCATGAAAAACGCACATTTTTAAAAATGGCCGACTTTCTGCAGGGTGGGGCTAATTAACCTGTTAAAGCAAATTTGAAATATGTCGGCAATCATAAGAGCAATGTGTATACAGCGTTTCGTGAATATCGGAAAAACTATATGCGAGAAGTTTGGAGTAATTTGCGTCATGTAAATCGCCAAAAATGGTGTATTCGCTGTTAGCTTACGACCTCCACGATTGAGCTATCAAAAATGTTCTTCGCAATTTAGCATCATATTGGATAGGGGCTGAACTTGTGCTGGATTGGAATTTTTCCGATCATTCCCCTAGGAGGAGTTTCAGGTCATTTGGACTTACGGTGCAACTTCGTAAATCTTTCACAAATGGGAATGGCCATAGGTGGCGCTAGCCAGTACTTTGCACAATTTGAACCTATTGACTCCAGAATGTTGCTATTTTTACCGGTCCTGGCGTCCGTGCAAAATTATACAACTTTTTGAGCGTCCTAAAGCCCTCAAAAACAGGAATGATGGCGTGGAATAATAATAATACCACCAATAACAATAGGGCCCGAGCACGGAGCGCTAGGACCCAACGGCGTCCTTGCACGAAGTGCGAGGAACCTATTGTTATTGGTGGTATTATTATTATTCCACGCCATCATTCCTGTTTTTGAGGGCTTTAGGACGCTCAAAAAGTTGTATAATATGATTCAACATTCAGCAAGCTCTCAAAGCCACTGCATGGCTTTATTTCTGAATCATTCAGGGCGCAGTTGAACACATCCTCCCAGAAATCTCTTAAAAACTGACTTTTTGGAAACTGTGAGGGATGGATCTGCCTCAGGTGTTCCTCCAGCCCCGGGATCTGAGCTTTGCTCACAACGAAGCCCAGTGAGCCCACAAGGATGCTGCGACCCCCGCTGTCAGTCAGAGAGTGATCTGTGATCCAGGCGTCACTGCCAGCAGCTGCAGTCCTTTAATGTTCTGTCTGTACAACTCAGTCACCAGCAACTTAATTTATCTGTGAGACATAAAATCCAATATCACTTTGGAAGTGGCATGCTTAATGATCTCTATTATATTCTGTAGGCTATCAGGTGGACCAAACGATGAAAATGCTTCAGAATACTCAATGCACACTCCATATTCTTGTGCAGCTTTGATAAATAAAGCCATGCCATTCAGGCCATATATATTATCAACAGCAAGAGCACCAATCCAGGTCCATCCAAAGTGATGGACCAGCTTTGCCAGTGCTCTGCTCTGGTATAGTCACTTGAAATTGTTCTGAAAAACATGGGATCTCTTGTCTGCTGCTCAAACAGGCACAGGTTGCATAATGGCTGATCTGCAGTAAAATAGACAAACATAAGAAGCGTCTAAATGACCCCTGAGCGAAAAAATGCTAAGGCACTTGGCACAGAACTCAAGGTAAATATACCCTTATTACTTATCGTAACTGCACATACAAGATATCCGATTAAAGCTGAGATTCCACAGATTATATAGGTATTAGTATCATCACTGAGTGATCAGAACTCGTGACAGGGGAAGCAAACATAGACATCACAACACATAGCATTACCGAGCAAACACGGGAGATCGTCTCACCTTAGCTGTTATTCTGATCAAAAGTCGTGTTCAATAGCATTAAAACGATAAAAACTCTGCTGAGGGTTAATCTAAATGTTAATCCAATGTGTCTGTCACTTTGAAAAAATGATTGATAATCCATAATTCAATATCTATGTAAAAATCAGAGAAATAATATTAGCTGCTAATGGTAGTCACCAGAGTTATCGCAGCTTCCGGTTTTGGCTACGCGTCACTCTCACTCCTTATTTGGTAACGTGTTGTGTATGTGGAACATCCCCTCGATTCCATTGGCTCTAGCGGTTAAAAAGAGATGTCAATCACCAAAATCGACCAAGGGGGGCCAGAGATAGGTCAAATCCACCCAAATGACCCCAGAAGTGGGGTTTTTTGGCTAAATCTCTCTATAAATGTCAAATTTCACTTGTTTTGCATCAATCTTGATACAGGGTACTTATTATATGTTATAGTTTGGATTCCTAAAGCTTTTAGTCTACCATCCCATCATTCAAGGGTGGTTTTCACTATAAGTAATTTTTTTTGGACGGACGGAGGGACACTATAATTTACATTTGTTTACTGTGTTCGATCTGAATTTACTTTAAAATAAAAACATCTATATTGATTCTGACACTTCTAAATCCAACTCACAGATGTTACCTTGCTTTGAGAAAAAAGATTATTAATTTACCCCTTTTATAAGTGAAGATATGGTCATTTATGAGTACAATGAACATATGACGTTGAAAATATGCCGAACAATACATACTTTTTACATTTCCGTACTCCTGGAATTGTCTGAAATGTGTTAATTACGTAATCCTGCCTTGTGCGGAATGAAACAATGCCTCCAATAACAAGGTCACCATCTTGGAACAGTTCAGGCGGCTGTGCTGAGTCTTGCAGTAGGAACACAGAGTCCCCCTTCCCCATTAGCAGAACCAAAAGGAGCGGCCTCAGTAAGGACATGTCAGTGCTCTTCAGGTCACGCCAATCTGCTAGAGAGCTCATGACACCCCTTTATACACCATCAATAACATGAAGGGCATTTTCCTGCTTGAAAAGAAGTCTCAGGAGACGAGAGGAAATGTAAGTTTAGTCAAATGTTTTATGCGAGACAATGTTGATTTTATTATTTGAATAACAATTTCTGAAAATTAATCTGAAATCACATAGGAGATAGGTATTTTGGGTCTGCATATAATTGTATTATTTTTGTATTTGCATATATACATATTAGTTGAAACGATGGTACATTGCAATATATTAAAAGGAGTCATCTCAATATGCTACGTTTCACAGTAAAACAATTCACAGTTGGAAACACTAAAATAAACAAATATAATTGTAGGGTTCCATAATTATTTTAGGGCTCCCTTTCCCATTATATATTTTTTTGTATTCCTCTCTGGTTTGAGTAAGATGATATAACATTTTGGGATGAAAATACAAAAGAGCAGTCCAAAACTGGAGGACAGAATAGCAAATATCTCTACAGCAACACTAAACTTTCCAGGAGAGCTTACATACGCTGGGATGAAAGTGATCCATACGGCGCAGAATATCAGCATGCTAAAGGTTATAAACTTGGCTTCATTAAAGTTATCAGGCAGTTTCCGAGCCAGAAAAGCAAGAATGAAACATAAAATGGCCAGTAGTCCTATGTAACCAAGTACAGACCAAAAGCCCAAAGCTGAGCCCAAAGCACACTCTAAGATTATTTTGTCTTTGAAGTCTTTAAAATTCTTAAATAGAAAAGGAGGAGAAATTGTTAACCAGAGGATACATATCATTACTTGTATTAGAGTGAAACCCAGAACAGTTAGTTTCTGCTGGGCAGGCCCAAACCACTTCATCATATTACTGCCTGGAAGTGTAGCCCTGAAGGCCATTAGCACCACTATAGTTTTCCCCAGAACACAAGAGATACAGAGGACAAAGGTGATGCCGAATGCTGTGTGTCGCAGCATGCAGGACAAATCTGAGGGCCGACCGATGAAGGTCAGAGAACACAGGAAACACAGCGTCAAGGAGAAGAGCAGCAGGAAGCTCAGCTCAGAGTTGTTAGCCCTGACAATTGGAGTTTTCCTGTATCTGAAGAAAATTAATGCCACAACAGCTGTGATGCATGTTCCAAATAAGGATGCTGCAGTGAGCAGCGCTCCCATAATCTCTTCATATGACAGAAACTCTGCCTCCTTCTTTACACAGGCATCTCTTCTTTCATTTGACCAGAACTCAGGGTGACACCGCACACAGGTGACAGAATCTGAAGAAAATAAAAATGTGGTAAACATTATGTATAATTATTTTTTAATTTTGTATTTGTCCCTACGTTGCATATTTTCTAAGCATACAAGACAGTGCAGCACATAATAAGCATATAACATGTTTTGCTTATTTGTACAATCACAAGTTCTTCGTAGGGATTTCTATGAATTTCTATGAATAATGAAATGATTTATTTTTAGACTTGAAGTAGAAACATTTATTTTGCATTGGTGCTTTGACATAATGCATTAATCCTTAGGAAAACGTTTGCATATATTTATATAGCTGACTTCAGAATTCTGTCTCAGTATCTGTATATGTATCATTTGCAATTATTGGTTATGTAACGATATTGTGTTTTTTTCTTCTTAAAAGGACTGCATGGTTTTGAAATCCCCCAAAAACCCACTGCAATTTCTTAAAATGAACGATACATGTTTTGTCTTGCATTTATGTAACTATACCTGTAATGTTGCTGATGTCTCCCTCTGCACATCTTATACAGTCATAGCAGCAGACAGGCATTCCTTTTTGGAGAACCTTGCGAGTTCCTGGAAGACATTTTTCACTGCAAACTGACACAGGCACCTGTGGGATCAAATCAACTATGAGAAGAAAGAAAAACATCGGCCTTCCCTTTGATTACTGTGTTGCCTTTGCATATTTCTATTTAAAATGTTGATGCATAAAAACCATACATTATGACTAACAGTGTCAATTTCATATTTATAATGAAACAAAAAGACTGTAATTAGCAACGACAGTGATCTTAGAGTATTTTACCTGTTGGGAGTTCTGTGTCCAAGTTATAGACTCATTTTGCAGATGTAGCTGTTTGTTTGCATGTAAAGATGCATCATAAAGGCCAACTGTGACAAACTCCACAATGTCATTTTCTCTTGGCTTCCAATTTATAATTTCATACTTTGCTGCTGGGTCTCCATTTTCATTGAAGTAAACCTCTTCTCCTTCCTTTGTTTTAAACTGAATAGTTCTTATGTGCTGTAAAATCTGAAAAACAAATATCTGTCAATACAGAACATAATTTGAAGAATGTGTTGTGGTCCAAGTTTTTTAACAGCATGATAGACAGCAAAAGTTTAATTTACGTTATTGTAAACATGTTCCTTGTTGATGTGATTTGATGTAAAAACTTCAGTAACATTGGTGATCAACTCACCGTAAATGGATCTAGCTGCACCTTGGTGTTACATGTTTTGTTACAGCTGAGGATAAAATGAAGTGCGTGGGCCGCAGCATACACTCCTTTATAGACATTGTTAAAGATAGGCATCAGAGACATATCGGTGAAGCTGTTTTGCACTTCAGTCAAATCTTCACGTCCAGTACATTCTTTCTGATTTCTTGATGAAGACTTTGACTGCTTGAACTTACAACTAAATAACGTCTCATAAAACGTTGTAAACATTTCATTACTAGATACATTGAGCGGCCTCACATCCAACATGAACTCCCTCATGCCACTGACATGTGCTTTGGGGATGGACAGGCCTATAGCACAGTCTAGAATGTGATGCTTATCCACGACTGCAGTTTGAGAATCAAAGATCCAGCTCTCAGAGCCTATCCACTGGTACCCAGTCAAGTTGTGGTGAGAAAATGCATGTAGTATGACTTCCAAATCCATGTAAGAGAGGAAAGCAATGATCACCTTGGAAGTGGAAGCCTTGATAATGTCAATTATCTTTTGTATTTTGTCTGGTGGATCGGTTCTAAAGAAGGACACAGAGTACTCAAGACAGATGCCAAGCTGCTGGGCCGTTTCTGTGAATGTGGCCATACCGTTGTTTCCATAATCATCATTTGTTCTAATAGCTCCAACCCAAGTCCAACCAAAATGCTTAACCAGCTGTGCCAGGGCTCTGCTCTGGTAGTAGTCACTGGGTATTGTTCTGAGGAAGGATGGGTACTTGGATTTATCACTGAGACAGGCACAAGTAGCAAAGTGGCTGATCTAAAAGAAAAAAACAAGTTATATCCCAAGGTAAAGATTCAGAATATAAAGTAGTTATTCAGCCAACTACAATCCCTTTTGCTATACATAGTTGCAATACTTGAATATTAGTAATATAAAACAATCATACCCACCATTGGAATATGAAAGGGTCCGATGGCAGTAGCCATAGCCATGCAGGGAGAGGAAGAAGTTTCTCCCATAATGGCCTGCACTTGGGCAGGTCTTGTACATGGTACTTCAGAGGGTTGTGATACAACTTCATTACCATTTGCAAAGGCCAATGCAACCCTCACACTTTTGGCAATTGAGCCACAGGAATCATAGATCCTATAGCCCAGAGAGATGCCAGGCAATAGGTCCGTGCTGTTATTAATCTCCTCTACGGCAAATAGCATAGCCTGGGCAAACTGGAACCCTCTGAAATCCAAGCTTGATGCAAACAGTTAATAATAATTAGTTACAAAAGGTCCATGCAGTAGAAAGAGTGGCACAGTACATGGAAATATTTGATGATAAAATCACACACAACAGGAATATATCTTCATTTAAATATTCAATGTTATACCCTTTAAGAAATTTGAAGCAAAATATTGATATGGTATACTGTTACCTGGTGCATTGCAGTGGCAGTGGTTTGTCCATGTAGGAATCCCGTCTGTTCTTCCAGCTGTTGTGGAAAGAGAAGATTCCCCCCAACATTATGTCCCCATCCTTAAACATCTGAGGGATCTCAGGGTCTCCTCTTTGTGTGCACACTGGCTCCTCAGCCTGAGAGAAAGATGCCACCAGCAACATATGTAAGAGTGCCCATCCCTGCTCCGGCCACCTCTGTGTGGATGACATACTGTTTGAGTTAGCCAAAACAATTCATTGGCATCACATGAACCCCAATGCAAGTTTAAATTGAGCACTTGTATTTATATATTTTGGAGAAACTTGGGAAAGAATAATGGAACATTGATGTTTTATCTCTGTGGAATTCGGGGCAAAGGAAGGTGGCGTCAAACAGGAAAAGGGTTATTTGCGTTACCAAACGTACTGGTACTTGTGTGCTCTCGATTTATCTGCATAAAAAAACAACTATTATTCAATTACTTCTCAAAAGATCTTATCTTGAAACTTCTCTAACCCAAAATCCATGGCCTATTTCCAAGTTGCCATTTATAGTTAAAGCCAGCTAGTGCTAGTGGAGTATGCACGTGAACTGTGAGCGCCGGAGCCTCGCAGCGGCGGAACTGTGGCGCGCTTAATTTTGCCGCTTTTGCGCATCAGATGAGGCCCCACGCAGTCTGCGTGATCTGCGTGTAGGGAGGGGCAGGCCTGGATGGTATGTTTTAGGTTTGACAGCTTCAATTTCAGTAAACAGTTTTGGTTTTTAAGTAATCTACCTAATGATTAGATATGAAATGCATAAATAAAAAAGCATAACATTGATCTAAGGAAATGTGCAGTAGAGGAAGCTGATGGCCTCGGTAGCCATTCGGATCATGCCTTCTGCCTTGCCTTCCCTGAGCCAGCTAGCCCACCTACTTTCTGACTGATCTTGTATTTTCTGAACCCTGTGAGCCTTCAGTCGACCTGTTGACCAGTAAGCCTGACATCCTTCGGCCATGTCTCAACATGTCAACATGTCTCACCTTGCCAGGGAAGGACTGGGACTACAAATCCGCCCAGGACTCTCGACCGGCCCACTTCGGTACCGCTGGCCCACCTCGGTACCGCAAGTAATTACCGCTAGTAAATTGTCAACGGGGGGGGTGCTAGTGACTGCTCCGACCGGCCCACCTCGGTGCCGCAAGTAAATACCGTTAGTAAATTGTCGACGGGGGGTCTTATCTGACCGTCCCATATCGTCCAACCGGCCCACTTCAGTACCGGCCCATCGGGATTTGTCCCGAACGTCCCGATGGCCAGTCCTCCCCTGCACCTTGCCATTTGCAGGACGTTCTTCCTAGAAAAAAGCATTCACCATGCCATATTTGCGGATGCACAGCCAGATCATCAGTAGGCCATCTATGCTGACAGCCAGCCAGATCAGTCTTCATTGACACCTAAAATCAGATGACCATCTCTTCCAAATCATCGGTCAGCCTACCTGAGAGTTCCTGCACTGCTACTCTCAGCAGTTAACCTGTTAAGCACTGAGCCTGTTTTTCAGGTCTCAGGCTCCACAATGACATTTCCAGAACAAATGACCATATCTTCCCTTCTAAAAGGGTTACATTAATAATCTTTTTTCTCAACGTAATGATAAACCTGTGAGTTGGATGTAGAAAAGTCAGAATCAATATAGATGTTTTGTATTTTAAAGAAAAAATTATAGTGAAAACTACCCTTGGATGATGGTAAGGTAGACTAAAAGCTTTAGGAATCCAAAGTACAACATATAATAAGTACCCTGTATCAAGATTGATGCAAAACAAGTGATATGTGACCTTTTTAGAGAGGTTTAGCAAACAAAACTCCACCTCTGAGGTGATTTGGGTGGAAATGGGCGTTTTTACCGTTTCTCTGGAACCCATTTGTCGATTTTGGTGATTGACATCTCTTTTTGACCGTTAGAGCCAATAGAATCGAAGGGGGATTTCCACATACACACCATTGTTAACAAAAAAAGGTGGGGGCTTTGCGCATGCAGGTTTGCATCAGAGCGAACCTATCTCTCGCTCTGACATCTGGAAACGAAAAAGCAGGTTTATTGCATATGGATTATCAGAAATCATTTCAAAGGGACACAGACACATTGGATTAACCTATGGATTAACTTCAGCAGCGTTTTTATCGTTTTAAAGACATTGAAGACCACTTTTGACCAGACAACGACAAAGGTGAGCCATTTTGCCGTTTCTAGACCTAGCGCCACATGTTTTCATGTCTGTTCTTGTTAATATCTTCGAGTTCTTATCATGGAGTGATAATGTAGGTACCAATCGATTATGTGTCTCCTCACGATCAGATTGATGAGTTGGACATGCAGCTACGATAAGTAATAAGGGTGTTATGAGTGAGTTTCTGTGCAAAACGCCGTTAGCATTTTTTGCTCATGGCTAATTCATAGGCTCAGCGCTAGCTTTGTGGGTTTAAAAAAAAAAAAAAGAAAAAAAAAAGATAAGTTAGCTGAGTTTCTTCCCGTTACATGGATATAAAACATTCATAGTTTATTGAATATTAAGATGCCCTCAGACGCTGTTTCCTGCAGATGACGCGTTTTTCCCTCCAGTATCAGGGGTGTGGTGTAGAACAGGTTAAACAAATAGAGCATTATTAATGTGCTAATGCACTTACACGTCAAACATAGGAAGAACAGTCAAAGGTCAGAGGGTTGCACACTTTTTATTCCTCCAAATGAAATAACTTTTATATCAACATGAACCAGTGGCGAACCGTCAGGGCCTTCAAGGTATTCAGAGAATACCCGGGAACACTCAGATACAGGGGCGGACTGGGGGGAAAAAGTGGCCCGGGGATTAATTGACAGACAGGCCCACTTAAAGTGGACCTATCATGCAATATTTGAATAATATAGTGTATGCTATGTAAGGCATATTTATACTTTTTATTTTTCAAAATACCAAACAGATCATGCATTTTAGCCATTCCTCATTTCGCTCAATTTAACAGTGTCTTTGCATGGGCTGATTCTGTGAGAACAGCACCGTCTACAGGCCTGGCATATGTACTACAGCGTCTCCAGCGCTTTCTAACGGCAATGTCCGTGGCTGTCTCCTCCTGATTGGTGGAGTTGGCCCAATAGCCGTAGCGCCATTTCTGTGACGTCAGAGAAGTGTTAAAATCTGGATCAGTCTGTATCAGATCCGTTGCAGCCCCTTTTTAAGAGATTTGGGTATGGAGGAAAATAGAGAGGGTTGTGTTTTCTGACACTTGGTGAGTTCCCTAGAACACCGGGGACACATATTCATGTATAAAAGACGTACAAAAGTGCATTTTGCATGATAAGTCACCTTTAATGCGCGGCATGTATCGGCCGGCCGGCGACGAAAGTATGTTACTTATCAAAAAACCCTATGCATTTAATGTTATTTTTGACCATTATTCATATAGTAATCACATTACCTGAGCCCTTGAGTTGCCTAGAGCAAAAATAGTTACAGCTATATTTATTGATTTTAATGTTAACAGATCATTGATGCAATAAAATGTTGACCCAATTTGTCTGACTTGACGCATGGAATAAAACATGGGCGTAGGAAGCATCCTCAATGTGGGTGAGACAATTTAACAGGGGGTGTGAGCAGGTGGTGGACCTCACTTCCTCTAGGGGGGTCCGGGGGCTTGCTCCCCCGGGAAGATTTTTTTTTAAATGTTGAAGTTAAATGCGTCAATCTGGTGCACTTTGAGAGCAAAATTAGGGACTAAATCTATGGATACATCTCACAACACCCATATGAAACAGAACTGTAAACAGATTTACTTTTTCTTTCAACATTTATTTGAACAGCAAGTGGAGGCAAAAGTGACTGCACCCAAAACAATAAACCTGCTAGCTAACTAGCCTAAACTCAGTAACAGAATGTGGGCAACACATTCTTCTCCACAGCCGCGCGACCTCTGAGTCAGACGTCACTTCCCCCTTTTCTATCCAACGGGTACAGCCACACCCCCTGAACCCCGTTTCCCTGCCAAAAACGGGGTTTTTCCCTATGCAAGCCCTTCCCTCTGAACCCAGGGCTCGCTACAATACTGTATACTGTATACACAAACTATACAAAAACGCCTTTACGCTTTGGAGCTTGTTTATCCATCTGTGAGCAACTGCCAGCTAGGTCTCTCAGTCACTCACTCCTGATCGTTCACTGCGCAGTGACAGCCGCTACGGGCCTGATGTGTGAAAGTGAAACTATCTGATAGATAGAACATAGGTAGCCTATCAAAACGGCCCAGCCCAGCCCAGGGGTGTGGACCACATCCCTCCAGGGAGTGGCCGGAACACTTATAAATGTGGGCCGGTAGGATTTAGGTAAGCAAAAAAAAAAGAAAAAAGGGAGTGGCCGGAACACTTACAAATGTGGGCCGGTAGGATTTTTGGCACTCCGGCCCACGCAGAGCACCGGGCCACCGGGAAAACTCCCGGTATTCCCAATGGCCAGTCCGCCCCTGCTCAGAAAAAACTAACAAAAAATCAATTTAATTATATAAATGAAATGTATGTACAATGAATAAATGAGAATCGTATCTGTGTTGTTGATCTGTAATATTACAGTGTTACGTTGATTTGTTTGTCCTTCTCGGTCCATGCACTACGCATTTCAGTGGTTTTGTGTTAGGAAAAAAAAGCAACCAATCAGATATTTTTCTGGGTCTCTGGGTAGAATATCCTTCAACCAAGGTATTCTATATCCTTGATAGAATACCCTGGCCGTTGCACTGAAAGAGAGCGTACCTTTGGATTGACAGTTTGATCAACCAATCATATATTGATTTGTAGCCAATGGACGTATTATTTCGGAGTTTTCCTCGGTTCCAGGGTATTCTAGAAGGCCCCGTAGTTCACTGGCTCAAGACAGAGGATCTAGATAAATGCCAAAAAGCAATTCATATGCCGTTTTGTTGTTTTTAACGTTGAAATGGCAAGTGCAACAGGTGAAGATGATGTTGTTGCGGAATTGTTGTGAGTACCCTTTTTAAGACGACAATTCAGTGAGAAGACGGACATTATAACGGTGGGGGGGCGGCAGTGGCGGCGGAGGGGGGGCGCGGCGGCGGTGGGTGTGTGTGTGTCCACAGAAGGTCCAGTTGTGATAGACACGGGTCGCCACTGACATGCACACATTGTGAAACATTACCAATACTATAACGTTGGTAAATGTTCTATCACTTTTATTTTTCACTTGTATCTTATTGTGAAGTTCCTGTCAAAGCCTAACAGTATGGCAGGGTTGCCAACTCTCACGCATCTGGCGTGTGACACACGCTTTCACTCTCAATCTCACGCTCTCACGCTGCCCAGACTATTCTCATGCCAAAAACAAGATGAACCGGCGATCGTTTTTGGTTGGTTATTTACAATGTTGAGTTGACAGCTGCTCAAGCTGTCGATCCGCTCCCTCCCCGCCCCCACCACTCTTAACAACGTTAACAGACAGCAGAGAAGTGGGAGGCGGTTGGTCAATCCCCGACCCGTATTGCGCATGCGTAGATCTAAGATCCAGTAGAAATGATACAAAAATAAAAGTCTGCTGCTTATTGTTCTACTAGGCCAAAATAGAATCAAAGAGTATATGAGAGTGAGAGTGTGTTAATTAATATATTTGGCAGTTTGGAGTAAGTCTGTAGATTTGTTTGTGTGTGTGTGTTTCATGTATAGGCCTCTCACGATAATTAATTTTGTTGGATACATTTTCCCGGAAATTATTGCGATAAACGATAATATTGTCGGCACCGTTGTATGACCATTTTAGACCACTGAAATAATAATAATATAATAATAATTCAAGTACATCCTTTCAAACTGCTAGTCACATCCTCATGTAAATGGAAATTTATCAAGTTCATTTTTATTTATTGTACGATAAGTCAATTAATTGCTTATCGCGACAGGCACACAATAAAACAGTGGAAACAAACATGTTTGACTTTCATTAGTGAATGAAACTTTGTGCCCTTTATAGTCTGCGTCCAATATTGTGTATTTGTATACAGGCCCGGACGCGTCTATCGTTTTTCCAACCCAGTTTAGATTTAACCACGCCCACTTCCGTATTACGCAAGGATCGACCTAGCTCTACGCGATAGCGTCATAGACTTCATCTTCGGCAGTTATAGCGGTCGCGGTAAAGCAGGATATTGAATAGTTGTTTAAAGTAAACGATCCTGTAATCAAAGCCTTATCGAAGAGTCCTGAGATTGTATTACTGGTGTTTTATCATCTATAAGTAGCCTGTGTGTATTCTCAAATGTCGTTTTCAGGACAAACAAAATACGTTTTAAATATCTTATCAGAATAGCCTGTGTGTATCCTCAAATGTCGTTTTCAGGACAAACAAAAGACGAAACATTATATATAGGCTATATATACAGATGTTTGCTAATGTATCCCTCTTATATCTATCAGGAATTAATATTAAATGATGAATTAACATTAGCTCAGCACTGCATAAGTGTGGTCGTCAGTCATATTATGCGGCATTTAAAAGGACGGTATTTCGCTTGTCAGATTCAGATTTCGCGGGTGTGCCGCGTCTATGACGCTATCGCGTAGAGCTACGTCGATCCTTGCGTAATGCGGAAGTGGGCGTGGTTAAATCTAAACTGGGTTGGAAAAACGATAGATGCGGCCCGGACTGGCCATCGGGAGGACCGGGAGGTTTCCCGATGGCCTGGCCTGTTAAGTGGCCTGCTGGCCTGAGGATTTTTTTTATTTGTATGTATTGTGAACGCAACGCTGCGCAAATATGGGTCTGACTCTGCCTCACAGAGGGTGACTGGCTGTCTACATGATGTGGCCTGCCGACATGGCCACTTTCATACAGATCATACACTAATGCCCTCGATTGGTCTCTGTGTGTCATTCAAGCTCGGGAGGCTGTGTGTATGTGTGGCGCGAGCGAGCGAGAGAGAAAGCGCGCACCGGTTACGTGTATTGTTGTTGTTAGCATCTGGTGCTAGCTAGCTGCGCTAACGGATATCATGAGCTGTCAACAAGGTGGAGGAGAGTCCTCTCCTGTCAGACTGAGAGACTGATAACTACAGCTCAGGTGAGGTAAAGGACTCTTGAGTGTTTAGATAGTTAACTTAGTCTAAGTTCTCTGTGGGTCTCAAACGGTTTGGTCACCATTTATGTAAACACATATTTCCATTTGAAGGGGAAGTGATGAGTAAAATATGCATGAATAATAAAAAAAAATGTAACTAGGTGAAAAAAGGTAAGATAAACTTTAAAAACTTGTTGAGAGCTACTACTAGTCTTTGCTGCTGCCTCAAAGAGGAGCAGGGGGAGAGGAGGGAGACAGGAGAGGCTGATTCAGGAGCCCAGACACACTCACAACTATAAATGAACCAAAAACAAATAAATAAACAAGTTCAAATGTTTTTTCATATTGGATATGGTATTTTATTGGTTATGGCCATGTACTTATGATTTTATGATTATTATCTCTTTATTTTCCCCTCAAAGAGCACCAGATTGATGCATTTAAGTCCAACATTTAAAAAGAAAAATCTTACCGGGGGAGCATGCCCCCGGACCCCCCTACAGGATTTGAGGTCCACCCCCACTTAAAAAATGTTCACATAGATAGGTTCCTAAATAGATTTGCACATATTTTTTAAATAGTAACCCATGTCCATATGTTTATTCTGGGGTAGTAGATTTAAAGTTTAGGGCTATCACTACGGGCAGCAACTCTGTAAATATTGACAAATAAATCCAGGAAAATGGCACAAAAGGAAACTGGTAGTGGCCTGGCTGGGTGTATAATTCCCGGACCTGACTTATTGTCCCAGTCCGGCCCTGTTTGTATATATTGTATATATATCCTATATATATGCTAAGGTCCCGCTGCTGACACGATAGCAGTCATTTAGTGCGCATATGTGTAATTAAACCCATGATATCAAAATCTCACTCCAGCCAGGTACCCATAGTTGGCAACCCTGAATGGTCTTATCTAGGAATGATTTGACATCTAACTTAATTGCTTCCAAAGGTTTAAAAACATAAGCATATATACTTAATGTATGAGTCTTCCTTTCTTTACTTCAGGGTGGAAAGTTTTTTATCGAAAGTCAACATCATGGTCAAATCCTCCTGGGCATAATTATGATTATCATGATGCAACAGGCCTGAGGGGAAGTTTCCAGTATAGGCTGAGGGGACAGGTGTGGAGGCAGGCTGGGGACACTGTGAACTTCAGAGGAAGTTTGTTTGTTTGTTAAAGCGCTTCGAGTGGAAATAGCCTGAGGTTGCATGATCTGCAGTAAATTAGACAACAGTGCCAGTGCAGCTCTCAGTATGTCCATAGTTCCACAGTTATTATAGATACTGTAGCAAAGTTTAACATTAGGGAGCATGTCAGGATTTTTGTTGATCTCATTGATAGCAAAAATCAATGCTTGAGAACATTTGAATTCTCAAAAATTGAAGCTAGGGTGTTGTGAAAGATAGAACAAAATAATAAATTTGTGTTGAGTCTCAAATACAGTACAATGAACATATGACGTTGAAAATATGCCGAACAATAGATACTTTTTACATTTCCGTACTCCTGGAATTGTCTGAAATGTGTTAATTACGTAATCCTGCCTTGTGCAGAATGAAAAAATGCCTCCAATAACAAGGTCACCATCTTGGAACAGTTCAAGCGGTTGTGCTGAGTCTTGCAGTCAGCACACAGAGTCCCCCTTCCCCATTAGCAGAACCAAAAGGAGCGGCCTCAGTTAGGACATGGCTGTGCTCTTCAGGTCACGCCAATCTGCGTGAGAGCTCATGACACCCCTTTATACACCATCAATAACAAGAAGGGCATTTTCCTGCTTGAAAAGAAGTCTCAGGAGACGAGATGAAATGTAAGTTTAGTCAAATGTTTTATGCGAGGCAATGTTGATTTTATTATTTGAATAACAATTTCTGGCAATTAATCTGAAATCACATAGGAGATTGGTATTTTGGGTCTGCATATCATTTTATTCTTTTTGTATTTGCATATATACATATTGGTTGAAATGATGGTACATTGCATTCTAATAAAAGGAGTCATCTCAATATGCTACGTTACACATTGAAATAACTCACAGTTGGAAACACTAAAATAAACAAATATAATTGTAGGGTTCCATCATTATTTTAGGGCTCCCTTTCCCATTATATATTTTTTTGTATTCCTCTCTGGTTTGAGTAAGATGATATAACATTTTGGGATGAAAATACAAAAGAGCAGTCCAAAACTGGAGGACAGAATAGCAAATATCTCTACAGCAACACTAAACTTTCCAGGAGAGCTTACATACGCTGGGATGAAAGTGATCCATACAGCGCAGAATATCAGCATGCTAAAGGTGATAAACTTGGCTTCATTAAAGTTATCAGGCAGTTTCCGAGCCAGAAAAGCAAGAATGAAACATAAAATGGCCAGTAGTCCTATGTAACCAAGTACAGACCAAAAGCCCAAAGCTGAGCCCAAAGCACACTCTAAGATTATTTTGTCTTTGAAGTCTTTAAAATTCTTAAAAGGAAAAGGAGGAGAAATTGTTAACCAGAGGATACATATCATTACTTGTATTAGAGTGAAACCCAGAACAGTTTGTTTCTGCTGGGCAGGCCCAAACCACTTCATCATATTACTGCCTGGAAGAGTAGCCCTGAAGGCCATTAGCACCACTATAGTTTTCCCCAGAACACAAGAGATACAGAGGACAAAGGTGATGCCGAATGCTGTGTGTCGCAGCATGCAGGACAAATTTGAGGGCCGACCGATGAAGGTCAGAGAACACAGGAAACACAGAGTCAAGGAGAAGAGCAGCAGGAAGCTCAGCTCAGAGTTGTTAGCCCTGACGATTGGAGTTTTCCTGTATCTGAAGAAAATGAATGCCACAACAGCTGTGATGCATGCTCCAAATAAGGATGCTGCAGTGAGCAGCGCTCCCATAATCTCTTCATATGACAGAAACTCTGCCTCCTTCTTTACACAGGCATCTCTTCTTTCATTTGACCAGAACTCAGGGTGACACCGCACACAGGTGACAGAATCTGAAGAAAATAAAAATGTGGTAAACATTATGTATAATTATTTTTAAATGTTGTATTTGTCCCTACGTTGCATATTTTCTAAGCATACAAGACAGTATAGCACATAACAAGCATATAACATGTTTTGCTTATTTGTACAATCACAAGTTCTTCGTAGGGATTTCTATGAAATTCTATGAATAATTAAATGATTTATTTTTAGACTTGAAGTAGAAACATATATTTTACATTGGTGCTTTGACATAATGCATTAATCCTTAGGAAGACTTTTGCATATATTTATATTGCTGACTTCAGAATTCTGTCTCAGTATCTGTATATGTATCATTTGCAATTATTTGTTATGTAACGATATTGTGTTTTGTTCTTCTTAAAAGGACTGCATGGTTTTGAAATCCCCCAAAAACCCACTGCAATTTCTTAAAATGAACGATACATGTTTTGTCTTGCATTTATGTAACTACACCTGTAATGTTGCTGATGTCTCCCTCTGCACATCTTATACAGTCATAGCAGCAGACAGGCATTCCTTTTTGGAGAACCTTGCGAGTTCCTGGAAGACATTTTTCACTGCAAACTGACACAGGCACCTGTGGGATCAAATCGACTATGAGAAGAAAGAAAAAGATCGGCCTTGACTTTGATTTCTGTGTTGCCTTTGCATATTTCTATTTAAAATGTTGATGCTTAAAAACCATACATTATGACGTGCATGACTAACAGTGTCAATTTCATATTTATAATGAAAAAAAAAAAGACTGTAATTAGCAACGACAGTGATCTTAGAGTATTTTACCTGTTGGGAGTTCTGTGTCCAAGTTATAGACTCATTTTGCAGATGTAGCTGTTTGTTTGCAGGTAAAGATGCATCATAAAAGCCAACTGTGACAAACTCCACAATGTCATTTTCTCTTGGCTTCCAATTTATAATTTCATACTTTGCTGCTGGGTCTCCATTTTCATTGAAGTAAACCTCTTCTCCTTCCTTTGTTTTAAACTGAATAGTTCTTATGTGCTGTAAAATCTGAAAAACAAATATCCGTCAATGCAGAACATAATTTGAAGAATGTGTTGTGGTCCAAGTGTTTTAACAGCATGATAGACAGCAAAAGTTTAATTTACGTTATTGTAAACATGTTCCTTGTTGATGTGAGTTAATGTAAAAACTTCAGTAACATTAGTGTTTAACTCACCGTAAATGGATCTAGCTGCACCTTGGTGTTACATGTTTTGTTACAGCTGAGGATAAAATGAAGTGCGTGGGCCGCAGCATACACTCCTTTATAGACATTGTTAAAGATAGGCATCAGAGACATATCGGTGAAGCTGTTTTGCACTTCAGTCAAATCTTCACGTCCAGTACATTCTTTCTGATTTCTTGATGAAGACTTTGACTGCTTGAACTTACAACTAAATAACGTCTCATAAAACGTTGTAAACATTTCATTACTAGATACATTGAGCGGCCTCACATCCAACATGAACTCCCTCATGCCACTGACATGTGCTTCGGGGATGGACAGGCCTATAGCACCGTCTAGAATGTGACGCTTATCCACGGTTGCAATTTGTGAATCAAAGATCCAGCTCTCAGAGCCTACCCACTGGTACCCAGTCAAGTTGTGGTGAGAAAGATTAAGTAGTATCACATCCAAATCCTTGTGGGAGAGGAAAGCAATGATCACCTTGGAAGTGGAAGCCTTGATAATGTCAATTATCTTTTGTATTTTGTCTGGTGGATCGGTTCTAAAGAAGGACACAGAGTACTCAAGACAGATGCCAAGCTGCTGGGCCGTTTCTGTGAATGTGGCCATACCATTGTTTCCATAATCATCATTTGTTCTAATAGCTCCAACCCAAGTCCAACCAAAATGCTTTACCAGCTGTGCCAGGCCTCTGCTCTGGTAGTAGTCGCTGGGTATTGTTCTGAGGAAGGATGGGTACTTGGATTTATCACTGAGACAGGCACAAGTAGCAAAGTGGCTGATCTAAAAGAAAAAAACAAGTTATATCCCAAGTTAAAGATTCAGGATATAAAGTAGTTATACAGCCAACTACAATCCCTTTTGCTATACATAGTTGCAATAGTTGAATATTAATAATATCAAACAATCTTACCCACCATTGGAATATGAAAGGATCCGATGGCAGTAGCCATAGCCATGCAAGGAGAGGAAGAAGTTTCTCCCATAATGGCCTGCACTTGGGCAGGTCTTGTACATGGTACTTCAGAGGGTTGTGATACAACTTCATTACCATTTGCAAAGGCCAATGCAACCCTCACACTTTTGGCAATTGAGCCACAGGAATCATAGATCCTATAGCCCAGAGAGATGCCAGGCAATAGGTCCGTGCTGTTATTAATCTCCTCTACGGCAAATAGCATAGCCTGGGCAAACTGGAACCCTCTGAAATCCAAGCTTGATGCAAACAGTTAATAATAATTAGTTACAAAAGGTCCATGCAGTAGAAAGAGTGGCACAGTACATGGAAGTATTTGATGATAAGATCACACACAACAGGAGTATATCTTCATCTTTCATTATACCCTTTCAGAAATTTGAAGCAAAATATTGATATGGTATACTGTTACCTGGTGCATTGCAGTGGCAGTGGTTTGTCCATGTAGGAATCCTGTCTGTTCTTCCAGCTGCTGTGGAAAGAGAAGATTCCCCCCAACATTATGTCCCCATCCTTAAACATCCGAGGGATCTCAGGGTCCCCTCTCTGTGTGCAAACTGGCTCCTCAGCCTGAGAGAAAGATGCCATAAGTAACAGATTTAAGAGTGCCCATCCCTGCTCCGGCCACCTCTGTGTGGATGACATACTGTTTGAGTGAGCCAAAACAATTCAGTGGCATCACATGAACCCCAATGTAAATTTAAATTGGGCACTTGTATTTATATATTTTGGAGAAACTTGGGAAAGAATAATGGAACATTGATGTTTTATCTCCGTGGAATTGGGGGCAAAGGAAGGAGGCGCCAAACAGGAAAAGGGTTATTTACGTTACCAAACTTACTGGTACTTGTGTGTTCTCGATGTATCTGCTAAAAAAACAACTATTATTCAATTATTTCTCAAAAAGATCATATCTTGAAACTTCTCTAACCCAAAATCCATGGCCTATTTCCAAGTTGCCTTTTATAGTTAAAGCCAGCTAGTGCTAGTGGAGTACGCGCATGAACTGCGAGCGCCGGTGCCTTGCAGCGGCGGAACTGTGGCGCGCTTAATTTCGCCGCTTTTACGCATCAGATGAGGCCCCACGCAGTCTGCGTGATCTGCGTATAGGGAGGGGCAGGCCTGGATGGTATTTTTTAGGTTTGGCAGCTTCAACTTCAGTAAACAGTTTTGTTTTTTAAGAAATCTACCAAAGGATTAGATATAAAATGCATAAATAAAAAAGCATAACATTGATCTAAGGAAATGTGCAGGAGAGGAAGGTGCCTTGGTAGCCATTCGGATCATGCCTTCTGCCTTGCCTTCCCTGAGCCAGCTAGCCTACCTACTTTCTGACTGATCTTGTATTTTCTGAACCCTGTGAGCTTTCAGTCGACCTGTTGACCAGTAAGCCTGACATCCTTCGGCCATGTCTCAACATGTCTCACCTTGCCATTTGCAGGAGGTTCTTCCTAGAAGAAAGCATTCACCGTGCCATCTTTGCGGATGCAAAGCCAGATCATCAGTAGGCCATCTACACTGACAGGCAGCCAGATCAGTCTTCATTGACACCTAAAATCAGATGACCATCTCTTCCAAATCATCGGTCAGCCTACCTGAGAGTTCCTGCACTGCTACTCTCAGTAGTTAAACAAATAGAGCATTATTAATTTGCTAATGCACTTACACGTCAAACATAGGAAGAACATTCAAAGGTCAGAGGGTTGCACACTTTTTATTCCTCCAAATGAAATAACTTTATATAAACATGCACCAGTGACGAACCGTCAGGGCCTTCAAGGTATTCAGTGAATACCCTGGAACACTCAGATAAAACTAACAACAAATCAATTTAATTATATAAATAACACGCATGTAAAATGAATAAATGAGAATCGTATCTGTGTTGTTGATCTGTAATATTACAGTGTTATGTTGATTTGTTTGTCCTTCTCGGTCCATGCACTACGCATTTCAGTGGTTTTGTGTTAGACAATAAAAGCAACCAATCAGATATTTTTCTGGGTCTCTGGGTAGAATATTCTTCAACCAAGGTATTCTATATCCTTGATAGAATGCCCTGGCCGTTGCACTGAATGAGAGCGTACCTTTGGATTGACAGTTTGATCAGCCAATCATATATTGATTTGTAGCCAATGGGCGTATTCTTTCAGAGTTTTCCTCGGTTCCAAGGTATTTTAGAAGGCCCGGTAGTTCACTGGCTCGAGACAGAGGATCTAGATAAATGCCACGAAGCAATTCATTTGCCGTTTTATTGTTTTTAACGTTGAAATTGCAAGTGCAACAGGTGAAGATGATGTTGTTGCGGAATTGTTGTGAGTACCATTTTCAAGACGACAATTCAGTGAAAAGACGGACATTATAACGGTGAGGGGGTGCGGCAGCGGAGGGTGTGTGTGTGTGTGTTGTAGAGTTATATTTGTATTTATTCATGTTAGCAAACTATGGATAAGCTTAAAATGAGAATAATTTGGGTAAAACTGTGAGCTGGATTTGGGGCCTGTTGACATGTGTTTTTGAGGACAAAGGAAGATGGGGGAAGGTGAGAGCATGTCCTGATTTGCATTCAACTTAGATCTAGCTACAGTGGTTTGTGATATTAAGAGAGGTCCCTTGGGTTTCTCTGGTGCTTATCAATAGTAGCAGTTAAGTGAATACTGTTCAAACAATACCTGTGTTTGTGTTTTATATTGATTTCTCTGTTTTATCCTTTCATAAATGTAAGGACTACAAATGGCTATAAACATTCTGGGCTGGTTGGAGTAAACAGGGTTTTATTGCTCTGTGGGGGAGGTGTAGGTATGCATGCATTGAGACCTTTTGTTGGAAAGTGAGCCTGTTTGGTTTCCTGCTGGCCAGCGTTGCGTCTTCCAATGAGATGACCTGAAAAGATGACCAGCTGACCTAACACCAAACCCCTCCTTCTTACTCTGGTATATATCCGGTGGATCCCTGGCGTTCGGCCTCTTCTTCACATGCTGCCCTCGGGTGAAAGTAGCTCTGCAGTATGCGAACCAGGGCAGGAGTAAGCCGGCATTACTCCTTAAGCATTACAATATAACTGTAATATATCATGTTTTATTGTAATGATTGTATTGCATTGTCATATTGCCATTAAAGTAGATTATTGTTAAAGGTTACTTTGTAGATATGGATTCCTTCCTGTATTATAACCAGCTTCATAGGAACGCGCGGAGATTTGAAAAGCGGACCAGTTATCCCTTTTAATCTCCAACAAAATGGTGACCCCGACGTCTAGATATAATGAAGCTGAGGAAGAATTCAGACGCTTTCAAACATCTCAGACAATCAGCAGGACTCTGCAACTTTGCAAATAAGGTAAGTCGTCTATTGCCGGCATGGACATTCTTCCCATTGGGATAACATTGTCGTGGGCAGTATATCCAGGAGGAGGGACCGACTCAACTTTTTACCGTCGCTCGGCAGGCTATTTGAGTACTTACACAGCATATGAGTGTGTAGTCATGTATCGGACAATAGATGGCGCTCTTCTCACCAGTGTGTACTTATACTGCATGGGGGGTGGCCCAAAGGCAATATGATGGCCCACTTTCCACATATTACACAGTAACACATGTATTCACTTGCTGTGTACTTGTACGTATGGGGGGGGGTGTCCGTCAACCCAATATGGCGCCCACTTACCATATATTACACAGTAACAGATGTATTCACTTGCTGTGTACTTAAACTTGGGGGGGGGGGGGGTGTCCGTCAACCCAATATGGCGCCCACTTACCATATATTACACAGTAACAGATGTATTCACTTGGTGTGTACTTGTACTTGGGGGGGGGGGTGTCCGTCAACCAAATATGGCGCCCACTTACCATATATTACACAGTAACACATGTATTCACTTGCTGTGTACTTATACTTGGGGGGGGGGGTGTCCGTCAACCCAATATGGCGCCCACTTACCATATATTACACAGTAACACATGTATTCACTTGCTGTGTACTTGTACTTGGGGGGGGGGTGTCCGTCAACCCAATATGGCGCCCACTTACCATATATTACACAGTAACACATGTATTCACTTGCTGTGTACTTGTACTTGGGGGGGGTGTCCGTCAACCCAATATGGCGCCCACTTACCATATATTATACAGTAACACATGTATTCACTTACTGTGTACTTGTAACCAATATGGGTCTGACAGGCTTGTGGTGGGGAGGGGCAGAAAATGAAAAAAATTGAAAAAATGTAGTTGGCGTTCTGAAACTTTGAGAGTGTGTTGCTTAACGTCTGTGGAACCCGCTTGCAAAATATGGGGACCCTGCGACCTTCGACAAGGTCAAAACGGAGGTCAGAGGTCACATTCGCAATGCCGACAGTACCCTTGACGGCACAAAGGAAGGTCCGACCGCTTTGAGCTTGCTCTCATTAGAACCGGCTCGAAAAGTACATGCAGATTGATGCCTCTGCTGCTCCTAATGTCAAAAGTTACGGCTTAAAATGTAACAAAGCTCCAAAGGTCAAAGGTCACCTGTGCATGCTATACCCTACTGTTTTTGCCACTTAGGAAGGTCCGACTGCTTTGAGCTTGATGTCATTTTAACCGTCTCGGAGAGCAGATGCAGATTCATGCCTCTGGTGCAACAAAATGTGAAAGGTTATGGCTTAAAATGTAACAAAACCTTCCGTTAAGGCCTTTTGAGATGCTGTAGTGCTGCATGAGTGTTTAAAGTACTTTGAAAAGGGCTAAAGAGATAATTTCTTCACAGGGGGCCTCTAAATAGGGCTCAGATCTGGAATCTGAAATATGGGAAACCTAACCCACACAGAACTTTTTTTTTGATAAAATGACAAACTTTCTCACACAATGCAGTTTAGCATCTGACACCCTTGTGGTGGAGGAGGGGAGGAAAATGAAAACAATTGAAAAAATGTAGTTGGCGTTCTGAAACTTTCAGAGTGTGTTGCTTAACGTCTGTGGAACCCGCTTGCAAAATATGGGGACCCTGCGACCTTCAACAAGGTCAAAACTGTGGTCAGAGGTCACATTTTCATGCTTCACGGTGCCCTTTACGGCACAAAGGAAGGTCCGACCGCTTTGAGCTTGCTCTCATTAGAACCGGCTCGAAAAGTACATGCAGATTGATGCCTCTGCTGCTCCTAAGGTCAAAAGTTACGGCTTAAAATGTAACAAAGCTCCAAAGGTCAAAGGTCACCTGTGCATGCTATAACCTACTGTTTTTGCCACTTAGGAAGGTCCGACTGCTTTGAGCTTGATGTCATTTTAACCGTCTCGGAGAGCAGATGCAGATTCATGCCTCTGGTGCAACAAAATGTGAAAGGTTATGGCTTAAAATGTAACAAAACCTTCCGTTAAGGCCTTTTGAGATGCTGTAGTGCTGCATGAGTGTTTAAAGTACTTTGAAAAGGGCTAAAGAGATACTTTTTTGACAGGGGGACTCTAAATAGGGCCTAGATCAGGAATCTGAAATATGGGAAACCTAACCCACACAGAACTTTCTTTTTGATAAAATGACAAACTTTCTCACACAATGCAGTTTCGCATCTGACACCCTTGTGGTGGAGGTGGGGAGGAAAATGAAAAAAATTGAAAAAATGTAGTTGGCGTTCTGAAACTTTCAGAGTGTGTTGCTTAACGTCTGTGGAACCCGCTTGCAAAATATGGGGACCCTGCGACCTTCAACAAGGTCAAAACTGTGGTCAGAGGTCACATTTTCATGCTTCACGGTGCCCTTTACGGCACAAAGGAAGGTTCGACCGCTTTGAGCTTGCTCTCATTAGAACCGGCTCGAAAAGTACATGCAGATTGATGCCTCTGCTGCTCCTAATGTCAAAAGTTACGGCTTAAAATGTAACAAAGCTCCAAAGGTCAAAGGTCACCTGTGCATGCTATACCCTACTGTTTTTGCCACTTAGGAAGGTCCGACTGCTTTGAGCTTGATGTCATTTTAACCGTCTCGGAGAGCAGATGCAGATTCATGCCTCTGGTGCAACAAAATGTGAAAGGTTATGGCTTAAAATGTAACAAAACCTTCCGTTAAGGCCTTTTGAGAAGCTGAGTGTTTGAAGTACTTTGAAAAGGGCTAAAGAGATAATTTTTTCACAGGGGGCCTCTAAATAGGGCATAGATCAATAACCTGAAATATGGGCACCTTCACCCACCCAGAACTTTTTTTCAATAAAATGTCAAACTTTCACACATAATGCTGTTTGGAGCTAAGAATCTGACACCCTTGTGGTGGGGGAGGGGCAGAAAATGAAAAAAATTGAAAAAATGTAGTTGGCGTTCTGAAACTTTCAGAGTGTGTTGCTTAACGTCTGTGGAACCCCCTTGCAAAATATGGGGACCCTGCAACCTTCGACAAGGTCAAAACGGAGGTCAGAGGTCACATTCGCAATGCCGACAGTACCCTTGATGGCACAAAGGAAGGTCCGACCGCTTTGAGCTTGCTCTCATTAGAACCGGCTCGAAAAGTACATGCAGATTGATGCCTCTGCTGCTCCTAAGGTCAAAGGTTACGGCTTGAAATGTAACAAAGATCCAAAGGTCAAAGGTCACCTGTGCATGCTATAGCCTACTGTTTTTGCCACTTAGGAAGGTCCGACTGCTTTGAGCTTGATGTCATTTTAACCGTCTCGGAGAGCAGATGCAGATTCATGCCTCTGGTGCAACAAAATGTGAAAGGTTATGGCTTAAAATGTAACAAAACCTTCCGTTAAGGCCTTTTGAGATGCTGTAGTGCTGCATGAGTGTTTAAAGTACTTTGAAAAGGGCTAAAGAGATAATTTCTTCACAGGGGGCCTCTAAATAGGGCTCAGATCTGGAATCTGAAATATGGGAAACCTAACCCACACAGAACTTTTTTTTTGATAAAATGACAAACTTTCTCACACAATGCAGTTTAGCATCTGACACCCTTGTGGTGGAGGAGGGGAGGAAAATGAAAACAATTGAAAAAATGTAGTTGGCGTTCTGAAACTTTCAGAGTGTGTTGCTTAACGTCTGTGGAACCCGCTTGCAAAATATGGGGACCCTGCGACCTTCAACAAGGTCAAAACTGTGGTCAGAGGTCACATTTTCATGCTTCACGGTGCCCTTTACGGCACAAAGGAAGGTCCGACCGCTTTGAGCTTGCTCTCATTAGAACCGGCTCGAAAAGTACATGCAGATTGATGCCTCTGCTGCTCCTAAGGTCAAAAGTTACGGCTTAAAATGTAACAAAGCTCCAAAGGTCAAAGGTCACCTGTGCATGCTATAACCTACTGTTTTTGCCACTTAGGAAGGTCCGACTGCTTTGAGCTTGATGTCATTTTAACCGTCTCGGAGAGCAGATGCAGATTCATGCCTCTGGTGCAACAAAATGTGAAAGGTTATGGCTTAAAATGTAACAAAACCTTCCGTTAAGGCCTTTTGAGATGCTGTAGTGCTGCATGAGTGTTTAAAGTACTTTGAAAAGGGCTAAAGAGATACTTTTTTGACAGGGGGACTCTAAATAGGGCCTAGATCAGGAATCTGAAATATGGGAAACCTAACCCACACAGAACTTTCTTTTTGATAAAATGACAAACTTTCTCACACAATGCAGTTTCGCATCTGACACCCTTGTGGTGGAGGTGGGGAGGAAAATGAAAAAAATTGAAAAAATGTAGTTGGCGTTCTGAAACTTTCAGAGTGTGTTGCTTAACGTCTGTGGAACCCGCTTGCAAAATATGGGGACCCTGCGACCTTCAACAAGGTCAAAACTGTGGTCAGAGGTCACATTTTCATGCTTCACGGTGCCCTTTACGGCACAAAGGAAGGTTCGACCGCTTTGAGCTTGCTCTCATTAGAACCGGCTCGAAAAGTACATGCAGATTGATGCCTCTGCTGCTCCTAATGTCAAAAGTTACGGCTTAAAATGTAACAAAGCTCCAAAGGTCAAAGGTCACCTGTGCATGCTATACCCTACTGTTTTTGCCACTTAGGAAGGTCCGACTGCTTTGAGCTTGATGTCATTTTAACCGTCTCGGAGAGCAGATGCAGATTCATGCCTCTGGTGCAACAAAATGTGAAAGGTTATGGCTTAAAATG
Organism: Gymnodraco acuticeps; assembly: GCF_902827175.1. Classification (NCBI taxonomy): domain Eukaryota; kingdom Metazoa; phylum Chordata; class Actinopteri; order Perciformes; family Bathydraconidae; genus Gymnodraco; species Gymnodraco acuticeps. Next base: position 131,529 of record NW_022990567.1, on the reverse strand, counting down.
TAACAAAACCTTCCGTTAAGGCCTTTTGAGAAGCTGAGTGTTTGAAGTACTTTGAAAAGGGCTAAAGAGATAATTTTTTCACAGGGGGCCTCTAAATAGGGCATAGATCAATAACCTGAAATATGGGCACCTTCACCCACCCAGAACTTTTTTTCAATAAAATGTCAAACTTTCACACATAATGCTGTTTGGAGCTAAGAATCTGACACCCTTGTGGTGGGGGAGGGGCAGAAAATGAAAAAAATTGAAAAAATGTAGTTGGCGTTCTGAAACTTTCAGAGTGTGTTGCTTAACGTCTGTGGAACCCCCTTGCAAAATATGGGGACCCTGCAACCTTCGACAAGGTCAAAACGGAGGTCAGAGGTCACATTCGCAATGCCGACAGTACCCTTGATGGCACAAAGGAAGGTCCGACCGCTTTGAGCTTGCTCTCATTAGAACCGGCTCGAAAAGTACATGCAGATTGATGCCTCTGCTGCTCCTAAGGTCAAAGGTTACGGCTTGAAATGTAACAAAGATCCAAAGGTCAAAGGTCACCTGTGCATGCTATAGCCTACTGTTTTTGCCACTTAGGAAGGTCCGACTGCTTTGAGCTTGATGTCATTTAACCGTCTCGGAGAGCAGATGCAGATTCATGCCTCTGGTGCAACAAAATGTGAAAGGTTATGGCTTAAAATGTAACAAAACCTTCCGTTAAGGCCTTTTGAGATGCTGTAGTGCTGCATGAGTGTTTAAAGTACTTTGAAAAGGGCTAAAGAGATACTTTTTTGACAGGGGGCCTCTAAATAGGGCATATATCAATAATCTGAAATATGGGAACCTAACCCACACAGAACTTTTTTTTGATAAAATGACAAACTTTCTCACACAATGCAGTTTAACATCTGACAGGCTTGTGGTGGGGGAGGGGCAGAAAATGAAAAAAATTGAAAAAATGTAGTTGGCGTTCTGAAACTTTCAGAGTGTGTTGCTTAACGTCTGTGGAACCCCCTTGCAAAATATGGGGACCCTGCGACCTTCGACAAGGTCAAAACGGAGGTCAGAGGTCACATTCGCAATGCCGACAGTACCCTTGACGGCACAAAAGAAGGTCCGACCGCTTTGAGCTTGATGTCATTTTAACCGTCTCGGAGAGCAGATGCAGATTCATGCCTCAGGTGCAACAAAATGTGAAAGGTTATGGCTTAAAATGTAACAAAACCTTCCGTTAAGGTCTTTTGAGAAGCTGAGTGTTTGAAGTACTTTGAAAAGGGCTAAAGAGATAATTTTTTCACAGGGGGCCTCTAAATAGGGCATATATCAATAATCTGAAATATGGGAACCTAACCCACACAGAACTTTTTTTTGATAAAATGACAAACTTTCTCACACAATGCAGTTTTGCATCTGACAGGCTTGTGGTGGGGGAGGGGCAGAAAATGAAAAAAATTGAAAAAATGTAGTTGGCGTTCTGAAACTTTCAGAGTGTGTTGCTTAACGTCTGTGGAACCCCCTTGCAAAATATGGGGACCCTGCGACCTTCAACAAGGTCAAAACTGTGGTCAGAGGTCACATTTTCATGCTTCACGGTGCCCTTTACGGCACAAAGGAAGGTCCGACCGCTTTGAGCTTGCTCTCATTAGAACCGGCTTGAAAAGTACATGCAGATTGATGCCTCTGCTGCTCCTAATGTCAAACGTTACGGCTTAAAATGTAACAAAACCTTCCGTTAAGGTCTTTTGAGATGCTGAGTGTTTGAAGTACTTTGAAAAGGGCTAAAGAGATAATTTTTTGACAGGGGGCCTCTAAATAGGGCATATATCAATAATCTGAAATATGGGAACCTTCACCCACCCAGAACTTTTTTTCAATAAAATGTCAAACTTTCTCACATAATGCTGTCTGGAGCTAAGAATCTGACAGGCTTGTGGTGGCAGAGGGGAAGAAAATGAAAAAAATTCAAAAAATGTGCTTGGCACTCTGAGCCTTTGAGAGTATGTTGTTGCACTTGTGTGGAACCCGCTTGCAAAATGTGACCGTGTACAGTACTAAGAGCCATTTCATTTTATTCCCCTCCCCCACCACGAGCCTGTCAGATTCTAAGCAGTGCAGTTGCACTGATATAAGGGTTGCTCATTGATCGCGAGTTCGAATCCATGCTGTGGCATGCATGCAACATTTTTTACATTTAGTCAAGAGAGAATTATATGTGGAAAGTTGTCTTCTCAGACATATTTGAAGTTGATTATTGTATAGTTATAGTTGTTTTTCACACGCTGGGAGTACTTCCATTCGCTACGTCTTGGTCTGTAGATGTGATTTGATGTGTCGTTTGTACATTTTGATGGCGGAAAAGATAATGTTCCGTTGATATACATACTGAGAAATATATCTCTATATATTAGACGTTTTTCTCAGTAGTCTCTTAGCGGCCCTGTGTCGCACTGAGATAAGCGTTGGACTTTGCTGCGGGAGACCCGGGTACGATACCCGCCTAAGCAGTTTTAATGAAAATGCGAAAATTATTTAAAATTAGTTAGGGAGAAAGGATCTTTACTTATAGGTTTATTTATTTTGGAATTATTAAATATAAAACAATTGTGTTGAATTAAGAGAGGGAAAATGGGTTACATTATATGTCAGGGTGAACAGTGAATGTGTGAAATCCTAGTATTATGCTAACCGCTAGCAGCAAAGCTAACATCACAGCTACTGCTCCGTTTGGGGATACTTTGCACACGTTTTTCACACGCTAGGAGTCTCGGAGTAGGTCCATTGACTTCGTCTTCATCTGTAGATGTGATTTGATGTGTTTGTTTGTCAATTTTGATCGCCAAAACAATAGAGAAATGTCTTTTTACTTTATAGTGGAGTCTATATATAATGCTTTTGTTCAATAAGCTTTAGCGCCACTTGTGGTGCAATGGAATGAGAGTCGGCCCCTGCTGCGGGAGATCCGGGCTCGACTCCCGCCCTTGGCATCAGATCCTGACCTCCCTCAATTCGTTTGTATATGTGACCCAAGTCAATACAGGTCAATACGGGTGCATATTTAATAGTTATAAAATATATTATTATTTTGTAATTATTAATAATATTGAGAGTGGGCTTCCATATTGATCTGTGCACACCCCTACATGGCAGGGAGATATGCTGGGTTAGGGTTATCTTGATAATCTCATAATATGTGACCCAAGTCAATATGGGTGCATATTTAATAGTTATAGAAACTGTTATTATTTTATTATTATTACAATATGACTGTTGCATGTCAGGGTGAGATGCTGGAGCTGCTGCGTCCGTGTTTTGGGGGTCTTGGAGCGGCCCAAAAGAGGTGCTTTTCGCGCTCTGTCTCCTTGCAGTGTAATATAGTCTGTTTGCTCATGACAGGGTGAGATGCTGGAGCTGCTGCGTCCGTGTTTTGGGGGTCTTGGAGCGGCCCAAAAGAGGTGCTTTTCGCGCTCTGTCTCCTTGCAGTGTGATATAACCTGTTTGCTCATGACATGGAGAGATGCTGGGGCTGCTGCGTCCGTGTTTTGGGGGTCTTGGAGCGGCCCAAAAGAGGTGCTTTTCGCGCTCTGTCTCCTTGCAGTGTGATATAACCTGTTTGCTCATGACATGGAGAGATGCTGGGGCTGCTGCGTCCGTGTTTTGGGGGTCTTGGAGCGGCCCAAAAGAGGTGCTTTTCGCGCTCTGTCTCCTTGCAGTGTGATATAACCTGTTTGCTCATGACATGGAGAGATGCTGGGGCTGCTGCGTCCGTCTTTTGGGGTCTTATATTTATATCATCTGTGACTCCTCCTCTAAAATGGTGGCTAACCAAATGCTGTTAAAGTCAAACCAAAAGTGTAATAGCATAGTCATTATTTGTTAACTACTAATCAATAACCCAAGTGGAAATATGCTCCGTTTCGGATACTTCACACTTTCGCAAACATTTACACACGATAGGTGTCTGAAAGTATATCCATTCGCTTCGTCTTGGTCTGTAGATGTGATTTGATGTGTCGTTTGTACATTTTGATGGCGGAAATATTGGGTTAGGGTTATATTGGGGTTCAGCACCACGGAGAGCGCCTCCCCTGAGATGTGGGATCTACAAGTGGGCTTCCATATTAGGATGGGGCAGGGGTTCAGCACGACGGAGAGCGCCTCCCCTGAGATGTGGGATCTACAAGTGGGCACCTACATCTACACACCCCCCCCCCCATAAGTACAAGTACACAGCAAGTGAATACTTGTGTTACTGTGTAATATGCGGAAAGTGGGACCCATATTGGTTACAAGTACACAGCAAGTGAATACATGTGTTACTGTGTAATATTTGGTAAGTGGGACCCATATTGGTTACAAGTACACAGCAATTGAATACATGTGTTACTGTGTAATATGCGTAAAGTGGGCACCCGTATTGGTTACAAGTACACAGCAAGTGAATACTTGTGTTACTGTGTAATATGCGGAAAGTGGGACCCATATTGGTTACAAGTACACAGCAAGTGAATACATGTGTTACTGTGTAATATTTGGTAAGTGGGCGCCATATTGGGTTGACGGACACCCCCCCCCCAAGTACAAGTACACAGCAAGTGAATACATGTGTTACTGTGTAATATTTGGTAAGTGGGCGCCATATTGGGTTGACGGACACCCCCCCCCTAAGTACAAGTACACAGCAAGTGAATACATGTGTTACTGTGTAATATATGGTAAGTGGGCGCCATATTGGGTTGACGGACACCCCCCCCCAAGTACAAGTACACAGCAAGTGAATACATGTGTTACTGTGTAATATATGGTAAGTGGGCGCCATATTGGGTTGACGGACACCCCCCCCCCAAGTACAAGTACACAGCAAGTGAATACATGTGTTACTGTGTAATATATGGTAAGTGGGCGCCATATTGGGTTGACGGACACCCCCCCCCCAAGTACAAGTACACAGCAAGTGAATACATGTGTTACTGTGTAATATATTGTAAGTGGGCGCCATATTGGGTTGACGGACACCCCCCCCCCAAGTACAAGTACACAGCAAGTGAATACATGTGTTACTGTGTAATATATGGTAAGTGGGCGCCATATTGGCTTGACGGACACCCCCCCCAAGTACAAGTACACAGCAAGTGAATACATGTGTTACTGTGTAATATATGGTAAGTGGGCGCCATATTGGCTTGACGGACACCCCCCCCCAAGTACAAGTACACAGCAAGTGAATACATGTGTTACTGTGTAATATATGGTAAGTGGGCGCCATATTGGCTTGACGGACACCCCCCCCCAAGTACAAGTACACAGCAAGTGAATACATGTGTTACTGTGTAATATATGGTAAGTGGGCGCCATATTGGGTTGACGGACACCCCCCCCCAAGTACAAGTACACAGCAAGCGAATACATGTGTTACTGTGTAATATATGGTAAGTGGGCGCCATATTGGGTTGACGGACACCCCCCCCCCCAAGTACAAGTACACAGCAAGCGAATACATGTGTTACTGTGTAATATATGGTAAGTGGGCGCCATATTGGGTTGACGGACACCCCCCCCCCCAAGTACAAGTACACAGCAAGCGAATACATGTGTTACTGTGTAATATATGGTAAGTGGGCGCCATATTGGGTTGACGGACACCCCCCCCCCCCCAAGTACAAGTACACAGCAAGCGAATACATGTGTTACTGTGTAATATATGGTAAGTGGGCGCCATATCGGGTTGACGGACACCCCCCCCCCCCCCAAGTACAAGTACGCGGCGAGCGAATACTAGCGTCGCTGCGTAATACGCGGAAAGAGGGCTCCCGTACGGGCTCCGCGGACGCCCCCGCCACCTCCGCCTGGTGGCCGGAGACGGGACGGCGTCCGGGAGACCCCTAACGGGTTAAACCCCGCCGGTCGCCGGGGGGGGGTCGTCGCCGGGGCGGGCCGCGGCGACGGCCGGAGGCCCGGGGACCGTCCCGGGACCGCCCGGGGGTCCGGCCATTTTACGAAGGTCGCGGGGGGGCGGAGCCGGGCCGGTTTGCGAACGGGCCGTCCGCCGGCAGCGTTTTATGCTGTCGGCGGGCTCCGGCCCTCCGAGCAGTACTGCTAGCATTGGTAAGCAGACGATGAAAGTCGCCTGTCTGTAATTGGATACGCTAAAACTTTAGGATTGTCTGTAGGCGTTTCACAGTGTTTTTATAGTTTAAATGGAATATACAATGCATATTTTACTATGTTAGGAAAGTTATATACAAAACGTAAACGTTGATCGACAGGTAGACGAAAGTCCTGCGTGACGTAAAATAGAGCAGTTTGGCGTGGATCTGCAGGTAGATTATTCCTGAGTGGCGTGGAGATGGTGCAGTTTGTTTGAATGCGAGGTTTGATTCCTGCACGACAAAACCTGGAAACTCGATATATCAGATCGAGTCGCCGTTTAAAACTGGGGTTTAAATAACAGACCAATGCTAAAAGCTTAAAGCCAGAGGTCTGTTATATATTAAACCAAGGGAGAGCGTTTCCCTTTGTCTGGAAACTTCTGCTGCTGCCATCTAGTGGCTGAAAGGGGGTATCACACCCTTGAAACTTCTGCTGCTGCCATCTAGTGGCTGAAAGGGGGTATCACATCCTTGAAACTTCTGCGAGCTAAAACTGGTACAAAACAATAAGGGATTGAACATTTTTTACAACGACAGCACCAGGAGATGAGTAAACTCAAGAATCGGTAGAATGTAAATACATTGTGCAAAACACATTTTACACTCGAACTGTTTGCACATCATAGACAAGGAATTTAGACAATATAAATAAATGTTCAGAAAGAAGACATAGGCCTACACTTGATTCAAATGTCATTACTGTGATCCGATTGGTGTGCTCTGCAGGTTTACTATTGTTCGAAGTAACAGTGGGATTTAAAATGAGAGAAGATATGGAGATGTTCTTTCATAGTGTGTGGAATATGTGATGCTGGAAACATGTAAGTATTTCGGAGTTGTGTTGGGTAAATATGTAACAATGGATGAAACCATTTTTGGAGTGAGTTTTTGTAATATCATAAGTAGACATTAATTATGTTGTTTAGATGGCATTTAACAACTAAGACAGATAGTATGATTAGAAAGACACAGAGTGGAAAGGGTTGGATTTATTTAACATCAGTGGGCTAGACTTCTTATAGGTAATGTGTACCGGGACCTGGACTCCCCCTCTGAGTTAGAAAGGCTTTGATCCCGACCCTCCAAGCAGACAAAAGACCTAACCCAACAGGAGACTCCTCCTTCTCCATCGTACAGACAGAGAACCAGAGCTGAACCAACAACAACAACAAGACTACATCAAGACTGCAGCCAGAACTATCTCCACCTGTGGCATCCAGAACCAAACCAGCATGCTGACAAAGAGGCAAACTCTCATCGGTCCCTCAAACAGGACATGAAGTTCCAAACTGCGCCGCGAGATTTGGCACAATAGACATGAGAGCAGAATCCGCCCTCCATAAAAACAGCAGAGAGACTGTAAAGGAGGAGTGCAACAACAGTGGCATGATGGGGCTGCGGATGTGACTGGGCCAATGGCGGCCTACAAAAGTTACAGCGGATGGATTCAACAGCTGATGGACTGAAGAGAAGACAGAATCAGAGGAGTTGGCAGGGTCGATTAGAAGTGAGGAGGCCGGGGTCACGGCTTGAGAAAACCAGGGGAGGAGGAAAGGAGAACGGGAATGAGTGAGTTACACATAAACACACTTATTCACGAAACGCACATTTAAATAACTTGAATTAACTTCATAAATACGTAAAGACAGAAGGATTTATTAATCATTTGGTAAATTAAAAATAGCAGTAAAGAGGAAACTATTAAAGTAAAATGATAATCATCCTAAAACACACTGACAGAGTATAACCATATTCTTCAATATTTTCATCATGTTAACAATTCATTCTTTAAGACATTTTTATTCACGTGTGAATAAAGTAGTGATCTCATTGGTTACAATATTGATCACCATTAAAAGGATAGTTTTAGGAACCACTCTATAGGACAAATCTTTGTTTGTATTAATGGCTAGTGCCAAGCCACATATTAAATTCCAATCTAAAGTGTTGATTTCACCATTGTGGCATGGTTATTACCAGACTTCGGTTTTAAATCCTTGATAAAGGAGGGAGTAATTGTTGCATGTTCGGACACCCAAGGTTCCACACACTGCTAAAGAGTTTATCATTGTTTTTTAAGTAGACCAGAATTATAATGAGCTATGAAATGCAGAGCGACACAGATCCTAGTAATGTTTTGACTCAAGATAATAGTTATGTACACAAGTTTCTGAAATAGATCATTAGACATTTTAATACTAATTAGGTGTAATTGGATTGCAGTAGTAGTGGTACTCGAAGGAAGTGAGTTTTGTACCAAGTTTCAGGAAAGGTGGGAGGCAGAAGTCCCAATGACAAGTGAGAATCATCTTGAAAATTATAGTTGAAATCGTGACATATTTTTGTAGACAAAGGATACTGGCCTATGCTGAAATGTCAAAGTCTCTGCAGAGCACGACACATGGCCAAAAAAGACGGAGACCAACTGACCTTTGACCCTGACCGACAGTGTAACTTGACAAGGCACTGTGGATGACTGACTCTGGGGTGGACCTGACCAAACTTGACATGACAACCAGACAGTGTGAGTGTGAATGAATGCCGGCATGTGATCAGTGTAACTGCATGATTCTAAAACAATAACTAACCAAGCATGTTTTTGGACTAACATATTATTTTGGAGCTCCAAGGGAAACGAGAGGTTTCCTAAAAATTCCACAAAAAGGGGAAACCGCACATGTGATATTTTACTCTCACATGAGTTGGCGGTTTGCAAATGTCAAACTAAAATCTGAAGATTCTATTTCTTTTAGGCCTGAAGGACGGAGAGGAACACTTCTTTTCACTGAAGTGTTCGCTGTGGAAATAATGATAATGATGTCAAATTTAAAATAATGTTCGTTATGTCCCTAACCAATTACCTGACAGTTTTTGTTCCCCTCCCATTACAGGATTTTGTTACACATGATTTCATGTGTAAAAAGGGGGAGTGAGTATAATGTATAAATGTTAACATGGCTGTAAAATTCACAATTTAAATTTTTCTTTTAAGGATTGACAGAAACCTTCCGCCCCAACCCAGATGTTCAAACTGAGCATTGAATGTAATTAACCTGCTCCATATCTGGGGATAAGATACTGTTTGATGAATGTTGAGATGTTTCTAAATATTGATTTGAATTATAATAGGTAACAAAGAAGCAGTGGCCAAGGGGCTACTGTGAAACCGAAGAAGTTGACCTGTGATGGTTAAACAATTTTGGAATATTTTAACAGACATTAGAGTAACTGAGGTTTGAAATGTAGAAAGAACATATTACAGTTAAGTTAAGCTAAAACATAGTAATGTAATGAGACAGAATTTAATTTAGACAACATCATGTAACTAGCCTGGTAAAGAAGTAAAAGCCATATACTTTATTGTTTAGGTCATTATGGGGATATACATTTCATCTAGATTTATAATAGAAAGACATTTGATGACAGTTTGTTGGAATTCTGTATTCATTTTTTCAGCTTGATAATATCTAAGCACTGACAGGTGGAAGCAGTATCACCAGGAAATAATTCACTTTGTTAGTATCATGATTTTGGTTGTTTTTGAATCCATAACATTAGTGTGTTTCTTTACCAGAAACATTAGCAGTTCATATTATATTTGGATTTTAAATAGGATTTCATTTAAAAATAAACACGGATGCTTGTCAGAAATTCAGAGCTATTGAAATATGTTATTTAGTTTACCTAAAGATGTTGAGGTTCTTATTTAGTTGGCACAGTCCAAGTATTAAGATTCTGAAGCTGCACTGGCAGATAGGAGGTCTACAATTAATTTGGAAAACCTGTTCACAGACGGCTGTTGTTTCAAGACACCCCACCAACAGGCTCCAAGTGGGTCAAAACAGCTGAGCGTAGGCTTGAGGGAGTTGTATCAGATTTCTCCACACAGGTCGCTGGCGCCAAAAGGGGGACCCGAGAAGCACGAGGCCGACAGCAGAGTTCGTCTGGCTGAAAGTCATCAGGACAAAGTGGCTCAACCCCAGGCTCTCCGGCCCCGACCGAGTGACCCAGCGGACCTCTTATGCCGTCTGCCTGGGAGAAAAGGGGGACAGCTCGTACCACGGGAGCCAGTGTGCGGCGGGGAAACCACCTACTAGGACCAGGGGACGAAATCAGGACGGACGTGGCCCGGGCAGACGTGGACTACTCGGAAGCAGCAGACTGGAGGAGCAGGACCCTGGAGACATCTCTACAGCATCGACCCGGAAGCCGCCATCAGCGGGCCGGAGGACGAGGAGGAGGAAGACATCTCTCTAGCAGGCAGCCCAGAAGCTGCTGTCAGCGGATTGGGAGACAAAGACACGGCAAGCCAGGACGGCACAGGGAACTTGTCGAGGCAGCAGAGGAGTCTACTTCGCTCTGATCAGTTCTACCCGTGAAGGGAAAGCTGCATCTCCCCCTCCCTATTAGCTGTCCTTGTGGGCTATTCCTCCGAGGGGGGGGGGGGGGCTGATGATTCTAGCACTCAGCTACCCCCTCATGGTTCCTTCACTGCCATGGAAAGTGGTGTTCTGTCTCCATGAAGGTTTCAAGTACTCTAAATACCAGCTTCGGATGGATTTACGGACACAGTAGAAAATAATGACCGTGGGTATATTTCAAAATGCCTTGTCTAAGTTTATCTCTGGAGAAGGAGATAAAAAGGGGGATTTGTAGAGTTATATTTGTATTTATTCATGTTAGCAAACTATGGATAAGCTTAAAATGAGAATAATTTGGGTAAAACTGTGAGCTGGATTTGGGGCCTGTTGACATGTGTTTTTGAGGACAAAGGAAGATGGGGGAAGGTGAGAAAATGTCCTGATTTGCATTCAACTTAGATCTAGCTACAGTGGTTTGTGATATTAAGAGAGGTCCCTTGGGTTTCTCTGGTGCTTATCAATAGTAGCAGTTAAGTGAATACTGTTCAAACAATACCTGTGTTTGTGTTTTATATTGATTTCTCTGTTTTATCCTTTCATAAATGTAAGGACTACAAATGGCTATAAACATTCTGGGCTGGTTGGAGAAAACAGGGTTTTATTGCTCTGTGGGGGAGGTGTAGGTATGCAGGCCTTGAGACCTTTTGTTGGAAAGTGAGCCTGTTTGGTTTCCTGCTGGCCAGCGTTGCGTCTCCCAATGAGATGACCTGAAAAGATGACCAGCTGACCTAACACCAAACCCCTCCTTCTTACTCTGGTATATATCCGGTGGATCCCTGGCGTTCGGCCTCTTCTTCACATGCTGCCCTCGGGTGAAAGTAGCTCTGCAGTATGCGAACCAGGGCAGGAGTAAGCCGGCATTACTCCTTAAGCATTACAATATAACTGTAATATATCATGTTGTATTGTAATGATTGTATTGCATTGTCATATTGCCATTAAAGTAGATTATTGTTAAAGGTTACTTTGTAGATATGGATTCCTTCCTGTATTATAACCAGCTTCATAGGAACGCGCGGAGATTTGAAAAGCGGACCAGTTATCCCTTTTAATCTCCAACAGTGTCCACAGAAGGTCCAGTTGTGATAGACACGGTTCACCACTGACATGCACACATTGTGAAACATTACCAATACTATAACGTTGGTAAATGTTCTATAACTTTTATTTTTCACATGTATGTTATTGTGAAGTTCCTGTCAAAGCCTAACAGTATGGCAGGGTTGCCAACTCTCACGCATCTGGCGTGTGACACACGCTTTCACTCTCAATCTCACGCTGCCCAAACTATTCTCATGCCAAAAACAAGATGGACCGGCGATCGTTTTTGGTTGGTTATAGAGTGGCGAAGTCACGCCCATCTACTTCCGGTCCATGGGACCTTATTTCGGAAAAATAATGTAAAGAAGTCAATGGAGAGAGAAAACGTATCTTTCGATACCGTTTGAATTGTGCCATGAATTACACATGATGTTTGTCAATCTTAAAAATAATTTCCATGTCAAAAAAGTCACAGTTTGTCGTAAAACTGTTGAAATATAAGACTATGAAAAATACGCAACCAGAAAGACTACAAATCCCAGAGTCGTAAGTGATGTCACAATTGTTTTCCTCCACTAAGAGATAGCTAAGATCAGCGCCATATAGATATTTATATCTATATGGCGCTGGTTAAGATAAGATCATTTTAACAAGATGCCTGTGTGCTTAGTACCAGGTAGTTATCACAGCAATGGGTCTTGCTCGTTCTTTCGCTTCCCGTCTGATGAAAGGACCAGGAGTGGCTGGATCAAGTTAGCTACCTAGCTAGTAGCTAGCACGTTAGTTAGCATTACAGCCTTGTCATTTTTATTAGCCTTAAAGAGCATCTTGCAGGTTTTTTTTTTTTTCTACATTTATGCTTAAACTTGCTTGAAAATTACAATTAAAAAAGTGAATGTAGGATTTGATATGTTTTACGAGACATAAGGGCGGGAATTCAGAGGGAAAGGAGCAATTTTGAGCTCTGCTATTAAAAACGGCTTTTTTTTAAGGCTTTTTTCAAACGCGTCATATTACATCACAAAGGGTAAACATCTCCGCTCTCTGACCACGGGTATAGTTAGTAGTTGCGCTGAGTGGTTGTGTTTTAGTGAGCTGGTATTTTTCGGTAGTTTTACAGTGTATTTCACCATTTGTAATCATGGTGCAGTATTGTGTTTGTGCAGGTTGCACAAATACCAGCCTGTCAGGACATTGAGTCCACAGTTTCCCTAACTTCCCTGCTCTCTCTCTCCACTCCGGTACAGCACCGTAACGTAGTGTGGATTTGCATTAGGTAACGCGAGATACGGCTGATACTTGCGCATTAGTTTCTGTTATGGATCAGTATCAACAGTCCTGCCAGTAACGTTACTATATTATCAATGCTACTTTAGTTATAGCCTGATATATGATAGCTAACTTCACAATGTTGTGATGTGACGTTAGCTAACATTCTGTAGCTAAAGTCGGTCACTCACCAAGATAGCTAACCAGTTCTCCACTGGGTCTCCTCACACCACAGCTCAATTTCTCTCCGATGGCCGTTATTTCTTCTAATCCTTGGCTGCTCCTGGTCTCTTGGACGACTAGCAGGCTCATAATTATAAGGTTGTGGTCCGTCATACTGTATGCATTCGAATATTCATTTTCAACTTCTTCTGTGTCTTCTGTGTCTAAACTAGCATTGGGATCCATGTTTATTAATATGTTACACCGGCCGCTCTCCCCCTTGTTTACCCTTTGTTACGTCACACGCGGGAGGTCACGTGCCGAGGCTTTTTTATGCGGAAGTGAACATTTCTTACAAAAACGACGCCAGATGTCACTGTAGTGTATATTTCTGTATATTTTTGGGAAAATCTAGTGTATTCATCATTTTTCTACACATTTATTCACAGGTGTCTTTAACCTGGAAGTTGCTCTTTAACATGAAGTAACATTAAAGGAAGGCTCCAGTCATTAGATAGTTAATCAAAACTTCAGTATTTAGTGAAACATTATGTTTAAACCATACCCTGAAGACATCAGCGATATTCCCCGGTAAATAATGATTTTATAGCTCTTTTTGCTCAAAACCTGTATATTCGGTCAGGCAGCTGCCATTTTCAGTAGTCACATGATCCGAAAAACTAGGTCGTGACGTCATCTATGCGTTCACTTTGTAAACACACAACGAAAACATGGCGGAGTATTTGAGTTAGGACTCGTCAGCCGAGGAAGAAGTTTAGAAAAATAAAGTCCAGGCGGACTTACTTTGAATTATCACTATAGGTATTCATTCCATCCAAATACAACTGTAAAAAAAATTAAAAAACATACTCTGTTATCCTCTTAGGCCCCACGGACCCGGTTCTGGGGCCGAAATCGTGTCATTTGCAGGAAACAACGTCTAAGAAACCTTACTATTTAAAAAACTATGAATATTTTATATCCATATAACGGGAAAAAAACTAATTTAACTGATCTTTTTCATTTTTTTCTTCAATAAAAACACACAATGCTAACAGTGTGAGCCTCTGAATTAGCCCCGAGCGAAAAATGCTAACCTATTACTGTGAAGTTAAAACTTCTTTGCAGCAATGTTGAGCGCATCATCAAATGAGGGAAACTGGACTCGCCTGTCAATACACTGATATTTATTGAGAGACAGACAATTACACACGGCCGGGAGATCATCCTAGTTTCACACTGTCCTTGTGCTCCACCAAGGTAATCTCTGAACCAAAAGACACAAAACATCTAACCAACACGAGGAGAGGCGGGCTTCCAGAAAGCCCGCGTATAATCAATAGCCGATGCGAGACAATGGTCTGCTTGTCTCAAAGAAATGCTGCCAGGTCAACCCTCGGACATAGGAGAAGCGTTTGACCTGTGACCTCAACCTACAGAGAAGTCTCTGACTGACTACAAGCAGATGTTTGCAGTATCACAGACTCTAAGGAACCATAAAAGACTCTATAAACAGATCAGATGAAAATATTCTCTTACAGATTCACTCTTTTTATCAATCTATTGATAACCAATTAACATTAGTCTAAGAATATTTCAGTCAATACTTAAAATCAATAGGCGTCCTCAGAGTTGGGTGGGCTCAGATACATTCATTACATTACAAATACAACAAGATTGAAAAACACTTCAATCACCATGATTGAACACAGTCAATCATAATAAAAATCATCTCTCTTCAGTGCTTGGCATTTTTGTCAAAAGGTACAATAATAAACACATGGGATACAAAATATTATAGCAAAATATATGTTTCAAAAATAAGATCTTTTATCATTTATCACTCAGTTAATCTCATTCATCAAACACAAATTCTAAATCATCTTACATCTCAAATATTTACTTTAAGGCAATTACTTATTAAAACACAATTAGAATTTAGGATTTATAATAAATCCAATTGAGGTATAAATCAGAATCATGAGAGATCCAGCTAAGGTTCCTAGTTAAGGTATAAATTCACAGTGATGAATCGATCAATCTGTAATCTGTAAAGTTACAGTGTCCTCAATCTTTAACATTACTTTACGTTTACTTCATTACGCTTTATTCAAGAGTAAGGCATGATATTTAATTAATTACATTACTTCAACTATCAATCATTATGTCATTTCAAAATCTGAAGGGAAAACTAAACAATTCTCAAAATGTTTAACAATCTGAAGAATCAAACATTTTATTGTATAACAACCTGAAAAGGAAAAAAATCAAAACATCTGTTCTTTATTCAGAGCATCAACTGTAATCAATATCAAAACATCTGTTCTTACCTGGTAATGATTAAGGATAGTAACATTGTCTGTTATAATATTAGAAATATCTTATTGTTCAATACCTTATAAATCTGAAAATATCAATTAATTAATTAGTTTAGTGTGAAAGTGTAATCTGATAAAATATATTTATCACCACTATTTAACACATATCTGTTCATTGGGAATACAAAAACAATCATTAATTGTACATCTGTAATCATCTGGTCATTCAATTCAAATGTTATCTTTGTACGAGAGCTAGAAGACATGTTTTCCTCCTCTCTTTATGACACAGAATGTCTGGTGTGTAAAGGCATCCTGATACTGTAGATTAGCACTGAGGTGCTGATTGGCTCAAAACTCTTCTTCATCAGAGCGCCATAACTCAATTATCTGTAGATTAGCACTGAGGTGCTGATTGGCTCAAAACTCTTCTTCATCAGAGCGCCATATCTCAATCCCCCCCAATTGCTCTGCTTTTGTGGCTCAATTCAGTGAGCACTTTATGATCTCCCAGTGAAACAGAGGCTCATCTGCCTGCATTCCTTCTGCTATCTGCTTGAGAGCAGTGCACCTGCCTATTCCAAGTGGCACATCCAGATGCCCCCCCCGTGATGGGAGAGGTTATGAAAACATCTGCTCCTCCAAGAAACATAGAAACCTTGTATGAAGCCATCGCTCGTCCTGCGAGCGAAAATGAAGAAGCATCCCATCTCATCAGAAAGTTGAAGATTAGAATCCTCTCATCTCGAACGACCTCCTTGCCCGTGGATAAGTTGCTCTCTGCAGCCGCAGAGTGTGATCCTCTCTCTCTGACCCTTGGCCTTCAGAGCTGTCCTAGTTATTGGGTTAACACTTGATAGGGATGTTTTCCTGAGTGCAGACAACTCAAGGTAATGGATTAGCACATTATCATTCAATTACAAAAATAGGATAGGCCCCCTCAGAATGATTTGGGAGCCTTCCTGAGACATGCACATTATAAATGTAAGGTTTGTGTTAGTCATTTAACATGCAAGAATCATATACTCATCAGTCCAAAGCAGAGAAATGTTATTTGAAGTTAAATGTGAGCTAGTCCCTGTGGAATAATCCTTTCTCAATGATTCTAGATGTTATATTAATTCACCATTTACCGTTTGATCAAGGATTAGTTTATCAGAAGTACATTTCCTCTTCCATAAAACATAGGTTTGAGAAATGAATGTTCCAATATGAAATCAATTGCTCAATTTCTCAATATAATTTGACTCTTCCCTCCCTTTTCTTACATATTGTCACATATGAAATAATAACTTAGGAGTCTATCTAAGCATGGTATTGTCTATATAAGCTATTAATCGAGAAAACTCAGAGTCAGTATGCAACTCGCAAATATCTCTCCTCCTTCCTATCCCTCTTTACTCACTTTCCCATCTCTTTCTCTCTTATTTCTGTTAGATATGAAGGAAAAACATACAAGTCCATGTAAGCATCTGAGTTACCACCGTTACCAAACGGTGTGCCGCGGCACACTGGTGTGCCGTGAGGCAAGTCCGGGTGTGCCGTGGGATTTTGTGACAACCATACATTATTTTTTCAATATACAACTACACAAAAATAATCATTTATTTTTCAATTTACTATATCAGTACATTGTAGGTTTATGTACGTAATCTGCGCGACTTGCGCGTCCACATTTCCACGTGCAGTGCTGCATAAACATGGCTGAGTCAGCGATAACTATCGAGGGGTGGAGGTATGCCCATTATTTGTATATCACGCAGTCTATTCTTCTTCTCTGTCTTCCGGTTGTTGCCTGTATTAAATGACAAATACACACTACCGCCATGGATTTGATATGAACGAGGCGGCAGTTAGCAGCTAGCTAGTAATGATCTAGTGATATCGGTAATATTAACTCCATTTAATACAACATTTACGGTACAAGATTCAATCATACAGCCCATGTAGTATGACAATGAATTACAGCAAACATGTGCAATATATCCATTATTACAGCTCCGTGGGATGGCAGTAAGACGATATGGATCCGTTCCCATTGTGCTTCCATGGGTAAAGATAAACGCAACTCACATTGGTTCCTCATACAGCATCTCTGTAAACTACGTGTATTCACTGAATTTCACTCTCTGCCTTTAACGCTCGTTGTAGCTCCAAAAACTCCAGCCAGAGCCTGGCTCCAGCACCCTCCCTGTGAGCACAGTGTGCTCTGATTGGTCGGGACACGTAACATGAACGTGCCGGGCTGCGCGGTCCCGTGGATTAGATGCGCGTTCATAATGCAGAGGGAAATAACTCTCAGAATAACGTTATTAGCAAATGTTTTACAACTTGAGGAACGAATGTTTTTTAATAAGGGCTATACAAGTGTTCATACTGGGTAGTTTATTTAGTTAAAAAAATTATCCAACGAGTTACAGACCACTCTTTCCCCATGTAAGTCAATGGGAAAAGTGTTTTCGGGCCTGGCAACCAAACCGGAAGTGTAGTACCGCCATTTGGCCAGCACGAATATTTTCATCTGAGTCCGGCGCACTACCTGGGGGCTTGACTACCGCCGCCTGCTGGTAAGGAAAGTTATTGCCACTCACGCATGCGCAGTTTGTACGTGCTCGGCGAGGAAATTAACGAGTAAAGTACCGAGTTACTTTATGTAGATAGTAACGAAGTAGTGTAATATATTACATTTTTTTTTTAAAGTAATACATTTATAATTTGTAGTTCCGGACCATGGACAATGCAGCTTCCTTGCATTGACAGTTGTCTGTGCTGAATTTCTGCTGAGTTTCTTTTGTCTCATTTTCTATTTTGTGACCTGTCTGGTGTAAATGAGTGTGTTGCTGCTTTGATGAAGCCTAATTTGATAAAGTTTCAAATTAATTTCGGAAATATTTCGTAATATAGTTGTCTTTGTCACATTTTATTTGGCATTAGTAAATAATTATGCACATTTACAGATACTTTACATAATATGAGTGATAACACGTGTTATAAGCGCTATCTTTTCACAATAGGTGTGCCTTGAGATTTTTTTTACTTGTCCTTTGGTGTGCCTTGGGCACAACAAAGTTTGGGAACCACTGGCATAAATGATAGTGGGCGTCTGAGGGTGTCATTACTGAGAAATGTCAAAGAAATTCAAAACCTTACATTTTAAAACAGGTTTGCATTCCTCCACTTAAGGTGACGTTATCATTGGAAACAATAAAAACGAACTATTTTGATGTAGAATTTATAAATTGAATCGTTAGAGCAGAACAAAATGGTTGTATTGTAGCCTGAGTTCCGTGCAGCCCTAGTTTCAACAAGTGGAAACATGGTTCATATAATGTGAATACATGCAGAAGTAGACAGTAAGAGGCCCCTGACATCAGGTCTATTTGTTAAAATAGTAGGGGCTCTTCACTCTGCATAGCAGTATGAATAGCCTTAAAAAAACAAACAACCCACTCCGTGGTAACGAGAGTCATATTTCTGACCCATATGCCCTAAGTGAAGCCGTTAGTCTCATCTAACTGACCCAAGGGTTGGTGCTGGTGTGACAGTTCCAAGTGTTCCAGCTTCCAGTTCATGGCTCGGTGGGGGGGAGCAGACCCACGTGAGACAGTGTCAATGGCTGTATTGTTCAGTGTGAGGAGCGTCATTCTCTCTGGGAGCAGGAAATGGTGTCCATTCTCGGACCAAACCATTAATGTCATGTAGAGCAGCCATAGCATCTCTGTGACTGCACTCAGCCGGACTGTAGCAGGGTAGAACTGGGTGACTCTTAGTGAAGCTGTCCAACGCCATTAGACAAAATGGAACCACGTGCTAACAAAAAGACACAGGGTCATCAATGTCTCTCTTTACCATTGGCCTAATCATAAACAAATTAGTGGGAAAAATGTGGAACACTAATCCATCATGTGGAATGTTGAGTTAATTTAAATAATTACTTATGGGTTGAAATCAAATTAACATTAACATTAGAACCAAAGTCAGTTAACAAATTTGACTTGCACAGATCAGTAATCAATACACCATTTTTTTTTCTCAGCTCCGTGATGAAAACGATAACAGGCAGGGATGCAAACTTGTCATCAATAAAATATTATTGGGGTATGGACAGGGTTGCTAACTTTGGGTACCTGGCTGGAGTGAGATTTTGATATCATGGGTTTAATTACACACATGCGCACGAAGCGACTGCTATCGTGTCCGTAGCGGGACCTTAGCATATATTTAGGATATATATAATATATATATACAAATACACAATATTGGACACAGACTATAAAGGGCACACAGTTTCATTAAATAATGAAAGTCAAACACATGTTTGTTTCCACTGTTTTATTGTGTGCCTGTCGCGATAAGCAACTTATTGACTTATCGGCTCCCGAGTATTTGTGTTAGATAATCTATGGTAGGGCTAACCCATACAGTGGTGGGGCTCAAATCAGTATTTGAAATGTAATTACATACACGCTATATCGCCCCCTTGTCAGTGAAACGCCACGCGTGAGGTTTAGAATATTTCCCTGTCTCAATCCAAATTGAACTGTATGAAATTAAAATAAAATAAAAACATTTGTCTTGTAGTAAATAAAAAGGCGACCTGGAGCCAATCCTGCCATTTCCTCACAAGTGAAAGAGTTCACATGCTGAAAACCCAACCCCCGCAGGGGGTCTGGGGGGATTCTCCCCCAGGAGATTTTTTAAATACTAACATAAAATACACATTCTCTCTTTTAGAGGAAAAAATAAATCCATCTATAACCACGCGACATATTTAAATGAAGCTGAAACTGCTGCTCCTCCCATAGGGAAGAGGCTGTGTGAATTACTTCGAATTACTTTGAAATTACCCCATTGTTCTTTGTGTCAAAATGGAAGGTTTCTGGCTACCGTTAGCTTAGGTACTCAGATCTTGTTCTTGAGTACAAGTAGAAGTACCAGAGTGTAGGAATACTAAGTTACAGTAAAAGTACTGCATTCAAAATGTTACTCAAGTAAAAGTATAAAAGTATTGTCATCAAAATATAGTGAAAATAGCGACAGTAAAAGTAGTCGTTGTGCAGATTGGTTTATTCCAGAATACTATATATGATGTGTTTTATAATGATTGATCATGAAAGTGTTCTCAAAGCTGGTAAAGGTGCAGCTAGTTTGAATGACTTTGTATACTGCATACGGTAGCTGGTGGATTCACTCCAGGTGGAACTAAAGTCTGATTAAACACTTGATTAGATTTCACATCATTCATCCACATCTGAAAGTAACTAAAGGTATTAAATACATGTAGTGGAGTAAAAGTACACCATTTACCACTGAACTGTAGTGGAGTAGAAAAATAAAGCAGCAAAACATTTTAGATACTCAAATAAAGTACCAGTATCTCAAAATTGTGCCCAAGTATAGTACTTGTTAAGTTTATGAACTTAGTTACTTTACACCAGTGGCTATACAGATAGAAAGACTAAGCCATGCACAGAGGCATGAAAATACATTTTGAAAATGCTCAACAGTACTGGCAAAATTATAAACTGACTGCTGCAATTAGATGTTCCTCTTTGTGCTGTGGTCATAAAACCCCCAATGGGTCGCGCCGTGGTCTGCTTCAGATTATCTTCTCCTTCCAAAGGTCACGCCTGTCTCTGACCTCGTGTCTTGCGTTTTATTTTATTTGCTTCTTCTGCAGCACCAAGCAGAGTATAGAAAAGGATGTTGAACTATATTTAAAACTGTAATTGAACTTCAACTCATATCCATTATCTGATTCCAGTGGCCAGTTGGAAACAGATAATGACAAAGTTTTCATTTTGCATCAATCGTGCAAAAAGGTTCAATCACCATTGTGTCTAAGTCTTGTCTTATCTGCTTTGTTTCGGAATGTGTTCAATACATTAGGTTATTTTATTTTCATTATTACCATACAATACATAGATTAAGAATAAATGAAACAAATAATACAACATTGACCTATTTGAGCAGACAGATGACCCGCAGTTATGCCTCTGAGGTTCCCGGGTGTAAAACAGAGGCTTTTTTTGCTATTTATTTTCCTTTTGCGGAAATTTAGATTCATTTTACCTTGGCTGTGGACTGATTCATTTATTAGTTGTTACAAAAACATGCACAAGACGGCAGGTATACAAACAAACACGAAACAATTATACAAACAAACATGAACCCGCAACAAATATCAGGTGACAGCTAAACTCATCCAGTTTAATTTTAATCCGAATTAGGGAAACTTCAGCGGGGGTAGGGAAATATCAGTACTTATTTTTACTTATTGTTTGTTTTGTTTTTTTTGTTTTTTGTTTTAGTTTTTTTTTTAAACAAAATCCAATTCAATAATCCATAAGTTTATTAAACACAGTGTGAATGTAATATTCTGCCACGACCCTTCCCATTTAATAGCTCAATTTAGTTCTTGAGCTTATGGTGTGATTAACAGAAAATACAAGTCTTTGTTGTTAAACATTAATTCAGTTGATGAGCAATAAACTACCTTATTCTCAATCAAAACCACTATGCAAATGTAGTGGTAAAACTGCTCAACCGACCGAGAGCAGAGATATTAATTAATTTAATTAATTCTAAGAACGGAATCTGCTGAAGAGTAATAACCACATTATTCTCAATCAACAACCACTATGCTAATTTAGTGGTGCTCTGCCCTCCCCGATCCGGAGAGCAGAGACTTTTAATGAATTCAGTACCCTTTATTTTAACAACAGCCAAATTCAACAAACCCCTCAGTTTATGAAACACAGCGTGACGTAATATTTCGTATCACGTTTCCCGTTAATAAGAGTTCTGTTTAGTTCCAAAACTCATAATGGTGCGATTTAAGAAGATACGACACTGTGCTTTGTTTATCCCCGTGTGTGCTGCTCCCCACAGGGGGGGGGGGGGAGGGGAATTACCCACACCCTCTTCCTGCAGCAGCAACAGGAAAATGTCGAGGCGAGTTGATTTAACTAGTTAAACCGTTGAAATCTCCAGAATTCGGCGATTCGTTTCAGTACAAATCTTTACATTGCTTTTAAACCGAAGTTCCACATTACTGATGCCCTCTTTAAGGTCTCTCCGAATATTTGCCGTGCACACACACAGAGGAAACCAAAAATATTGCATCTATCTGTTCCACAGGTAATTTTATACCGTCAATCACAGAGTCTGGCGAGGCAATGTCAAAATATAGATTTGAAATTACACTCACCAGCTCGACGATTTGTTGGTAACCGTTCGCGACGCCAAAATGTGAAGTAAAAACTTCTTTGCAGCAATGTTGAGCGCATCATCAAATGAGGGAAACTGGATTCGCCTGTCAATACACTGATATTTATTGAGAGACTCAGCGGCCGGAGAGTTCACAGCATATCACAGTTCTCCTGTAAGATACCAGCAAACTCTGCCCCAAAAGCGCCAAGCACCCATCTATACAAAGAGAAGAGGAGGGCCCTAAAACACGTGGGTTTTCCTTTAATGCATGCCAGATGTCGAGACATAGACTCGTTGCATTGTAAACCCACATGAGCCAAGCTTCTCCCCCACAAGACATCAGATGACCTCTTGACCTGTGTCTTCCTGAGAAGCTATGGATCACATTACAGGCAGGAATACACTTTAACCATTAAACAGATTCCCGAGGACAAATCACTAAACTCTATATACTTTAACAAGACCAAAATATTCCTTTACAATTACTGCACCGAAAATCACTCCTAGCTCCCTTATTACTTATCCTAGCTGCACATCCAACACATCGTTTATGATCGTAAAGACACAGAATCTAACGGTGCTCACCTCAACACTGAAAGATACAAACTCGCGACGTTATCAACAAAAACGTACATCAAAACAAGTGGCGGTAGGTAGTGGTACTAACATGCGCTAGGCTAACATGGCTTACCTTGGTCTTTGTCTGGTCTAAACTGGTCTTCAATGGCATTACAACGATAACAACGATGATGTAGTTAATCCATAGGTTAATATCCAATGTGACTGTGTCCCCTTTGAAATGTTCTGATAATCTATAAGCAATAAAACTGCAATTCCGTTATCTGCTGTCCGCTCTGTGCTCCGTGCGCTCTGGGTCCTGTAATTCCTGCTTCCTTACGTAGTAAACAATAAATAAAGTCTGCTGAGTAATGTGCTTACGCTGGCTGGCATTGCACTGCATCCCCAATAAGTAATGGTTGATTAATAAATCCCATTTTATGTTTCATCATACTCTCAGAGTAGTCGTCCGGAAACTTGAAATGTTCGCTGCATACATGCGCCTGTGCAGGGGCGGACTGGCCATCGGGACGAATCCCGATGGGCCGGTACTGAAGTGGGCCGGTCGGACGATGTGGGCCGGCCGATAACCGGCAGGGCTCGACATTAAATGGCCCGCTGGCCCGGAAGCACTATTTAGACACCCCGGGCCAGCATAACGTAGCTACTTTCCACTTGCCTGCTCGGGTCACTAAAAATATTGCTTTAAAAAAATGTTTCCTGTGGTATTGGTATTTTGACTAGCAATTTAGTTAAATTGTTTCGTTTATCAACGCTACAACATAGCGTTCTGTGAGTCGGTTGTCGTTGTTGTTGGGTGAAAAGCAAACAGCTGTTTGCTGCGAAGCGCAGCGGGAGCAGGCTCCCGTGAGCGGGAGCAGGCTCCCGTGAGCGGAGCGCGCTCCTTCACTAGACTATCGCGCCACCTACCATTCGCCAAATGTTTTTAATACCAGCGGTAACCGGCCAAGCGCCGGGCAAAAAACAATCTTCAAATAAAAGAAAGTCACCGGAGGAGTTAAAGGAGAGTGACAGGGAGCATGAGAAGAAGAGGGAGAGAAAGTTTCAGCCAGCTTGATCGAGTTGGCTGCAGTGACGCATCCTAAAACCCTTTTATAATCTATCGATTAGATTTATGATTCGAAAATTATAAAAGTAGGGTAGACATGTGGAGATTATCCGGCTAAACAAAACGTGCATTTATCAAACAGGTTTGTTTTCCACAGACCTTATTTCCAGCTATTTTCCAAAACCCTTGTCGAGGGAACCAGCAGCTTACTTCCTGGTTTCAGGACGCGTCACTGGCTGCACCTCTCAATATGATGCCAATATAAACAAGGTCTTCTGTCGGCTCTGTACATCAATGCCGACCTATGCTGACAAGTAAGTGAAGAGTAGACAATATAAAGGTATTGGCGATATGTCCCAGCAGTTTAGGATAATGAAGGTTCTAATCAAATCAATTACATAGCCATTACATGTCTAACTCCTAATGACAGGAAGGCAGAAAGTGCATTATACAAATAATAATAATAGCAGACATTTTTTAACAATGACCACAATATCATTATTTTAATAAACCAAATATAAACAATTGAGGAAAATGAGGAAGAACGGATGATTAAAATGTTGTAGTAATGTAGTACATTACTATTGCAACAAATGTGTTAATTTTCATTATTTACCCTTAATGTCTACCGCTAGTAAATGGTCTACCCCCCCCCCCCACTGTCGACAATTTACTAGCGGTATTTACTTGCGGTACCGCGGTGGGCCGGCGGTACCGAAGTGGACCGGTCGAGAGTCCCGGGCTGTTTTGTAGTCCCAGTCCGCCCCTGCGCCTGTGTATCTTTCGGTTCGGGCCAAGCACATTTCGCTAGCCACTGCCTCCGAACGTATTTCCTACGCTTACCCGTTGGCAATAGATGGAACCGAGCATTCCGTGGATAGTTCCTATCCGAATTGTGGCAATGTTTCGCGATACAATGAGGCATATTTCTATAGAATTGTGAGAGTAACTAGAGTAAACAACATGAACAAAGCCCATCCGTCAATTTGTCCTCGACACCAAACGCATAGTTCATGTCACTTCCGGTAAAATAAGTCATGTGACTCGTCAAAATGGCGCCGCCCACAGGGTTGATGTTATTTCGGTAATTAATCAGTTTAAAATCACTGATCAGTGGCGAGCCGTCAGGGCCCTCTAAATTTAAAAATTGTTTTTAATATTTTGTTGTTGTTACATTTTTCATTAGTTTTACCAAAATAACTTGATTTAATTGTATTTAAAATAATATTTCCAAAGAAATAAATCCTTCTAATAAAGCCTGTTCAGTTTCTGTTGGAATGTGAAGGGTTAAATGCCGTCTCTGCGAGTTATGTGAAGACGGGAGAGCTTGTTGGTCCCTCTCTACATTGACAGAGGGCCAGCTATGGTAACTAAACGAAAGAGTAATGTCAAATGACAGTACAATTGACCAATCATATCTTCTCTCTAAATGGGCGGGCTTTATTTTCGCGGACTTTATGACAGGTTCCGCCCGCTGTGAAGTCTATGCAAGAGGTGCAGCGTCCTAAAACCCGGAAGTAAGCTTCGCTCGGATTCCCTCGACAGAAAGTAGTGGGATTTCTCCATAGGATTTTGGAAAATAGCTTGAAATAAGGTCTGTGGAAAACGAACCTGTTAGATAAATGCACGTTTTGTTCAGCCGGATAATATCCACATGTCTACCCTACTTTTATTATTTTCGAATCATAAATCTAATCGATAGATTTATGATGGATAGATTTATGATTAGCATAAGTTCGTTCATGATGGCTCATGTCAGTGATAGTGAGGACATCGTTGCGAAATTATTAACCGAGATTGAGTTAGCCTCTCTATGGTTAGCCTACAATGATAAACTGGAGTGGCAAAGGATCAGCTGAATGACCCGCAAGTGCTTCATCCAAAAGGACAGGAGGATGGACTTTGTGTTTAAGTGATTTGATCATCAAAGGTAGGCCTAAGTCATTTTCAATGTGGGCCGCCGTGCCGACTAAATTCATTTGTAATTGTTACTTGGCTGTGGGTGCCCTGTCATGATAGGTGTTTATATAAATGGTGTTGTTTTGTGTGGTACAGGGTCGCTGTCATTGATGCGTTTTGCACCCCGGGCCGCTGTTTTGATATTCCGCTGAAGTATATGCTGTGACGTAATATCTCTTCTTTTCTTTCGAGGGAAGGGGGGGGGTCAGAGGGCCTAGGTATAAAAGTCACGGCTCGCCACTGTCACTGATAAAATCATCGGATTAAAAAAAAAAAAAAAAGACTAGCAGAGACTGGTCTGTTTTATCGGATGATAATTATTTAAAAATGCGTGTCATGAGCATTCCCTCCCTTTAAGTAACCCAACATGTTAAACAGTAAGAGTAGTAGGCCTATAGTCATATTTCGTGAACCCTTTGAAGAGTACTGTCACACCGGTGTGATCATTCTATAATACACAATTTAAGCCCGGGGGAGAAATGCTAACGCAACATTAGCATCTGCGATCTTTTCTACTTCACGCTATCTGCACAAATGGTTGACATTAAACATTAAAAAGACAAGGCAGTTCAGAGAGAATCAAAGGAAGGCAGGCAGCTTTGCATGACATTCTTCTGGACGTGTTTCATTGTGTTGATAGTGAGGGTAGACAATCCTTTTGTTGACAAGACAGTAGTGACGGCCATCTTGGTGACGTGTGTTGTTCTGCTAGACCGGAGATGTAGTTCATTCAGCATTTCACTCAAACAAATGTGTTACTTCACAGTTTTACGACACATTTTTATTTTTTTGACTTGCAAAATTATCTTTTAAATTGACACACATCATATGTGTAATTCGTGGCACAATTCAAACGGGATCGAAAGATAATCTTTCTCTCTCCATTGACTTCAATACATAATTTTTCCAAAATAAGGTCCCTTGGAGGTCCACCGGAAGGGGAGGGACTTCGCCACTCTATTTACAATGTTGAGTTGACAGCTGCTCAAGCTGTCGATCCGCTCCCTCCCCGCCCCCACCACTCTTAACAACGTTAACAGACAGCAGAGCAGTGGGAGCCCGTTGGTCAATCCCCGACCCGTATTGCGCATGCGCAGATCTAAGATCTAGTAGAAATGATACAAAAGTAAAAGTCTGCTGCTTATTGTTCTACTAGGCCAAAATAGAGTCAGAGTATATGAGAGTGAGAGTGTGTTAATTAATATATTTGGCAGTTTGGAGTAAGTCTGTAGATTTGTGTGTGTGTGAGTGTTTCATGTATAGGCCTCTCACGATAATTAATTTTGTTGGATACATTTTCCCGGAAATTATTGCGATAAACGATAATATTGTCGGCACCGTTGTATGACCATTTTAGACCACTGAAATAATGATAATATATAATAATAATAAATCAAGTACATCCTTTCAAACTGCTAGTCACATCCTCATGTAAATGGCAATTTATCGAGTTAATTTTTTTTTATCGTTCGATAAGTCAATTAATTGCTTATCGCGACAGGCACACAATAAAACAGTGGAAACAAACATGTGTTTGACTTTCATTAGTGAATGAAACTTTGTGCCCTTTATAGCCTGTGTCCAATATTGTGTATTTGTATATATATCCTATATATACGCTAAGGTCCCGCTGCTGACACGATAGCAGTCATTTAGTGCGCATATGTGTAATTAAACCCATGATATCAAAATCTCACTCAAGCCAGGTACCCAAAGTTGACAAAGTTGGTCTTATCTAGGAATGATTTGACATCTAACTTAATTGCTTCCAAAGGTTTAAAAACATAAGCATATAAACTAAAAGTATGAGTCTTTCTTTCTTTACTCAGGGGTAGAAAGTTTTTTATGGAAAGTCAACATCGTCAAATCCTCCA
Source organism: Gymnodraco acuticeps (assembly GCF_902827175.1). Lineage (NCBI taxonomy): Eukaryota > Metazoa > Chordata > Actinopteri > Perciformes > Bathydraconidae > Gymnodraco > Gymnodraco acuticeps. Next base: position 103,524 of record NW_022990567.1, on the reverse strand, counting down.
GGGCATAATTATGATTATCATGATGCAACAGGCCTGAGAGGAAGTTTCCAGTATAGGCTGAGGGGACAGGTGTGGAGGCAGGCTGGGGACACTGTGAACTTCAGAGGAAGTTTGTTAGTTTGTTAAAGCGCTTCGAGTGGAAATAGCCTGAGGTTGATCTGTAGTAAATTAGACACCAGTGCCAGTGCAGCTCTCAGTATGTCCATAGTTCCACAGTTATTAGAGATACTGTAGCAAAGTTTAACATTAGGGAGCATGCAGGATTTTTGTTGATCTCATTGATAGCAAAAATAAATGCTTGAGAAAATTTGAATTCTCAAAAATTGAAGCTAGGGTGTTGTGAAAGATAGAACAAAATAATACATTTGTGTTGAGTCTCAAATACAGTAAAATGAACATATGACGTTGAAAATATGCCGAACAATACATACTTTTTACATTTCCGTACTCCTGGAATTGTCTGAAATGTGTTAATTACGTAATCCTGCCTTGTGCGGAATGAAAAAATGCCTCCAATAACAAGGTCACCATCTTGGAACAGTTCAGGCGGTTGTGCTGAGTCTTGCAGTCGGCACACAGAGTCCCCCTTCCCCATTAGCAGAACCAAAAGGAGCGGCCTCAGTTAGGACATGGCTGTGCTCTTCAGGTCACGCCAATCTGCGTGAGAGCTCATGATACCCCTTTATACACCATCAATAACATGAAGGGAATTGTCCTGCTTGAAAATAAGTCTCAGTACATGAGATGAAATTTAAGTTTAGTCAAATGTTTTATGCGAGACAATGTTGATTTTATTATTTGAATAACAATTTCTGGCAATTAATCTGAAATCACATAGGAGATTGGTATTTTGGGTCTGCGTATAATTGTATTATTTTTGTATTTGCATATATACACACTGGTTGAAATCATGGTACATTGCATTCTAATAAAAGGAGTCATCTCAATATGCTACATTACACAGTAAAATAACACACAGTTGGAAACACTAAAATAAACAAATATAATTGTAGGGTTCCATAATTATTTTAGGGCTCCCTTTCCCATTATATATTTTTTTGTATTCCTCTCTGGTTTGAGTAAGATGATATAACATTTTGGGATGAAAATACAAAAGAGCAGTCCAAAACTGGAGGACAGAATAGCAAATATCTCTACAGCAACACTAAACTTTCCAGGAGAGCTTACATACGCTGGGATGAAAGTGATCCATACAGCGCAGAATATCAGCATGCTAAAGGTGATAAACTTGGCTTCATTAAAGTTATCAGGCAGTTTCCGAGCCAGAAAAGCAAGAATGAAACATAAAATAGCCAGTAGTCCTATGTACCCAAGTACAGACCAAAAGCCCAAAGCTGAGCCCAAAGCACACTCTAAGATTATTTTGTCTTTGAAGTCTTTAAAATTCTTAAAAGGAAAAGGAGGAGAAATTGTTAACCAGAGGATACATATCATTACTTGTATTAGAGTGAAACCCAGAACAGTTAGTTTCTGCTGGGCAGGCCCAAACCACTTCATCATATTACTGCCTGGAAGAGTAGCCCTGAAGGCCATTAGCACCACTATAGTTTTCCCCAGAACACAAGAGATACAGAGGACAAAGGTGATGCCGAATGCTGTGTGTCGCAGCATGCAGGACAAATCTGAGGGCCGACCGATGAAGGTCAGAGAACACAGGAAACACAGAGTCAAGGAGAAGAGCAGCAGGAAGCTCAGCTCAGAGTTGTTAGCCCTGACGATTGGAGTTTTCCTGTATCTGAAGAAAATGAATGCCACAACAGCTGTGATGCATGTTCCAAATAAGGATGCTGCAGTGAGCAGCGCTCCCATCATCTCTTCATATGACAGAAACTCTGCCTCCTTCTTTACACAGGCATCTCTTCTTTCATTTGACCAGAACTCAGGGTGACACCGCACACAGGTGACAGAATCTGAAGAATATAAAAATGTGGTAAACATTATGTATCATTATTTTTTAATTTTGTATTTGTCCCTACGTTGCATATTTTCAAAGCATACAAGAGAGTACAGCACATAATACGTATATAAAATGTTTTGCTTATTTGTACAATCACAAGTTCTTCCCAGGGATTTCTATGAATTCCTATTAATAATGAAATTATTTATTTTAAGACTTGAAGTAGAAACATTTATTTTACATTGGTGCTTTGACATAATGCATTAATCCTTAGGAAGACTTTTGCATATATTTATATAGCTGACTTCAGAATTCTGTCTCAGTATCTGTATCATTTGCAATTATTTGTTATGTAATGATATTGTGTTTTTTTCTTCTTAAAGGACTGCATGGTTTTGAAATCCCCCAAAAACCCACTGCAATTTCTTAAAATGAACAATACATGTTTTGTCTTGCATTTATGTAACTACACCTGTAATGTTGCTGATGTCTCCCTCTGCACATATTATACAGTCATAGCAGCAGACAGGCATTCCTTTTTGGAGAACCTTGCGAGTTCCTGGAAGACATTTTTCACTGCAAACTGACACAGGCACCTGTGGGATCAAATCGACTATGAGAAGAAAGAAAAAGATCGGCCTTCCCTTTGATTACTGTGTTACCTTTGCATATTTCTATTTAAAAACCATACATTATGACGTGCATGACTAACAGTGTCAATTTCATATTTATAATGAAACAAAAAGACTGTAATTAGCAACGACAGTGATCTTACGGTATTTTACCTGTTGGGAGTTCTGTGTCCAAGTTATAGACTCATTTTGCAGATGTAGCTGTTTGTTTTCAGGTAAAGATGCATCATAAAGGCCAACTGTGACAAACTCCACAACATCATTTTCTCTTGGCTTCCAATTTATAATTTCATACTTTGCTGCTGGGTCTCCATTTTCATTGAAGTAAACCTCTTCTCCTTCCTTTGTTTTAAACTGAATAGTTCTTATGTGCTGTAAAATCTGAAAAACAAATATCCGTCAATGCAGAACATAATTTTGAAGAATGTGTCATGGTCCAAGTTTTTTAACAGCATGAGAGACAGCAAAAGTTTAATTTACATTATTGTAAACATGTTCCTTGTTGATGTGAGTTAATGTAAAAACTTCAGTAACATTGGTGTTCAACTCACCGTAAATGGATCTAGCTGCACCTTGGTGTTACATGTTTTGTTACAGCTGAGGATAAAATGAAGTGCGTGGGCCGCAGCATACACTCCTTTATAGACATTGTTAAAGATAGGCATCAGAGACATATCGGTGAAGCTGTTTTGCACTTCAGTCAAATCTTCACGTCCAGTACATTCTTTCTGATTTCTTGATGAAGACTTTGACTGCTTGAATTTACAACTAAATACCGTCTCATAATACGCTGTAAACATTTCATTACTAGATACATTGAGCGGCCTCACATCCAACATGAACTCCCTCATGCCACTGACATGTGCTTCGGGGATGGACAGGCCGATAGCACCGTCTAGAATGTGATCCTTATCCACGGTTGCAGTTTGTGAATCAAAGATCCAGCTCTCAGAGCCTACCCACTGGTACCCAGTCAAGTTGTGGTGAGAAAGTCTAAGTAGTATCACATTCAAATCCTTGTGGGAGAGGAAAGCAATGATCACCTTGGAAGTGGAAGCCTTGATAATGTCAATTATCTTTTGTATTTTGTCTGGTGGATCGGTTCTAAAGAAGGACACAGAGTACTCAAGACAGATGCCAAGCTGCTGGGCCGTTTCTGTGAATGTGGCCATACCGTTGTTTCCATAATCATCATTTGTTCTCATAGCTCCAACCCAAGTCCAACCAAAATGCTTAACCAGCTGTGCCAGGGCTCTGCTCTGGTAGTAGTCACTGGGTATTGTTCTGAGGAAGGATGGGTACTTGGATTTATCACTGAGACAGGCACAAGTAGCAAAGTGGCTGATCTAAAAGAAAAAAACAAGTTATATCCCAACGTAAAGATTCAGAATATAAAGTAGTTATACAGCCAACTACAATCCCTTTTGCTATACATAGTTGCAATAGTTGAATATTAATAATATCAAACCATCTTACCCACCATTGGAATATGAAAGGGTCCGATGGCAGTAGCCATAGCCATGCAAGGAGAGGAAGAACTTTCTCCCATAATGGCCTGCACTTGGGCAGGTCTTGTACATGGTACTTCAGAGGGTTGTGATACAACTTCATTACCATTTGCAAAGGCCAATGCAACCCTCACACTTTTGGCAATTGAGCCACAGGAATCATAGATCCTATAGCCCAGAGAGATGCCAGGCAATAGGTCCGTGCTGTTATTAATCTCCTCTACGGCAAATAGCATAGCCTGGGCATACTGGATCCCTCTGAAATTCAAGCTTGATGCAAACAGTTAATAATAATTAATTACAAAAGGTCCATATAGTAGAAAGAGTGGCACAGTACATGGAAGTATTTGATGATAAAATCAAACACAATAGGGGTATATCCTCCTTTAAATATCAAATGTTATACCCTTTCAGAAATCTGAAGAAAAATATTGATATGGTATACTGTTACCTGGTGCATTGCAGTGGCAGTGGTTTGTCCATGTAGGAATCCCGTCTGTTCCTCCAGCTGCTGTGGAAAGAGAAGATTCCCCCCAACATTATGTCCCCATCCTTAAACATCTGAGGGATCTCAGGGTCCCCTCTCTGTGTGCACACTGGCTCCTCAGCCTGAGAGAAAGATGCCACCAGCAACAGATGTAAGAGTGCCCATCCCTGCTCCGGCCACCTCTGTGTGGATGACATCTTGTTTGAGTGAGCCAAAACAATTCAGTACATGAACCCAAATGCAAATTTAAATTGGGCACTTGTATTTATATATTTTTGGAGAAACTTGGGAAAGAATAATGGAACATTGATATTTTATCTCTGTTGACTTGGGGGCAAAGGAAGGAGGCGCCAAACAGGAAAAGGGTTATTTGCGTTGCTAAACTTACTGGTACTTGTGTGCTCTCGATTTATCTGCTAAAAAAACAACTATTGTTCAATTATTTCTCAAAAGATCATATCTTGAAACTTTTCTAACCCAAAATCCATGGCCTCTTTCCAAGTTGCCTTTTATAGTTAAAGCCAGCTAGTGCTAGTGGAGCACTAGCTGGCAGTAATTACCGGACTATATCGGTAAAATATGCTGAAGACCGGCAAATCTAAATCTCTCCGGTCAAAGTGTCCGTTCAAAATCATTTCCGTTTAGCGCAATACCACATCAGTTGCGCAACTTGCACCATTTATGTGACAGACAAGCATAGTCAATTCTAATGTCTAACACTTAATGTGGAGAAAGAGATAACCTGTATGGTGTGGTGACACGTTATTGGACATAATTCACCTTGCTTATTGTGTTGCCACACGGACCCTTTAGTGGGAAACACCTGTAGCTTTAGCTGCCATTCCTGCTAGCTCATCAGGCAGAGCAGTGCATGTGTTAACCTCTCTGAAAGTAATGGATAATAAAGATTGGAACTCCATTCTTAATACACCGCCTCCGACTCTCTTTTCACGGCACTACACTGGTGACCCTGACTTTTCCGAGAAAGTTTCCGGAAAATTAACGAACATGGCTGAGCGCGATGTTTTCATAAAGCTGCCGGAATTCTGGGAGCACACCGCGGAGGCATGGTTCGCACACGTGGAGGCACATTTCGCCTGCCGACAGGTCCGTGACGGGGACCTAAAATACTACCATGTGGTAGCAGCGCTGGGGAGCTCCACGTCGTCCAGGTTGGTGGGATTCATCGCAGCCCCCCCACATCATGGCAAATATGAGGCGATTAAGGCCCTTCTCCTTAAGACATTTAGCTTATCTGCTAAGGAGAGGGCCCGCCAGATACTTGACATTCAAGGCCTAGGAGACAGCAAGCCATCCCAGCTAATGGAGAAAATGCTAAATCTGCTAGGGGGGGAAGATCCCCGTATTTTATTCACGGAGATTTTCCTGCGTCACTTGCCTCCCCGGGTACAGACGGCGCTGGCCAACACGCCTGTCACGGAGCCCCGTGCTTTGGCTGAGGAAGCGGATCGTTTTTTCCTGGCTACGCAACAGCCCGGGGCAGAGACGTTAGCCGCGACGCTCAGCGGCCCACCGGCAGTCAAGAAAGCGTGGCGGAGGCCGGACACGGCTGTGGCTAGCCGGCGTGGAGACGCCGGAGAGTGCGTTTACCACGCACGTTTCGGGACAAGGGCGAAGAGATGCATCGCTCCGTGCAGCTACAAACCCCCGGGAAACGGAGGGGCCGGCGCTCAGTAGTGGCTCTGAGCGTCGGCGGCACGTGCAGGCTCCTCTTCGTCAGCGACAGCGTTTCGGGGAGCCTGTTTCTGTGTGACACGGGCGCTCAACGGAGCGTAGTTCCAGCGTCGAGTGAAGACGTCGCCCGTGGGGGCACGGACCGCGATTGACGACGGCTAACGGCAGTCCCATTCGCACGTACGGCGTGAGGCCTATGTGTTTGTGCATCGGAGGACAGCGTTTCAGCTGGGATTTTGTGACAGCGGACATTTCTTTTCCCCTCCTCGGAGCGGATTTTTTGTGTGCTCATGGACTCTTAGTGGACGTTAAGAATAGGCGTTTGGTTGATGCCTTAACGTTTTCTTCCCTCGTGTGCACACTTGGCAGCGCAGCGTACGACGGGCTGTCAGGCTCGCTGTCAGGTGCAGACACGTTTCTCAGACTGTTGGCCGAGTTTCCAGACCTGTCGCTACCCACCTTCTCTGCGCTTACCACTAAGCATGGCGTGGAACACCACGTCACTACCGGGGGGCCTCCTGTCTACGCCAGGGCCCGGCGGTTGAACCCTTCTAAGCTGGCTGTAGCGAGGGCGGAGTTCGCAACCATGGAGCGCCTGGGCATTGTCCGCCGCTCCGACAGTCCTTGGGCTTCCCCCCTGCACGTTGTTCCCAAATCGAACGGCGGGTTCCGCCCGTGCGGGGATTACCGCCGACTCAACGACGCCACTACGCCTGACCGCTATCCGGTGCCGCACATTCAGGACTTTTCGGCGCATCTGGCCGGTACGGGGGTGTTTTCCAAGGTGGACCTGGTGCGTGGATACCACCAGGTGCCCATGCACCCCCTGGACATTCCCAAGACAGCAGTGATAACGCCTTTTGGACTTTTTGAGTTCCTGCGGATGCCTTTTGGACTCAAGAATGCCGCTCAGACGTTCCAGCGCCTGATGGATTCGGTGCTGCGGGACCTGCCGTTTGTGTTTGTTTACCTCGACGACATACTCGTCGCCAGTGCTTCAGTGCAGGAGCACCTGTCCCACCTCCGAGCCCTTTTCACACGGCTCAACGAACACGGATTAATCATCAATCCTGCAAAGTGCCAGTTCGGGGTGTCGGACATCGATTTCCTGGGGCACTGCGTCACCAAGGGCGGTGCGACACCTCTGCCAGCGAAGGTGGAGGCTGTTGCGGCGTTTCCTCGCCCGCTCACAGCCCGGTCGCTCCGTGAGTTTCTGGGGATGGTGACTTTCTACCACCGTTTCATCGCCCGGGCCGCACACATCATGCGGCCGCTGTATGAAGCGTTGAAAGGCAAGACCCCCGTCCAGGAGATCGACTGGACAGCAGAGGCGGACGGCGCTTTTGCTGAGGTCAAGACCGCGTTGGCTCAGGCGGCTTTGCTGGCACACCCATCATCTACGGCTCCCATCTCCATCACCACGGACGCGTCAGACTACGCGGTCGGCGCAGTGCACGAGCAGTGGGTGGAGGGCGCTTGGCAGCCGCTCGCCTTTTTCAGCCGCCAGCTGACGCCTAGAGAACGCAAATACAGCGCCTTTGACCGGGAGCTCCTCGGACTTTATTTGGCCGTGCGGCACTTCCGTTTCATGCTGGAAGGCCGTGAATTTACGGCGTTTGTCGACCACAAGCCGCTCACCTTTGCCATGTCAAAAGTGGCGGAGCCTTGGTCGGCACGTCAGCAGCGGCAGCTGTCCTACATATCGGAGTTCACTACGGACATTAAGCACGTGGCTGGCAAGTCGAACCTGGTTGCTGATTGCCTCTCCAGGGTCGTCCAGTTGGGCCTGGACTATACTCGCATGGCGGCAGACCAGGTCACAGATCCCGGCGTCCAGGCCCTGAAGGTGGAGAGCGCGGCGCTGCGCTTGGAGGACGTGGTGTTCGGCGACGCGGGCATTACTCTCCTGTGTGACGTCTCTACGGGCCTGGCGCGGCCTGTCGTCCCTGCCAGCTGGAGGCGTCCTGTGTTCGAGGCTGTGCACGGCCTGTCACACCCCGGCGTTAAACCTTCGGTCCGTTTGGTAGCGGCGAAGTTCGTTTGGCAAGGACTGAAAAGGGACGTGAGGACTTGGGCCAGGGAGTGCGTGGCTTGTCAACGCGCTAAGGTGCACCGCCACACGAAGGCCCCGTTGGAGCGTTTCCTGGTGCCTGAGAGGAGGTTTGATCACGTCAACATTGACCTGGTTGGTCCGTTGCCTTCCTCTCAGGGGTTTTCCTACCTCCTCACCATGGTGGACAGGACGACCCGTTGGCCGGAGGTGGTTCCGCTCGTTTCGACATCAGCCGCAGACGTTGCCCGGGCCTTCATTGCAACGTGGGTGTGTCGTTTTGGCACCCCGTCAGACATTTCCTCAGACAGGGGCTCTCAGTTCACGTCCGAGCTCTGGAACGCTGTGGCAGGCGGTTTGGGGGTTAAGCTGCACAGGACTACCGCTTACCACCCTCAGGCTAACGGTCTCTGCGAGCGCTTTCATCGCTCCATGAAGGCGGCCCTCAAGGCCGGCCTTACGGACGGTAACTGGGTCGACAAGCTGCCCTGGGTGATGCTGGGCCTGAGGACCGCACCTAAGGAAGATCTGCAGTGTTCTACAGCGGAGATGGTCTACGGTCAGCCGCTGAGAGTTCCGGGGGATTTCCTCCCAAATGCATCGGCTCCCTGGTCGGCGTCGGCCCAGCGGGCTTTCCTGCGTGATGCCGCTGAGGCCTTTGTTCCGATCCCTACTACTCAGCACGGTACTCAGGTGTCCCAGGTTCCCGCAGAGCTCCGCTCGGCGGAGCACGTGTTCATCCGGCACGATGCGCACAGAGGCCCCCTGCAGCCCCCTTATGATGGGCCTTTCCGGGTCTTGGAGCACGGGGACAAGCACCTGGTGGTCGACCTGGGTGGCAAGGCCGAGCACGGCAACAAGAAAATCGCCGTAATCGAGTGTGACTATTAAAAAATAAATCATTATTATATTAATATTGACAATAACAACCGACCGTCGGGGTAGCATTTGCTTGGCATTTCTGGGTATTTCTCCACTGGTTAACATGGGTTAACAATACATAACTGTCACGTTTGAAGGGACGAAATCTTGACATCTTCACGTCTCCCAGCATGGTAAATCGTCACATGTTCACGTCTTGCCGTGATACCGGGTTGGTTCATTGTACTGTATTTGAGACTTAACACAAATGTATTATTTTGTTCTATCTTTCACAATACCCTAGTTTCAATTTTTGAGAATTCAAATGTTCTCAAGCATTGATTTTTGCTATCAATGAGATCAACAAAAATCCTGACATGCTCCCTAATGTTAAACTTGGCTACAGTATCTATAATAACTGTGGAACTATGGACATACTGAGAGCTGCACTGGCACTGGTGTCTAATTTGCTTCAGATCAACCTCAGGCTATTTCCACTCGAAGCGCTTTAACAAACTAACACACTTCCTCTGGAGTTCACAGTGCCCCCAGCCTGCCTCCACACCTGTCCCCTCAGCCTATACTGGAAACGTCCCCTCAGGCCTGTTGCATCATGATAATCATAATTATGCCCTGGAGGATTTGACGATGATGACTTTCGATAAAAAGCTTTCTACCCCTGAGTAAAGGAAGAAAGACTCTAAGTTTAAATGTATATGCTTATGTTTTTAAACCTTTGGAAGCAATTAAGTTAGATGTCAAATAATTCCTAGATAAGACCACACTGTTATGCTTTGACAGGAACTTCAAAATGAGATACAAGTGAAAAATGAAAATGATGGAACATTTACCAACGTTATAGTATTGGTAATGTTTGGTAAACACACACACCCTCCGCTGCCGCGCCCCCCGCCGTTATAATGTCCGTCTTTTCACTGAATTGTCGTGTTGAAAAGGGTACTCACAACAATTCCGGAACAACATCATCTTCACCTGTTGCACTTGCCATTTCAACGTTAAAAACAATAAAACGGCATATGTTTTATCTGAATGTTCCAGGGTATTCGAACGCACTTATTGTAAGTCGCTTTGGATAAAAGCGTCAGCTAAATGTAATGTAATGTAATGTATTCTCTGAATACCTTGAAGAACCTGACGGTTCGTCACTGGTGCATGTTTATATAAAAGTTATTTCATTTGGATGAATAAAAAGTGTGCAACCCTCTGACCTTTGAATGTTCTTCCTATGTTTGACGTGTAAGTGCATTAGCACATTAATATTGCTCTATTTGTTTAACTACTGAGAGTAACAGTGCAGGAACTCTCAGGTAGGCTGACCGATGATTTGGAAGAGATGGTCATCTGATTTTAGGTGTCAATGAAGACTGATCTGGCTGTCAGTGTAGATGGCCTACTGATGATCTGGCTGTGCATCTACAAAGATGACACGGTGAATGCTTTCTTCTAGGAAGAACGTCCTGCAAATGGCAAGATTAGACATGTTGAGAAATGGCCGAAGGATGTCAGGCTTACTGGTCAACAGGTCGACTGAAGGCTCACAGGGTTCAGAAAATGCAAGATCAGTCAGAAAGTAGCTAGGCAAGCTGGCTCAGGGAAGGCAAGGCAGAAGGCATGATCCAAATGGCTACCGATGCCATCGGCTTCCTCTCCTGCACATTTCCTTAGATCAATGTTATGCTTTTTTATTTATGCATTTTATATCTAATCCTTAGGTAGATTTCTTAAAAAACAAAACTGTTTACTGAAGTTGAAGTTGCGAAACCTAAAACATACCATCCAGGCCCGCCCCTCCCTACATGCAGATCACGCAGACTGCGTGGGGCCTCATCTGATGCGCAAAGGCGGCGCAATTAAGCACGCCACAGTTCCGGCGCTGCGAGGCACCGGCGCTCACAGTTCACGCATGGCGTACAACAGTGTATCATTATAATTATTTGCTCACCTGCCATAGGGCTAGCCGGCTGATAACTAATGTTCATTGGCAGGCTGGGCAGTGTTCAAAACAAAGCGGGAAGCATTGCTCATATAAATAACGTTCATTAGTTGCGTTGCCGGTAAACATGAAAAATGAAGCGCCACTACCCAAGCGGTGCTCAGAAAAGCAAAATGAGAGCGAAAGCCAAACAGGAGAGGGCAAAACTACCTAAAATAACGTCATTGTTCCGGCAGGCAGCAAAGGTAGACGTAGACTCTAACGTTACTGCAGATAGACCGCTAGCAACCCCCCCCTGGCCGTCAGCTCCGAGTCCAGGCAGACAGCCCAGCAGCCCCGTTACAGCCGAGCTAGTCGTGCCTCGCGCTTCGAGACAGGTTAGACATTAGAATAATAGAACGTTTTATTCGTCATAACCAGTGGCGGTTAAAGAGTATGCTACAGGTTACATTGGAATTGGAATCTAATCCGTTCCTTTTTGCAGGTCAGCAAGAAGTCAGCTGTGCCCCCTCCGAGGCCAGTTCAGACATAGCCAAGGTTGCCCAGCCAGCTAGCCGTGCCCCGACAGTGACAGCAGCTCCCACCCACCCCAGGGACACGTTGGCCAGTGACAACTCTGTGACTGAATACCCCCATAAGATTTAGAAGACGATGATGTTAAACGGTACATTCTGAATAACGGGCCATGCAAGCCTGAAGGGCCATTCAAAAGGGATGGGAAGGGAAGGTGCTTTTCAAAAGAGTTATATAACAAAACACCCAACATTGGATGTAGAATTCAGCGCAAGTGGCTATGTTACTCGCCATCTATGGACCGGGTGTACTGTGAGCAGTACGGTGACAGACCGTCTGCCCATCACCTCCACCAAGCGTGGAGAATAGGAATAAATGATTGGCAGGGTCTCTCTAAAAATATTAAGGAACACGAATTATCTCGCTCTCATTTGGCAGCATGTGTCGTGTATGATACGTGGAAAAATAATCTGACCATTGACTCGCAAATATCATCTGAGTTTAAGAGAGAGGTGGGGTTTTGGACCGAGGTCCTAACCAGAATAACTGATGTTACACTAACACTGGCCTCTCGCAACTCTGCTTTCCGGGGTCACAGAGAGAAAATAGGTGATATAGATAATGGTAATTTCTTATCTACCATAGAACTTATGGCGCGTTATGATCCAGTTCTGCAAAGGCTTATTGAAAGCAAAAAGAAGGTGCACTATAAGTCCTCAAACTCAAAACGAAATAATTTCATTGCTATCGAAAAAAGTGCAGGACACAATCATTACAGACATACAGAATTATATTCGATTATAATGGATACTACCCAGGACATTTCAAAAGTAGACCAACTGAGTCAAGTGTTCAGATATGTTACTATAGCAAATTATGAAAATGGAAACCCTACAGAGGTGAAAATAAACGAAAGTTTTTTGGGCTTCCATGCAGTCACAGACCAAACTGCTGCAGGTCTAGAGAGAGAAATTCTCGAATCGATGGAGAGAAAGGGGATACTACTTGGGAAGTGCCGCGGACAAGGATATGACGGGGCTAGCAATATGAGTGGCGTCTACTCCGGTGTACAAAAACGCATAAGGGATAAAGAGCCCAACGCAGTGTACATTCATTGTGCTGCGCACAATTTAAACCTTGTACTCAATGACGCATGCCAAAATATACCTGAGATAAAAGACTTCTGCGACACTGTTGAAAGGCTATATGTATTCTTTAGTGGAAGCATCAAACGATGGGAGCTTTTGGAAACACACCTCTCAGTGCCCAAGGCTGGCCAGTCTACACTGAAGAGACTATGCCCGACACGATGGGCATCAAGACAAGATGCCGTCCAATCATTGCGGTTCCGTTATGCTGACATTATGCAAGCGCTAACTAAGATAGACTTGCTCTCCAAAAAAAGCGAGGAACGTGCCGAGGCGACTGGCTTGAAAAAGGCCATGGAGAGCTTTGAGTTTGTTGTAATGACTGTAATACAGGGCAAGGTCCTTGAAACAGTCAACATTGTGTCCCAAGCTCTCCAGCGCAAAGACGTGGACCTCTTACAGGCGACAGCAATGCTTGGTAATGCAACCGATACACTTGCCCAACTCCGAGGAGAGTTTGATGGCTTAAAAGCCCACGCGCAAGACCTGGCATCCTCATGGGGTGTCCACAGTCTCCTCAAAGACAGATGCGCAAGGCGCACAAAGAGGCACTTTTCAGAGCTTTGCGAGGACCAGCGGCTCCAAGACCCAGGGGAGCATTTTAGAGTGGCAGTATTTTACGCAAATATCGATATTGTCGTTGCCCAACTCAAAAATCGATTTGTTGGAATGAGCGAAGTTGCACAGCGATTTTCTTTTCTGCTTCCGCGCGAACTTTTGCGCGCAACAGACAAGGATCTGTCTGAGTCCGCAAGTGCTTTATCAGGCCAGTATAAAGACGACCTGTCAGCCGAGTTTCCTTTCCAGATCCTGTCCCTCCGTAATGCTCTTAGGCCTACTATAAAGAAAATTGAGCGTGGAACAATCAAAGACCTTGCACAAACCCTGCTCATTGAAAATCAGTCCATTTTGCCAAGTATCCCCGATGTTGCCACAGCACTGAAATTGTTTTTAACTATACCCGTGACTGTTGCCAGTGCTGACAGATCTTTCTCAAAACTTAAATTAATAAAGACATATTTGAGGAGCACAATGTCGCAAGAGAGACTGTCTGGGTTAGCAGTCCTTAGTATTGAGAGCCGACGCGCGCGCAGTATAGATTTAAAGACTGTTATACAGGACTTTGCGCAGAAGAATGCCAGGAGACGCGCTCGTATAAAATAATAGGCCTACAAAGCAGCTCCTGATTGCATCCTCCATGTAGCCTATAGGATGTGTTTTATTTGTTTGTTTTTTGTAGGCTACTTTTCTTTTATACAGAATGTTATATATATATGTGAACCGTTCCGTTGTGTGAACTCCAATGATGATAGGCTATAACGTTCTACAATATACCTTCATGTTACAAAAAATACACAGCCACTTGTTTGTATTTGTCAATGATGTTTAAATCAGATGTATATTATTATACAGTTCCTACTGACCTTACTGTTTAAATCAGATGTATATTATACAGAAAGTTCCTACTGACCCTATACTGTTTAAATCAGATGTATCTTTATACAGAAAGTTCCTACTGACCTATAGGCCTACTGTTTACAAAAGATGCCTGAAAAAATAAACATTTAAAAAAGTGGCCGCGATGTCTATCCCATGTCACTCTATTATTGATTTAGGGGAGGGGGCGGGGCCCCATGGTCCGACCTGCGGGGGAGCCCCGAAATATTGCGCAACGACACTGACCGCAGTTATATTTAAAAACATGTTAGAAGCCTCACGAAATACTTTAATGTAAATTAAATTGTAAATGTGAAGGAATGTGTGTATAACAAAATACATCCGTCATAAACGAAACCGGAAACAGACGTAGGCAAGATCCTCAGCTCGATGATTGGATGGTTTAGCCGCAATGCACGCTGGGACTTGGTGTTTATGCGATGTGAAATCCGATTTTTTGTTTTTTAAATAATACTTGATTCCGACTGTGCTTGTGTTTCTCTTTGAAAGTCATCACATAACGGCATTGTAATACACGGTTCGGCTGCATTAAATATTACATATCTGCCGTAATTATCTAGACAAACAGGAACAACTGCCGCCAAAACTGAAAACGTGACGTGGATAATAAATATATAAGCAATTAAACAACATCTTACATTTCTTTTCACACAATACGTCTCCTTGCAGTATCAACACTAATTTGGCTGACTTTTATATTTGATCCAATTGGTAGATAGGCTGTATTTACACCATAACGGTGCACAGCTGATAGAAAGGGACACCTGGTGGTTAAAGCACGTTATTGAATTGTATTATTTGATTATTAGATATTAATACGAGGATGTGCAAAACAGACAAACTAATCAGGCTTAAATTAAACATGAATGAATACTTAAGGTTAAGGTCTTCTTTTGAATAAGAAAAAAGCTTTGGGGGTATAGAAGAAGAATATGGAGGGATGAAACCCTCTTTAATGGTCACACATGCAGAGCAAACAGCACACACAGTGACATTTGTATGTACAGATAAATATTAATCATGACAAAGTACTTAACGTCTAATATATTGCTTTCCTGCAATGTTAACTATGTTTAAGCACTTATTTTAACTGATATTATACATATGTATTATACTCTTATAAGATGTATGTATATAGTATAAGAAATGTGCAGAATATGACAGTTTAATGGTGGAGGTATACAGACATATTGATAGATGTCTTGTAATGCACTGTTGAGGAACCTGCGACCCAAGTTTTTAATTCATTGCATAACTACACCGTAGTTGTGTATAATATGATATGTCAATAAACCTTAGCTTAGAAAATCTTGAAAGGGATGTGCAAAATAGTCATTATGTACAGTCTTTAATTAACTATTAGTAGAGAATAATGAGTAATGAATATACTTTATACGGATCCTATTAATATCTAATAATAAAAATAATGAAATTCAATAACCTGCTTTAACCACTAGGTGTCCCTTTCTATCAGCTGTGCACCGTTATGGTGTACATACAGCCTATCTACCAATTGGATCAAATATAAAAGTCAGCCGAATTAGTGTTGATACTGCAAGGAGACGTATTGTGTGAAAATAAATGTAAGATGTTGTTTAATTGCTAATATATTTATGATCCATGTCACGTTTTAAGTTTTGGCAGCAGTTCTCCTGTTTGTCTAGAAGTCTTCTCAGCAGGGCTCTATAAATAGAGAACTACGGCAGATATGTAATATTTAATGCAGCCGAACCGTGTATTACAATGCCGTTATGTGATGACTTTCAAAGAGAAAAGCAAGCACACTCAAAATAAAGTATTATTTCATTTTTTTCTAAATGTTTTTGGATTTCACATCGCATAAACACCAAATCCCAGCGTGCATTGCGGCTAAACCATCCAATCATCGAGCTGAGGATCTTACCTACGTCTGTTTCCAGTTTCGTTTATGACGGATTTTTTTTTTTATGCACACATTCCTTCACATTTATATTTTAATTTACATTAAAGTATTTTGTGAGGCCTTATAACATGTTTTTAAATATAACTACGGTTGTAGTTGAAGAGTTTGTAAATTAACATGAACCGAAGCTGTTGCCTGGCAACGCAATCGCACAACGTCAAGTCCGTTAATTCCACATCCACACGCATGGATTAACATCGCTTTAATACATTAATGTAGCCTTTGTTTCTGCTAAAGGAGGTGTCGACCAGCTGGGGCCACAAGAACATCTGTGTAATCGAGTGTGACTATTAAAAAATAAATCATTATTATATTAATATTGACAATAACAACCGACCGTCGGGGTAGCATTTGCTTGGCATTTCCGGGTATTTCTCCACTGGTTAACATGGGTTAACAATACTGTGTAACTGTCACGTTTGAAGGGACGAAATCATGACATCTTCACGTCTCCCAGCATGGTAAATCGTCACATGTTCATGTCTTGCCGTGATACCGGGTTGCAATGAATATACGACAATGAAAATATGCCTAACAATGCATAGTTTTTACATTTCCGTACTCCTGGAATTGTCTGAAATGTGTTAATTACGTAATCCTGCCTTGTGCAGAATGAAAAAATGCCTCCAATAACAAGGTCACCATCTTGGAACAGTTCAGGCGGTTGTGCTGAGTCTTGCAGTCGGAACACAGAGTCCCTCTTCCCAATTAGCAGAATCAAAAGGAGCGGCCTCAGTAAGGACATGGCGGTGCTCTTCAGGTCACGCCAATCTGCTTGAGGTCTCATGACACCCCTTTATACACCATCAATAACATGAAGGGAATTTTCCTGCTTGAAAAGCAGTCTCAGGAGATGAGATGAAATGTAAGTTTAGTCAAATGTTTTATGCGAGACAATGTTGGTTTTATTATTTGAATAACAATTTCTGGCAATTAATCTGAAATCACATAGGAGATTGGTATTTTGGGTCTGCATATAATTGTATTCTTTTTATATTTGCATATATACATATTGGTTGAAACGATGGTACATAGCATTCTATTAAAAGGAGTCATCTCAATATGCGACGTTACAGAGTAAAATAACTCACAGTTGGAAACACTAAAAAATAAACAAATATAATTGTAGGGTTCCATAATTATGTTAGGGCTCCCTTTCCCATTACATATTTTTTTGTATTCCTCTCTGGTTTGAGTAAGATGATATAACATTTTGGGATGAAAATACAAAAGAGCAGTCCAAAACTGGAGGACAGAATAGCAAATATCTCTATAGCAACACTAAACTTTCCAGGAGAGCTTACATACGCTGGGATGAAAGTGATCCATACAGCGCAGAATATCAGCATGCTAAAGGTGATAAACTTGGCTTCATTAAAGTTATCAGGCAGTTTCCGAGCCAGAAAAGCAAGAATGAAACATAAAATGGCCAGTAGTCCTATGTACCCAAGTACAGACCAAAAGCCCAAAGCTGAGCCCAAAGCACACTCTAAGATTATTTTGTCTTTGAAGTCTTTAAAATTCTTAAAAGGAAAAGGAGGAGAAATTGTTAACCAGAGGATACATATCATTACTTGTATTAGAGTGAAACCCAGAACAGTTAGTTTCTGCTGGGCAGGCCCAAACCACTTCATCATATTACTGCCTGGAAGTGTAGCCCTGAAGGCCATTAGCACCACTATAGTTTTCCCCAGAACACAAGAGATACAGAGGACAAAGGTGATGCCGAATGCTGTGTGTCGCAGCATGCAGGACCAATCTGAGGGCCGACCGATGAAGGTCAGAGAACACAGGAAACACAGAGTCAAGGAGAAGAGCAGCAGGAAGCTCAGCTCAGAGTTGTTAGCCCTGACGATTGGAGTTTTCCTGTATCTAAAGAAAATGAATGCCACAACAGCTGTGATGCATGCTCCAAATAAGGATGCTGCAGTGAGCAGCGCTCCCATAATCTCTTCATATGACAGAAACTCTGCCTCCTTCTTTACACAGGCATCTCTTCTTTCATTTGACCAGAACTCAGGGTGACACCGCACACAGGTGACAGAGTCTGAAGAAAAGAAAATGTGGTAAACATTATGAATAATTATTTTTTAATTTTGTATTTGTCCCTACGTTGCATATTTTCTAAGCATACAAGACAGTGCAGCAACTAATAAGTATATAACATGTTTTGCTTATTTGTACAAGCACAAGTTCTTCCCAGGGATTTCTATGAATTCCTATGAATAATGAAATGATTTATTTTTAGACTTGAAGTAGAAACGTTTATTTTACTTTGGCGCTTTAACATAATGCATTAATCCATAGGAAGACTTTAGCATATATTTATATAGCTGACTTCAGAATTATGTCTCAGTATCTGTATATGTATAATTTGCAATTATTGGTTATGTAACGATATTGTGTTTTGTTCTTCTTAAAAGGACTGCATGGTTTTGAAATTCCCCAAAAACCCACTGCAATTTCTTAAAATGAACGATACATGATTTGTCTTGCATTCATGTAACTACACCTGTAATGTTGCTGATGTCTCCCTCTGCACATCTTATACAGTCATAGCAGCAGACAGGCATTCCTTTTTGGAGAACCTTGCGAGTTCCTGGAAGACATTTTTCACTGCAAACTGACACAGGCACCTGTGGGATCAAATCGACTATGAGAAGAAATAATCGGCCTTCACTTTGATTACTGTGTTGCCTTTGTATATTTCTATTTAAAATGTTTATGCATAAAAAACATACATTATGACGTGCATGACTAACAGTGTAAATTTCATATTTATAATGAAACAAAAAGACTGCAATTAGCAACGACAGTGATCTTAGAGTATTTTACCTGTTGGGAGTTCTGTGTCCAAGTTATAGACTCATTTTGCAGATGGAGCTGTTTGTTTGCAGGTAAAGATGCATCATAAAGGCCAACTGTGACAAACTCCACAATGTCATTTTCTCTTGGCTTCCAATTTATAATTTCATACTTTGCTGCTGGGTCTCCATTTTCATTGAAGTAAACCTCTTCTTCCTTCCTTTGTTTTAAACTGAATAGTTCTTATGTGCTGTAAAATCTGAAAAACAAATATCCGTCAATGCAGAACATAATTTGAAGAATGTGTTGTGGTCCAAGTTTTTTAACAGCATGAGAGACAGCAAAAGTTTAATTTACGTTATTGTAAACATGTTCCTTGTTGATTTGATTAATGTAAAAACTTCAGTAACATTGGTGTTTAACTCACCGTAAATGGATCTAGCTGCACCTTGGTATTACATGTTTTGTTACAGCTGAGGATAAAATGAAGTGCATGGGCCGCAGCATACACCCCTTTATAGACATTGTTAAAGATAGGCATCAGAGACATATCGGTGAAGCTGTTTTGCACTTCAGTCAAATCTTCACGTCCAGTACATTCTTTCTGATTTCTTGATGAAGACTTTGACTGCTTGAACTTACAACTAAATAACGTCTCATAAAACGTTGTAAACATTTCATTACTAGATACATTGAGCGGCCTCACATCCAACATGAACTCCCTCATGCCACTGACATGTGCTTCGGGGATGGACAGGCCTATAGCACCGTCTAGAATGTGACGCTTATCCACGGTTGCAATTTGTGAATCAAAGATCCAGCTCTCAGAGCCTACCCACTGGTACCCAGTCAAGTTGTGGTGAGAAAGGTTAAGTATTATCACATCCAAATCCTTGTGGGAGAGGAAAGCAATGATCACCTTGGAAGTAGAAGCCTTGATAATGTCAATTATCTTTTGTATTTTGTCTGGTGGATCGGTTCTAAAGAAGGACACAGAGTACTCAAGACAGATGCCAAGCTGCTGGGCCGTTTCTGTGAATGTGGCCATACCGTTGTTTCCATAATCATTATTTGTTCTAATAGCTCCAACCCAAGTCCAACCAAAATGCTTAACCAGCTGTGCCAGGGCTCTGCTCTGGTAGTGGTCACTGGGTATTGTTCTGAGGAAGGATGGGTACTTGGATTTATCACTGAGACAGGCACAAGTAGCAAAGTGGCTGATCTAAAAGAAAAAAACAAGTTATATCCCAACGTAAAGATTCAGGATAAAAGTAGTTATACAGCCAACTACAATCCCTTTTGCTATACATAGTTGCAATAGTTGAATATTAATAATGTCAAACAATCTTACCCACCATTGGAATATGAAAGGGTCCGATGGCAGTAGCCATAGCCATGCAGGGAGAGGAAGAAGTTTCTCCCATAATGGCCTGCACTTGGGCAGGTCTTGTACATGGTACTTCAGAGGGTTGTGATACAACTGCATTACCATTTGCAAAGGCCAATGCAACCCTCACACTTTTGGCAATTGAGCCACAGGAATCATAGATCCTATAGCCCAGAGAGATGCCAGGCAATAGGTCTGTGCTGTTATTAATCTCCTCTACGGCAAATAGCATAGCCTGGGCAAACTGGAACCCTCTGAAATTCAAGCTTGATGCAAATAGTTAATAATTAGTTACAAAAGGTCCATGCAGTAGAAAGAGTGGCACAGTACATGGAAGTATTTGATGATCAAATCAAACATAATAGGAGTATATCTTCATTTAAATATTCAATGTTATACCCTTTCAGAAATTTGAAGCAAAATATTGATATGGTATACTGTTACCTGGTGCATTGCAGTGGCAGTGGTTTGTCCATGTAGGAATCCTGTCTGTTCTTCCAGCTGCTGTGGAAAGAGAAGATTCCCCCCAACATTATGTCCCCATCCTTAAACATCTGAGGGATCTCAGGGTCCCCTCTCTGTGTGCACACTGGCTCCTCAGCCTGAGAGAAAGATGCCACCAGCAACAGATGTAAGAGTGCCCATCCCTGCTCCGGCCACCTCTGTGTGGATGACATCTTGTTTGAGTGAGCCAAAACAATTCAGTGGCATCACATGAACCCCAATGTAAATTTAAATTGGGCACTTGTATTTATATATTTTGGAGAAACTTGGGAAAGAATAATGGAACATTGATATTTTATCTCTGTTGACTTGGGGGCAAAGGAAGGAGGCGCCAAACAGGAAAAGGGTTATTTGCGTTACCAAACTGACTGGTACTTGTGTGCTCTCGATTTATCTGCTAAAAAAACAACTATTATTCAATTATTTCTGAAAAGATCATATCTTGAAACTTCTCTAACCCAAAATCCATGGCCTATTTCCAAGATGCCTTTTATAGTTAAAGCCAGCTAGTGCTAGTGGAGCATGCGCGTGAACTGCGAGCGCCGGAGCCTCGCAGCGGTGGAACTGTGGCGCGCTTAATTCAAGCCGCTTTTACGCATCAGATGAGGCCCCACGCAGTCTGTGTGATCTGCGTGTAGAGAAGGGCGGGCCTGGATGGTATGTTTTAGGTTTGGCAGCTTCAACTTCAGTAAACAGTTTTGTTTTTTAAGAAATCTACCAAAGGATTAGATATAAAATACATAAATAAAAAAGCATAACATTGATCTAAGAAATGTGCAGTAGGGGAAGCCGATGGCCTCTGTAACCATTCGGATCATGCCTTCTGCCTTGCCTTCCCTGAGCCAGCTAGCCCACCTACTTTCTGACTGAAAGTCTCAACATGTCTAATCTTGCCATTTGCAGGACGTTCTTCCTAGAAGAAAGCATTCACCGTGTCATCTTTGCAGATACACAGCCAGATCATCAGTAGGCCATCTACACTGACAGCCAGCCAGATCAGTCTTCATTGACACCTAAAATCAGATGACCATCTCTTCCAAATAATTGGTCAGCCTACCTGAGAGTTCCTGCACTGCTACTCTCAGTAGTAAAACAAATCGAGCATTATTAATTTGCTAATGCACTTACACGTCAAACATAGGAAGAACATTCAAAGGTCAGAGGGTTGCACACTTTTTATTCCTCCAAATGAAATAACTTTCATATAAACATGAACCAGAGGTGAACCGTCAGGGCCTTCAAGGTATTCAGAGAATACCCTGGAACACTCAGATAAAACAAACAACAAATCAATTTAATTATATAAAATGAATAAATTAGAATCGTATCTGTGTTGTTGATCTGTAATATTACAGTGTTATGTTGATTTGTGTGTCCTTCTCGGTCCATGCACTACGCATTTCAGAGGAAAAAAAAGTAACCAATCAGATATTTTTCTTGGTCTCTGGGTAGAATATTCTTCAACCAAGGTATTCTATATCCTTGATAGAATGCCCTGGCCGTTGCACTGAATAAGAGTGTACCTTTAGATCGACAGTTTGATCAACCAATCATATATTGATTTGTAGCCAATGGGCGTGTTCTTTCAGAGTTTTCCTCGGTTCCAGGGTATTCTAGAAGGCCCGGTAGTTCACTGGCTCGAGAAAGAGGATCTAGATAAATGCCACGAAGCAATTCATATGCCGTTTTATTGTTTTTAACGTTCAAATGACATCTGTAACAGGTGAAGATGATGTTGTTGCAAATTGTTGCGAGTACCATTTTCAAGACGACAATTCAGTGAAAAGACGGACATTATAACGGCGGGGGGCGCGGCAGCGGAGGGTGTGTGTGTGTCTACAGAAGGTCCAGTTGTGATAGACACGGTTCAACACTGACATGCACACATTGTGAAACATTACCAATACTATAACGTTGGTAAATGTTCCATCATTTTTATTTTTCACTTGTATCTCTTTGTGAAGTTCCTGTCAAAGCCTAACATTATGGTCTTATCTAGGAATGATTTGACATCTAACTTAATTGCTTCCAAAGGTTTAAAAACACAAGCATATAAACTTAAAGTATGAGTCTTTCTTTCTTTACTCCAAGGTAAAAAGTTTGTTATCGAAAGTTAACATCATGGTCAAATCCTCCAGGGCATAATTATGATTATCATGATGCAACAGGCCTGAGGGGAAGTTTCCAGTATAGGCTGAGGGGACAGGTGTGGAGGCAGGCTGGGGACACTGTGAACTACAGAGGAAGTGTGTTAGTTTGTTAAAGCGCTTCGAGTGGAAATAGCCTGAGGTTGATCTGCAGTAAAATAGACACCAGTGCAAGTGCAGCTCTCAGTATGTCCATAGTTCCACAGTTATTATAGATACTGTAGCCAAGTTCAACATTAGGGAGCATGTCAAGATTTTTGTTGATCTCATTGATAGCAAAAATCAATGCTTGAGAACATTTTAATTCTCAAAAATTGAAGCTAGGGTGTTGTGAAAGATAGAACAAAATAATACATTTGTGTTGAGTCTCAAATACAGTACAATGAACATACGACGTTGAAAATATGCCTAACAATACACAGTTTTTACATTTCCGTACTCCTGGAATAGTCTGAAATGTGTTAATTACGTAATCCTGCCTTGTGCAGAATGAAAAAATGCCTCCAATAACAAGGTCACCATCTTGAAACAGTTCAGGCGGTTGTGCTGAGTCTTGCATTCGGAACACAGAGTCCCCCTTCCCCATTAGCAGAACCAAAAGGAGCGGCCTCAGTTAGGACATGGCTGCGCTCTTCAGGTCACGCCAATCTGCGTGAGAGCTCATGACACCCCTTTATACACCATCAATAACAAGAAGGGAATTGTCCTGCTTGAAAATAAGTCTCAGAACATGAGATGAAATGTAAGTTTAGTCAAATGTTTTATGCGAGACAATGTTGGTTTTATTATTTGAATAACAATTTCTGGCAATTAATCTGAAATCACATAGGAGATTGGTATTTTGGGTCTGCATATAATTGTATTCTTTTTGTATTTGCATATATACACACTGGTTGAAATGATGGTACATTGCATTCTATTAAAAGGAGTCATCTCAATATGCTACGTTACACAGTAAAATAACTCACAGTTGGTGACACTAAAATAAACATATAATTATAGGGATCCATAATTATTTTAGGGCTCCCTTTCCCATTATATATTTTTTTGTATTCCTCTCTGGTTTGAGTAAGATGATATAACATTTTGGGATGAAAATACAAAAGAGCAGTCCAAAACTGGAGGACAGAATAGCAAATATCTCTACAGCAACACTAAACTTTCCAGGAGAGCTTACATACGCTGGGATGAAAGTGATCCATACAGCGCAGAATATCAGCATGCTAAAGGTGATAAACTTGGCTTCATTAAAGTTATCAGGCAGTTTCCGAGCCAGAAAAGCAAGAATGAAACATAAAATGGCCAGAAGTCCTATGTACCCAAGTACAGACCAAAAGCCCAAAGCTGAGCCCAAAGCACACTCTAAGATTATTTTGTCTTTGAAGTCTTTAAAATTCTTAAAAGGAAAAGGAGGAGAAATTGTTAACCAGAGGATACATATCATTACTTGTATTAGAGTGAAACCCAGAACAGTTAGTTTCTGCTGGGCAGGACCAAACCACTTCATCATATTACTGCCTGGAAGTGTAGCCCTGAAGGCCATTAGCACCACTATAGTTTTCCCCAGAACACACGAGATACAGAGGACAAAGGTGATGCCGAATGCTGTGTGTCGCAGCATGCAGGACAAATCTGAGGGCCGACCGATGAAGGTCAGAGAACACAGGAAACACAGCGTCAAGGAGAAGAGCAGCAGGAAGCTCAGCTCAGAGTTGTTAGCCCTGACAATTGGAGTTTTCCTGTATCTGAAGAAAATGAATGCCACAACAGCTGTGATGCATGCTCCAAATAAGGATGCTGCAGTGAGCAGCGCTCCCATAATCTCTTCATATGACAGAAACTCTGCCTCCTTCTTTACACAGGCATCTCTTCTTTCATTTGACCAGAACTCAGGGTGACACCGCACACAGGTGACAGAATCTGAAGAAAAAAATGTGGTAAACATTATGAATAATTATTTTTTAATTTTGTATTTGTCCCTACGTTGCATATTTTCTAAGCATACACGACAGTACAGCAACTAATAAGTATATACAATGTTTTGCTTATTTGTACAAGCACAAGTTCTTCCCAGGGATTTCTATGAATTTCTATGAATAATGAAATTATTTATTTTAGGTATACTTGAAGTAGAAACATTTATTTTGCATTGGTGCTTTAACATAATGCATTAATCCTTAGTAAGACTTCTGCATATATTTATATGGCTGACTTCAGAATTATGTCTCAGTATATGTATCATTTGCAATGATTTGTTATGTAATGATATTGTGTTTTGTTCTTCTTAAAAGGACTGCATGGTTTTGAAATCCCCCAAAAACCCACTGCAATATCTTAAAATGAACAATACATGTTTTGTCTTGCATTCATGTAACTACACCTGTAATGTTGCTGATGTCTCCCTCTGCACATCTTATACAGTCATAGCAGCAGACAGGCATTCCTTTTTGGAGAACCTTGCGAGTTCCTGGAAGACATTTTTCGCTGCAAACTGACACAGGCACCTGTGGGATCAAATCGACTATGAGAAGAAAGAAAAAGATCGGCCTTCACTTTGATTACTGTATTGCCTTTGCATATTTCTATTTAAAATGTTGATGCATAAAAAACATACATTATGACGTGCATGACTAAGTGTCAATTTCATATTTATAATGAAACAAAAAGACTGTAATTAGCAACGACAGTGATCTTAGAGTATTTTACCTGTTGGGAGTTCTGTGTCCAAGTTATAGACTCATTTTGCAGATGCAGCTGTTTGTTTGCAGGTAAAGATGCATCATAAAGGCCAACTGTGACAAACTCCACAATGTCATTTTCTCTTTGCTTCCAATTTATAATTTCATACTTTGCTGCTGGGTCTCCATTTTCATTGAAGTAAACCTCTTCTCCTTCCTTTGTTTTAAACTGAATAGTTCTTATGTGCTGTAAAATCTGAAAAACATATATCCGTCAATGCAGAACATAATTTGAAGAATGTGTTGTGGTCCAAGTTTTTTAACAGCATGATAGACAGCAAAAGTTTAATTTACGTTATTGTAAACATGTTCCTTGTTGATGTGATTTGATGTAAAAACTTCAGTAACATTGGTGTTCAACTCACCGTAAATGGATCTAGCTGCACCTTGGTGTTACATGTTTTGTTACAGCTGAGGATAAAATGAAGTGCGTGGGCCGCAGCATACACTCCTTTATAGACATTGTTAAAGATAGGCATCAGAGACATATCGGTGAAGCTGTTTTGCACTTCAGTCAAATCTTCACGTCCAGTACATTCTTTCTGATTTCTTGATGAAGACTTTGACTGCTTGAACTTACAACTAAATAACGTCTCATAAAACGTTGTAAACATTTCATTACTAGATACATTGAGCGGCCTCACATCCAACATGAACTCCCTCATGCCACTGACATGTGCTTTGGGGATGGACAGGCCTATAGCACCGTCTAGAATGTGATGCTTATCCACGGCTGCAGTTTGTGAATCAAAGATCCAGCCCTCAGAGCCTACCCACTGGTACCCAGTTAAGTTGTGGTGAGAAAATTCATGTAGTATCACATCCAAATCCATGTGGGAGAGGAAAGCAATGATCACCTTGGAAGTGGAAGCCTTGATAATGTCAATTATCTTTTGTATTTTGTCTGGTGGATCGGTTCTAAAGAAGGACACAGAGTACTCAAGACAGATGCCAAGCTTCTGGGCCGTTTCTGTGAATGTGGCCATACCGTTGTTTCCATAATCATCATTTGTTCTAATAGCTCCAACCCAAGTCCAACCAAAATGCTTAACCAGCTGTGCCAGGGCTCTGCTCTGGTAGTAGTCACTGGGTATTGTTCTGAGGAAGGATGGGTACTTGGATTTATCACTGAGACAGGCACAAGTAGCAAAGTGGCTGATCTAAAAGAAAAAAACAAGTTATATCCCAAGGTAAAGATTCAGAATATAAAGTAGTTATACAGCCAACTACAATCCCTTTTGTTATACATAGTTGCAATAGTTGAATATTAATAATATCAAACAATCTTACCCACCATTGGAATATGAAAGGGTCCGATGGCAGTAGCCATAGCCATGCAAGGAGAGGAAGAACTTTCTCCCATAATGGCCTGCACTTGGGCAGGTCTTATACATGGTACTTCAGAGGGTTGTGATACAACTTCATTACCATTTGCAAAGGCCAATGCAACCCTCACACTTTTGGCAATTGAGCCACAGGAATCAAAGATCCTATAGCCCAGAGAGATGCCAGGCAATAGGTCCGTGCTGTTATTAATCTCCTCTACGGCAAATAGCATAGCCTGGGCAAACTGGAACCCTCTGAAATTCAAGCTTGATGCAAACAGTTAATAATATTTTGTTACAAAAGGTCCATGCAGTAGAAAGAGTGGCATAGTACATGGAAGTATAAAATCAAACACAACAGGAGTATATCTTCATTTAAATATTCAATGTTATACCCTTTCGCAAATTTGAAGCAAAATATTGATATGGTATACTGTTACCTGGTGCATTGCAGTGGCAGTGGTTTGTCCATGTAGGAATCCCGTCTGTTCTTCCAGCTGCTGTGGAAAGAGAAGATTCCCCCCAACATTATGTCCCCATCCTTAAACATCTGAGGGATCTCAGGGTCCCCTCTCTGTGTGCACACTGGCTCCTCAGCCTGAGAGAAAGATGCCATCAGCAACAGATGTAAGAGTGCCCATCCCTGCTCCGGCCACCTCTGTGTGTATGACATCTTGTTTGAGTGAGCCAAAACAATTCAGTGGCATCACATGAACCCCAATGCAAATTTAAATTGGGCACTTGTATTTATATATTTTGGAGAAACTTGGGAAAGAATAATGGAACATTGATGTTTTATCTCTGTGGACTTGGGGGCAAAGGAAGGAGGCGACAAACAGGAAAAGGGTTATTTGCGTTACCAAACTGACTGGTACTTGTGTGCTCTCGATTTATCTGCTAAAAAAACAACTATTATTCAATTATTTCTCAAAATATCTTGAAACTTCTCTAACCCAAAATCCATGGCCTATTTCCAAGTTGCCTTTTATAGTTAAAGCCAGCTAGTGCTAGTGGAGCACGCGCGTGAACTGCGAGCGCCGGAGCCTCGCCGCGGCGCGGCGGAACTGTGGCGCGCTTAATTGCTCCGCTTTTACGCATCAGATGAGGCCCCACGCAGTCTGCGTGATCTGCGTGTAGGGAAGGGCGGGCCTGGATGGTATGTTTTAGGTTTGGCAGCTTCAACTTCAGTAAACAGTTTTGTTTTTTAAGAAATCTACCAAAGGATTAGATATAAAATACATAAATAAAAAAGCATAACATTGATCTAAGAAAATGTGCAGTAGGGGAAGCCGATGGCCTCGGTAACCATTCAGATCATGCCTTCTGCCTTGCCTTCCCTGAGCCAGCTAGCCCACCTACTTTCTGACTGATCTTGTATTTTCTGAACCCTGTGAGCCTTCAGTCGACCTGTTGACCAGTAAGCCTGACATCCTTCGGCCATGTCTCATCATGTCTAATCTTGCCATTTGCAGGACGTTCTTCCTAGAAGAAAGCATTCACCATGCCATCTTTGCGGATGCACAGCCAGATCATCAGTAGGCCATCTAGATTCTACGCTGACAGCCAGCCAGATCAGTCTTCGTTGACTGGATGTAGCCAGTCCACGAGTAGAATGAGCACGCAGGCCCGTTGGTGCCTGCAAACCCTGACTCGTATAAACCAGAGCAATCGCTTCCACAATCCAGTGGGAGAGCCGTTGCCTGGTAACGGGCTTGCCCTTATGAGGGTTAGCCCAGGATACAAAGAGTTGGTCATTGCATCGAAACTCTTCGACCTGTCCATATAGGTGCGTAAAGCACGGACTGGGCACAGCAAATTCGGCCGCTGTTCCTCAGAGGAACACAGTGGCGGAGGAAATGCCTCAATGTCAATGGGGGTACATGAGCCAACCACCTTAGGTACAAAGGCAGGGTTGGGCTTCAGCAACACTCTCGTTTGCCCCGGGGCAAATGGGTGCATGAAGGATGTACAGAGAGCGCATGAATGTCACTGACTCGCTTGGCAGATGCTAGAGCCAATAACAACACTGTTTTCAGTGACAGGTGTTTCATGTCAGCTTCTTCCAGGGGTTCAAATGGAGGTCGAGTGAGCCCATCTAAAACCACTGCCAAGTCCCATAAGGGCACCAGTGACCTGGTGTTACGGTGTGTGCAGGAAGCAGGACCCAAATGCAGATTCAAGTGTCCAAAATAAGTCCTTTATTTCAAGGCTATACAATAAACAAGACAGAACAGAACACTCACCGAAGACCACGTCAAAACACAAGACGAACCGACAAAGACAGACAGAAAAACCAGAACTTAAATACACACAAGACTAATTATACAAACAAGACACAGGTGAGGAGGGAGGAGAAAACACAGGGACACCAGGTGCACACAATCGAGTAATAAGACACACCAGGGAAACTAACGACAGGGAACCACAGACAGATCTAAAGACAAAACACAACGCAGACAGAAACTAAGGCCAACAGGGTGGGTGGAGGGGGTCTGGAGGACGGGCTTGGGCTGACAGCGGAGGAACGGGTCTCGGGCGGACGGCCCGGGGGCAAGGCAGAGATCAAGGATGGGGTCTCGGGCGGACGGCCCGGGGGCAAGGCAGAGTTCAAAAAGGGGGACTCGGGCGGACGGCCCAGGGTAAAGGCAGAGATCAAGGAAGGGGTCTCGGGTGGACGGCCCGGGGGCAAAGCAGAGTTCAAGGAAGGGGTCTCGGGCGGACGGCCCGGGGGCAAGGCAGAGTTCACAAAGGGGAACTCGGGCGGACGGCCCGGGGGCAAGGCAGAGTTCCGGGTGGGGCGAAGGCCAAACAGCTCCGGAGGCCGGGCAGGACCCGGTGTCGGCCGAACAGGAACCGGAGCCGGTGGGACAGGCATCGGCAGGATCCCCCACGGAAGAGGACCAGGAGATGGCAGCACCCCTGGCGAGACAGTTGATGGCGGGGCCTCCAACTGGACTGGACATAGAGCTGGCAGGATCCCCAGCGGAACCTCCAAAGGCACGGGACATAGAGTTGGCAGGACCCCCGGCAGAAGAGTAGTCGGCGAGGCCTCCAACGGGACAGGACACAGGGTTGGCAGGACCCCCGGCAGAAGAGTAGTCGGCGGGGCCTCCAACGGGACAGGACACAGGGTTGGCAGGACCCCCGGCAGGAGAGTTGTCGGCGGGGCCTCCAACGGCACAGGACATAGGGTTGGCAGGACCCCCGGCAGAAGAGTAGTCGGCGGGGCCTCCAACGGCACTGGACATAGGGTTGGCAGGACCCCCGGCAGAAGAGTAGTCGGCGGGGCCTCCAACGGGACAAGACACAGGCTTGGCAGGACCCCCGGCAGGAGAGTAGTGGGCGGGGCCTCCAACAGGACAAGACACAGGGTTGGCAGGACCCCCGGCAGAAGAGTAGTCGGCGGGGCCTCCAACGGCACAGGACTTAGGGTTGGCAGGACCCCCGGCAGAAGAGTAGTCGGCGGGACCCCCAACGGGACAGGACATAGGGTTGGCAGTGTTACAACCCGGCTCCTGGGCTGCAACAAAAAGCAGGGAGGCGAGACGAAGAGTAAGAAAATAACCAGTGTTTATTCTCTTATAAACAATATACCAGCCACAGGTCCCCGAGGCTGGCACCGAGAAAGTGCCCAGAGGAGTGAGAGCGACGCAACCGGCTGGGCTCCTCCTTTATCCCGCTCCACCAGGTGTAGCTCATCAGCACCTGAAACAACCTGAACAAAACCACACACACACACACAAACACACAGCACCCCACGTGATCTGGAGGGGTCGTCACACTCCCCCCCATAAGAAAGGAATTACACTAGAACACCGTTAACTACCTAAATAGCTAGGAGCTCTTCTCCGATATTTTGGCGTGGACAGAAGACCACTCTGGCCAGTCCCTTGACCAAGCACCTGGAAGCACCTGGAAGATCCCGGAATGTCCCTCCAGAGACCGCAACCTAGCCCCCGGCAACAAACCCAAGACCTGGCCCCCAGGTCGCTGCCGAACAGGCCCACCCGTCTGACACGCGTGACATGATCTAACATGCCGAGACACATCTCTCCTCAAACCAGGCCAAAAGAAATACTGCAACAGGTAACCACATGTTCTACGGACACCCAGATGTCCCGACTGCCCATGCGCTTTTCTGAGGACCTCCCCGCGAAACCTGACAGGAACCACAATCTGATACCCTGGCCCACCAATAAAGCCTTTCCCACGTGCCCACCACTTTCTGACCAGCAATCCCCCTTGCAGCTGACAACCCCTGGTGACACCATTTCCATCCCCGGTGGAGAGAACCGCCTCAAAAAACGGACTGAGGGAGACATCCGCTTTCTGCTCTATCACCAACTCACTGCGGGATGCCGATAACAACAAGTTAGGAATAACCACAGAATCTATCTCACTGACCTCTTCACCCTGCTCAGATTCTTCCTGTGCACGGCTCACAGCCCGTGTCCCAGAACAAGCCACAAACACTGCAGGAGAGCACTTGGCATTCTCCTCTGCCTTAACGATCACAGTGGGTGAAGATGACTGCATGGTAGGCGGTGGACCCTCAGCCCACACACGGCTGCCAGCCAGGCCGTTACCCAGGATAACATCCACACCAATAGGCATTACAGGACGGACCCCCATGGCGACCTCACCCTGCACCAGACCAGAGTTAAGCACAAAAGAATGCAGCGGAACAGGCACAACACTCATTCCCATCCCTCGCATCCGGACAAAATCCCCAGTTCCAGATTTGTCCGAAAACGGTAACACAGAGCTCAGAATGTAGGAATCATACGATGCAGTGTCTCTCAAAAATCTTTACCGGCACGCTGATATCACTTCGCACCAATGACACGTATCCGGTTGACACAAATGCAGAAAACAGTGGGTCCTTCCACCCGCATGGCTCATTAATCTGCTGACAGGGAGAGATGACAGGTAACGGCACCACAGACACAGCACAAGCAGCAGAGTTAAACTGGCCTACACAGTTCCCCTTTTTTGACTTAGCTTTCGGACAGTCAGCCTTCCAGTGACCTCTCTCCCTGCAGAAATGACAGATTTCTGAATCACCCTGTGGCTGACCTCGCATCTCACGCTCAACCCAGTGCAGATTAGCTGTATCTTCCCATCTCCCTGCACGATACATACCAGCTCCATCCTGGACCCTGAAGTTGCGACCACCCCTGTGCGTTAGCACATAATCATCTGCCAGAGCAGCAGCCTCTGCAGCAGTTGTCACTTTACGCTCGCTGATGTAAACCGCAATGTGGCTAGGCACAGAATTTTTAAATTGCTCCAACACCATCAAATCACATAATGCGACATACGTATCCACTTTCAAGGAGTTACACCACCTACCGAAAGAGGTAACCAGATCCCTGGCAAACTCAACATGTGTCTGCTTGTCAGACATCTCCCAGGACCGAAACCTCTGTCGATAAGCCTCAGGGACCAACTCGTAAGCCTTCAACACCGCAGTTTTAACCCTCAGAAACACTTTGCTGTCCGCCACCGTTAAAGCAGAATAAGCTTCCTGGGCCCTAGCTGTTAGCACACACTGCAGCAATAAGGTGCCATTAGCCTCTGACCACTCTCTGCTCTCAGCAACACGCTCAAACAAGGAGAAAAACGTATCTGGATCTCGTTCATTAAATTGAGGCACAACCCGCAGATTACCGGCAACGTCAAATGGAGTAGCTCTACCAGGGAAATTAGAGGCCTGACTTGCAGCCCCAGCAGGTAAACCCAACCTCCGCTCCTCTAACTCAAGCCTTTTAATTTCTACCTGCAACAGCAACAGCTCCTTTCTCTGCTCAAAAGTCAGGTCTGTATCACGGCAGCCAGACGTACTGCCACTGTCTCTGCTAGGATCAACAGTATATTTTCCCCCTTTGAAAACACCCAACTCGAACAGATTTGCTCTAACAATCCCTCTTATGTTTTCCTTCATCCTCTTATCCCCAACATCCAAGCGGAAATGTTCAGCATCACCGATCAGCTGCTCACGTGAGAAGCCCTCCAGTAGCTCCTCTGTAGGCGCTCTCACAAAGTCCTCCACACTCTCCATCATGGCAACACTGAGTGCACGCTCATGCTACTACACAGCCTAAACGCTACCGTGGCCCATCCCTCTAACTGCCTACAGAAACTAGCTAAACTCCCCGCTAGTCTTCAGGTGCTAGTTATGGTGGGTACTTGGGTACTTAATACCGTAAGCTCGGCGAAGCGACCAGCAAACCGGCAGCTCCACCCGCAGCCTCGGCATGCTCCCGAGCTAATAGCTCTAACCACTTTCACACCGCACTAACAGCCCCCCCTACGACCTCCAAGGAAGTCCGTACTAGACCTAACAGGGACAGATACCACGGTAACTAATGATCTGTGCTCGTACTTGCTGCCATACACTCTCCATGTACTAGAACTGCGAAACACTCACCCCCGCAACGCTACTCCCAAAACAACCAGCCGCACCCAGCGACAACAGCAGCTGCGCGAAAACCGTCCCCACAACGGACATCCAGTTGCACACACTTCCCAGGTCCAAAGCAACGAGCCACCATCTGTTACAACTCGGCTCCAAGGCTGCAACAAAAAGCAGGGAGGCGAGACGAAGGGTAAGAAAATAACCAGTGTTTATTCTCTTATAAACAATATAATGACAGAACCAGCCACAGGTCCCCGAGGCTGGCACCGAGAAAGTGCCCAGAGGAGTGAGAGCGACGCAACCAGCTGGGCTCCTCCTTTATCCCGCTCCACCAGGTGTAGCTCATCCGATAGGCATCCGCCCACAGGTGCGGCTCATCAGCACCTGAAACAACCTGAACAAAACCACACACACACACAAACACACGGCACCCCACGTGATGTGGAGGGGTCGTCACAGCAGGACCCCCGGCAGGAGAGCAGTCGGCAGGGCCTCCAACGGGACAAGACACAGGGTTGGCAGGA
This sequence comes from Gymnodraco acuticeps, assembly GCF_902827175.1. Lineage (NCBI taxonomy): Eukaryota > Metazoa > Chordata > Actinopteri > Perciformes > Bathydraconidae > Gymnodraco > Gymnodraco acuticeps. Next base: position 69,510 of record NW_022990567.1, on the reverse strand, counting down.
GAGTAGTCGGCGGGGCCTCCAACGGGACAAGACACAGGGTTGGCAGGACCCCCGGCAGGAGAGTAGTGGGCGGGGCCTCCAGCGGGACAAGACACAGGGTTGGCAGGACCCCCGGCAGGAGAGTAGTCGGCGGGGCCTCCAACGGCACAGTACTTAGGGTTGGCAGGACCCCCGGCAGAAGAGTAGTCGGCGGGACCCCCAACGGGACAGGACATAGGGTTGGCAGGACCCCCGGCAGGAGAGTAGTCGGCGGGGCCTCCAACGGGACAAGACACAGGGTTGGCAGGAGAGTAGTCGGCGGGGCCTCCAACGGGACAAGACACAGGGTGGGCAGGACCCCCGGCAGGAGAGTAGTCGGCGGGGCCTCCAACGGCACAGGACTTAGGGTTGGCAGGACCCCCAGCGGAACCTCCAACGGTACAGGACATAGGGTTGGCAGGACCCCCGGCAGAAGAGCAGTCTGCGGGACCTCCAACGGCACAGGACATGGGGTTGGCAGGACCCCCGGCAGGTGAGCAGTCTGCGGGACCTCCAACGGCTCAGGACATGGGGTTGGCAGGACCCCCGACAGAAGAGTAGTCTGCGGGACCTCCAACGGCACATGAGTAGAGACTTGAGAGGGAACTCGAGAGAGTGCTTGAGAGGGAACTCGAGAAGAAACTTGAGAGTTGACTTGAGAGGTGACTTGAAAGGAATCTCGAGAGGGAACTTGAACGGAGACTCGAGAGGTGACTTGAACGGAGACTCGAGAGGGGACCCGATAGGGAACTCAAGAGGGGACTCGAGAGAGGGCTTGAGAGGGGACTCGAGAGGAGACTCAAGAGGGGACTAGAGAGGGAACTCGAGAGGTGACTTGAGAGGGGACTCGAGAGGAAACTTGAGAGTTGACTCGAGAGGAATTTCGAGAGGGAACTCGAGAGGAGACTCGAGAGGTGACTCGAGAGGGAACTCGAGAGGGGACTCGAGAGGGGACTCGAGAGGGGACTCGAGAGGGAACTCGAGAGGGGACTCGAGAGGGAACTAGAGAGGAGACTCGAGAGGAGACTCGAGAGGGAACTTGAGAGGGGCCTCGAGAGGGGATTTGAGAGGAAACTTGAGAGGGGACTCGGGTAGGAACTTGAGAGGGGACTCGGGTAGGAACTTGAGAGGGGACTTGAGAGGGAACTTGTGTCGGTCGGTACACCGACAGGACACGGGGAGCTGGTGTTGGCTGGAGAGCCAACAGGAGACGAGGTGCTGGAGTCGGCCGGTACGCCAACAGGACTCGGGGAGCTGGTGTTGGCTGGAGAGCCAACAGGAGACGAGGTGCTGGAGTCGGCCGGTACGCCGACAGGACAAGGGGAGCCGGCGTCGGCTGGAGAGCCAGCAGGAGACGAGGTGCTGGAGTCGGCCGGTATGCCGACAGGACTCGGAGATCTGGCGTCGGCCGATGAGTCAACAGGTGACGAGGAGCCGGACCATGACTGCTGGGGCCGGTACTTGAGCCGGAACCATGGCTGCTGGGGCCAGAACTGGGTCTGGGACCATGGCTGCTGGGGCCAGAACTGGGTCTGGAACCATGGCTTCTGGGGCCAGAACTGGGTCTGGAACCATGGCTGCTGGGGCCAGAACTGGGGCTGGAACCATGGCTGCTGGGGCCAGAACTGGAGCCCAAAGCATGGCCTCCGGGGCTAGGGCTGCTAGCCTGGACCTGCGACTCCTCCTCTTAAGAGCCTTTTGGAGGCTCCGTGGACCTCCAAAAGCGAGACGAGTTCCAGAGAATGGCTCCTGGACAGGAGCAGGAACTGGGGAAGAAGCAGAGGCCGACTCCAGACAGAACAGACAGAACAGACCGAGGCGTACGGCGCCAGGTTGGGAGTTGGGAGTCATGGTGCTAGCATGCCTGGGGCTAGCAGGCCGGGAATCACACACCGAGAGGAAGTCCAAAATCCAGCCAGGTAAGAACTTCACTAAACCTGGCTTCTCCATAGCCATCTGGTGTGCCTCAGCCATAGCAGCCTCTCGCTGCTGAACCCTGACCGCTCCTATCCATCCTATCCATCGATGAGCTCAAACGGATCTGCTGGGCCCATATCTCAGGTCGGTTCGTAATGTTACGGTGTGTGCAGGAAGCAGGACCCAAATGCAGATTCAAGTGTCAAAAATAACTCCTTTATTTCAAGGCTATACAATAAACAAGACAGAACAGAACACTCACCGAAGACCACGTCAAAACACAAGACGAACCGACAAAGACAGACAGAAAACCAGAACTTAAATACACACAAGACTAATTATACAAACAAGACACAGGTGAGGAGGGAGGAGAAAACACAGGGACACCAGGTGCACACAATCGGGTAATAAGACACACCAGGGAAACTAACGACAGGGAACCACAGACAGATCTAAAGACAAAACACAACGCAGACAGAAAACCAAAGACAGATCTAAACAAGACACAACGCAGACAGAAAGCCAAAAACAGATCTAGAAAAGACAAAACACAACACAGACAGAAACAGGCAAGACAGGAAGTGAAGACCTTTCAAAATAAAACATGAAACAAAAGACAGAAAAAGACAAGACAAAATACAATAAAGACAGATCTTATCACCTGGAAACAGGGAGGAGCCTGCGAGCCCCTTTCATAAAACGGCAGACCAAGGGATGTTGGCTAGCCGTCTTTCCCTCAAAGCCCACATGGCATGCAGCAACAGCAGCCAGGTACACTTTGATCGTAGAGAAAGCTCTGTGTTTATCAATCAGGTCCTGTAGAAATGATAGAATCACCCCGACAGGACATTGAAAAGAGATGTGTCCTTTTTGAAGGCACCACTCCTCAAACACCCTCCACTTACAGTCATAGAGGGACCTGGTGGAGGAAGCTCTTGCACTCTGAATAGTGTTTATCACCTTCTGAGGGAGTCCCACTGTATTCAGGTTATACCACTCACGGGCCAGGCCCATAGTGCCAAGCGCTTTGGGTGTGGGTGAAAAATCGTCCCCCCGCCTGAGACAGTATGTCCCTGCGTAGCGAGAGCTGCCACGGCTGCCCTCACAGCAGCTGATATATCTCCGCCAGCCAGCACATTGCAGGCCAGTGTGGAGCTATTAGGATCAGTGTGTGGCGTTGTTCTCTCACTCTGGCCAGAGTTGGGGGTATCAAAGCCAGGGGTGGGAACACGTACAGAAGGACCGGAGGCCAAACGTGCGCGAGTGCATTGAAGAGAACAGCTGACATTGAGCGTTTTATTTTGATGCGAACAGATCCACTGCGGCCCGGCCGTTAATTAATCATGATTAATCACCATTCGAACTATGTCCAAAATATGCCATTTATTTATGTATATTGTTGTGGGAATGGAAAGATAAATGAAAGAAGGCGGATATATCCATTTAACATACGTATCTATGTTTATTATAAAAAATGTCTGCGTGTCAAAATTAAAGACAGCCCACACACCTATCAATCATCAAACCGTGGGGTCTTAATTCTTTACGTGTTGATTTCTATCAACGGGGGAGTACTTCAGGAAAGTCGACGGGGGGGGGGGGGGGCTAGTGGAGTACTTTGTGACCACAGAGTGTGAACGTTGTGATCAGCTGTTTTAGCGCAGTTCTCCAGTGAAGGGGGGGGGGGGGGGGAGGCTCCCTCCGCAGCCGGTTGGCGTAGTTTTGGCACAATTCCGTTGTACAGACCGACGTTAACAGCAGCCCTGTCTGTGCACACGGAGACCGACTCTGTCGTCCGGTGATCGAACCGCCTTCTGGAAAAGCTTCACAAGTACGTCGGTACGCAAATGCACTTTGTGACACAAGTGACGGTACGCATTTTAGATTACGCACATAACCTGCGTACCAGTTATGTGCACCCCTGTACTACAGCCAGAGATGGGGTCGTTACTAAAAAAAAAGTAATGTATTACTTTTTTTTTTTTAAAAGTAATATAGTACACTACTTCGTTACTCTCTACTCGTTACTTTACTCGTTACTTTACTCGTTACTTTACTCGTTACTTTACTCATTACTTTACTCGCAGGGCCGGCCCGCCCCTCCCTGCAGGCAGATCACGCAGACTGCTAAAGTTTCAAATGTTCTCTTTAGTTCAGTTTCCATTGTCGCATAAGACTGATCCAGATAGCTCCTGAATGTTTTCCTATCTGACCATGGCTGTCCTCTGTCTCCTGCTATAGTATATTTTGCCCAGTCTATCTCTGCTCATGCTGTTGCGTCGGCGTGTTCTCCTGCGTGTTGGCCATGTGTTGCACTGGAACCAGACTGGAGCACACCGCAAAGACTTCAGCCGAGCACGTACGAACTGCGCATGCGTGAGTGGCAATAACTCTCCTTACCAGCAGGCGGCGGTAGTGTGTATTCGTCATTCAAAACAAGCAACAACCGGAAAACAGAGAAGAAGAACAGACTACGTGATATAAAAATTAAAAAAAATAGCTGTGCGTTAGCTTCACCTTAGCATGTGTTCTTTGCAGGTGTTTGTTGAGGTTTGATTATGACTGATTTTAGTAAGTAACGAAGTAACGCGTGTCGGGGCAATGTTAGTAACTGTGTGATTACTGAATTATAAAAGTAGCGCGTTACGCTACTCCGTTACCGACAAAAGTAATATTATTACAGTAACGCGTTACTTTGTAACGCCTTACACCCATCTCTGACTACAGCAAAAGTATTCTCCGTCGGGACTTCCTGCAACAACACCACGCCGTTATCTTGATTCTGATTGGCCAGAAGACATTATCAAAGATGTTCTATTGAGAAGTCGATCACTACGTGACAAAAGTTTTCAAAACCGTGGCTACTGAAATCAATCTTACTAACTGCTGTCTGTGCAATTTACTCCGCGCGAGTTGGCAGACTTTATTTTACTTACTTTAACATCATTTTTCATGGTGGGGCTAAGCCATTTCTTGGTATGGGTGTAGCCTACCCCAGCCATACCCTGGCGCTGCCACTGGTGGTGGCACGTATGGGGCGGGCCATTCTGCACATGCATTAAATGCGTTAAATATTTTAACGCAATTAATTCAAAAAATTAATTACCGCCGTTAACGCGATAATTTTTACAGCACTACTTAAAATGTTACATTAAAATACCTTAAATAAAGTTCTGATGAGAAAAACTGTTTTTTACATTTTGTTTTTATTAGATTTGTATGATCAAACACTAAAATAAATACAGAACCTAAAGTTCTACAGCTAGAATACTGTTATTTTACAGCTTGTTTCTAACATTTTCCAATCAAACAGGTTCAACAAAATGACATCACAAAATGTTCTGTAGGAAACAATTACTCTGAAAACTTAAAATATAAAAATATTTGTAGAATTATAGTACAACTAATGAATACAGCATTTCATATTTAAACATCATACTTATAAACAGTATAAACAAAAAGTAAGTTTAATTTTTTAAGATTACTTTGAAACATTCTCAACTGAAAATAACAGAAATTACAAAATGGCGACATATGTTCACATAGTCAATTTGAAGGAGCAGTGTGCAGGATTTAGTACGTCTAACAATGGTAGGTTCCAACCAATGGATAACTTGTTCACTCACCCTCCTATCCCAAGTTTGTAGGAGAACGAATATTGGCTGCAAAAAACTTGAGGCCCAATCATGTTTCCTCGGTCCATTCTGCGCTACTGTATACGTGGCAGTGCAACCTAGACTAGAGGACAAACAGATCAGAATCAGAAACGGGTTTATTGCCAGGTAGGTTCACACGTACGAGGAGAATTTGACTAGGTGTCGTACATACAAATAAAAAAATTAAAAAAGTACACAGATAGCGAACTATATTAAGAACACTGTTGTTGAGGTGGCGAGAGGTTTTGGTCCTGATGGAGAGAGGTTTTGGTCCTGATGGAGAGAGGTTCTGGTCCTGATGGAGAGAGGTTCTAGTCCTGATGGAGAGAGGTTCTGGTCCTGATGGAAAGAGGTGTTGGTCCTGATGGAGAGAGGTTCTGGTCCTGATGGATTGTGTTGAAGGCAGAGCTGAAGTCCACAAACAGGATCCTGGCGTAGGTTCCTGCTGTGTCCAGGTGCTGGAGGAGGAAGTGAAGTGATAACTATTAGTAAACCATAATGATGGATGTTATTATCAGCAGCTGCCAATAGATCCCCTAAATCTTGTATGATGGACCTTTGAAGCACAAGCACAGGGCTCGAGCTTAAGGACGTCCCGTCGTCGAAAAAAATAGTATCGGGGAGGATAAAAAATAATTTTGGGACGAGAGTTAAAATAAAAATACCCTGCTAACTCTACTACAAAAGGCGATGAAAATGAAACCGACTGCACGTTTTGTGTAGCACATTAAACCTCCTTGTCAACATAAACACACACGCACATTTAGAAACCCGCGTACACACACGTAGCTACAGCTGTGCCCGCAAATTCCTGGCCCGCAAATTCGCGGGTCAAGCTATGTACTGACTGAGTGTGTGTATTTTGCGGGTTGAGTGATGTACAATGGCATCCCGTGGAGGAATTCTGAAATGTTTTACCGTTAATCAATAAAACGCACAGCAGAACCAGACCCTAGAGCGCCGGCCTCTTTATTTACTTACTCCTCTTCATCCCCTATGGGTAATAAGGCTGAGATGAGAACTCTCCATCGTATTTAGTCCTTAGCAATATGCTGCGCCTCCCCCTATGTAGGGATGGGTACCGAGCCCTGGTATTAAACGGGCCGGAATTATTAAAGACAGTGGTAACGTTAAGCTCCGACGTTATTGGACTTTTTATCGGTACTGGAGACATTTAAAATATATGTCATATGTATTATTGCTACATACACATTATATCGCAGTTTTAATTTAATAATTATCGGTCCGATATTAGCAATTATGACGTCATCCCCATAAACCCGATACCAGTATTAATAGCCCCGATAATATACAATATATTTTTTGGGTAAAAAAAAATAAAAAAAATACTGCGGTGTGGGTGGATTGGGATGAGGGGCGCTTGTTTTTCACTCGGCTCCTCCCGTTTTGCCAGTACTGTGGTATTAGTGGTTTAGGAAGAGGGGATTCTTCACAAATCCAGCGCTCCCTAACTCATGCCTGGCTGTGACGTAAATGGTGTGCGGCCGTGAAGCCAGGACAGTAAACAAACATGTCGTCGGTGGTATGGGACTATTTCAAAGTTTCGGAGTTGGAAAGTTTGCTTGCTATTTGTAACAAATGTAATGCAGAAGTTCCACGAGGAGGGAAAAAGGCAACGAGCTATAATACTTCGAACCTGATCACCTGAAACATCGCCATCGCTACGATGGTGTGTTAAAAGCGTACAAAGACGCCTGCGCTGCTAAACTAGCGGCAAATCCAAAGCCAGCTGCAAAGGCACCGGGGCTTTTATCTATCGACGAGACTTTTGAAAAAGGCAAGAAGTTTGCCAGAGACGACCCCAGGGCTAAAACGATCTCTAACTTCATCATAGAAATGATGGCGCTTGACGACCAGCCCTTTTCCCTTGTCGAAGAGAAAGGATTCAGTCGGCTAGTTAATCATTTGGAGCCCAGGTTTATCCTTCCAAGCCGCCGCCACTTTTCAGACGAGTGTTTACCAGCCAAGTATAATGAGATCGCCACACTCCTTCATACTCTGATCGATAACGATATACGGGACATAAGTTTCACCACGGACATATGGACCAGTGATGTTAGCCCCGTTAGCATGCTAGGTCTGACGGCGCAGTGGCTGGACAAAGACTACAAACTGTACAGAGCGGTGTTGCATTCTCAGGAGCTACCAGGTTCACACACAGCCGATATGATCCGTGAGGCTTTTGAAGCCATGCTTCAGCAATGGAACATTAGTAAAGAGATGGTCCATGTTGTCCTAAGAGACAACGCACGTAATATGGCGAAGGCTTTTGGTGACTATGGAGTTGATAGCCTGGGCTGCATGGCCCACACTTTACAGTTGGCCGTGAATGAGGCTGTGCTTAGCCAAAGAGCTGTGTCTGACTGTGTTGCCATCGGGCGGAAGATTGTTGGACATTTTAAGCACTCCCAAGTAGCGTCCACCGCCCTGGAAAAGTTACAGGCAAACCTGCGAAATGGAACAACAACCACTACTACTACCACCAGTACACGACTCCAACAGGACGTGGCCACACGTTGGAACAGTACATTTTACATGCTTAAGAATCTGGTGGCGCAGAAGCAAGCTATTGCAGCTTATGCAGTAGAATACAAGTTACCAGCAACACTCAACTCCCACCAATGGGCCCTGGTTGAAAACATGTTGACCATCCTCGATCCGTGTGAACAGCTGACTAGAAATATTAGCAAAACTACAGCCACAACGGCAGACGTAATCCCCTCCATCCAAGCCTTAACGCGCCTGCTAAAACAAACTGTTCCAACAGACCACAGAGTGAAAACTTCAAAGGAGACCCTGTTAAAAGCAGTCCAAACGCGTTTTGGTGACATCGAGGAAAAGCCCTTGTATTATTTCTCAACGCTATTGGACCCGAGGTACAAGGACCGCTACTTCACCCTTGCATCAAAACGGCAAGCTATAGAAATGCTGCGGGAACAGCTGTACAGCGTCGTCGAGAGAGACCGCCGTGCCACAGACACCCCCGGCCCCCAGCCAGATGAGCCACCGGCAAAGAGCAGCAGGGGAGACGAGAACAACAACTCCTTCTTGGGCATGTTTGAGGCAATCCTCGAAGAAAATACAGATGCTGCAACTGAACACCAGGAAAACAGCAGAGTCGATGCGAACGTAAGTGTATATTTTTGTTTTAATTGTTTTATGAACACAATGTATAACTTATGTTACAAATGGGACCGGATATTCAGAACATCATCATAATTATATTTTGTTCTTCTGTGTTTTGTTTTTTACTGAAAGCTCCAGTCATATCTGTTGGAGGCCACGCTTCCCATGAACCGTTGCCCGCTGGAATACTGGAGAAGCAACCAGTCCCGTTACGAGTGCCTGGCCCAACTTGCTCGTAAATATCTGTCGGCTCCTTGCACTAGCGTTGACAGCGAGCGTTTGTTTTCTGCTGCTGGACACGTGATGACCCAGCAAAGAAACCGACTTGCATGCGACAAGGCAGAGATGCTGCTCTTCGTCAAAAAAAAATCTCCCTCTGATCAAACCAGAATTTTAAAAAAAAGTAGAACTTTAGAAGAATAGCTACCTGCTCTAAAGGGAGCTAAAGTAACAATGCAGGATCAAGGGTCAAATGTGAATCTCTCTCTCTGAGAAAAAAAGAGGACAATTGAAACCTTATGCTTTTGTGAAAAACGGGTTCACTGTCATTTATATGGGTTATAAAGCAAGTCATTAATCCTTTGTTCTGTAAATGACTGTTTGTTACTGTGTGGAATGCACTTTTTCAGTTTGTGTTTACATATAAATGTCTAACTTGTTTCAGTACCTTATTTTTTTGTTACTGTGAGGAATGCACCTTTTCAGTTTGTTTACAGAGACTGATTTTACTTGTCAGTATTTAATTTGAATCCTTATGCAAAGATTTGCACTTTTGCAGCATCCCTTCTAGAGGAGTAGAGGCCTTTATTTTTATATCACTAAGTGATGCACCTTACTATGGCAAATGTTTACATTTTACAATCTATTTGACAGGTTGTCAAATTGTTTTTGTTTGATTTATTTTGGCAAATGTTTGATAGGCTTGTTGTCCTATAAATGCCAGGTAATAGTTGTTTCCATTTCTTAATATGGACCACTCATTGTTCACTCATTGTTCAGGGAAACACATTGTCATTGACTGATTGACTCAATTATATTTATTTGGGAAAATAAATATGGTCACTTTGAAGAGTCAAAACTGTTCTCTTGGCTTTGTTTTGTTCATAGTAGTAATGTTCATGTCATTTGCTCACTACTAGTCTTTTTTTACGACCAGGTGTGCAAAACCTACAGGTACATTTAATATATATATATTAGGGCTGTCAGTCGATTAAAATATTTAATCGCATGATTGTCCATAGTTAATCGCGATTAATCGCACATTTTTGATCTGTTCTAAATGCACCTTAGAGGAATATTTTTCAAGTTTTTAATACTCTTATCAACATGAGTGGACAAATATGCTTTATGCTAATGTTTATTATCATTTCAACAATGACAAATATTTTCATGAATATTAAACACAACAACCTCTGAACATTACAAATATTCGCCTCAATTCAACCTGGAACCTCTCTCATACTACAATACGGTGTGTGTGTGTGTGTGTGTGTGTGTGTGTGTGTGTGTGTGTGTGTGTGTGTGTGTGTGTGTGTGTGTGTGTGTGTGTGTGTGTGTGTGTGTTAGGGCTGCACGGTATTGAGAAAAACTGACATCGCGGTTTTTTCCCCCCCTGCGGTATATATTGCGTTTTTTTAAACCTGTTAAACCCCAAAGTCCCGGCGGGTACTTTACTTTATTTTTCACGACAGTGTCTCAGGGGATCGTAATATTTAAGAACCTATTAATGTGTTATACCGGATTAACGGAAATAATCTCAGCTAACTGACGATACAAACCATTTTATACCAAAACAAAACACAAGTCTCATAAGAAGCATCTAAATGACCCCTGAGCGAAAAATGCTAACGCACTTTGGCACAGAACTAAAGATAAAAGTACCCTTATTATTACTTATCGTAGCTGCACTTACAAGATATCCGATTAAAGCTGAGGATCCACAGATTATTTAGGTATATAGTATCATCACTGAGTGATCTGAACTCGGACAGGGGAAGCAAACACAGACATCACAACACGTACCTTTACGTAGCTTCGAGGGGAGATGTCTCACCGTAGCTGTCAATCTGATCAAAAGACGTGTTCAATGGCATTAAAACGAGAAAGAAAAAACGCGGCTGAATTGGTTAATCCATAGGTTTGTAACGTCTCTGTATAAAAAAATGATTTAATTTATAATCCATAATTCCATTTTTATGTAAATATCGCAGAGCAAAAGTTAGCTGCTAATGGTAGCCACCAGAGTGGCTGCTGCTTCCGGTCTTGGTAAGGCGGAAGTCTCTCACACACACATTACCAAATAAGGACTGTGTGATTTCCCCTCGATTCCATTGGCTCTGACGGTCAGAAAGAGATGTCACATGTCAAAATCCAGCAAGGTGGGCCAGAGATATGGAAAATCCACCCAAATGGCCCCAAAAGAGGGTTTTTTTGTGCTAAATCTGTCTAAAAAGGTCAAATATCAGGGGAAGTTCTACACACAGTCACATACCAACACATGAACAAATAAGGAGTGAGAGTGACGACGCGTAGCTGCATACCACCAAGGTGGCTACCATTAGCAGCTAACTTTTGTGATCCGATTTTTACATAAAAATGGAATTATGGATTATAAACAATTGCTTCAAAGCCACAGATACATTATCAACCTATGGATCAACCGATTCAGCCGCGTTTTTTCTTTCTCGTTTTAATGCCATTGAACACGTCTTTTGATCAGATTGACAGCTACGGTGAGACGATCTCCCGTAAAAGCTCTGTAAAAGGTACGTGTTGTGATGTCTGTGTTTGCTTCCCCTGTTGCGAGATCGGATCGCTTAGATACTATACTTAAATAATCTGTGGAGTCTCAGCTTTAATCGGATATATTGTATGTGTAGTTTCGATAAGTAATAAGGGTATCTTTATTTTTGAATTCTGTGCTAAAGTGCGTTAGCATTTTGTTTTGTTTTAAATGAATAAAACCGCACGTCCCTGCGGTGTGAATACCGCGCATGCGCATACCGTGGTTATCGCCATGACACGGTATATCGTTCAGCCCTAGTGTGTGTGTGTGTCTGTGCGCGCGCGCGTTGGAGCTATGTGCAACTCAAGGCATATGCTCGAACCGGAGCTGCCTGGACGCTGCAATCATGTTGCGCACTATCCGTGCTGAGTGTGCTGACTTTTCGTACAATGTCCCACTGTCTGGCTTCCTGCATAAAGTCAAGTGCTCGGCGCAGTTGTGGCGAAATGTCGCTCCTCTGTTTTCATTTAAACAGCTCCTTATATCCATTAGCGCAGCTAGCTAGCACCAGATGCTAACAACAACAATGCACGTAAGGTCTCTCTCTCGCTCGCTCGGGCCACACATACACACACCCTCCCGGTCCTCCAGATGACCAGTCGGTGCCTGCCGGTGAGCGTGGAAGTGTGGTCTGCCACAAGCGGGCGGCAGGAGCGGGGTTGTCAGCATCAGCTTATAGATGGTATTTTAAACTCGATGCGCTCTGAAACTACGGGGCGGCCAAGGAAAAAAAATACACATGCGTTAATCGCGTTAAAATAATTAGTGGCGTTAAAAAAAATTGTGTTATCGGTATCGGTCTTGAGAAGCAGGAAGTTATCGTTATCGGTTTCAAAAAAACAATATCGTGCATCCCTACTTAAAATGGTACATATCGCTGAATCTATATTTTCATCTTCAGGTGATGACATCTGCATAATGTCCCTGTTCAATAAGATTCGAGCATTTTGTAATCCAGTGAGGAAATTCAAGACCAGTAAATATTGATTGATTAAACAACACTAAATAAAATATTAGTGTTTTCTTCAAACTCAGACTCTCTGCTGCAGCTGTACCTCAAAGACAAAACAATAGTCTGATGATCTTTGTTGAACAAGGTCTGATTGTCCTGTACAATGTGGGGTATTTTTAAATACTTTACTAAACCACATTCAATATTATGTTAGACACAAGTTAGTTATTACTCACATATCAAAGTATTTTCATCTGCAAGATGGAAGAATAGCTGGGTGCTGCCTGGAGAGACTGATGAGGGACACAGGATGGCATCAGCAGCTTTCCACACAAAGCCATCACATCTTCTCTTCCATAGTCCTCACTGTCCACTGGTGCTCTGTCAAAAGAGTGAACATCACAGCTGTCATGTTAACCCTTTGTTACACAACATACAACCAACATGTGTCAAAAGTGACCCGAATTAGTTTTAATTGTAAATATCTTTGCAATAAATTACTTTAACCATTCAGGATTCCAGGTATTCCTCAATTAACCTGTTTTGGATCAACACCAATTCTAATTTTTATTTTTCCTTTCTTACTTTTTGAATAAAAATCATGTTTGTATCACTACACTTCTAAGGGACAACATGGGTCAAACATTACCCGTATTCTTTTGCTATGTTATTTCATGCATGTCTGAGTGTTTCTTTACTATACATTTCAAAAATAATTAATTTGAGCAGTGATTTGGACCAAGCATGTATGATGTCGTAATACAAAAAGTATTTTAGTTCACACAGTGTGACACTAGCTAGTCATGTTAGCGTGTAATATATAGAGCAGGGCTAACTAGCAAGTTAGCCGAACGTTAGCGGTTAGCTGTTTATGCTATGCTAGCTGTTGGCTACTGAACATTAACCAACTAGATTCCGCTGTAAGAAAGCTGTGAAACTTTACATTAAACTTGGCGACAACACTGTGACACCCTGCTGCATGTTTATGTGTAATTCTCCCGTGTTGGAGACGAGAGGGTGGGGGCAGCACCGCAATAAGCTGTAAACTAACGTTAGCAGCCACATGTAAAGCCGGGTTTCCCGGGCGCAACATCTTGCAAGAAACAGCATCTCAGGGCTTCTTAACATTTAACAACCTATTAATGATGCATACCAACTTAACGGGAAGAAACTCAGCTAACTAGAAGAAGAAACGGAACCTTAAATAAAAAATAAAACATTCACAATCTAAGGATTATCTAAATACATGTTTAACTCCATTACAATTGCAGGACTCACCAGATCTCAAGTCTTCTGTTCTTTGTTGACGTCCCGATGCTCATATTTAACGTGTAGATGTAAAACGATCCCGATATTAATCCATAAACTAAACTCCTGCAGTAGACATACAGACAGCTGTAGCTCCAGCAGGAGGAGACCCGCTCAAACTGATGTGAATGTTTCAAATGTGAACGACAGGCGCGGACCGTTCTCATTGGCAGGTTTCTTCGATTACGTTTATATTAACCAATCAGGAGTGTTGTGGACTCATTCCAAACATGCCTGACTTGTCTGCCGTGTTTTGGCTAAATTCTATTTCAAGTGCCGTAGCTCTGGCTGTCGGCCAGAATCCGAAAACCATACATTATACTGTAAAACTAAGGTTTATTACTGTATACTGACCAATGAAAAAAAAACACAGCAACATAAATAAAACAAGGATAACTGTGACTTATTGTTGAGTAAATAACAGTGTGTGTTTTCAACCTTGGTCCTCCCTGCAGAGATTTCTCCACTTTCTATGATTTTTATTTTTTTTAATGATATTGTCAACTGTAGATGTTTACAATATAGTAAGTTAGGAATGTCATGAAAACATATTTATTTACTTTTGTTTCAACATTGGATATTTTGTGTTTGTGGTGGATTCAATCGAATATTGAGAAAATGATTTATGTAAATATGTTTTACTTACATTTTACGTTTTTTTTTATTTAACGCTTTTTTTTACAGTTTTATGTTTACCTTAAAATTACAAAGAACATCTTAAAGTCTTATAATGTTAATACACTTGTATATTACGAGTTACATATTTAATTACAGATAATACTTATATTTTACGTACATCTGCATGTATTTTCTGAAAGTGCAAAAATACTGTAAATATTATATAGTAAATTTACTGTAAAAAAAAGGAAATAAACGTTATTTGTTGTTATTGTCAAAATACTTAAAATAATGTTTTGGGTTGTTAATTTAATTTTTTTAACAAACTGTAAAGTCCACTGAGACAAATGTAACATTTGTGATATTGGGCTATATAAATAAACATTGATTGATTGATTGAATTTATAGTTAATATCTGTCATTTTACAGGATTTTGCAAGTTATTTAAAAAAACATGATAATTACTATAAAAATTGACAGTTATTTCCTGTAAAATTACGATCTTTTTTACAGTGTGCCAGCATGTGTAACTGGAGAGAACGCAAATCCCCTTGGCGGTTTATATACGATATTGTGGTCGTGTTGTCTGTCCTCACGAGGACATGATGTCCTCTGAGAAAAGGCAGAAAGCGTTTCAGGGGGAGGAACACCGCTAAAAGCTCCAGAAAATGTATGTGTGACCGTTGGAGGTCTCTGCTCCAGAGACCCCTCACAGGTCGACCTTCGTATATACACCCCCAGCCCGTCAGACATGCGTCTGTGGTGACCACCTTCCGCGATAGGACAGCACCCATAGGCACGCCCCGTACTAGAAAAGTCGGGTGCAGCCAGTAGCGCAGTGCCATTACGCATTTCATAGTGACCATCACTCTCCGCGCGCCATGACGCACACTCTTAAAACTACTGGGTTAAAAAATAACCCAATCATAACCCAGCTGCTGAGTCACTATAGGACAGAACACACGCTGGGTTGTCTTAACCCATATGCTGGGCTGGATCATTTTAACCCATGTGCGGGGTTGTTTATTTGACCCAAGCTAGTGATTGAAATTAACTACATCACTGGGTTAAATAAATATAAACCATATATTGGGTTGTTTATTTGACCCAAGCTAGTGATTGAAATTAACTATATCACTGGGTTAAATTAATATAAACCATACATTGGGTTGTTTATTTGACCCAAGCTAGTGATTGAAATTAACTATATCACTGGGTTAAATTAATATAAACCATACATTGGGTTGTTCAATTGACCCAAGCTATTGATTGAAATTAACTATATTGTTGGGCTAAATAGAATATAATAATAATGTATAATAGTGTAATGAATTATCTCCAAACACACCGTATATATATATATAAAAATGCATGTATTGATAATTTGAACAGCTTTGGCAAATCGCCAACATTCCATTTCCACTATAAAAGAACAATGCATTTTAGCATAATACAAATTCAATATATTTAACTCTTAAATAAATAAAAACACCTTAAAAACAGTGCTAGGGCCTTGAGAAATATCTGTGTGTATTTTAACCATCACTTATGAGTGAACACAATTTTCAGGAACAGTTCTGCGTATTAATTTAACACATGGACCATAAAGACCCAATACATATAAAAGTATAAAACAACATCTACGAACAGTCCTTCAACTTGAAGCTGAACAGTAACAAATCTGTCAATGAACACAACAGAACACAGATGTAAAGCAGCAGGATGTAAACAGAGGAGAACAGTGTGTGTGTGTGTGTGATTGTTAAAGTGCAACTTTGTTGGTTGGATTAAACTGCCAAAAGCTTTTTCAGGCTCAACACCCTGGGCTTCAAGTTCCCCTCAACACTTTCTAGGTGAAGTCGAAAGTGTTGGCCAAGTCTTTTGGGTAGCTCAGATGCAGGGCAAAGGTCAGTGCAAAAAGCAGGATGAATGCGTCAGCCAGTGTGGGGAGTTCCATAACTCCGTTACCCTCAATGACAACAGCGATCCTCTCTGGGCAGAAGAGCGTGGTATCTGTTGACCTGGCACTGATCATGAGAAGTCCGACCGTGATGCCCTCTGTGTCTGGATCATCAGACTGCTCCACCTGATGACAAGAACAGATAAACGTTACCCAAATTGCCTTGCCTCTCTCAGAAATGTGTTTTCTGAAAAATACATCAGTGACATATCACATAAAATAACCGTATGTTTTGTGCATAATCTGGGTTTAAGGAAACGCCTATTAGCATTGCACAACATAATGTTACAGCACCAGAAACGTCAGCCTCCAAAATAACCAATCAGTTGACATAAATGCTTTCAACAAAAATCATATATAACCTTCATAAGGGTAGGATTTATTTTATCACTGTATTAGACTGTTACTATTAGCTAGTTGTACCTAATAAACTGGCAACTGAATATATATTTACAGTATAATCTCTCCCTACTACACATACAAAAAAATATGGGGAACACTAGAGATTATTTTGTATTGAACACTGATGCTGCAGGAAAGAAAGCCCTCTCTTGATTGTATATTTTATTAAATCACCTGAGCCCATTTTATACACGCTTAATTTCAAATAAATCCTTAGAAATCATATTCAACACCTCTGAAGTGTTGAAGTAAAGGGAGATTATGTTCAACATGTCCATTGTGTACCTTACAATAATTACAATTCTTATGGCAATATTCAAATCTTGGAACTAGAACCTGAATGGGATGTGAGCAAAACAAGAGATAATGTTTGATTAACAACACCTGAGTGACAGAATCAAGCTTTGATGACACCAGGACAGTTCATACTTTTTCAAACTAAATCTATCATTTATTATAATTTTTTCACTATAAAAATTCAAATAATTGTCTACCTGCGATAGAGCTCCTGAAAAAATGTAACAAGATAAACTATATTTGTGGATGATCTGTCACATACATTCAAAACAGTTATTATTCTGACTTACATGCCACAGCCTCGGAAACGTGGAGTCATCTTCATGCAGATATTCAGGCAGAGCACAGAGGACAGCAGCACGGAGGACATGGACGTCAGCTTGCTCCTTGAGTGTGAGAACATATATTTGTTTTACTTTGGATGCTAAACAGTATAACCACACAACAATTGATATCACAAGAAAGGGCTCTTCCATGACTGAAGAGATTAACATTTTGACAAAGATAATCCACTCTAGTATGAGAATAAAACACCAAGAGGCATAACCGACTCACCTGGAGGTCATAGGAGGCGAATAGCTGATCCAGAAGTTCAGTTTCCTTTCCTTGCCGCCTTCTTCCTGAACAGGCTCTGAAGATGGAGGACATGTCTATCCAACTCCGCATAGAAGTGGTTCTTCAGGTTGAGGTTTGTTATCCTGTGAAACTCTGCCAAAATATAAAATGACTATTTAATTCACAGTACAATGTATATGTGGACTGAAGGCAGCAGAGATAAACAGAAACATAACATGCTAAATCTGAGTAAACATGTCAAAGGGACACAAAATAATTATATAGTTGTAATAAATAAAATATTTTCACCTGTGACTCCATTTTCAAGGCAGGCCAGCGTTCCAGGATCTCTCCAACATCATTGATGATCTCATTGCGCCGCAGGGCAAAGGTAGTCTGCATTAACTTTTAAATCAAGGGAATAATAATGTTATAATGTTCAAGTAACTCTGCCCTTGTATCAAAGACAGCAGCACAAAGTTTGCATCTCCAAGCCATTGGAAAACGTAACAATATTCACAGGCACCCTACAAACGGCGGCGTGCAATGACGCTTGCCTGCGGGCATGTCTGAAGCTAGACCAACAACCAATCACATGAAAGCTACACTTTGCTCCCACAATGCAGTTCGGCTAAGCGTGATGTCACCCCATTCAAAGTGAATGGGCAGAAGCGTCAACGCACGCCGCCATGTCACTCCATTCACTTTGAATGGAGTGACTTCACGCTTTGCCAAACTGCATTGTGACAATCAAATCATATGCCAGTACAAGCTCTAGCCAATCAAACCGCGTGCTTGTGTGTCCTGGGGCGGGATATTCATGTAATTGGTCGAGCTTCAGACAAGCCCGCCGCCATGTGTGTAGGGGCCGTAAGCATGCCACAGTTGCGCCGCTGCGAGGCTCCACTCGCACCCCCCCCCAGCGCGTCACAGTTTCTCCACTGTGAGGCTTACCAGATTGAAGAAGCCATATATCTGCCAGTTGCGTCAGTTTCCTTAAAAGAAAAAACATTAAAGGTTAGCTGGGTTGCAAAGTTTTCACAAAATGAGAAACACTATTTTCGAACCTAAAATGGCGGCAGGCGGCGCGCTTTTCTTCTTTTTTGTTACAGCATGCATGTCTGTGCGTGTTTTATTAACTAGTGTCTGAACACGGTGGTACCCCAGGTTGACAACCCCGGTCGACACTGCGCATGCGCGTGGCGGTGATGCCTTCACATACCTCATTCACACCAACGGTGTTTCGGGGCCGGTTCGGAGCTGGAGCTTGAAAAGCACCGGGTTTTCCTCTTCACACCGCAGCGGAGCAGCCTCTTAGCTCCGGAATCCGGTTCGTTTCAAGCACCAAAAAATTGTCCGGCCAAAGCAAAAGCACCACATACGTCACACTTACGTCGAGGCGGGGGCAGGGGCAGAGACAGATCAACTCCTGAACAACAACAAAAAGCCCACGTTTTATCCAGCTTGTACACAACGATGGAGAAACTTAACAAGCAGCAGTGGTCCACTGAAGAGACCAGCTACCTACTGGTAATCTGGTCTTCCGAAGAGGTACAAAGGAAGCTGGAGCACAATCGGCCATTGTTGTTGTTGTCGGTGTCAGCTGTGAGGGGTTTCCGCGCGGTTTGGCTTTATGAAGCAGGCACGCAAACGGTTACGTCATGACGCAAACGATGACGCAATGACGCAGCACCAGTCGGACTCTGGGCAGTGTGAAAAGAGCCGGAGCTAAACCGAAGAACCGGTTCTGAACCTGAAAAGTTCTAGCAAAGAGCTTGAACCGGAGTTGCGTTGGTGTGAATGAGGTAACAGCCCCGTCCATCGTCCGCCTTCTGAGAGAGGTAGCAGCCACTCTTAGAAGGGGGGTAGACGTCAGACTGTTTATTGTTTTTATTGTCTTTCTTTTCATTTTATTGACTGCGCTCTTGGCTTTAAGCCTGGAAACGACAGTGGAAAATTATTTATTAAAAGACAATATTGATGACATGTGTTTGTGTGACTTAAACGAGCAGCGGAGCTTGCTGTCATTGATGTTAAGTCCATTTCCCTCATAACGCGAACTTGAGGATGACGTTCTGACATCACTCGAGGCGGCGGGAAGATGGGGGCATGGTTGCACCCCGGAAACACATGAGCATCTAACACTGGAACGTGTTCTGGAGCTGGAGAACAGGGAACTTCCAGCTCTTTTATCGAGGAGAGGAGAGGAGGCTGTCAGGCCGCCCTCTTCTTCTTCTTCTTCGTCTGGTGGCTGAAAGTCTGGGCCGGCTGTGCCTGAGCGGCTGTTGCCGGAACCGGAGACTTTCTTGGCCAGCCCGTCCTCGCCTCGTGTCTGGGCTGGAGACCCGGGGCGGGCTGTGGCCTCTGCTGTTTCGTGATCTTGAAACGGGCAGGACGTGAGGCAGCCTGAGCGAAGGATTGTCGCGGGGCCGTTGAAGGCGGCGGCTGGACCCTTCGGGGAAGACAAAGCTGGAGAGCCTCATCCTCCTTCTTTTTGGATTCACACCGCTGCTGCATCGAAGCTAGAGCGGAGCCAAATATGCCTTCGGGAACAATAGGCATCTCCAAGACGTCCTCTTTTTCCCGGTCTGGAAGGTTCGTCAGGGTAAGCCACCTGGTTCTCTCCTGTACCACCATTATCCCCAGTGCTTTGCCCGTGGCTTGGACTGCACAGCGCTGCACACGGAGGCAAATGTCCGTGATCGCTGCAATTTCGTCCCACACGGCAGGCTCAGGTTTGACCGTCATGTCCTCGCAGAGCTCCGCCTGGTAGGCGGTCAGCAGCGAGGAGACGTTGAGCGCCCTGGCGGAGAAAGCTGCGGCTTTATAGGCTTGTTCGGTCATTGCTGACTGGAAGTGGTCTGCCTTTGCCGGTAGCATGGGGTTCCTGCTTGGTGCCGAAGCCAGCTGCGGTTGGAGGTGGGCTGCCACCAGCGGCTCCATGGGCGGCATGCGGAGCAGGCCGAGCTTCTCCATGCCGTCACAGTCCAAAGAGGAGGCACCCTGGATTGGGGCCTTGTTTCTGAAAGGGCGGTCTCTCCACGAGACCGACACCTCGTCCAGCATCTCTGGAAAGACTGGGAGAAGCTGCTTCCTCATCCTCGCTGCAGATCTGGAGGTCTCCTTGGCCACTTCAGGCCAGGGGATGTCCAGCCTGGACGCAGCGCGTTGGCACACGGCCTGCAAGTCCATACTGAGGCAGGGCGAAGCTGGTGTGCTTTTGCCCGGGGGAGCGGACATCGCCTCCGGCTTGGCAGCCTGGGCAGATGAAACGAAGATGTCATCTTCGTGCTCATCCGAGTCGGATAAGAGGAACTCAGAGGCATCCTCTTCATCCTCCTCCATATAATCCAGCTGTAGGACATCCTCCGCGGGTGGAACCATGGTGAGGTCCAGTTGGGAGCCCCAGCTTGACACAGCGCGGGGCTCAATCTCCGCGGCGGTCGCAACCATGTCCCGATTGCCGGCCGGCGAATCAACGGACATGAAGGGGTCCTGTCCCGACAGGCTAGCTTGGCGCGCTAGCCGTCGGCGGAGGCTATTGATGGTGAAGCGGGCACAATGCCCGCACGAACCGGGGGTATCGATAGCTTCCTGGGCGTGTTCTAGCTCAAGGCAGGACGAGCAGACCTGGTGTGAGTCCGTGCTCGAGATCTTAAACCCGCAGCCGCAGAGCCGAGCCTCCGACTCCTCTGGTGTGAGGGAGAGAAGGGTCCATCTTCGTTTGCCGGGGTGTCGGCACGGAGGGACAAGCTAGTAACAGGTACGTTACCGAGAAAATAAATCCAACTTTATCGTTATTCCGAAAGGAAAAAACGACGGGGTAGATTTTTCTCCAAAAAATATGAACTGGTGTGTTAATATCTTTCTTATCTCCGTCTCCTCTGGTGTGAGGGAGAGAAGAGTCCGTCCTCGCTCGCCGTGGTGTCGGCGCGGAGGGATAAACTAGCAACTGGTATGTTACTGTTTGAAGAAATAATCAAACCTTACCGTTATTTCGAAAGAAAAAACGGTGGGGTAGATTACAATATTAACTGGTGTGTTATAGGGGTGTAACGGTTCACAGAAGTCACGGTTCGGTTCGTACCTCGGTTTGGGGGTCACGGTTCAGTACGGTTCGGTACAACAAGAAAAAGCAAAAAAAAAGTCCCAAATGCATAATTCCAGGATTGTTGTTATATATGTTTGAACAGTAGTGCAAGTTTCAGTTTTTTTTTTTAAAATAACTCTTTTTTGAATAATTAACTGTATTAAACAGTTAAAAACAAACCTTACACAGTACACTCAGATGGCCATATTATCTATAATGGCTGATGTCAAACAAAAAGGTTTCATCAAGCTGTAAAGCTAAAAAGAATGTCTTGAAAATATGACATCATAAATAATAAGAAAGTGTTTCAAGAGCGCATAGCCGTTGAAAAACATATGCCAAAAGCTTCCGTTATTTATTTTGGTCTCATGGCGGGGATCAGCTGTTGAACTGCTGTTGTCTTTTGCTCCGGTGATTGGCAAATGTGGGTGATGCCTTCTGATATGATTTAGCATGTTTGGCGTGTGTTACCATTAGCATACCGCACCACTGTAGAACAACGGCGACACACCGTCCTCGTCCGATCCACCACTCGCACACTCCATCGTTATTGTAGTCCACAGGGAACCCGAAATGTTCCCACACAGCTGATTTAAAAGAAGCAGGTGGGTTCTAGCTCCTGTGTGTTATCTGAAATCGCCATACTAACTTTTCTTCTTCTTGTATTTTGTTCGTTTTGTTGTTGTGTTTCTTCTTGTTCTTCATTTGTTGTTTAAGGGCGGCTGGCAAACAGCTTTTAGGCGCAATACCGCCCCCTGGATTATAAATAGTGTAGTGGATACTGCCCTGAATGACGCTTTTTTCCCACTCGTAAAAAAATGCGTATTCGTCGTGTGACTGTGTGTGCCGAACCGTGACGTCCGAACCGTGACGGTACGGGACGAATACGGATACCGTTACACCCCTAGTGTGTTAATATTTGTTCAATTCTTCTGCAAAGCAAAAAAAGTAACCGGCAAGCGCCCGTCGACCGAATGTTAGCTTGGGTTCAGTCTGTGGACCGTTAAGCTAGCCCGGCTACTGATATTCGAGATGTGCTCTGAAGCGAGAAGAGGTGTTTGAATGACGCTGCGACATAGCGCAAGCTACTTAAAGGGTGGGTGGATTCCCTGACGTAGACGTCAAGATCACCAGCCAATCAGGATTGGCGTAATGAGATTGATGCTTCTGTTTGCATACGCGTTGAGGCGCATCCCATAGTGAGACATCGAACGGAGTGTTTTTAACGTTGAAATGGCAAGTGCAACAGGTGAAGATGATGTTGTTGCGGAATTGTTGTGAGTACCCTTTTCAAGACGACAATTCAGTGAAAAAATGGACATTATAACGACGGGGGGCGCAGCGGAGGGTGTGTGTGTGTCTACAGAAGGTCCAGTTGTGATAGACACGGTTCAACACTGACATGCACACATCGTGAAACATTACCAATACTATAACGTTGGTAAATGTCCATCACTTTTATTTTCACTTGTATCTCATTGTGAAATTCCTGTCAAAGCCTAACAGTATGGTCTTAATTATCTAGGAATGATTTGACATCTAACTTAATTGCTTCCAAAGGTTTAAAAACATAAGCATATAAACTTAAAGTATGAGTCTTTCTTTCTTTACTCCAGGGTAGAACGTTTTTCATCGAAAGTCAATCATGGTCAAATCCTCCAGGCAGAGCCGGCCCGACCCATTAAGCGAATTAAGCAGGGCCCCGCAGCCACTAAGGGCCCCCTAGCAAAAAAAATGTTTTAATGTTGTTAATATGCCTAGATTGCCTACTCTCAAAGTCATGTATTATATTATTGAGTCACTCATATAATACATTAACCGTGCTTTACCTGAGCCTCATCATGACACTAGAGAGGACGGCAGGATTGTAATTTCCCGTGTTCAGTGAATGCAACAGAGGCAAGGCACCAGACCAACCAGAGAGTTGAATGGAAATAAACATCTGTCTTATTGGCTGACAGGTACCTATCCTGTGAGCTGTGACAATGTGTAAAATAAACTGTCAGTCTCAGACTCAGAGTTTTTGAAGATGGACATAAGAACATTTGTTCTTAAAAAATACGACAATTCTCAAGTGGTGGCTCACACAACAACCCCAGAGCCACCACTTGAGCCAGGTAAGCAAGGTATGTACATGTCAGTAACTTCCAAGTTATGCGAACATGTAAGCAAAGCATAAATTACAGCTACGTTGACGTTACTTTGAATCACGGGGGTAAGCTAAACTGTTAGCAAGTAGCTATAGCTAGCCAGATATATTAAATAAACACTTTGTCATACAATCTAAATGTAATGTTTTTTAGCGTTACAGAACCTAGTGATTTCAAAGAAAGCTCTCTGGGAAATAATGACTTACTGTTCGACATGAAGCTAGAAGCTACCTTACAGTACACAGTTGATCCTGAGTCCTGTCAGTTAAAGTGTTTCATAGTTAGCTTAGCTAAGCATCAACATAGCACTGAAATATATGGATGTTATGTGACAGTATTTCTGAGAAAAAGTCAGCTGAAATGGTGGCATAGTTGCCACTGCTTTACGTATCGACAGCATGTTTGAACGTATTTGCAGCAGTAAATGTGGCTGTTTGGCCACTGACGTTGCCATAACAACACCTGAATGTAAATGTGCAACCTCTTTTTGTGACAGATTTTTGCATTAAATTATAATTCTTCTGAATGATATTCCTATTGACAACTAGTTTTTATGTGAACATTATGAGATGGACAGCCAGAGAGAATAAATGAAAAACAGTTATGAAATACTATAGGACAAAACAAGAATACAGTTTGAAAGAGGAGTGATTTGTAAATTATCCATAAAGAAAAATCTGTTTACAGTTCTGTTTCATATGGGTGTTGAAAGATGTATCCATAGATCTCTTAATTTTGCTCTCAAAGTGCACCAGATTGATGCTTTTAACATCAATATTTAAAAAAAAATCTTCCCGGGGGATCATGCCCCCGGACCCCCCTAGAGGAGGTGAGGACCCCCCTAGAGGATGTTAGGTCCACGGTGTTTACATGCTTATGTATACAATATGTGTGCTTATACTAACATCATAAGACAAAAGTTGGTTCCGTGTTGTGTGAAGTGAGAACGCGCTAGAGCGAGGGGGGCCCCCAAGCTCGCTTAGGGCCCCCAAAAGTCTAGGGCCGGCCCTGCCTCCATGGCATAATTATGGTTATCATGATGCAACAGGCCTGAGGGGAAGTTTCCAGCATATGCTGAGGGGAGAGGTGTGGAGACATGCTTGGAACAGTTCAGGCGGTTGTGCTGAGTCTTGCAGTCAGCACACAGAGTCCCCCTTCCCCATTAGCAGAACCAAAAGGAGCGGCCTCAGTTAGGGCATGGCTGTGCTCTTCAGGTCGCGCCAATCTGCTTGAGAGCTCATAACACCCCTTTATACACCATCAATAACAAGAAGGGCATTTTCCTGCTTGAAAATAAGTCTCAGGAGACAAGATGAAATTTAAGTTTAGTCAAATGTTTTATGCGGGACAATGTTGATTTTTTTATTTGAATAACAATTTCTGGCAATTAATCTGAAATCACATAGGAGATTGGTATTTTGGGTCTGCATATCATTTTATTCTTTTTTTATTTGGATATATACATATTGGTTTAAACTTTTATTCTATTGCAAGGAATCATCTCAATATGCTACGTTTCACAGTAAAACAACTCACAGTTAGAAACACTAAAATAAACAAATATAATTGTAGGGTTCCATAATTATTTTAGGGCTCCCTTTCCCATTATATATTTTTTTGTATTCCTCTCTGGTTTGAGTAAGATGATATAACATTTTGGGATGAAAATACAAAAGAGCAGTCCAAAACTGGAGGACAGAATAGCAAATATCTCTACAGCAACACTAAACTTTCCAGGAGAGCTTACATACGCTGGGATGAAAGTGATCCATACAGCGCAGAATATCAGCATGCTAAAGGTTATAAACTTGGCTTCATTAAAGTTGTCAGGCAGTTTCCGAGCCAGAAAAGCAAGAATGAAACATAAAATGGCCAGAAGTCCTATGTACCCAAGTACAGACCAAAAGCCCAAAGCTGAGCCCAAAGCACACTCTAGCATTATTTTGTCTTTGAAGTCTTTAAAATTCTTAAAAGGAAAAGGAGGAGAAATTGTTAACCAGAGGATACATATCATTACTTGTATTAGAGTGAAACCCAGAACAGTTAATTTCTGCTGGGCAGGCCCAAACCACTTCATCATATTACTGCCTGGAAGTGTAGCCCTGAAGGCCATTAGCACCACTATAGTTTTCCCCAGAACACAAGAGATACAGAGGACAAAGGTGATGCCGAATGCAGTGTGTCGCAGCATGCAAGACCAATCTGAGGGCCGACCGATGAATGTCAGAGAACACAGGAAACACAGAGTCAAGGAGAAGAGCAGCAGGAAGCTCAGCTCAGAGTTGTTAGCCCTGACAATTGGAGTTTTCCTGTATCTGAAGAAAATCAATGCCACAACAACTGTGATGCATGTTCCAAATAAGGATGCTGCAGTGAGCAGCGCTCCCATAATCTCTTCATATGACAGAAACTCTGCCTCCTTCTTTACACAGGCATCTCTTCTTTCATTTGACCAGAACTCAGGGTGACACCGCACACAGGTGACAGAATCTGAAAAAAAGAATGTGGTAAACATTATGTATAATTTTTTATTTTTTTTTTATTTGTCCCTACAGTACGTTGCATATTTTCTAAGCATACAAGACAGTACAGCAACTAATAAGTATATACAATGTTTTGCTTATTTGTACAATCACAAGTTCTTCGTAGGGATTTCTATGAATTTCTATGAATAATGAAATGATTTATTTTAGGAATACTTGAAGTAGAAACATTTATTTTGCATTGGTGTTTTAACATAATGCATTAATCCTTAGGAATACTTTTGCATATATTTATATTGCTGACTTCAGAATTCTGTCTCAGTGTCTGTATATGTATCATTTGCAATTATTGGTTATGTAACGATATTGTGTTTTTTTCTTCTTAAAGGACTGCATGGTTTTTAAATCCCCCAAAAACCCACTGCAATTTCTTAAAATGAACGATACATGTTTTGTCTTGCATTTATGTAACTACACCTGTAATGTTGCTGATGTCTCCCTCTGCACATCTTATACAGTCATAGCAGCAGACAGGCATTCCTTTTTGGAGAACCTTGCGAGTTCCTGGAAGACATTTTTCACTGCAAACTGACACAGGCACCTGTGGGATCAAATCGACTATGAGAAGAAAGAAAAAGATCGGCCTTCCCTTTGATTACTATGTTGCCTTTGCATATTTCTATTTAAAATGTTTATGCATAAAAAAACATACATTATGACGTGCATGACTAATAGTGTAAATTTCATATTTATAATGAAACAAAAAGACTGTAATTAGCAACAACAGTGATCTTACGGTATTTTACCTGTTGGGAGTTCTGTGTCCAAGTTATAGACTCATTTTGCAGATGGAGCTGTTTGTTTGCAGGTAAAGATGCATCATAAAGGCCAACTGTGACAAACTCCACAATGTCATTTTCTCTTGGCTTCCAATTTATAATTTCATACTTTGCTGCTGGGTCTCCATTTTCATTGAAGTAAACCTCTTCTCCTTCCTTTGTTTTAAACTGAATAGTTCTTATGTGCTGTAAAATCTGAAAAACAAATATCCGTCAATGCAGAACATAATTTTGAAGAATGTGTTGTGGTCCAAGTGTTTTAAAAGCATGAGAGACAGCAAAAGTTTAATTTACGTTATTGTAAACATGTTCCTTGTTGATGTGATTTGATGTAAAAACTTCAGTAACATTGGTGTTCAACTCACCGTAAATGGATCTAGCTGCACCTTGGTGTTACATGTTTTGTTACAGCTGAGGATAAAATGAAGTGCGTGGGCCGCAGCATACACTCCTTTATAGACATTGTTAAAGATAGGCATCAGAGACATATCGGTGAAGATGTTTTGCACTTCAGTCAAATCTTCACGTCCAGTACATTCTTTCTGATTTCTTGATGAAGACTTTGACTGCTTGAATTTACAACTAAATAACGTCTCATAAAACGTTGTAAACATTTCATTACTAGATACATTGAGCGGCCTCACATCCAACATGAACTCCCTCATGCCACTGACATGTGCTTCGGGGATGGACAGGCCTATAGCACCGTCTAGAATGTGATGCTTATCCACGGCTGCAATTTGTGAATCAAAGATCCAGCCCTCAGATCCTACCCACTGGTACCCAGTCAAGTTGTGGTGAGAAAATTCATGTAGTATCACATCCAAATCCATGCCGGAGAGGAAAGCAATGATCACCTTGGAAGTGGAAGCCTTGATAATGTCAATTATCTTTTGTATTTTGTCTGGTGGATCGGTTCTAAAGAAGGACACAGAGTACTCAAGACAGATGCCAAGCTGCTGGGCCGTTTCTGTGAATGTGGCCATACCGTTGTTTCCATAATCATCATTTGTTCTAATAGCTCCAACCCAAGTCCAACCAAAATGCTTAACCAGCTGTGCCAGGGCTCTGCTCTGGTAGTAGTCACTGGGTATTGTTCTGAGGAAGGATGGGTACTTGGATTTATCACTGAGACAGGCACAAGTAGCAAAGTGGCTGATCTAAAAGAAAAAAACAAGTTATATCCCAAGGTAAAGATTCAGAATATAAAGTAGTTATACAGCCAACTACAATCCCTTTTGCTATACATAGTTGCAATAGTTGAATATTAATAATATCAAACAATCTTACCCACCATTGGAATATGAAAGGGTCCGATGGCAGTAGCCATAGCCATGCAAGGAGAGGAAGAACGTTCTCCCATAATGGCCTGCACTTGGGCAGGTCTTTTACATGGTACTTCAGAGGGTTGTGATACAACTTCATTTCCATTTACAAAGGCCAATGCAACCCTCACACTTTTGGCAATTGAGCCACAGGAATCATAGATCCTATAGCCCAAAGAGATGCCAGGCAATATGTCTGTGCTGTTATTAACCTCCTCTAAGGCAAATAGCATAGCCTGGGCAAACTGGAACCCTCTGAAATCCAAGCTTGATGCAAACAGTTAATAATAATCAGTTAAAAAAATGCCATGCCGAAGAAAGAGTGGCACAGTACAATGAAGTATTTGATGATAAAATCAAACACAACAGGTGTATATCTCATTTAAATATTCAATGTTACCCTTTCAGAAATTTGAAGCAGAATATTGATATGGTATACTGTTACCTGGTGCATTGCAGTGGCAGTGGTTTGTCCATGTAGGAATCCCGTCTGTTCTTCCAGCTGCTGTGGAAAGAGAAGATTCCCCCCAACATTATGTCCCCATCCTTAAACATCCGAGGGATCTCAGGGTCTCCTCTCTGTGTGCACACTGGCTCCTCAGCCTGAGAGAAAGATACCACCAGCAACAGATGTAAGAGTGCCCATCCCTGCTCCGGCCACCTCTGTGTGGATGACATACTGTTTGAGTGAGCCAAAACAATTAATTGGCATCACATGAACCCCAATGTAAATTTAAATTGGGCACTTGTATTTATATATTTTGGAGAAACTTGGGAAAGAATAATGGAACATTGATGTTTTATCTCTGTGGACTTGGGGGCAAAGGAAGGAGGCGCCAAACAGGAAAAGGGTTATTTGCCTTACCAAACTTACGGGTACTTGTGTGCTCTCGATTTATCTGCTAAAAAAACAACTATTATTCAATTATTTCTCAAAAGATCATATCTTGAAACTTTTCTAACCCAAAATCCATGGCCTATTTCCAAGTTGCCATTTATAGATAAAGCCAGCTTGGAGCATGCCATGCACGTGAACTGTGAGCGCCGGAGCCTCGCAGCGCCGGAACTGTGGCGCACTTAATTGCGCCGCTTTTGCGCATCAGATGAGGCCCCACGCAGTCTGCGTGATCTGCGTGTAGGGAGGGGCGGGCCTGGATGGTATGTTTTAGGTTTGGCAGCTTCAACTTCAGTTAACAGTTTTGTTTTTTAAGAAATCTACCTAAGGATTAGAAATAAAATGCATAAATAAAAAAGCATAACATTGATCTAAGGAAATGTGCAGTAGAGTAAGCCGATGGCCTCGGTAGCCATTCGGATCATGCCTTCTGCCTTGCCTTCCCTAAGCCAGCTAGCCCAACTACTTTCTGACTGATCTTGTATTTTCTGAACCCTGTGAGCCTTCAGTCGACCTGTTGACCAGTAAGCTTGACATCCTTCGGCCATGTCTCACCTTGCCATTGGCAGGACGTTCTTCCTAGAAGAAAGCATTCACGTGCCATCTTTGCAGATACACAGCCAGATCATCAGTAGGCCATCTACACTGACAGGCAGCCAGATCAGTCTTCATTGACACCTAAAATCAGATGACCATCTCTTCAAAATCATCGGTCAGCCTACCTGAGAGTTCCTGCACTGCTACTCTCAGTAGTTAAACAAATAGAGCATTATTAATTTGCAAATGCACTTACACGTCAAACATAGGAAGAACATTCAAAGGTCAGAGGGTTGCACACTTTTTATTCCTCCAAATGAAATAACTGTTATATAAACATGCACCAGTGGCGAACCGTCAGGGCCTTCAAGGTATTCAGAGAATACCCTGGAACACTTAACCCAAAAAATCGATTTAATTATATAAATGACATGTATGTAAAATGAATAAATTAGAATCGTATCTGTGTTGTTGATCTGTAATATTACAGTGTTATGTTGATTTGTTTGTCCTTCTCGGTCCATGCACTACGCATTTCAGTGGTTTTGTGTTAGAAAAAAAAAGCAACCAATCAGATTTTTTTCTGGGTCTCTGCGTAGAATATTCTTCAACCAAGGTATTCAATATCCTTGATAGAATGCCCTGTCCGTTGCACTGAATGAGAGCGTAGCTTTGGATTGACAGTTTGATCAACCAATCATTATTGATTTGCAGCCAATGGGCATATTCTTTCAAGGCAAGGCAAGGCAAGGCAAGGCAAGGCAAGGCAAGGCAAGGCAAGGCAAGGCAAGGCAAGGCAAGGCAAGGCAAGGCAAGGCAAGGCAAGGCAAGGCAAGGCAAGGCAAGGCAAGGCAAGGCAAGGCAAGGCAAGGCAAGGCAAGGCAAGGCAAGGCAAGGCAAGGCAAGGCAAGGCAAGGCAAGGCAAGGCAAGGCAAGGCAAGGCAAGGCAAGGCAAGGCAAGGCAAGGCAAGGCAAGGCAAGGCAAGGCAAGGCAAGGCAAGGCAAGGCAAGGCAAGTTTATATAGCACCTTTCAACACAAGGCAATTCAAGGTGCTTTACAAAAATGAAAGACATTCAGACAAAGGCATTTAAAAACAGTAAAAGATAATAAAAGAAACATTAAAAGAAAAAATACATGAATAAAAAGTACATGAATAAAAAGTTACAGTGCAGTTTAAGATATGAGTAGTTCACACAGAAGTTCCACTTTACTGATGAACACAACGGCTCAGTTTCAATTAAAAGCAGCAACAAAAAGATAAGTCTTCAGCCTGGATTTAAAAGTAGTCAGAGTTGTAGCGGACCTGCAGGTTTCTGGGAGTTTGTTCCAGATATTTGGAGCATAATAACTGAACGCTGCTTTACCATGTTTAGTTCTGACTCTGGGGACAGAAAGCTGACCAATCCCTGAAGACCTGAGAGATCTGGATGGTTCATAATTTAGCAGAAGATCAGAAATGTATTTTGGGCCTAAACTATTCAGTGCTTTATAAACCAGCAGCAGTATTTTGAAATCTATTCTTTGACACACAGGAAGCCAGTGTAAAGACTTCAGAACAGGAGTGATGTGATCCACTTTCTTAGTGTTAGTGAGGACTCGAGCAGCGGCGTTCTGAATCAGCTGAAGCTTTCTAATAGATTTTTTAGTGAGACCTGTGAAGACACCATTACAGTAGTCCAGTCTACTGAAGATAAAAGCATGGACAAGTTTTTCCAAATCCTGCTGTGACATTAGTCTTTTAATCCTAGATATGTTCTTTAGGTGATAATAGGCTGATTTAGTCATTGTTTTAATGTGACTGTTGAAACTCAGGTCAGAGTCCATGACTACACCTAGATTTCTGGCTTTATCTGTTGTTTTGAACATTGCAGGCTGAAGCTCAGCGCTAACTTTTATACGATCTGCCTTGGCTCCAAAGACCATTATCTCAGTTTTATCTTTGTTTAATTGGAGAAAGTTCTGACACATCCAGTCATTGATTTGTTCAATGAACTTACTCAGTGTTTTAACTGGAGAATAGTCTCCTGGTGAAATGGTTATGTAAATGTGTGTGTCATCCGCATAGCTATGGTAACTTATTTTGTTGTTTTTCATTATCTGAGCCAGCATGTAGATGTTAAAGAGAAGAGGCCCCAAGATGGAGCCTTGAGGAACCCCACATGTCATATTTGTCAACTCAGATGTGTATTTACCTATAGAAACAAAGTTGTTTCTGTCCTTTAATAAATTCAAACCAATTCAGAACTGTTTCCGAAAGTCCCACCCAGTTTTCCAGTCGGTCTAGTAATATGTTGTGGTCAACAGTGTCAAACGCAGCACTGAGATCTAATAATACTAACACTGAAGTTCTGCCACTGTCTGTGTTTAAGTGGATGTCATTGAAGACCTTTGCAAGAGCAGTCTCAGTGCTGTGGTTTGGACGAAATCTTGACTGGAACACATCCAAACAGCTATTTAAATGCAAGAAATTACTCAACTGTTGAAAGACTACTTTTTCAATGATTTTACCTAGAAATGGGAGGTTTGATATGGGCCTGTAATTGTTCATTACTGAAGCGTCTAGATTATGCTTTTTTAAGAGCGGTTTAATGACTGCAGTTTTCAGGGCCTGTGGAAAAACACCTGAGTGAAGAGACTTGTTTACTATATGAAGTAGATCTGAGGCCATGCAAGGAAAAACATTTTTGAAAAACCCTGTTGGAATAATATCAAGGCAGCAAGAGGAGGATTTCAGAAGTTGTATAATGTCCTCTAGGTTTTTATCATTAATCTTATGGAATTGTGTCATGATGTCTGAATTGATATTAGGTGGACACAGAGACAAAACATTTGCTGTTCCTGATGCAGAGGCACTGACTGCTTGTCTGATTTTCTGAATTTTGTCAGTGAAGAAGGAGGCAAAATCATTGCACGCCCTGGTGGATAGAAATTCAGAGGCTACTGACACTGGGGAGTAGTTAGTCTGTCGACGGTAGCGAACAAGGCACGTGCGTTGTTTTTGTTTTTGGCAATGATATCAGAGAAGAAAGACTGTCGGGCAAATTTCAATTCCAAATTATAAAGGCCTAGTCTCTCTTTATAGATTTCAAAGTGCACCTGGAGATTTGTTTTTCGCCACCTCACGGTCATGGCCTTTCTCCATGGAGATATTTTCTTCACAGTCACTTCCTTTACCCTAGTTTGAGCAATGGCATCTATAACATTTTTAATTTTTGAATTAAAATGATCTACTAGCTCATTTACTGAGATGTTAGCAGGGGCAAGTGTGGAAGAAAAATTCTGAGTAAACATTTCCCTAGTGTTTTCAGTTAAATATCGCTTTGTGGTTACCTGTTTTTGAAAATATTTGTGAACAGAAATAGGGCTCTCAAAGAAAACACAGGAATGATCAGAGAGTGCAACATCAGTCACCACAACCTCAGAGATATTCAGACCCTTTGAGATAATTAAGTCCATAGTGTGCCCCTTATTGTGCGTGGGCTCCGTCACATGCTCTGTCAGTCCATAGTTATCAAGAACACAAAACAGTTCTTTAGCCCCTCTGTCCTGGGGGTTGTCAACATGGATGTTAAAATCACCAACAATGACTAGACGGTCAAAGTCAATACACACTATAGACAGCAGTTCAGTAAAGTCATCAAAAAAGCTTGCACAGTATTTGGGTGGTCTATAGATATTTAGGAACAGAGCTCGAGAGGAGCATTTCAGCCGAAGGGCCACATATTCAAAAGAATCAAAGTTTCCATACGATGTCTTCCTGCATTGAAGGGAATCATTGAACAGAATAGCAACTCCACCCCCTTTCTTATGCATTCTTTCCTGACTCATAAAACTACAGTTGGGAGGGGTTGATTCGATAAGAACAGCTGCACTGTTATTTTGTTCAATCCATGTTTCCGTTAAAAACATAAAATCGAGATTGTGCTCAGTGATAAAATCATTGATTAAAAATGTTTTACCTGCCAAAGACCTGACATTTAATAAAGCTAGTTTAAGTTTGTTGAACACACTATCAGTCAGGTTTTTTGTAACAAGCTGTGGCTGACATGGAATCACTTCTAAATTTGATAAACTCACACACACTTTTGAGTGCTTCCTGTGTCTAAGCTGATTCACCACTCTTAATCTATTACCTATCAACACAGATATTGGCAAAGCTACAGGCAGGCAGGGCCCCGGCATGTCCTGGAAAGAGTTGAGAGTGCCATACGCCCTTGAGCCTGGACCCAGCATTTATCAGACAGTGTTTGCGTTTTTTACACACACATCCTTATCAGGCTTCGGAGACAGCAGTCTTGAAGGGGGGGAGGACGTTTTGGTCCGGATGATTGTGGTAGGCATGGTGAGGGGGGTGTTGGTGCGCGTCCAGGGGGAGGAGGTTGTTGACGTAGGCACGGTGACGGAGACGGGGGAGGTGGTGCGCGTCTCTGCTTCAGTGATTTTGATGGCCGTCGTTGAGGAGCGGGGGTAAAGGACATGCTGCCAGCCCTGCGTATCGCCCTAGTTTGGTTATTGAACTCCAGGAAGGAATCGGTGCCAACCCTCTGTACCTCCTTCATGTGTTCAGCGATCTCCAGGAGGGTGGGCGAGGGTGAAAGGGTGAACGGAGAGTAGAGAGAGCTGTGGGGTGAAGGAAGAGTATCCTCAGAGGTGATAGGGGGGGTGAAGGGCGGTGGAGACTCCTCCATTTGTCTCTCATAATCAAGACATTCCTCAGGCGGGTGCAGTGATAGATTTTCAAGGTTTTCTGAGCGATGTGTTGTGTCTTTCTCTTGTTTTGATTCCTCTTGTTGCTTGTCCTTGGCAGAGGGAACAGATTGATGACGCAGGCAGTTGAATATGTTAGAGATAAACAATTTAACTCCTGACTTGTTCAGGCAAACTCCATTTGCCTTAAAAAGATGTCTACGGTCTCAGAAAAAGTTAAAGTTGTCAATAAAATGGACAGAATGGTCAGTACAGACAGTTGAAAGCCACGTGTTCAGTGCAAACAATCTGCTGAATCTCTCCACTCCTCTTCTGACTGGCGGTAGAGGGCCACTGATGAACACCTCTGCATTTAGAGAGCTGACAGTTTCCAACAGACATTTAAAGTCTTTTTTCAGCACTTCTGACTGTTGTTTCACAACATCATTTGTTCCAATGTGCAGTACCACATTTTTTACAGTCTGATGTTCAGCCCCAATATGCAGGATCTTCTCAGCCAAGTCAGATACCACATCCTTGGGAAAACAGAGTACTTTGGTGTTGTTCTTACTACATAGACTTTTTACATCTCTTACAGCAGAGTCACCCACAATCAGAGTTTCAGGTCCAGTCGTTAGCTTTCCCTCTAGCCTTTTACTTTTGGAGTAGCTATTGGTCCTTACCCTGCTGTGTGAAGAGGACAGGTTATCCAGGCCATCAGATCTCCGGTTCTCGCTCAGCGGAGCGTATCTGTTCTGGATTGGCACACTTGGTGGTTTAGGAGGATTTTTTGTAGTTCTCCCTTTAGCAGCTGTCCACGGCTGTTTCCTAGTATGAATAGGGGTTGAAGAGGCGCTCTTCCTGGGTGATAACAATGCAGGCCAGTCGGTCGCATCACAGATTTCAGAGCGCTGGGCTCTGCCTATTGTTCGTCCTCCCAAATCCCATGGAAATGATTTACTCTTCGGCCTTGCACCCAGAGAGTTCCAGGGAGGACTACCACTTGTAGATTTATAACCTGTAGATTTAAATTACCCGGTACACAGCCCCCCTGTTCATTGGAATCCTTGTAGCTGCTAACTAGCTTTGAGTTAGCATGCCTTTGTCCATTATTTTGCAACACTGGTAAAGTGGTGTCATTCCAACCAAGTCCATTCACTTCCACGTTAACTTCCAACCGTTGCATTTTCATTTCCAACACGGCCATCTTCTGTAGAAGTTTGTGGAAGTCATCTGTAGAGAACGGAGGCATTTTGCTGCTAACTAGCTTAAGCTAAATAGCATGCTGTACCAGGCTTTAGCTGTTGCTAGGCCACGCCACTGTAAGACTGAGGTTGTCGTAAAAATATTGAAATATGGCTGAAACCCTCCGTCTATTTACGAAGAATAACTGTCCCAGTGATAAGTTAATGTCCAGGAGCAGCTGTTCGAAGATTTCAGAAAAAGAAAAATAGAAAAACAGCATAAAAAAGTAAGCAGAGGCAAGAGCAAGCAGAAACGCGTCTGCACTGTAAGAAGGCTAAGGAGATTTTTCTCAAAGTTTTCCTCGGTTCCAGGGTTTTCTAGAAGGCCCGGTAGTTCACTGGCTCGAGACAGAGGATCTAGATAAATGCCACGAAGCAATTCATATGCCGTTTTATTGTTTTTAACGTTGAAATGGCAAGTGCAACAGGTGAAAATGATGTTGTTGCGGAATTGTTGTGAGTACCATTTTCAAGACGACAATTCAGTGAAAAGACGGACATTATAACGGCGGGGGGCGCGGCGGCAGAGGGTGTGTTTGTATCTACAGAAGGTCCAGTTGTGATAGACACGGTTCGCCACTGACATGCACACATTGTGAAACTATAACGTTGGTAAATGTTCTATCACTTTTATTTTTCACTTGTATCTCATTGTGAAGTTCCTGTCAAAGCCTAACAGTATGGTCTTATGATTTGACATCTAACTTAATTGCTTCAAAAGGTTTAAAAACATAAGCATAAACTTAAATTATGAGTCTTTCTTTCTTTACTTCAGGGTAGAACGTTTTTTATCGAAGGTCAACATCATGGTCAAATCCTCCAGGGCATAATTATGGTTATCATGATGAAACAGGCCTGAGGGGAAGT
Organism: Gymnodraco acuticeps; assembly: GCF_902827175.1. Classification (NCBI taxonomy): domain Eukaryota; kingdom Metazoa; phylum Chordata; class Actinopteri; order Perciformes; family Bathydraconidae; genus Gymnodraco; species Gymnodraco acuticeps. Next base: position 32,777 of record NW_022990567.1, on the reverse strand, counting down.
TTCCTGTAGCCAAGTTTAACATTAGGGAGCATGCAGGATTTTTGTTGATCTCATTGATAGCAAAAATCAATGCTTGAGAACATTTGAATTCTCAAAAATTGAAGCTAGGGTGTTGTGAAAGATAGAACAAAATAATACTTTTGTCTCAAATACAGTACAATGAACATACAACGTTGAAAATATGCCTGACAATACATACTTTTTACATTTCCGTACTCCTGGAATTGTCTGAAATGTGTTAATTACGTAATCCTGCCTCGTGCAGAATGAAAAAATGCCTCCAATAACAAGGTCACCATCTAGGAACAGATCAGGCGGTTGTGCTGAGTCTTGCAGTCGGAACACAGAGTCCCTCTTCCCCATTAGCAGAACCAAAAGGAGCGGCCTCAGTTAGGGCATGGCTGTGCTCTTCAGGTCGCGCCTATCTGCTTGAGAGCTCATGACACCCCTTTATACACCATCAATAACAAGAAGGGAATTGTCCTGCTTGAAAATAAGTCTCAGGAGACGAGATTAAATGTAAATTTAGTCAAATGTTGATTTTATTATTTGAATAACAATTTCTGGCAATTAATCTGAAATCACATAGGAGATTGGTATTTTGGGTCTGCATATCATTTTATTCTTTTGTATTTGCATATATAGATATTGGTTGAAATGCTGGTACATTGCATTCTAATAAAAGGAGTCATCTCAATATGCTACGTTACACAGTAAAATAACACACAGTTGGAAACACTAAAATAAACAAATATAATTGTAGGGTTCCATAATTATTTTAGGGCTCCCTTTCCCATTATATATTTTTTTGTATTCCTCTCTGGTTTGAGTAAGATGATATAACATTTTGGGATGAAAATACAAAAGAGCAGTCCAAAACTGGAGGACAGAATAGCGAATATCTCTACAGCAACACTAAACTTTCCAGGAGAGCTTACATACGCTGGGATGAAAGTGATCCATACAGCGCAGAATATCAGCATGCTAAAGGTGATAAACTTGGCTTCATTAAAGTTATCAGGCAGTTTCCGAGCCAGAAAAGCAAGAATGAAACATAAAATGGCCAGTAGTCCTATGTACCCAAGTACAGACCAAAAGCCCAAAGCTGAGCCCAAAGCACACTCTAGCATTATTTTGTCTTTGAAGTCTTTAAAATTCTTAAAAGGAAAAGGAGGAGAAATTGTTAACCAGAGGATACATATCATTACTTGTATTAGAGTGAAACCCAAAACAGTTTGTTTCTGCTGGGCAGGCCCAAACCACTTCATCATATTACTGTCTGGAAGAGTAGCCCTGAAGGCCATTAGCACCACTATAGTTTTCCCCAGAACACAAGAGATACAGAGGACAAAGGTGATGCCGAATGCTGTGTGTCGCAGCATGCAGGACAAATTTGAGGGCCGACCGATGAAGGTTAGAGAACACAGGAAACACAGCGTCAAGGAGAAGAGCAGCAGGAAGCTCAGCTCAGAGTTGTTAGCCCTGACAATTGGAGTTTTCCTGTATCTGAAGAAAATGAATGCCACAACAGCTGTGATGCATGCTCCAAATAAGGATGTTGCAGTGAGCAGCGCTCCCATAATCTCTTCATATGACAGAAACTCTGCCTCCTTCTTTACACAGGCATCTCTTCTTTCATTTGACCAGAACTCAGGGTGACACCGCACACAGGTGACAGAATCTGAAGAATATAAAAATGTGGTAAACATTATGTATCATTATTTTTTAATTTTGTATTTGTCCCTACGTTGCATATTTTCAAAGCATACAAGAGAGTACAGCACATAATACGTATATAAAATGTTTTGCTTATTTGTACAATCACAAGTTCTTCCCAGGGATTTCTATGAATTCCTATTAATAATGAAATTATTTATTTTAAGACTTGAAGTAGAAACATTTATTTTACATTGGTGCTTTGACATAATGCATTAATCCTTAGGAAGACTTTTGCATATATTTATATAGCTGACTTCAGAATTCTGTCTCAGTATCTGTATCATTTGCAATTATTTGTTATGTAATGATATTGTGTTTTTTTCTTCTTAAAAGGACTGCATGGTTTTGAAATCCCCCAAAAACCCACTGCAATTTCTTAAAATGAACAATACATGTTTTGTCTTGCATTTATGTAACTACACCTGTAATGTTGCTGATGTCTCCCTCTGCACATCTTATACAGTCATAGCAGCAGACAGGCATTCCTTTTTGGAGAACCTTGCGAGTTCCTGGAAGACATTTTTCACTGCAAACTGACACAGGCACCTGTGGGATCAAATCGACTATGAGAAGAAAGAAAAAGATCGGACTTCCCTTTGATTACTGTGTTACCTTTGCATATTTCTATTTAAAAACCATACATTATGACGTATATGACTAACAGTGTCAATTTCATATTTATAATGAAACAAAAAGACTGTAATTAGCAACGACAGTGATCTTACGGTATTTTACCTGTTGGGAGTTCTGTGTCCAAGTTATAGACTCATTTTGCAGATGTAGCTGTTTGTTTTCAGGTAAAGATGCATCATAAAGGCCAACTGTGACAAACTCCACAACATCATTTTCTCTTGGCTTCCAATTTATAATTTCATACTTTGCTGCTGGGTCTCCATTTTCATTGAAGTAAACCTCTTCTCCTTCCTTTGTTTTAAACTGAATAGTTCTTATGTGCTGTAAAATCTGAAAAACAAATATCCGTCAATGCAGAACATAATTTTGAAGAATGTGTCATGGTCCAAGTTTTTTAACAGCATGAGAGACAGCAAAAGTTTAATTTACGTTATTGTAAACATGTTCCTTGTTGATGTGAGTTAATGTAAAAACTTCAGTAACATTGGTGTTCAACTCACCGTAAATGGATCTAGCTGCACCTTGGTGTTACATGTTTTGTTACAGCTGAGGATAAAATGAAGTGCGTGGGCCGCAGCATACACTCCTTTATAGACATTGTTAAAGATAGGCATCAGAGACATATCGGTGAAGCTGTTTTGCACTTCAGTCAAATCTTCACGTCCAGTACATTCTTTCTGATTTCTTGATGAAGACTTTGACTGCTTGAATTTACAACTAAATACCGTCTCATAATACGCTGTAAACATGTCATTACTAGATACATTGAGCGGCCTCACATCCAACATGAACTCCCTCATGCCACTGACATGTGCTTTGGGGATGGACAGGCCTATAGCACCGTCTAGAAAGTGATGCTTATCCACGGCTGCAATTTGTGAATCAAAGATCCAGCCCTCAGAGCCTACCCACTGGTACCCAGTCAAGTTGTGGTGAGAAAGATTAAGTAGTATCACATCCAAATCCATGCCGGAGAGGAAAGCAATGATCACCTTGGAAGTGGAAGCCTTGATAATGTCAATTATCTTTTGTATTTTGTCTGGTGGATCGGTTCTAAAGAAGGACACAGAGTACTCAAGACAGATGCCAAGCTGCTGGGCCGTTTCTGTGAATGTGGCCATACCGTTGTTTCCATAATCATCATTTGTTCTAATAGCTCCAACCCAAGTCCAACCAAAATGCTTAACCAGCTGTGACAGGGCTCTGCTCTGGTAGTAGTCACTGGGTATTGTTCTGAGGAAGGATGGGTACTTGGATTTATCACTGAGACAGGCACAAGTAGCAAAGTGGCTGATCTAAAAGAAAAAAACAAGTTATATCCCAACGTAAAGATTCAGAATATAAAGTAGTTATTCAGCCAACTACAATCCCTTTTGTTATACATAGTTGCAATAGTTGAATATTAATAATATCCAACAATCTTACCCACCATTGGAATATGAAAGGGTCCGATGGCAGTAGCCATAGCCATGCAGGGAGAGGAAGAAGTTTCTCCCATAATGGCCTGCACTTGGGCAGGTCTTGTACATGGTACTTCAGAGGGTTGTGATACAACTTCATTTCCATTTGCAAAGGCCAATGCAACCCTCACACTTTTGGCAATTGAGCCACAGGAATCATAGATCCTATAGCCCAGAGAGATGCCAGGCAATAGGTCTGTGCTGTTATTAATCTCCTCTACGGCAAATAGCATAGCCTGGGCAAACTGGAACCCTCTGAAATCCAAGCTTGATGCAAACAGTTAATAATAATTAGTTAAAGAAATTCCATGCAGTAGAAAGAGTGGCACAGTACAAGGAAGTATTTGATGATAAAATCAAACACAATAGGAGTATATCTTCATTTCAATATTTAATGTTATACCCTTTCAGAAATTTGAAGCAAAAATTTATATGGTATACTGTTACCTGGTGCATTGCAGTGGCAGTGGTTTGTCCATGTAGGAATCCCGTCTGTTCTTCCAGCTGCTGTGGAAAGAGAAGATTCCCCCCAACATTATGTCCCCATCCTTAAACATCTGAGGGATCTCAGGGTCCCCTCTCTGTGTGCAAACTGGCTCCTCAGCCTGAGAGAAAGATGCCACCAGCAACAGATGTAAGAGTGCCCATCCCTGCTCCGGCCACCTCTGTGTGGATGACATCTTGTTTGAGTGAGCCAAAACAATTCAGTGGCATCACATGAACCCCAATGCAAATTTAAATTGGGCACTTGTATTTATATATTTTGGAGAAACTTGGGAAAGAATAATGGAACATTGATGTTTTATCTCTGTGGACTTGGGGGCAAAGGAAGGAGGCGCCAAACAGGAAAAGGGTTATTTGCCTTACCAAACTTACTGGTAATGTTGTGCACTTGATATTTGACATTTATCTGCAAAGAAACCCACTATTATTCAGTCACTTTTCAAAAGATCCTATCTTGAAACTTCTCTAACCCAAAATCCATGGCCTATTTCCAAGTTGCCTTTTATAGTTAAAGCCAGAGTCTCCAATGATATATTGATTGATGGTGATACAGGAGATTATTCTGTTTCGGCACCGATGAATATCAGTGCAGCTTTTGACACTGTGGACCATACAGTATATTAATTGACAAACTTAAGGAATAGGTGGGTATCTCTGCTTGAAGCGGTTCTCTTTCTAGGCCTCTGATGAGTTTTCCAGCTGCTGGCATATCTGATCTAATGGGTCTTTTCCTTTTAATTTCCTTTGTGACAGAATAATTTGACCAAAACATGGACTCAGCACACAGTCTCCAGCTTGCTTTTTTGTGTGAAAGTTTCCAATGACTTTTTCTAAATGATCATCCAGAGTTATATGCAGTTTTTGGAAACAGGACCCCGGATTTTTTCATTAAGTAAACATTTTTCAGGTGGCAGTTTCTTGAAAGCACAGCCCCAGATTATGTTTATCTTGAAGTCATCATGCAAGAAGGCTTTCCTGAAGATCAGGTAGATCTTGGAGATGGCCAACTGCTGATCTTGACGATCAGTCTGGTGTTTGGCAGGGATGGCAGATGAGATGGTAGATGTTTCTGGTTTGGCAGCATAGGTGGAGAGAAAATGGGCAGTAGCGGAAGCTGATGGCCTCGGTAGCCATTCGGACCATGCCTTCTGCCTTGCCTTCCCTGAGCCAGCTAGCCCACCTAATTTCTGACTGATCTTGTATTTTCTGAGCCTTCAGTCGACCTGTTGACCAGTAAGCCTGACATCCTTCGGCCATGTCTCAACATGTCTCACCTTGCCATTTGCAGGACGTTCTTCCTAGAAGAAAGCATTCACCATGCCATCTTTGCGGATGCACAGCCAGATCATCAGTAGGCCATCTACGCTGACAGTCAGCCAGATCCACAGTCTTCGTTGACACCTAAAATCAGATTGTCAGGATTATTATGTCATGTCACGTTTCTATGTCTAGGCGTGGGTGTTTTTCCGTTCTCCTTGTCATGTTTTTCTCCCTGTATATTGTCTGGTCTCTTTTCCCTGTGTTTTCATGTCTGTCGTTAGTTTCCCTGGTGTGTCTAATTTCCTGATTGTTTTCACCTGTTACTCCATGTGTGTCTCCGGTGCTCATCAGTGTCAGTGTCAACCCTGATTGTTCCCACCTGTGTCTAGTTACCCTGTGTTTAAATTCCCCTGTCTCCCAGTGTTCAGTGTCAGTTTGTCTTGTCTATTGTCATGGTAAGGTCTATGCTCCTGGTACTCATGAAAGGTTTTTGACTCCTCACTGCGTGAGCGCCTTCATTTTTTGTTCTCTGTTTTTTGTCATCTCGACTAGAGTTTTGGTGGTTACCTTTTTGTTCATTTTTGCCAGTCATGGAAAAATAAAGTATCTTACAATACTTTACCTCTGTCTCCCTGTCTGCAATTGGGTCCAACATCCTAAGTGCCTGAGATCGTAACGGAACAAACTGACCATTATGGACCCAGCAGACTCAGCCCTTTTGATGCTACAGGCGGAACATCTTGGATACTCTCTGGAGTACATTTTTTTATACGTGGAAAGGCGCCTCATCTAGACGGGGTAGAGAGGCTGCGTTGAAGGAGGCACGTCAGGAGGTTGCTCGCAAGCCCTGGCTCTGGAGCTTGTTGCCCGAGTGGCTTAAGGTTTTCTCACGCAGCCCTGAGTGCCAGTCTTCATGTTCTGACCCTTTCTTGGGGTCTGGTCTGGCTTATGGAGGTCCACGGAGCCTTCAGGCGGCTGCTAAGAGAAGGAGTCGCAAAGCCAAGCTAGCAGCCCGAGCCCCAAGAGCCATGGCTCCTGCCCCAGTACAGGCCCCAGCAGCCATGCCTCCATGCTCCAGTACCGGCCCACGCAGCTTTGCTTCCATACTCCATTACCTGGCTTACACAGCCAGGGTCCAGGCTTCCGCTCCGCACCCAACAGCCATGGTTCCGGCTCCAGTACAGGCCCCAGCAGCCATGGTTCCAGCACCAGCAGCCATGGTTCCGGCCCCAGCAGCCATGGTTCCAGCCTCAGTCCTGGCCCCAGCAGCCATGGTTTCGACTCCAGCCCCTCGTCTTCGGCCGACGCCAGCTCCCCGTGTCCTGTCGGCGTACCGGCCGACTCCAGCACCTCGTCTCCTGCCCCTGCCCGGCCTCCGGAGCTGTCCGGTCTTCGCCCTCGAGCCCGGTCCCCTGAGTTTGCCCGCTGTGGTCTTCACCCCTCTTCGAACTCTGTCTTGCCCCCGGGCCGTCCGCCCGAGTTCCCCTTTTTGAACTCTGCCTTGCCCCCGGGCTGTCCACCCGAGACCCCATCCATGGTCTCTGCCTTACCCCCGGGCCGTCCGCCCGAGACCCCTTGCTGGTCCTCTGCCGTGCCCTGGGCTGTCAGTCAAGGCCCGTCCTCCGGACCCCCTCCACCCACCCTGCTGGACGTTTTGGATTTATTTATTTTTGTTTAGGGACGTCTAGTATCCGTCCCTTGAGGGGGGGGTTCTGTCAGGATTATTATGTCATGTCACGTTTCTATGTCTAGGTGTGGGTGTTTTTCCGTTCTCCTTGTCATGTTTTCCTCCCTGTATATTGTCTGGTCTCTTTTCCCTGTGTTTTCATGTCTGTCGTTAGTTTCCCTGGTGTGTCTAATTTCCTGATTGTGAAGGTAAACTTCTGTTGTTGCAATGTTGAGGTAGAATGAAGGAGTCTGGAACCGTTGTTAGCCAAAAGCACTGAAGAGTTTTATTGGAGAAAGTACAGACAATAACGGCCGGGAGATCATCTTAGTTTCACACATGTCCAGTGCTCCACCAGCGATCTCTGAACCAAAAGACACAAAACATCTAACCAACACGAGGAGAGGCGGGCTTCCAGAAAGCCCGCGTATAATCAATAGCCGATGCAAGACAATGATCTGCTTGTCTCAAAGAGATGCTGCCAGGTCAACCCTCGGACATAGGAGAAGCGTTTGACCTGTGACCTCAACCTACAGAGGGGTCTTTGAGTGACTACAAGCAGATGTTTGCAGTATCACAGACTCTAAGGAACAATAAGAGATTCTATAAACAGATCAGATTAAAATATTCTCTTACAGATTCACTCTTTTTATCAATCTATTGATAACCAATTAACATTAGTCTAATAATATTTCAGTCAATACTTAAAATCAATAGGCGTCCTCAGAGTTGGGTGGGCTCAGATACATTCATTACATTAAAAATAGAACAAGATTGAAAAACACTTCAATCACCATGATTGAACACAGTCAATCATAATAAAAATCATCTCTCTTCAGTGCTTGGCATTTTTGTCAAAAGGTACAATAATAAACACATGGGGTACAAAATATTATAGCAAAATATATGTTTCAAAAATAAGATCTTTTATCATTTATCACTCAGTTAATCTCATTCATCAAACACAGATTCTAAATCAGCTTACATCTCAAAGGTTTACTTTAAGGCAATTACTTATTAAAAAACACAATTAGGATTATAAGAAATCAATTGAGGTATAATTTAGGATTATGAGAAATCCAATTGAGGTATAAATCAGAATCATGAGAGATCCAGCTAAGGTTCCTAGTTTAAGGTATAAATTCGCAGTGATGAATCGATCAATCTGTAAACTGTAAAGTTACAGTGTCCTCAATCTTTAACATTACTTTACGTTTACTTCATTACGCTTTATTCAAGAGTAAGGCACTTAGTAATACATTTATTTCATTCAAATACACTTGTTCAAAATCTGAAAAGGAAAATCAGACATTTTATTTGTATCACAACCTGCAAAGGAAAAATCAGACATTTGTCCTTTAATCCAGTGTATCAACTGTAATCAATTATCAAAACATCTGTTCTTTATTCGGAATATCAACTTTAAACAACATCTCAATCGCTGAATGGAGGTACCCACGGGTCGGAGATCACGATGGAGACCCAGGGGTCCGGAAGCTCGGCATTGTACATTAATATTGTGTCCTGTACAGTTGAATGTCCAACTAGCCTTTGTGGGGCCTGGAGGGCGGTCTTGGCAACCCTTCGTATGGCTAATTTAACCACAGTGATCAAACAGATCACTAGGATTAGCACAACCAAGATAAACACTGAAACAGTAACAACAAATTTAACCAGCCCCGCTCCCCAAGATCCAAAAGTTCCACTTAATTCCCCAAATGTAAACCCATGAGTTTCATGCAATTATTTTATTCCCCTGGCAGTATCATGAGCCATGTCCATAACTTCAGGTGTGGCATCAGATATGAAAGAACAGCACTCACTTCCTATCACCTTGCATGTTCCTCCTTGGGCAGCTAAGAGGAGGTCAAGCGCCATACGATTCTGTAGTGCTACTGTCCTAACTTCCTGCAATTCTTTGTGTTCAGCTAACATCGCTGTGTTGGATACATTTAAATGATGTTCTACCACTTTAGACAATGCGACAATTTCCTGCTGAGTAACATAAATACCGTACCAAGGCAAGAATAGGCTAGCTATCTGTTGTCCTTGTGTAATTGACCTGCTGTTCCTGTGTAGAGAGGGAAGTATTGCTGCAATCTCAGTAGCCTCTACTTTACGGATTAAAGGGATTAGGTAGGCTAGATAACAGGTACCATAAAAAACATCATATGGCACACAGCCGTACGCGCGATCCCCACAAACTAAGTAAACTCTCTGTGGGAGGGGAATTCTGGCTATATGTACTCTCACTATGGCATTACAGTCGCTGTGTCCCACATCAGGAGAGGTGTGAGATCCTACTGCATTCTGGAAACAGATGGACACATTCTTCCATTCATGTACAACAATTGGGGGGACATATACTGAGCAGTCACGTGTAGGGGGCTTGCCTAAGGGTATTGGCTGCGTACAGTCATGTATTTTAACCTCAATGGAGTCCACTGTCCTAGAGCCGAACCAGGGCACCACTGTTACCAACGCTTCCACTAACAAAGCGGGTGTGTGTGGTTGCATTGTACATGTTGGACTTGTAAAGTTAGCTGAACAATTAGTCTGAGCTAGAGCTAACTGGAATCTATATTCAAAAGCTAGGTTAACGTATTTCTTCATATATATTAATTTTAAAAACATCAACCGTTTGAAACCGTCAGGCAGGTAATCTTTATTTACTGTATCAACAATGAGAGAGACTAAGCCCTTGTACTGTAAAGGTTTTTCAGAGTCTATTGGGTAGGAAGGAGTGTAATAATCCCCAGCCTCATCGCTAATTCTAGATGATATGTCATTCCAGTTTACTAAACCGTAATCAGCTTTTGTGAAAGGAATTGGGCTAAACATAGGAGAATGCATTGATTCTGGCATATTTTGGCACAACCAACAGTTGCTAACATTACGTTCATGTGCATAGTCTAACATTAAACTTACTGCAGAATTAGTTTTAGTTTGTTTATAAGGAGTAATTAAGGCCTTTTTTGAAGAATCTACCTCGCCTCCTGATTGTTTAAGTGGAGTAGATGGAACATTTGTTTTGCTATTTGGTCCAGTAACTGTGCATGCAGTATCACCTAGATTGGGAATGCGGTAATCTGGCTTCCGCACTGTACATTTTACCTCCTTCCTTATCAGTGCCTCGAACCGTTCTATCGTGCTACACCACAGTTCTGGGGGCATTTCTTCGATGGTGTTAAGAACCATCCTTACCCCCTCTGGTGCGACCCTGAACCAAGAGTACTGGTTTTCTGGATATAACTCCCATGTTGAGTAAACTGAGAACACAGGAAACACAATAATACAGTTAGATGAGTCACATATTGAACTTGGGCAGTTAACGGCAATAGTCTCTGACTTATGATCAGGGAGGGAGACAATCCTCCTTATTCTCCCTCCTTTTCTCTCTCTTTGTGTCTCTTGCACCATACTGAGTGTCTGTGTGGTGTTTGGATACAACCTGTCCTTGTCGCTAGGCACTTCTTTGCCCGTTGGTGTTGTTTTGCCCTCAGGGTCTGGACCCTGAGTGGTCAAGTCGTCTGCGCTCTTAGATAAGAGCACCTTATTTTCTCCCTCAGATGGGCGAGGTCCCTCGCCACCTGTCGTTGGGATTGTCACAGCTTCATCTAGCAGGGCGTTCTTGGCCAGGTACAGTAAACCCAGAATGCCGATGATGGTGACTGCCTTCACACGCCAGCATCCGGTAGAGGAGAGAGACGACATCTTGAAGCGTGAATCCACTCCGCTCTACCTTGTACTCTCAGGGCTGTTCTGGTCACTATTAATACCTGGAAAGGACCTTTCCACCTGGGAGACAAAGAATCTTTTTCAAGCGATTTGATTAGTACATTATCACCAATCTGAAAAGGGTGGGTGGGCTCCTCACCAGGCTGGGGGAGCCTGTCATCCACCTGCCTGTGAAACTTTCTCAACATGTCAGTTAGATATTTGACATAGTTAGTCATGTAATCCTCTGTCCACAAAAGAGTGAGTCTGTGGGGCATTACTGGAGGACTAGATCCTGTGAACATTGGCCTTCCCATCAATACTTCGTGTGGGCTAAGCCCTGTCGTTGCATTTGGTGAGTTTCTGATTGAGCACAGAACTAGCGGCAGCGCGTCTACCCATTTTAGTCCTGTGGTCAACATTGTTTTAGTGAGTTTTTCCTTTATAGTCAAGTTCATTCTCTCAACCTGGCCTGAGCTCTGTGGATGATAGGGAACATGCAATTGCCATTTGAACCCTAACACTGTAGCTAGACTCTGGGTTATCTTAGAAATGAATGCTGGACCTCTGTCACTGTTAATCCCTGCTGGAACACCAAATCTAGGGACAACATCTTTGAGAAGACACTTTACAACTGTTCTGGCGTCTTCTTTTCTGGTAGGGTAGGCCTCTACCCATTTGGAGAACTGGCACACTATTACCAAAAGATATTTGAATCCTTGGCATGGTGGCATGTGCGAAAAGTCAATTTGCATATTTACAAAGGGCCCCGAGGGGGGCGGTAAATGTTCATGCTGAACTGGACCTTTTCTTCTTCTTGTCTGCTGGCATATCATGCATCTATCTACAAGGGTCTGTGTAGCTAGTGTAATGCCTGGAGCAAACCATTGTGACTTTATAATCCCATTCATCCCTCCTTTTCCTACATGTGATTTGCCATGTGCAACATGTGCCAAAACATGGAGGAATGAATGGGGACAGACCATCCGGCCGTCTGGGTGGAGCCACAAGCTGGACTCAGCGTCAAGTGTACAACCTCGTCTTAGCCATAAATCTTTCTCCCTAACATCAGCGCGGGCTTGCATGTCCGCGACATCATTAAAGGAAGGCAAACAAATGGTTTCTGCGGGTTGTGTCGAGGGGCATTGGAGCACCATAGAAGAGGAGGAAACTGCTGCTTGTTTAGCCGCGGTGTCGGCTAACGCATTTCCACGCGAAATAGGATCATTAGAATTTGTGTGAGCAGCACATTTAACTACTGCTAGCTGTGCAGGGAGCAGGATAGCGTCTAATAGCTCAGCTACTAACGCATGATGTTGAATAGGCTTACCAGCCGATGTTAAGAAACCGCGCATTTTCCACAAGACACCAAAATCATGGCACACACCAAATGCATACCTGGAGTCTGTGAAAATGGTTGCAACTCTACCTTCAGCCAAAATACACGCCCTGAGCAGAGCATACAACTCTGCAGCCTGAGCTGACGTGCCATTTGGCAAGGCCCGGCTTTCTAAAACTTCCCAGTCATTCACAACAGCGTAGCCTGCTAAGTGTACTGTGTCAGACGGCCTGCTCGCAGACCCGTCTGTGTACAGAATCATATCTGAATTAGGGATAGGGGTTTGCAACATATCAGCTCTGGGGGAGGAAGACATGTCAATCGTTGTGACGCAGTCATGTGTTATTTCAAAATCTGGAATTGGCACCAGTGTAGCTGGGTTTAGGGGGGGGGAACGTTTAAGAGTGATGTGTGGACTTGAAAGAATTACAGCTTCATAACCAGATCGCCTTGCTGCCGTCATATGCTGAGTAGCAGAGGTGTTCAGAATATGCAAAACTGCATGTGGGACATGTACTACACAGTCACTGGCCAGTACAATGGGAGAGGATTGTTTTACCACTATCGCCACTGCGGCCACAGCCCGCAGGCATGAAGGCATACCAAGCACCACAGGGGAGAGTCGAGATGAGTAGTATGCAACAGGCCGGAAATTAGAGCCATGCTTCTGCACCAAGATGCCCGTTGCAAAGCCCCCTTTCTCATGGACGTGCAGGTGAAACGGCTGATGGTAGTCAGGGAGCCCCAGGGCAGGAGCAGATGTGAGGGCCTGCTTTAAGTCCTGAAAGGCAGTGTGCATGTCCTCAGACCACTGAACAATGTTAGGGGCAGCCTGCAGAGTGGCAGCACGCAGGACAGAATCCATCACAGCATACTCAAAAATCCAGTGTCTGCAATAATTTGCCATGCCCAAGAAGGAAAGCATGTCCTTCTTTGTGCGAGGTGGTGGTACTTTGTTCAACAGACAAATCCTTGCTGGCGAGAGGAGACGGTGTCCATCCCTCAGAATGTGACCCAAATAAAATACGTGACCTCAGTCTGGCAGTATTGCAACTTGGCCAGGGATGCTCTGTGTCCGCATTCAGAAAGTCTTTTCATGAGCAGAATGGAGTCGATGCGACAGGCGTCTTTATTGGGAGAAGCTAACAACAGGTCATCTGCGTACTGAAGCAAGGTACTACCTCCTGTCAGGACCAAAGTGTCCAGATCTCTCCTCACAGCTGCTGCGTACACAGTAGGCGACTCAACAAACCCCTGTGGGAGGCGCGTGTATGTGATTTGTTTACCTTTAAAAGTAAATGCAAACAGATACTGGCTGTCTGGATGCAGAGGAACAGAGAAAAATGCTGAACATAAATCAATCACTGTGTAGTACTTAGAGTCCGGGGGCAGAGAAGCTAAAATCGAATTGGTGTCCGGCACAATTGGAGCTGTCGGAATGACAATAGCATTAATAGCTTGCAAATCTTGGACAAAGCGCCACTCATCAGGGTGATTGTGTTTAGGTATGGGTAGAATTGGAGTATTACAGGGACTAGTCGTGTAAATTAACACGCCCTGATCAAGCAAAGATTGGATTACTCCTTCAATCCCCAAAATGGCTCTATGGGGCAAATTGTACTGTCTGATAGCTGGCAATCTGGCGTTGGCTTTAAGTGTTACTCGATGTGGAGGCGCTGAGGCAACAAAACCAACATGGTTCTTGTGTTTTGCCCATAATGCAGCCGGTACTTCTGAAAAATCTGAGGGGGGGCCATACTCTGTGGGGGGGTTTGGTTGTAAATGAAGGAAAGTGCATTGTGGAAGAGCAATTGGCTCTGCGAGACGCAGCAGGAAATGCTCCCCTCCAAAGTTAATTACGTTAGGCGTGTGTGTGTGTGTGTGTGAAAAAAGTGAGGCTTCTAGCTGGGCCTGGCAGCGGGCTGCCATGGCCCCCACCTCTTTTGGGTTACTGCCTGGCGTAACAGCCACCGTTATGTAGGGGAGGCTTTCTTCAACTTGGAGAAGCTGCTGGGGTGTTGTGAGTCTGATGGGTAAAACACATCCTTGTCGGGAAATTAACAAATATTGTTCACTTGTCAACCGATCTGATTTGTTGCAAAAACCTCTTACTGATTGCGCGTAGTCATCTGACGGATTAAAGGCTGCTGTGCAATGACAATTCAACACAGGTCGCATAAGAGACATTAAAGACGCACAAACTGGAGAAATGCTAGCAATCTTCTGAATCCCTGTTGTGGAGAAAACAGAAATCATATTGAAATCTGGAAATGACCAACAATAAAGGTTGTCTCGCGATGATTGAATGAATTGGACAGCCTGATAGACCTTACTGTCAGGAATTGTCAAAAACAATCCGTCTGAAGTGCAATGTATTGTTGCCTGTAATTTACATAGTAAGTCCCTGCCCATTAAATTAATAGGACTTCCATCTGAAATAATGAAAGAGTGTTCCACGTTTGATCCATTAATTGAAACATTAGTGTTCTCTGAAATGGGTTCGGACATAGAAATTCCAGCAACACCGATGGTTGTGACAAATGTATTGGTTGCTTCACACACTTTCTCCTTAGTACGCACGGCAGACAAGGTGGCTCCGCTGTCAATCAAAATATCTACAGCCGTACCACTAAAATCAACGGGCATAATTGGATCTTCACGCGGGTTATTGGAAAGGCGAATTGTTGTTGCTTGAATGGGTAAATGCTGTGATTCTGACCCTATATCTTCCTGGCACCCCTATCTTCTATTAAATCCACTTTGTTGAGCGTTCTGCCCCTGGTTCTGTCCGTCATAACGTGGAGACTGCATTAATGCCAGATGTCCGGACTGCTGGGGAAGGTTGGGGGGAGGTGCGGGCTGGGAGAAGGGGGGCTGGGTGAGGGGGGGCTGTGTGTGCTGCTGGACCCCCCACCGCTTACCACACTGTCCTGCCCAGTGATCGGTTTCTCCGCAAACATGACATGGCATCAACTTTTTGGGATTTTTGTTCTGCTGCTGTCTGCTCTTATTATGATAATCCTGTGATCTCCCCTGATTTTGATACTGCTGTGTGTGGTTTTGTCCCTGCGTTTGATAAGCCTGGGTGTTTTGAGGCAATTGTTGAAGCAGTTGTGAAATTCTGGGAGTAAGAAATATTTGGCTCCTATGCAACGCACGCATTGTGGCGATAGTCGCTTTCCAAGATTTAATTTGCCATTCGGGAGTCGACATCATGTACGCCTGAGCCGTTTCTGGGATTAAATTATGTAACAAGGTCTGTATGGCAAACAAATCATTACCGTCTCTTTTAATTCCCGCATTATTATCCCACACTGTCATGAAACGCTGGATAAATTCTGGGACATTTTCCGCTGGGTCTTGTACACATGCCGTCACTTGTGAGAAATCTGTGTGAGTTTTAGCGCATGCTCTGATAGCCAATGCGGCGACGTTTTGTATCCACGTGTCTCGCGTCTGTGTCGTGGGCCAGTCCCCTGCGGCTGTACACTCAGGAAATTTAAACTCGTCTCTGCACGTGGGCCAATCTGCCTTGTATGTTAAGATTATCAGCTGTTTAACATCATGAACCAAACAGTTATAAACTGAACAAATATTAGTCAACCATGACAGATACTCATCTGGACTTTTAGTGGGACTGGGAGCGTGGTTAGTGACATCAATGACCTCAGCGGGTGTCCAGGGTTTGCAAACTGGAACATCTCCTATCAGAATTTTCGGGGCGGTCACACTTTCTTCAGAATTATTATCCTGAGATGTTTGCTTTGTCGTGTACATTTTACGCTGGACATTATTTGGAAAACTGCTGCCGTACGGTGAACCTGGGTAATCTCGTAAAAGGAGTGGCTGAGTGCGAGGAGTGGGGGTCAATCGCGGACTGCCATGTGAAACATTCCCCTCCCCCGCTGCTGCCCTCTGCTCGGCGTGTGCCGATTCTAATTCTCCATGTTGTCCTATCTGATATCTCAATTTATTTTCATTCATGATAGCTGCAGCTGTTATTAACAGATCATCATCGGAGTTTCTCGCAACGGGATTTGAGAGTTCTGTCGCGGGAATTATCTTCGTACAGAGAGATACAGCCTGCTCTCCGTCCAACAGCCCTGCGTCTGTCAAAATACAAATGAGCTGAGATGGGGTTGGAGTTTTACCTTGTCTTTTAATCCAATCATAAATTATGGATTTTGCAATGTCTGGAACATTCTCACCGTGTCTTTCCCTGAATCTGGACATGTTTTCTGATCTCACATCAAAAGCAGCCTCTAGGCTAAGCAAATGAAAACTTTTTGCACATTGAGAAACTTTATCAATAAGCGCCTTGAGCTCAATGGAGCCTCGCTCGCTGCCAACAGATTTTGCATTTTTCCTTTCTTCATAACCCCGCTTTTCTGCCAAAGTCATCCAGGCTTTCACACATTCTGTCATGTATCCTTGATCCCATGAACAATTTGAATTATCTTCCACCAGTTTAAATGCTTGCCACAACACGGCCATATCAAAACTACCTGTCAGAGGCCAATCAAATCGAATCAATCCTTTCTGATTAATCTGTTGTGAGTGTTCGCAAAGTAACGATGTAAACAGCATAACTTTAGACCAATCCAAAGTTCTTCCGACAATTCCAGACGGCATGTTTGGAGAAAACAAATGCGTGTAGTGGTTTTCTGCAATCGGGTTTTTTTTAAGTGTCTTTGTGCGTGAAATGGCTTTCCTCTTACCAACTGAATCGTTTGTGGAGGCAGTATTACCCATGTTTAACGGTTAGTACAATAAAACAAACACTGCAATTAGACAAACAAACATGTACTCGCAACAAAATCAGTGCCCTGGCCAAAAAATCATCCAGTTTAATTTAGTCCGAGAATTACGGAAAACGTCAACGGGAGCACTGAAATATCTGTTTAATATGGGCTCTTCTCAGCCATATTCAATCTATTGATGAGCAATAAACTACCTTATTCTCAATCAAAACCACTATGCAAATGTAGTGGTAAAACTGCTCAACCGACCGAGAGCAGCGATTGTTTTAATTAATTCAGTGCTTTTTTTTTTTTTTTTTTAAACAACAGCCAATTCAATAATCCGTTAGTTTATTAAACACAGTGTGAACGTAATATTCTGCCACGACCCTTCCCATTTAATAGCTCAATTTAGTTCTTGAGCTTATGGTGTGATTAACAGAAAATACAAGTCTGTGTTCTTAAACATTACTCGTGTGCCGCTCACCACAGGGGGGAAGGGAATTCGCCCTCCCTCCTGCAGGCCTGAGCAGACACCCGAAAACGGATTGGTCTGATTTAAACCCGTTGAAATCTCCAGAATTCGGCAATTTGTTTCAATTACAAATCCTCACATTGCTTTTTTTTTTTAAACAGAGGTTCCACCTTGCTGATGCTTTCCTTAAGGTCTCTCCGAATATTTGCAGTGTGTGATTGTCCAGTAATTTAATTCTAGAAACCACACACAGCGGAAATCGTTAAAAGTCGATGTTCCGAGGTTATTTATTAGCCCCAAATATTCTTATTGTTTATACATGAGCTGTGCTTGCTTTTGTTGGCACTTGCCCCAGCAGCATTCACAGGAAGAACCGGCCAAGATAAAATCCCCTTTTGACACCGATTCCTCAGGTTATGATTAAGCCTTCAAATGTACAGTGGAGAGACCAAAACAAATTGCACTCGCGCAGTTTCACAGATAATTTTGATACCGTCAATCACAGAGTCTGGTAAGGCAGTTGTTCAAATAGATTTGAAAAAAAGCACTTACCAGCCTTCTGAAGAAATCTCGGTATCCTGTTCGTAGACGCCAACATGTGAAGGTAAACTTCTGTTGTTGCAATGTTGAGGTAGAATGAAGGAGTCTGGAACCGTTGTTAGCCAAAAGCACTGAAGAGTTTTATTGGAGAAAGTACAGACAATAACGGCCGGGAGATCATCTTAGTTTCACACATGTCCAGTGCTCCACCAGCGATCTCTGAACCAAAAGACACAAAACATCTAACCAACACGAGGAGAGGCGGGCTTCCAGAAAGCCCGCGTATAATCAATAGCCGATGCAAGACAATGATCTGCTTGTCTCAAAGAGATGCTGCCAGGTCAACCCTCGGACATAGGAGAAGCGTTTGACCTGTGACCTCAACCTACAGAGGGGTCTTTGAGTGACTACAAGCAGATGTTTGCAGTATCACAGACTCTAAGGAACAATAAGAGATTCTATAAACAGATCAGATTAAAATATTCTCTTACACTGATTGTTTTCACCTGTCACTCCTTGTGTGTCTCCGGTGCTCATCAGTGTCAGCCCCGCCCCTGATTGTTCCCACCTGTGTCCTAAGTGCCTGAGATCGTAACACAGATGGCCATCTCTTCCAAATCATCGGTCAGCCTGCCTGAGAGTTACGGCACTGCTACTCTCAGTAGTTAAACAAATAGAGCATTATTAAGGTGCTAATGCACTTACACGTCAAACATAGGAAGAACATTCAAAGGTCAGAGGGTTGCATACTTTTTATTCCTCCAAATGAAATAACTTTTATATCAACATGCACACATTGTGAGACATTACCAATACTATAACATTGGTAAATGTTCCATCACTTGTATCTCATTGTGAAGTTCCTGTCAAAGCCTAACAGTGTGGTCTTATCTAGGAATTGATATGACATCTTACTTAATGTTTTTGAATGAGACTGCTTCCAAATGTTTAAAAACATAAGCAATACACACTTAAAGTACGAGTCTTTCTTTCTTTACTTCAGTGTGGACAGTTTTTTTATCGAAAATCAACATCATGGTAAAATCCTCCAGGGCATAATTATGATTATCATGATGCAACAGGCCCTGAGGGGAAGTTTCCAGTATAGGCTGAGGGGACAGGTGTTGGAGGCAGGCTGGGGACACTGTGAACTTCAGAGGAAGTTTGTTAGTTTGTTAAAGCACTTCGAGTGGAAATAGCCTGCGGTTTGAGTTATAGTCAGGCCTGAGGCACTTACATTTCATCACATGTTTTTCTTCTAAATGAGCCCCTAAAGACAAATCCTCTGCAGAGGTCTGAAATGTTTCATAAACTAACAGGCATCGCTACAAACACAAACAAGTTCTTTTTAATTGAAGAGGGATTAGGAGGCATGTCAGGTGACAATTAAACATCTCTTTGACTGAAAAATAACAATAACACCAAATTAAATTCACATGGCCAAATTCATGTATTGCATTGTTTATTTTGATCAGCTGTCAAAAGTGTTACTTTAACTCCCTCAACCAAAAGAATACTTTTCTCAAAATATAAAGGACAGAAAAAGACAAGTATAGGGTAAAATAATAAAAATTTAAATGTGGCATAATAATTGGACAGTAATTTAACTATGACTTATTAAAGATGGTATCATTCTCACAGTTAGTCATTAAACTAAGATCTCCCTGTAGTTATTTTTAAATACACCTTAATACTCCTAACAAGGAAGCATTTTAATAGATAATGTTTTAAAATGTATATACAGTAGTGCATAAAGTGATGTGTATCTTTTTCTTTTTTTTAATGAAAATACAATAATCAGAATTTTTTATACGTTATCTCCATTTTTAGCAAAGGTGGAACTAGTTGTATATAGCCATGAATAATATGTGTCTAAAATTAACATATATTAAGTAGCTGTGACTTGCATTAGAATCATTATTGTAAAAACTGATCATATCATTTCTAAAATATAAATACCTATATGTGAGTGACAGAGGTAAATGCTATATATGAATTCCAACATTTTGGCAGAAAACACAAGGAGGTCCTGGGTTTTTTGCATGTTGGAGACAGAATTCAGCAATGAACGGGAAGGAGCCGGTATACCACGGCAGTCAGTGGAGAACTTACCTAACTCCTCTGCCTAAGTTAAAGTAGAAACGTCACAATGTAAAAATATGTAGTATTTACAGATGTATTCAAATTAAAGTACAGAAATATGAAGTATTCTTGGATCATCCAAAGTAACAGTATGCAGAATGGCCCTTTCAGTGTGATATATTAGAGTGTTTATTTTTGTTAAGCCTTTATTTACAGCGAACATTTTATTCTATAACATATCACATGTTGTGAACAGAGGTTGTCCTACAGTAACCCACTTGTGTCTGATTGGTTAGTAAAAGGCCAGTGACCCCTGCCTACAACACAGATAATAAACGTCACATTTAAGTCCACTTCCACCCTGACCTGACTAGGTAGCTCTGCCTATTATAGTGGAACATGTCACATGTGATAACACTGCTGGTTTTCATTGGGCCCCTATTGGCATTTGGATCATCCGAGGATGAAACTCCTATCTGTCAGATCCTTGGGAGTCCAGAGTTCCCTCTGCTGTCTAAAGAAGGAGTCGTCATGATCGGGGGAGCCTTTTCCATTCATAGCAAAATCACCCAACCTCCTCTTTCTTTTACAGAGAAACCAACACGTCTGACATGTTCCAGGTAATATTAATCTTTATATATTAATGCTTCCTCATAAAGGTCTTTCACAGTGAATACAAGTTGTATTTTTCTCTTTGTGTCTTAGTGTCAACCTCAGGGAGTTTCGATTTGCCCAGACAATGATCTTTGCAATTGAGGAAATAAACAAAAAGTGAATTTTCTTCTCCCAAATATTTCAATTGGATACCGTATTTATGACAACTGTGGCTCAACATTTACCTCCATGCGAGCTGTAATGGCTCTGATGAATGGTGACGAGAGGGCTGTGGGAAAAAGCTGCTCTGGTCAATCAGCTGTCCATGCTATAATTGGGGAGTCTGAATCCTCTTCAACCATTGTCCTGTCACGCACTACTGGACCATTCAAAATTCCAGTGGTAAGAGCTTTGTCTATTTGTATCTGTAATGTTTTGGATCTATTAAATGGTGACTCTCCTTTTTCTTTCCCTCTCTCTATGTATGCTCAGATAAGTCATTCAGCTACTTGTGAGTGTTTGAGCAAAAGAAAGGAGTATCCCTCTTTTTTTCGAACCATTGCCAGTGACCTCTACCAAAGCCGAGCCCTCGCTCAGCTGGTCAAGCACTTTGGCTGGACCTGGGTCGGGGCAATCAACAGTGACAGTGACTATGGCAACAACGGCATGGCCATCTTCCTTGCTGCAGCCCAAGAGGAAGGAGTATGTGTGGAGTATACAGAGAAATTTCACAGGACAGAACCAGAAAAACTAATGAAAGTGGTAGAAGGTGATCCGAAAGAGCACTGCCCGGGTCATTGTTGGTTTCCTAGCCCATGTGGAAATGAACGACCTTCTCGAACAGTTGATTCTGCAACAACATCACAGGCCTGCAGTTATTGGTGTAGAGGCCTGGATCACAGCTGACAGCCTTGTGACTCCCACCAGCTTTAGTGTGCTGGGTGGTTCATTGGGTTTTGCTGTGCAAAAGGCCAATATCAGTGGCCTGGAAGATTTTTTGATTAAAGATTTCTGGGAAACAGAGTTCAATTGCAAGGAGAAAACAGAAACACCATGCAAAGAAAAGCCAGGATCTAATGGGAACTTAAAGATTATGATGATGACGTGACAAGAGCTGAGATACTCCAGTAACATCTACAAAGCCATCTATGCTGTGGCCCATTCTCTGCACAGCATCCTAAAGTGCTCCAAAAGTCAGGGGTGTGAGAACACTGTAAATGTTACTCCCTGGCAGGTAAAATGTACATATTACTAAAGTGGTTGTTTTTTTTCGTCTTTTTTCATTTATTCATTCATTGACATATTGTTTTACTGCTCTTCCAGGTAGTTGAGTCTTTAAAGCAGGTTCATTTTACTATTAAGAATGGGGAGCAGGTGTGGTTCGATAACACTGGAGCAGCTGTTGCTCGCTATGAGGTGGTGAACTGGCAGCGGGGATCAGATGACTCAGTTCAGTTTAAACCTGTTGGCTATTATGATGCCTCCTTACCTCTTGGACAGAAGTTTGTCCTCAAGACTGAAGACATAGTGTGGCCAAGAGGGAATACAGAGGCAAATATCTTCATTGACAGTAAAATCTACATTGATGTGTCTTGTTTGACCATATGTTATTTTGAATAACGTTGAAAAATAATATTACTGTTTTTCTTTCAAAGTTGCCTGTGTCAGTGTGCAGTGAGAGCTGTCATCCAGGAACTCATAAAGTCCTTCAGAAAGGAAAGCCAGTGTGCTGCTATGACTGTATACCATGTGCAGAGGGAGAAATCAGCAACAGCACAGGTATATGTACCACAACCTGGAGATATGGCAATTTTCATACATTGTTTGCTTTCTACACTCTGTGCATTATGTTAAAGTTTGCTATGGTACAGTCTCTTATTTACGTTTTTAAGATGTAACTGATGCAATTAAAATAATAGTGACAATATTTCTATTACAGATTCTAATGACTGCCATAAGTGTCCTGAAGAGTATTGGTCCAATGAAAACAGAGATACATGTATACCGAAAAATGTTGAGTTCCTCTACTTCACTGAGGTTATGGGTATATTACTTGTATTTTTCACTTTGTTTGGTGTGCTCCTTACTTTTATTATAGCCACTGTATTTCTGATAAATAAGGATACTCCCATTGTAAGGGCTAACAACTCTGAGCTGAGCTTCCTGCTGCTCTTCTCCTTGACTCTGTGTTTCCTGTGTTCTCTGACCTTCATCGGCCGGCCCTCTCAGTGGTCCTGCATGCTGCGACACACAGCATTCGGTATCACCTTTGTCCTCTGTATCTCTTGTGTTCTGGGGAAAACAATAGTGGTTCTAATGGCCTTCAGGGCTACACTTCCAGGCAGTAATATGATGAAGTGGTTTGGGCCTGCCCAGCAGAGACTCAGTGTTCTGAGTTTTACTGTAATACAGGTTATAATTTGCATTACTTTGGCTGACAATCAATCCTCCGTTTCCCTTTAAAAATATGAACCACTATAAGGATAAGATTATTCTTGAGTGTGCCCTGGGATCACCTGTAGGGTTCTGGGCTGTGTTAGGATACATAGGGCTCTTAGCTGTGTTATGTTTTCTACTTGCTTTCTTGGCCTAGAAAGCTGCCTGATAATTTTAATGAAGCTAAATTTATCACATTCAGCATGTTGATATTCTGTGCCGTCTGGATCACCTTTATCCCAGCATATGTCAGCTCTCCCGGGAAGTTCACTGTGGCTGTGGAGATATTTGCTATTCTAGCCTCCAGTTATGGGCTACTATTCTGTATATTTGCACCCAAATGTTTTATTATTGTACTTAAACCTGAACTGAACACAAAAAAACATCTGATGGGGAAAACTGAATCCAATTAAATACAAATAAAATAAGTCTTTTATTTATTTTTATTTTATGTTTTGTTTGATTCTGCAGTGACACTATTCGTTACAAACATTATTAGCTAAAACAAAACATTACATTTTAGATGATTCCATGTAGTGAATCCTAGCTATCTGGTGCTACAGTACTGACATCAAATACATTTAGAATAATTTGTATTTCATATTAATAAATCAATTAAAAGTTTAAAACCATCCATGACTTCTGTGTTTTCATTTAAACTTTATTTATATTTCACAAAAACATGTAAAAATGTGTTTTATAAGCTCTCCTGGACTATTTGTTATTTAGTAGCCCCAAATATATTAAAGCTATTAAAATAAAACATCTTAACCTCACTTTATTCAGGGACATTACTTTGGCAGACCATGTTCCAGTGGTGGCCGGCCCATATGGGCGGCTAAGGGCGCCGCCCCACCTCTTCCCACATTCTACATTGTCATAAGAAAATACTTACATTTGTATTAATTTTAAACTTTTTTTTTATTAACAAGGTACATATTATATAGTTGGTTTCAGTAAAATGTATAATCTACGATAAAATATAGATTACGATTGTTTTACGATGTCTAAAGTTACTGATAAATAACGTGTTTTCCTGCTTGTGGCGCAGAAAAGTGTTGCATGCGCAGTCCGCACCCCTTCAATGCAACAGATAGGAGCAGTTCTGGCACCCACTAAGCCCCCAGGAAGTGCGCCGGACCCTGAGGAAAATATTCTTAGTGTCCAAAACGGCAGTACTACAATTTCCTTATCAGTCTGTGACGTCACCCGGCCCAGAAAGACTTTTTTCCCATTGTCTAACATGGGGAAAGAGTCAGTAAATCAGCGGAATTTTTTTTTTTAAACTAAATACACTACCCCAGTATTAACTATGTTGTAGCCCTTATTAGAATCATTAGGTCCTTAAAGTTGTAAAATGCACTAAAAGCCGAATCTAGATTTATTTTCTCTCTCCATTCATTATAGTGAGCCAAGAACGGGAGCTTGGGGGCGGGGCTTAAGGGGAAACTCAACTGCGCATGCTCCATGCTCTCGACAGCAAGGCATGATGGGTAATCTGTGATGTTTTGCTCTAGAAAATATCAGTCCATTTTGTCCTCATGCGCCAATGAGCAGCTCTCATAGGAATGAACGAGGCCCCCGCCTCCGACGCTGTATCCAGTTCTTATAGAGTGGTGCAGGGATGACGTATTTACCCCGGAAGTAAGCTGCGCATTGGTTCCCCTCGACAAAAAAGCAATGGGATTTCTCCATAGGATTTTGGAAAATAGCTCGAAATAAGGTCTGTTGAAAACGAACCTGTTTGATAAATGCACGTTTTGTTCAGCCGGATAATATCCACATGTCTACCCTACTTTTATAATTTTCTAATCATAAATCTAATCGCCAGAACCAAAATGCTAATGTTATGCTATAAACGAACCAACCCGAGTACAGCAGGGTCGCACGACTTCAACGTTACACCAACTTAAGATCGATATTCAAAAATACAGATTCAAAATTGTAAAAGTCGAAGCGTTTGTTTTAACAGTTTGCAAGAGCGCAGGTACTTGCTTTCAAGCAGAACAGGGGCAAACAAACTTAGCGGAGTGTTTTCCGTGTTTGGCGTAATGACGTACAACGTCCTCGACAACTTCTGTAGTCCTATTCAGCCACTTGTTAACAACCATCGTTTTTCAGACACGTAAACTATTCAAAAATCACAAGTCGGGTCACTGCTGATGTATTTAATGTTGTAGAACAAAACGTGATCCGTCTCTTAAATTTGTGTCAACCACAGACTCTGGAACACTGTTGCCGAGGGTTCGGGGGTCAAGCTGCACCGCACCACCCGCATATCACCCCCAGGCTAACAGCTTATGTGAGCATTTCCACCGATCCATGAAGGCGGCCTGCGTGCCGGCTTGACAGACGGCAACTGGGTAGATAAGCTCCCGTGGGTTATGCCGGTCCTCAGGTGCGCCCCCAAAGAAGACCTGCAATCCTCGTCGGCGGAGCTCGTGTATGGCCAGACGCTACGAGTCCCCGGAGAATTAATTCCGGCCGCCACGGTGCCATGGTCCTGCAGCCATGCAGCGCACCTCCCTGCTGGAGACCGCCATGGACATTCACGCCCGCCCCCACGTGGCAGAACAGCAACCCAGCTTTCCGGTGTCCCCGGACTACTGTCGGCGGATTTTTTTTCATTCGTCACGACGCCCACCGCGGCCCCCTTACGACGACTGATCATGTGTTTCCAGGTCGTTGGCGCTCTTGTCCTCGCCTGCGGCTCCGCCCTCCTCGGCCCCTGTGGTCCTTACGCGCCGGGGTCGGGTGGTCCTTCCTCCCCGATGCGAGGATTTTGACTATGGCTGAATTCTGGTGGGGGCTTGTGTGGTGGGTTGACATAATTCACCCATGGAACCATGGGTGGGGGTATTGTTCCGCATGGACATTTTAGTTGACAGGACTTCCTGTTTTGCCGGTCAGTGATTTCCCGGGTTGACTTTGTTTTACTTTTCTGTTCCATGTATAATACAAGACTAGCTTTGTCATTTGACACACCGCCTCGGACTCCCGCCTCTCGGCACTACAATACAAACATGATACATATTAGCATGTTTAGTTATGTTATGTTTTTTTTAGGGCCGGGACTTTAACGCGTTAATTAAGATTAATTAATTACACAAAAATTAACGCGTTAAAAAAATTAACGCATTTTAATCGCACTTATTTTTGCACCGCGGAACGTTTCTCACTGGATGAGTTTCAGGCGTACCGATTATACTGGAGGCAGCCAACTAACGTTCATGACTTCAGACAACAACAAAACCACAGGAACAACAGTGGGAATGTTGTTTTAAAAAACGGACGGATGAAGCGTCGATAAGAGCAACGGTTGTGTGCAAATTATGCAAAAAGGAATTCGGCATATCACCGCAGCACATCAAGCCTCAAGTATCACCTCAATGCAAAACATATAGCAGCTAGCGTGGACGTAGCCTCTTTTATCGCGTTCACACCAAAAAGAGCGCGGTACTAAAATTAGTTCATGAGAACCTTTTTACCCCCACAAAAGTCCCTGCTAGAGAGCAGAGAGCTGCTAGAGAGCAGGGACTTTCGTACGGCTCTCTTTTGAGAAAATAGCTGATTTCTGATTGGCTGGGCGGATTGCAAACCACGCCCCGTAAAACTCCCAAAAAGTTTTGTGAAGCCGCCATTTTATTATCCTCGCATTAGCATTACTAGCATTAGCCCAGCGCAGAAACGCGGAGAGACTAACTTATGGCAACACAAAATAAAACATGGGAGCGGTGGAGATGAGGAGGGTGTCGGCGTTCTGGCGATTTACTCGAAGGCTTCAGTAGAAGCTACTGGGACTCCCAGCAGCTTCTACTGAAGCCAGTCCCCAACTCCGGGGACTTCCGGCCGGGGACTTTGGGCGGCAGTATACGCCGTGAAGTGGTTTTGCGGCCTGCCAGTAAACCCAAAGCAGAAGAAGAAGAAGTGACGTCATGCGCTTCATTTGCCTAATCCACCCCAGGTTCAAAGAGTTCTCATGAACTAAGTTCTCATAGACCTTTGTGGGAAAAGTACTGCGGTGTGAATGCGCCTAATGGTATACTAAAATCCATGTGAAAAAAATTGCTTCTCACTGTTCTTAGGTCAAATATTTATATGGGATTAAAAATGCGATTAATTTCGATTAATTAATTACAAAAGCCTCTAATTAATTAGATTATTTTTTTTAATCGAGTCCCGGCCCTAGTTTTTTTTAATCCTGTCTCCTAAAAATTACATTCCCACAGAACTAAACTGCATTCTCAATTACGTTTAGCTAGAAACGTATTTTCTCCCACGTTACGTTTCTTATGAACGTATTTTAAATACGTTATTTTCTACATATTTTTGCCATTTATTGTCTTGCTTATAATAATGATAATAGTCATTTATAAATATCATTTTAGAGCACACATTTGAAACCAGTAGGCGAGGCTGTAATTTCACAAGCTGTTACTCTCATGAGCGAGGCAGAAAATAATAGTTTTAACATGCCAAAAAGCTGCTGTGTCGTTTATTGCACCTCAAACATTAAAACAAATCCAGAGTTACGTGTTTCTGTACTTCCTCTAAGAAGAAAGGACAGTAACAGAAGATCTCTGTGACGCCAGATGTGGTGTTGTTAATGCGATATGATATCCGAAGACACTACACTACCCATAATCCCAGCTATCGTTGGGACTACAGTCCCGTTGACAAACCCCGTGATTAATCTTCAAGCTCTGAGATTGGATGTTGGAGTGGCAGTGCGCCAAGGTTACGCCGAGCGTCAAGCTCTTTGAAATGGAACGAAACCACAGCAGACTATTCAAAACTGGACTCGAACGCCCCCCCAGAACTACACATGCTGGCTATTGTGTTTCGCAACATGTTCTCTATGGCACGTATCTACTGGGAATTGTAGTTTTAAAATATGTTTTTGTTTTTCCAAAATTAGAAGTTGACAGTATTAAACTGTGTACATTGATTGATTGATTGAAAATTGTATTAACAGATTGCAGAATGGGTACAATACAGTACAGCTCAATACACACAATTGTTAAGAGGGGATGCAGATTCGTCTTGTTTACATCAGGGTCCCCCATTTAATTCATCTGAACATATATGACATACATACATACAGATAGATTACATTGTCCATTTTCAATTCATCATAACATATATGACATACATGACATACAGATATACAGTACTGTTACATCTAGACATTTATGACATACCAGATCTACAAATATACAGTACTGTTTGTGAGTATAAAAAGAGTCTAAAAAGAGAGTATATACAGTTGCAAGAAAAAGTATGTGAACCCTTTGGATTCTCCACACATAGCGTTGTGTGTTCCTTCCAAACAACTCAACTTTGGTTTCATCTGTCCACAGAATATTTTGCCAATAGTGCTGTGGAACATCCAGGTGCTCTTTTGCAAACTTCAAACGTGCAGCAATGTTTTTTCTGGACAGCAGTGGCTTCCTCCGTGGTGTCCTCCCATGAACTCCATTCTTGTTCAGTGTTTTACGTATCGTAGATTCATCAACAAGATGTTAGCATGTGCCAGAGATTTCTTTAAGTCTCTAGCTGACACTCTAGGATTCTTCTTCACCTCATTGAGCATTCTGCGCTGTGCTCTTGCAGTCATCTTTACAGGACGGCCACTCCTAGGGAGAGTAGCAACAGTGCTGACCTTTCTCCATTTATAGACAATTTGTCTTACCGTGGACTGATGAACATCAAGGCTTTTAGAGATACTTTTGTAACCCTTTCCAGCTTTATGCTAGTCAACAATTCTTAATCGTAGGTCTTCTGAGAGCTCTTTTGTGCGAGGCATGGTTCACATCTGGCAATGCTTCTTAAGAATAGCAAATTCAAAACTGGTGTGTATTTTTTATAGGACAGGGCAGCTTTAACCAACACCTCCAATCTCGTCTCATTGATTGGACTCCAGGTTGGCTGACTCCTGACTCCAATTAGCTCTTGAAGAAGTCTTTAGCCTAGGGGTTCACATACTTTTTCCACCCTGCACTGTGAATGTTTACATGGTGTGTTCAATAAAAACATGAAAACATATAATTGTTTGTGTGGTATTAGTTTAAGCAGACTGTGTTTGTTTATTGTTGTGACTTAGATGAAGATCAGAACACATTTTATGACCAATTTATGCAGAAATCCAGGTAATTCCAAAGGGTTCACATACTTTTTCTTGCAACTGTACATTGAGGGGGGGTGGGAAACTGTATATTGTAGGGGGTTGGGTTTGGACATTTACAGGGGCCAGTTTCGAATTGCAGTCTCCCGTAGGTGCTCTTTTAGAGAGGTTTTGAAGGTGGGTAGTGATTCACATTCCTTTACAGCTGTGGGTAGGGCGTTCCACATTGTTGTGGCATAATTGCGAAACGTGTTTCGTCCCTTGTTTGAGCCAAATCTGGGTTTAACATGATTTGTGGAGCTCCCTCTGGTGTTGTGGTCGTGGTATTCACTAACCTTTGGGAAGTATTTTGTCGTCTACTCTAAGCCATCCTAGGTTGTCAAAGTGGGCAGGGGTGAGGTGGGTTCTAGTAGTAAGGTCAAGCAGTAGTCTGACCAGTTTGTTTTGTGATGTTTGTAATTTTGTTTTTAGCGCCTTTGAGGTGCTTTGGTACCATGAGGTGCAAGCATAGTCCTAGTACCCTTGAATGAGTGCTCCTGCCAGAGTCTTCAGGGTATTCTTGTTTACCAGAGAGGAGATCCGGTACAAGAATCTAGTTCGTTGGTTGACTTTTTTGATTACATTGGATGCCATTTTGTCACAGGAGAGATTTGCCTCTAGTATGGAACCTAGGTATGTAATTTCATCTTTCCTTGTGACAATATTGTCACCCACTGTAACTGAGAAGCCGTCGGTCTTGCTGAGTTTATACCTGTTTTACCCAGGTGTAATGATAGTTTGTTTTCAGCGAGCCAGGTGCAGATTCTGCTGAGTTCCGAGCTGAGGGTTTTTTCAACCTGCAACTTGTTCCTGTCAGAGACCAGCAGGGCTGAGTCGTCCGCGAACAGGAACAAGTTGCAGTCACAAGCTGACGACATGTCATTTGCATAAATTAGGAACAGTAACGGTCCTAGTATGCTTCCTTGTGGAACACCACAGCTCACTGGGAGGGGGGGGATAGAGTACCGTTTACCTCCACCATCTGTTCTCTCCCCTCCAGGTAGGATTGCATCCAGCTCACTGATAGACTATCAAAACCAATTGCTTTTAGCTTGTCAATCAGAATGGAGTGATTGACAGTGTCGAAGGCCTTTTGTAGGTCCAGCATGACCATGCCGCAGTATTTGCCCGCGTCCACCTCTTGTTTGATGTGGTCGTTCAAATAGAGAAGGCATGTGTCAGTGGAGTGGGATGTTCTGAAGCCAGATTGGAATTCGTAAATTAGATTTTTTTCCACGAGGTACTTTTCGACCTGTTCGTATATTATTTTTTCCATGACTTTCGAGATGGAGGTAAGAATAGAAACAGGGCGGTAGTTGCCTGGGTCCAATTTGCTGCCCTTTTTGTGCAGGGGGGTTACTCTCGCAATTTTGAAGTCTTTGGGTATGTGTCCCTGTTTTATGGAGAGGTTTATTATGTGTGTGATGACTGGGGTGATGGCGGCTGCTGAGTCTCTGAGGAATGTGGAGGGGATATTGTCATGGCCAGTGGCCTTGTTAGGTTGGAGGGCGCTCAGTTTTTTGTGTACCTCAGCTGTTTTTACCATTACTAGTTTGAAATCATCTTTGCGGACCCCTAGGTTATTGTAGTAGGCTAGGATGTGTTCTACCCCAAAATGCCCTGAGTGGGAGGGTAGTTTATTTACCAGTGTTGTGGCTATGTTTGTGAAGAAAATGTTTAAGTAATTGGCCACATCCAGCTTGTCTGTGATGAGCGTGTTATCTGTCTTTATGTTTATGTTTGAAAATCTGGTTTTAAGTTTTTTACTGCAGCCTAGTTGATTATTGAGTAATTTCCAAAGTTCACAGGGTTTATTTTTGTTTTCCTCAGTTTTGTTATTGATGAAATTCTTTTTTGCAGTTTTGATCATGGAGTTTACGTCATTTCTTAGTCTGTTTCTTTGCAGTTTGAGTTCAGTCACGTGGGCTTGGAGTTCACTGCTCGAGCTTTTGGAAAGCTTTGACTGACTTTTACGAAACTCAGAGCATTTTTTGTCTCTGGTTTTCATAGCGGTCAATATTTTGGAGTGCATCCACTGCGCAGCGCGATTTTTTACCCTGGTGGTTCTTAGGGGGGCCATGTCGTTTAGTACTGTTGAGAATTTGGTTTTGAAACCAAGCCATGTTTCTTCAACCAGTGTACCACTGAGCTCCTCTGACCAGTCCAGGCTCTCCAGCTCTAGGTTAAAGGCCTCGCTAGAGTAGGTTTTGAGGTCTCTAGATGTGACTATTTTGTGACAGCCGGCCTTTTGTTTTAGCTTTTTGCGGGTACAGAATATCATATAATGATCGCTTAACCTGCATGCTATAACCCCTTTACTGGAGATCCCGGACCTGTCAGAGGTCAGAATGAGATCAATGGTAGTCTGTGTTGATTCACATACCCGGGTGGGTTGGGTGATTAGCTGGCTGAAGCCGTGCAGATCACAAAACCTACTGAAGGACTTGAAAACGGGTGCATCTTTTCGTTGCATATCCGTGTTCCAGTCTCCAATAAGAATTGCTTCTCCACCCCCAACTCCAGCCAAACACCCATCCAGTGTATCATAAAAGCCACTCTGTTCTGGCGGTCTGTAGATTGTGCCGACTAATACTGATTTAGCCCGTTCAAAAATAATTTCAACCCATACAGTTTCAAAGGTTTCGTGATTCAGGTCAGTACGGATAATGAATTTGGTGTCTTTTGATGTACATGCAGACACCACCTCCATACATGTTCCTGTCATTTCTGACTACTGAGTAGTTCTCAATTTCTATATTCTGGGTCTGTCACAGAATTGTCAAGTTTTGTTTCTGAGAAGCATAATATGTTTGCCTTGCCGTTAATGAATAATTGCCTGATTTCAGCCAGTTTGTGTCTCAGGCTGTTTGTGTTTAGGTGAAATATATGAAGTCCATTTGTGTTGGTTATTTGATTGATGTCGTCAGGCTGGAGGTATTTCTGTTCATCTATGTCCGGTCCTGCGGTGGGGGGGGGGTGCTTTGTTGTTGTCACCCGGTCTGCGAGTGGGAAGAGAGAGAGAGGGGGGGGGGGAGCGAGAGAGAGGAGAGGGAGAGTGTCCTTCACTGCAAACATCGCTGCTACAACCCGTTGCTGCAGATACACGCTTTACAACATCAGGAAGATACGTCCCCAGCTGACTCAGAAAGCGACTCAGGTTCTGGTCCAGGCTCTCGTCATCTCACGCCTAGACTACTGCAACTTCCTCCTGGCTGGTCTACCTGCAGTGCCATCCGACCTCTGCAGCTCATCCAGAATGCAGCGGCTCGTCTGGTCTTCAACCTTCCTAAATTCTCCCACACCACTCCGCTCCGCTCCTTCACGGCTTCCGGTAACTGCTAGAATACACTTCAAGGCACTGGTACTTGCTTACCATGCTGCGAATGGATCTGGCCTTCCTACATCCAGGACATGTTAAACGTTACACCCCAGCGCGTGCACTACGCTCGC